>NW_026294606.1:71112300-71712300 GCF_007827085.1 Peromyscus californicus insignis | reverse complement strand
ACTAACATTCGGGAAGACCTACAAGATATCCAAAAGTTTGCCAGACTATGAGAAAGAAGGTCTGTTTGATTCCGGCCCATCAAACAACCTGCTCGTTTTCTATGGAGAGAGATGGCAACAAGCATGTAAAGGCTACCCATACAAAAGAAACCATTTTGCTTATTATTCCCAATACGTTGTCTTTGATGGTTAATTATAATAAACTCTTGAAAAATTCACTAATAAAAATGGAATTTATTGTTTTTTTTTTTTCTGCTAACCTTATCACAACTGGACAGTTGAAAGAAACATTTAACTGATATACACGACCTTTGAAGAGTTTAGGTCAAAAGCATTTCAGTACAGTTTATAAGACTATCCACACACATTTATTTTATTAAGTATCTTAACTTGGTCAGGCACAAATTGGGCCTAGAGATTTGAATGGTCAGGTTTTTGCACATTCAGGATCATAGAGTTCAAGTAACCTGAGTAATAAGAGGAGATACTAAAGCTTTTATTTTTGAGTTAATATATAAAATGAAATGTCAAATAATTTTTAAAATGGCCATTGCTACAATAATTAATTTAGAAGCATATAACAGTTTTCCTCAAAGTGGTCTAGCTTAGTCTGTATATGTAGATTTAAGAACAAAATGCAAGTTCACTTCAATGGAGTCAGAGTCAAAAATGGGAGGAAAAGTGAGATGTGAGGTAACTTTAAAAAAATTGGAACCACAGAAGTAGAAATCCATGATAAAACTTTCTCTTAAAACACTCAGAAAAAGCCATGATTATGATTTTGCACAAGTATTTTGGGTTTTCTCCTTGAAATTTTAATTTAAGATATTGAAATTAAATACTAAATTGCTTAATTTCCATTTTGATAAGATTTTTCACCATTTTGAACTGTTTTGTTATTATTAAATGAATACATGTAAAGTATAATAACTTCAAAATTGGACAATAAGGAAAATTAAATAGATTAAATCTAAGATTCAAAAAGGCCAAAGCATTACGTTGATAAGAATTTTTTTTTTTTTTAAGGCAACATCTGAAGGCCTTTCCTGAAAGAAGGACACTAATTTTGTTAAAACTTTGGAAATAGAGAATTCTATAGTCAAGATAGTGACAGGAAATCTTTTGCATGTCTGAAGCGACATGTGGGGACTGCTGCCACTGGTGCCATGCACAGTTTTGTTAGCTACTAAGGGAAGAATAAGACGACTGTAAAATGAAAGGGGCACACATGAACATCAAGTTACATATTTCTAATATCAGGTCTTTGTAACTAATCAGTGTAGGAAATAAGAAAGATCTTTCAGACAGACTTTCTACATATTAATAAATAATTTCTTCTCTTTAGGGACAGGGTAACATAACAATAATGGTGCCCAAGTCCTTACTCTGAAGCAAAGCGGTTCAGTTACATGGGAAGACATGAGCCACAGATGCCAACGCTGTGAAAGAGAAAGAAGGAAATGCTTCCTGAGAAGGAAGTGGACGAGCAAATGCCGCTTGTCAAAAGATGAAGGCAAATTTTAATTACAAGGTGAAGAAACTAGGAAGAAATGAGAAAAAGAATATTCATGCATCATTCAAGGAGAAAAGAAAGGGCAGAATTTTAAGTCTTGGAATTTCTGCACAAATAGGAAACACTAATTTGTCTTTAAACTCATCCAGTGGCCTAAGTGACTGCTATTTCCTTAAAAAAAAAAAAACGATTAAAAGCAAGTGTACTCCAGAAACAACATTGTTTTTATTTCCATCACCAGGGAACAGCTGTGACAATTAGGAGTTGGTAAGTCATCTAGCAATTTCTATAAAATAGATGAAATAGAACACTTAGACAAAAAAAAAAAAAAAAAATAGGCCCTCGATAGCAGGGTTTCTCTCTCTCTCTCTCTCTCCTTAAAGTATAAAGATCACAGCTTCAGTTTCCAACGTCATTTTGATTCGGTCATTTGTGAATGACCCATGGTTGAGCTAAAAGAGAATAAAAAATGAAGCACAGACTTGTGGAGACAAGTTCATGCCAATATATCAAATTCCTTGTGAGTACAGTCTGTTCATTACATTGTTAGGAGATTTTTAAGAAGAGAGAAAGGAAGAGAGAGAAATAAAAAGTAAGGAAGTGGGTGGAAGCAGGAAGAAGAAAGATCAGAGTTCACTGGTTCCCACAGAGCATCGTGGTAACATTCCAGGTGAACTGGGTGGGTCATCACCTATGGTGTTCAGAAACCCTTTGGTTTCCAGGTGTTCCATATCTCAACCACAGCAGGGACTGTCAGACAGTATTTTCCCTCTTTGCTTCTAGAAATATTCTCAGGCCTCAGAAATTGGAATTTTAGTCAGATCCATGAATTCCAGCAAAACCACAAACAAACAGGCCTATGCCAGGTAATATGGTTGCCTATAGCAATAATTTTTAAAGTTTGTATTTTGAGAGCATGCTTTTCACATATTAAAATTTAAAGTGTAAATACCTCTTTTATTTTAATCAAGAGAATTTAACTTTCAAAGGTAAATCAAAACAAAACGAGAAAAGGGAAAGGAATGTTTTATGGATTAAAACGCAGATGACGAGACTGTCCTTGTTTATAAACTGCAAGAGTTGACTATTCTCACTTATCAAACGATACATTCTGGCAGGAAAATTACATGTAGAAAGGATGTTTTGAATAACTGCATTATAAACACTAAAAAGACTATGTTAAACGTACTTTGAACTCACTTAAAATAAGCATTTAAAAGAAAATTAAATTTTAAAAGAGACTGGGGGTGTAGCTCAGCAACAGAACACTTGCTTAGCGCATGCAAGGCCCTGGATTCAATCCCTAACACAGCTAAAAACAAACCCACAAACATGCAAATGACTTTTAAAGAGCTTAGCAAAGAAAGGTCTAGGGAAAAAAAAAGGGGTTTTTTTTTTTTTTTTTTTCAGAATAGATGTGAGATTTATTAATGAGCCTGCTTTGGTGGGGTGTAGAGGAATTCATCGGTGGAAGCCCTCAGGCATGCAGAGCTTGCCTTTCCAGGGAATCACAACCGGGATGTGTTTGACCCCCACATCAGAGATGAGTTTGGCGACCATATCTTCAAATTCATCTACAGTAAGCTTGCTGAAGCCCCACTTCTTCAAGATGGGGATCTTCTGGTGGCCAGGGAACTTGAACTTGGCTCTACAAAGTCCATCACAAGTCCATACTCTGCAGCTTGATGAAGATGGACTTGATGACCTCATGACCTCCCTCACCAAGGTTTCCAAGGTGCTTTAGAGCAACCTGTAGAAGCAACAGGTTATATACATTACCAACGAGACGGCTGTTAACAGTCAATAAAAGTTTTAGAATGTTTTGAAATACATATACAATTTAAAATAATACTGGCTTAGAACTTAATATTTTAATTATGATTATTAATGAATATGTTATTTTCAACAAAATCCATATTCTATTTCTCCTTCCAAAATAAAACATAGACTTGAAACAATTTTGTAAGCAGTTCAGCCAAAAAAGTAATTTGTAGGAAATCTTAGTAGTTCCACTTTCTCAAATTTCTTGCATAGATAGAATTTTTCTGAACAACCTTTGCATCATTATACTAACTTCAAAAAAAAAAATTTTTTTTATTGTTGAGAAAGCAAGTACCACAAAAACAGATACAACTTTCCTACTGTTTATTCCCGTGCATTCAGTTTTTTCTCTTTGTTCATTAGTTTATTAAGGTTTAAAATATAATGTTGTAATTTCTTCAAATGTCACATTCTAAATTAGAATTGTTTTCTTTGTGTTTCTGGGGATTTATCCAGGGCCGTGTGCTTGCTAAGTAAGCATAGTCCCAAGCCCAGGATAGAGGCCTCTGTGCAAGCATTTTCAGTGCAAGCATTTTCTGTGCAAGCATTTTCAGTGCAAGCATTTTCAGTGCAAGCATTTTCAGTGCAAGCATTTTCTGTGCAAGCATTTTCTGTGCAAGCATTTTCTGTGCAAGTATTTTCTGTGCAAGCATTTTCTGTGCAAGCATTTTCAGTGTAAGCATTTTCAGTGCAAGCATTTTCAGTGCAAGCATTTTCTGTGCAAGCATTTTCAGTGCAAGCATTTTCTGTGCAAGCATTTTCAGTGCAAGCATTTTCTGTGCAAGCATTTTCATCCACGTTTTAAGGAAAGGGATTGGGTTGAGGCAAATTTTACAAAATCTTTTCCTTTTCTTTTTTCTTCTCCTGCCTGGGGCTGGGGTTCAAACTGAGGAACACGCAGGCTAGGTAAGTACTCTGCCACTGGGCTACATCCCCGGGCCCATAAAATCTTTTTAATGTAATAAAATACCAAGAAAATATTGTTAACTGTTAACAGGGTGAAACGGGGAATTGTATTATATAGTCAATTTAGTCCATGAAATTAGAAACCTGGACCTCTATTACCAGTATTTACGTAATTACTCAACTCCACAGGCTTGTGTGTGTGTCTGTGTGTGTGTGTGTGTGTGTGTGTGTGTGTATAGAAATAGGTCTTTATCATTTGGAGTACCTTAAAATCATCATAAAATAATAATTTAAATCTTATTTATAGTTCTCTATAAAATCCAGGTCAAGAAATAAAAATTTCAGAGAATAATAATAATACGGATGGATGGAAATGTATGGGGCGGCGGTGGAGAGATCCCAGATACTCTGAACTGCACAGAAAATGCTTGCACAGAAAATGCTTGCACTGAAAATGCTTGCACTGAAAATGCTTGCACTGAAAATGCTTACACAGAAAATGCTTGCACAGAAAATGCTTGCACTGAAAATGCTTGCACAGAGGCCTCTATCCTGGGCTTGGGACTATGCTTACTTAGCAAGCACACGGCCCTGGGTAAATCCCCAGAAACACAAAGAAAACAATTCTAATTTAGAATGTGACATTTGAAGAAATTGCAACATTATATTTTAAACTTTAATAAACTAATGAAACAAAGAGAAAAAACTGAATGCACGGGAATAAACAGTAGGAAAGATGTATCTGCTTTTGTGGTACTTGTTTTCTCAACAGCCAGAAAATGAAATAAGCTTTTCTTTGCTTTTTTAAAAAAACAGTGAAATGTTCTTAATTTTTAATTTTTATTTATTTTTATTTATGAGACAGAATTTCTCTGGGTAGCCCGAGCTATGCTGGAATTCACTCTGTAGACAGGCTAGCCTCAAACTCAGAGATCTGCCTGCCTCTGCCTCTCAAGTACTGGGATTAAAGGCGTGCGCCACCATGCCTGGCCCTCATAAACTTTTCTTAACTCAAGACAGAGAATTTTAAATGAAGCCCGAGTATAACAGGTAAATATATACCAATGATGTATAATATATGACATATACAGGCCCAAGTATAATATATAAATATATATATTTCTTAAATAGCAGAAGAAAATTGTTAGTTTTTCTAAAACAATAATAGTGTCATACATGTATTTGTGGATAAAAATGAAGAACAGTTTCCTAAGACCACAGGCACCAATGAAAGTGACAGGTTTTGTTCCATAAATTACTTTAGACAATATACATTCTCCTTTGCAAACCTGTCGTTCTTGGGCTGGAGGGTTGGCTTAGCAGTTAATACCTGTTCAGTTCCCAGCACTCACACGGTGGATCACAACCACCCATAACTCCGATTCCAGAAGATCCAATGCCCTCTTCTGACTACTTTAGGCATCAGGCATGCATGGGGTGCACATACACACATACAGGCAGAATACTCAAATATAACATAAAATAGATAAATCTAAGAAAAAATTTAATTAAGTCTTTCTTTTAGCAATATGCACTAGAAATATTGGGAAATATTGATTTTTTTATTTATTAGTAATAACGATAGGAAAATATATTCTACATATATTGTTATAGTTTTTGAAAATTACCTTAGATGGTTTTGGTAACAAAATGGATGTAAATAAAAATATAAGGATACATCTTTTGTGAGATATTTTAACCAATGATTAAAGAGAATCTTCAAACTGATACTTCTAAATTAATTTACAATTCATTTTTTATTTCTTTATTTCTAAGTTGCTATGATCAATATTTGTTTATAGAGACAGTGGCATTTAATGTTTAAGCTGAGTCATAATAATAGTCTGTTAAATTAAAATCAAGAGCAACTATAGGAAAGTAGTCATTTTGAAAGCAAACACCCTGCCACGTGGAGGCAGGCAGCATGTCTCATAAGTAACAGACTCAAATATTTACCTCAGCCAACAAGTGTCTGTCCATTGACGTAAACGGTTTAAAGACAAGTTAATTGTATTTGCTTAAGCCTTTTCTTAGTTCCCTTTATTAGAATTCTAGAAAATAGTATTCAGTCTTGGTCAGATTTAACATACAGTATCAATATGATTCCTAAGGTGGTTTTTAGAAAACGTCTCTGTGGGTGGGAAAGAGGGCTCAGTAGTTTTAAGAGCACCCGTGGCTTCTCTCAAAGGACCAGCGGTTTGGTTCCCAGCCCCAACATGGTGCCTCACAACCTTCTGAACCCCAGTTGCAGGGGATCCCATACCCTCTTCTGGCCTGTGTGGGCAGTGCATGCACATGGAGCGCACAAGACACCCATACACATTAAAAAAAAAAAAATTAAAAATAAATAAATCTTTAAAAAGAAAGAAAGAAAGAAGCCACCAGGGCTATGAGTACAGCTCAATGGAGTGTGTGCTTTGCATAGCAACCCCCTGAGCGGAGTCTCCGCACCGGCAAAGAAAGCCAAGTATGTAGCGCAGCTGACTGAGTGTTTGCTCCGCGTGTGCAAAGCTCCAGGTTTCATCTCCGGCACCTCCCAAAGCAGACACCGTGATCCACTCCTGTAAGCTCAGCATGCCGAGATGGACGCCGGAGGGCCAGGTGCTCAAGGTCATTCTCAACTACATGGAGAATTTGAAGTTAGCCTGGGCTACATGAGATCCATCTAACTAAATAAATATTTTAAGTCGGGGGTGGTGGTACAAGCATTTAATCCCAGCACTCAGACAGGTGGATCTCTGAGTTCAAGGCCAGCCTGGTCTACAGATCGAGTTCTAGGACAGCCAGGGCTATGCAGAGAAACCCTGTCTCAAAAAAACAATTTTATTTATTAATTAATTTTTTTTTTAATTTAAGAAAGCTGTTCCAACTCAGCCCTAAAAGGGATGTCTCCATCAAATCCTTCCTCTCAGGAATCAGGGAACCCTGCGGAAGAAGAGGCAGAAAGAGTGTAAGAACCGGAAGGGATGGAGGACACCAAGAAGACAAGCCTCCTAAATCAACACGATCAAAGCTCACATGAAGTCACAGACTGCGGCAGCATGCACGCACAGGGCCTGCCCCGGTCTGCACCGAGTCTCTGCGTGTATACTAACGGCTTCCAGTTCAGTGTTTTTATGAGATTCCCGAGTGCGAACATGCAGGTCTCTGGTTTCTTGTGCCTTCTCTTGACCTCTCTTCCTTCTGTTTATTTGTTTTGTTCGATTCCAATGTGTTAGTTTTTGTTTTATCTGACTGTATTTTATTTTATGATTATCCCTTTGAAGCCTCTTTGTTTTCTAACGAGAGACAGAAAAGGAGTGGATCTAGAAGGGAGGGGAGGTGGGGAGGAACTGGGAAGAGTAGAGGGAGGGGAAACTGTAATCAGGCGAGGAAAAAAATATATATTTCTAATGAAAGGAAAAAATAAAAGAAAGAAAATTCATAAGAGAGAGACAGAGAGAGAGAGAGAGAGAGAGAGAGAGAGAGAGAGAGAGAGAAAAGAAAGAAAGAAAGAAAGAAAGAAAGAAAGAAAGAAAGAAAGAAAGAAAGAAAGAAAGAAAGAAAGAAAGAGAAAGCTGTTCTGTAGAATCGGCATCAGAATTTCATACAGTTTTGCTTATGACAATTTTTAATTAGATATTTATTTATTTTTAGTGCATAAGAGCGAAGATGATCTCTGCATGGGCATTGGTGTGCTCCGTGCCCATGTGGAGGTCTGGGAGCAGCTTGGTAAAGGTGGTTCTCTCACTCCACTTTGGTCTGGTTCTGGTCCTGGAAGCCAGGCTGTAAGGGTGTACTGCTGAGCCTCCGTGTCTGCCGTCATTATGAAATCACATTTGCTTCTTTATTTATTTGAATGTGGGCCCAGCATGTCATGTGGAGATGCAACTCACGGGTGTGGGTTCTCTCCTTCTACCGTATGGGTCCTGGGGATTGAGATATGCAAAAATCTTCAAATCTTCATTCTACCTATATGAAACATGGTAACAAGAGAATAGCTGTGTTAGGATTCTCTAGCATCACAGAACTTAGATGAATCTCTCTCTCCCTCTCCCTCTCCCTCTCTCTCTTTATATATAGATAGATAGATAGATAGATAGATAGATAGATAGATAGATAGATAGTCTATATATGGACTATATATCCTATACAAAGGCTCTCTATATAGAATATATCCTATATAAAGTCTATATATAGAATGTAGATATTCTATATATAGAATTTATTGGAATGACTTATAAGCTTCAGGCCAATTAATCCAACAATGGCAGGCTGTGAACAGAAAGTCCAAGAATCTAGTAGTTGCTCAGTCCCACAAGGCAGGATATCAGTCTCATCTGGTCTTCTGTACATGCTGGAATCCTGAAGAAGTAGGCTCTTATGTCAGTAAAGGAATGGACTTGCTAGCAAGGTGAGAACAAGCAGGCAAAGAGAAAATCCTCCTTCTTCCACATCCTGATACAGACTTCGAGCAGAAAGTGTAGCCCAGATTAAAGGTGTGTCATCTGCCCCCAGATCCAGATCGAAAATCTGTGTCATTCCACCTCAAAGGTCCAGACTAGAAGTGGATCCACCCACTTCAAACCAAGCAGAAACTCTCACAGGTGTGCCCTCCATTTCTGAACTGTAGTTCATGCCAAATAGAGTCAAGTTGACCACCAGGAATAGCCGTCACGGTAGCCAATACAACTGTATGCATTATAATAGCTCACCATTCTCCGAATGAAAAGTTATCTCATTTTTGTTAAAGATGCTCAAATAATTGCATGATATATTATTAAGGGAACTATAAAGTGACAGTTTTCAGTTATTAGAGTTTATTTTCAGTTCTAAGTAGAACATCGTTTTTTTTCTAATAGCATAATCAGTTATAGCAAGATTGATTGAAAAGGAATATTTAGAACCTTTTTAGACAGCATTCATCCAAAGGTAAAATCACATTTTTTAACAGAAGATTTCCCTAACTTTTCTTTAAAAGTTAATTTTTATCTTAATAATAGTGAAGATCACCAAAAAGTTACACAGATAAGCTATAGTGCCTTCTCAGCATCCACTGAAGTTCAGGGAATTTATAAAATGGATTATAAAAAAAGGCATAGGTGGATACTTTTCACTTTGCTGTTCTTATAAAGAGCCCTTTTATTAGGGAAGTGCCTGGAATATAATAGATAGCCATTAAGAATTTGCTAAATGAATGGAGGTGGGAGAGAACGAGGAATGGAGGAAATCGGGGTCAAGCCCCCCTCCCACCTGCTTCCTCTTTTATGACCTTGGGCTACAGATATTCTCTTTAAGTCTTGTTTTCTCAAGTGTACCATGGCAATGACAAAGACATCGTTTCCAGAGGCCATTGAAAAGCATTCAGAGAAAATGTGTGTGTTTTATACATGCCGTTTCAACCAAATGCAAGAATTTTGTAATTGTGAATTTTGATTTTACTGACACAGATTGCTTCTCAGTTAAGTTTATAGCTGTTGCACATGTGATTAACCATTTGTGGACCCCAAGTTCCTACTTAGAAACTAAAATAAAAATCTTTTTTTTTTTTTTTTTTTTGTTTTTGTTTTTGTTTTTTTTTTTTTTTATTAATTTATTTTGCAATACAATTCAGTTCTACATATCAGTCACGGATTCCCTTGTTCTCCCCCCTCCCGTCCCCCTCACCTTCCCCCCAACCCCCCCCCCATTCCCATCTCCTCCAGGGCAAAGCCTTCCCCACAGACTGAGGTCAACCTGGTAGACTCAGTCCAGGTAGGTCTAGTCCACTCCTCCCAGGCCGAGCCAAACAATCCTGCATAGGCCCCAGGTTTCAAACAGCCAACTCATGCAATGAGCACAAGATCTGGTCCCACTGCCTGGATGCCTCCCAAACAGATCAAGCCAATCAACTGTCTCATCCATTCAGAGGGCCTGATCCAGTGGGGACCCCTCAGCCATTGGTTCATAGTTCATGTGTTTCCATTCATTTGGCTATTTGTCCCTGTGCTTTATCCAACCTTGGTCTCAACAATTCTCACTCATATAAACCCTCCTCATTCTTGCTAATTGGACTCCCAGAGCTCCACCCGGGGCCTAGTCATGGATCTCTGCATCCAACTAAAATAAAAATCTTAGGGGCTGCCTGGTACTGCACTCAGGGACTCAAAAGTGAATCTTTTAGAGTTTTGTTCTGGTTTGGTTTCGTTTGGTTTTTCAAGACAGGGTTTCTCTCTGTAACAGCTCTGGCTGTCCCAGAACTCACTCTGTAGACCAGACTGGCCTCGAACTCATAGAGATCCACCTGCCTCTGCCTCCTGAGTGCTGGGATTAAAAGTGTGCGCCACCATGCCTGGCTAAGAAGTATTATAATAACACTAATCATATTATATCCTCCAAGGTTTCAATAACAATAATTTTCTTACCCTCCCATCTCTTGGTATCATCCTCCCCCAACTCTCAGGAATCTTAGAGTCCACAGTGCCTGTCATAGTCATCCTTAAATCCCTGCCTCTAAAGGAGGGCTAACTAGCTTTTACTACAGGAAAGCTGTTTCTGTTAGTATTATTTTTAAAGTAAGTGTGTGTGTGTGTGTGTGTGTGTGTGTGTGTGTGTGTGTGTGTGAAGGCCAGAGGCATTGGATCTCCCTGAAGTTACAGGTAGTTATGAGCTGTCCCATGATAGATTCTGAGAATTGAACTTGGGGCCTCTGCAAGAGCAGTATGTGCTTTTGACCACAGAACCATCTCTCCAGCCCTCTAGGTTTTCTTGAAACAATTGCTTTGGTTAGTGTTCCCTGGGAAAGTCTCGGGGAGAGCAGGTGAGATGAATCAGTGGGTAAAGGTGTTTGTTGCCAAGGCTGGCAGCTTGAGTTCAGTTCCTGGGACCGACATGATAGGAAGAACAAGTTGACTTACCTGCACATGTGCAAGTGAGTGTGCAAGCGAGTGCACGTGCACACACAAGACACAAATAAATGCGCTTTTTTTTTTTTAAGTCTGGGGAAGCAAAATCAAGATGCATACATATTCTCCTTAGGATGGTCTCTTGTCTTATTTCAGAGAGTGGTTGTCACCCTTTTACTGAGTGATCTGTCATTTGTGATCCCTTCTAATCTGTTTGAAATATCTTCTACGAAGACCCACACGTTCCATAAGGCATTGAGAAAAGAAGCCATGTCTAACAGCAGTGAGAACTCTCATTCACTGTGGACTGAAGGACACAGCATTTGGAATGTAGGGGCTCAAGCCCTATGACTCCACAGTGTGAACAGTTCACCGAGCACTGGGCTCAAGCCCTATGACCCCACAGTGTGAACGGTTCACCGAGCACTGGGCTCAAGCTCCATGACTCCACAGTGTGAACAGTTCACCGAGCACTGGGCTCAAGCTCCATGCATGACCCCACAGTGTGAATGGTTCACCGACCACTGGGCTCAAGCTCCATGACTCCACAGTGTGAACAGTTCACCGAGCACTGGGCTCAAGCCCTATGACCCCACAGTGTGAACGGTTCACCGAGCACTGGCCAATGAGAGCAGCGGTGTCACCACACCACACTCGGGATCAAGTATTACCACATCGAACATGTTTTCAAGCCCCCTTTCGCAGGCATCAGAACTGACCCTCTCCTGAACCCAGAGAACCAATGAACTACTCTACCCCGTTGTAGCTTTGCCATTTCTGGACCATCATGCGACAGGGGAGGCTTTGCGTCTGGTTCCTTTTACCTCACCTAGCAACTTGCGGATTTACCACTATTGGCGCATTGACGGTTCCCTCCTTCTCCTTCCTGCTGTCCCATACACAGGATATACCACCTCGAGTTTCCATTTGCCACTGATGAACACATGGATTGCTTCCGGTTTTTTGGAAAGTATGAGTAAAACCTATATAACGATGTGTGGGCTGAGTTTGTTGTTATTTGATATTTTTAGTTTGTTGAGAGGTATGTTTTTGTTTTGTGGGGAAGCATATTTTTATTGTGTTGGAATAAATGCCGAGGTGTGGAATTGCTCGTGTATATAATATGGGCACACCTAACTTTATAAAGAATTGTCAGAGCCGGGCGGTGGTGGCGCACGCCTTTAATCCCAGCACTTGGGAGGCAGAGGCAGGCGGATCTCTGTGAGTTCGAGGCCAGCCTGGGCTACCAAGTGAGTTCCAGGAAAGGCGCAAAGCTACACAGAGAAACCCTGTCTCGAAAAAACCAAAAAAAAAAAAAAAAAAAAAAAAAAAAAAAAAAAAAAGAATTGTCAGACTATTTCCCATAGTAGCCAGGCCACACTGCATTTCCCCCATTATGGTGTGGTATAGTAAATGGGAAGTTCAGCTGCTTCACGCGCCCTTCCATGTGTGATTTTTTTTTAAGATTTATTTATTTATTATGTATACAGAAGAGGGTACCAGATCTTATTACAGATGGCTGTGAGCCACCATGTGGGTGCTGGGAATTGAACTCAGGACCTCTGGAAGAGCAGTCAGTGCTTTTAACCTCTGAGCCATCTCTCCAGCCCCTCACGTGTGATTTTAAGACTTCTTGCCTCTTCCCTTCTTTTCTAGACAGAACCATGCTATGTTGTCTGTTTTAATAGCCATGTTCTAATACTAGGCTTTTAATGTTCATTTCCCCAGTGACTAATAGTGAGCTCCTTTTCTGTGTTATTTGTAATGCAGTGTTTATTAGTGAAAGTATATTCAAATCTTTGACCTTCCCATCAGGTTATTTGTATCATTGAGTTTTGGGTGCTTTTTATAGATTCTGCATGCATACCTTTCATTAGAGGTTTTGCAAATATTATTGTGGACATCTCATGGCTTGCATTTTCACATTTTTTATTGTGTCTTCCAAATAAAAGATATTTTAATTGTGTAAATGCAGTTATCATGATGGCTTACATTTTTGAAATTGTATCTGAAGATTATCTTCTAAACAAGTCATGAAGAATTTCTCCTTTGTTTTATTCTTGAAGTTATCTAGCTTTTCTTTATTTTATATTCATGTTTGTGATTAATTTTAAGTCAACTTTTATATGTGGCAGAAAATGAATTAAGCTGTTGTGTTTTGTTATTATTATTTGTTCCACATGGATATTCAGTTATTCATCTTTTTAAAAAGATTTATTTATATTTTTTATACGTGTGAGTATTTTGCCTGCATGTATGTGCACCACGCTCATGTCTGTTGCCCCTTGAGGCCAGTAGAAGATGCCAGGTCCCTGGGAACTAGAGTTATAGATGGTTGTGGGCTGTCATGTGGGAGCTAAACCTGTATCCTCTGCAAAAGCCTCCAGTGCTCTTCTAACGAAATGTGGTGGTTTGATTAGGAATGGTCCCCTTAGCCTCATCGGTTTGAATGCTTGGTCCCCAGGGAATAACACTACTAAGAGAGGTAACCTTGATGGAGGAAGTGTGTCACTGGAGATGGGCTTTGAGGCCGAATCCAGGCCCAGTGTTTTTCTCTGCCTGCAGATCCAGATGTAGAGCTCTATCTCCTTCTCCAGCACCTTGTCTGTCTACATGCTGCCATGCTCCCTACCGCTACAATAATAGACTAAGCCTCTGAAACTGTAAGCAAGTCCCAGCTAAATACTTTCTTTTATAAGAGTTGCTATGGTCATGGTGTCCCTTCACAGCAATGAAATGCTGACTAAGACAGCCACTGAGCCATTTTTTTTCTGGCCCCAATTTTGTCACCTTTTAAGACTGATCTACACTAAATTATTATTACACTTTTTTCAAAAGTCAGTTGAACTATTGGGCCTATTTTTGGATCTTCTATTTTGTTGATTTTTATACCTACCCTTTTGCTAATATTATTCAGTATTGGTTATTAAAAATTTAAGTCTTGCCGGGCGGTGGTGGCGCACGCCTTTAATCCCAGCACTCAGGAGGCAGAGGCAGGCGGATCTCTGTGAGTTCGAGGCCAGCCTGATCTACAGCGCGAGATCCAGGAAAGGCGCAAAAAAAAAAAAAAATTTAAGTCTTAAAATAGGGAGTGTGAATCTTTTAAACCTGTTTTTTTAAGTTGTTTTGATAACTTCTTTTGTTTGCTTTTTCCACACTAATTTTTGAGTAGCCTTGTTAATATATAAACAACAACAAAAGCCTACAGAGATTTCTGTCTTACATATAGGTTTGTTTTAAAACAGAATCTCATAGCCTAGGCTAGACTGGAGCTCAATATGTAGACCAGGCTGGTTTTGAACTTGCAGCATGCTCGAGTCTCCTGATTCATGTAATTATAGCTATGAACCTCACTGTCTGGCTTTGTATGACCTTATAACTTCATGAGAACCCATTCACTACTTCCAGTAGTTTTTATAGATCCTAAGATTTTTCTGTGTAGATAATTCTGTCTTTTATAAAGAGGTAGTTTTATGCCTTTCTTTCCAACTTCTAAGTCTTTTATCTACTGCTCATACCTCAATACACTGGCAAGGATCTTCAGTGTGAATGCTGAGTAGGAATAGTCAAAGTGGACATACTTGTTCATGTTGCTTCAATCATATGTCCATTTTCAAGTGTAGGGTCATAAATATAAATACTAACCATATTGTGTTTGGTTCTAAATGTTTTATTTTTATAAAGTAAGGAGATTGGCTTACTCTGATGAATAACATTAGAGGGTATTACAATCCCAGTCCTTAGGAGACTGAAGGAGGGAATTACCATGAGTTCAAGGCCAGTCTGGGTTTACATACTGAGTTTTAGACCAACCAGTCTCAAAGAAAAAAGTACCCGTATATACTCAGTCTAGCCCTTGAATATCACTTTAAATAAGCTTGCTTCAGGAGATGACTATGAGGAGCTGTATCTACTGGGTACCATGTGCTTGATGTTTGAGGCATGCATCCTTACAGCAATTCTTTCAGGCTGATTTACTTCTTTTTTACAAATAAGAAACGGAGATTAACCTGCTGAAGACAGGATTGTAGGAGCCAGAGTGATCAAGGACATCACAAGAAAACCACAAGAATCAAACTAACCTGGCTCATAGGGGTTCACAGAGTCTGAACCGACAACCAGGGAACAAGCATGGACTGAAGACCCGAGATCCGGAGCGGGGAGCTCCCTTGGTTCCTAGATCCTGGACGCTGGACGTAGACCAAGCAGAGTTCTCCAGAGAACACCGCTGGACTGTGCTTCATCTTTCCCAGACCCTGTTACCTATCCCTTCACTTGTAAGTTACCCCACAAAATAAACCTCCCTTTTAACTATGTGGCAAACCTCCCTTTTAACTATGTGGAGTGGTCTTAATATTTAAACCAATACTATACATCCATGTAACAGTTGAGTAGCTTGATCTATTTGTGGGACTCCCAAAAGTGGGAGCAGGGGCTGGCTGTCCCTAACACTTTGACTGGCTCTTGGGAGCCTATTCCTCACATTGGTCTTGCCCAGTCTTAATACAAGGGATGGTGCTTAGTCCTAAGGCAACTTGATACACCATGTTTTGTTGACACCTTTCTGAACAGAAACAGAAGAGGAGTAGATGGGGGGGGGCATGGAGGGGAAGTGGGGAGAGGAAACTACAGTTGGGATGTAAAATAAATTAATTAAATAAAATTTTAAATTTACTTAATAAAAAACATTCATGATTTGATAGTGCCAAAAAAAAAAAGAAAAAGAAAAAGAAAAAAGAAGCTGAGATTAAGAGAGTATTCATTTGTTACTTGAGGGAACAGTGTGCTTGCTTTATATTGGGGACACTGGCCGAACTAGAATGATCTTTTCCAGAGTTCCTGAAATGGTTCTGTAATGATTAATACTGTCAACTTCACAGCTCTAGACTAACCACCCAGACAACAAACCTCTAGCATGTTTGTGAGAGATTATCTGGAATAGGTTTATTGAGATGGGAGGATCCACCTTACCTGGGGGCTGGAACACTGGGTGGAGAGAAAAGGAAAAAGCGATCTGAGCATGAGCACTCGTGCTCTGCTCCCTGGCTGTGGTTGCCATGTGACCCAGCTACCTCCAGCCCCTGCCACCATAATGAACTACATTCTCAACCCTTACGTTGATTTTTATCAGGTATTTATCACAGCAATGAAAAAATTAATACAGAAGGTTGGTATACTGAGAAGCGGGCCTGTGGCTATAATAAACATGACCAAGTGGTTCTTAGGCCTCTAGAGTTGGTTTGTGGGAGGAATATGGAAAAGTTTGGAACTTTGGGTAAGAATAGCCCTTGAATATTGTTTGCAGAGCTTGATGGACTTTTGGGAGCTTGGAAGACATGATAAGAGAAATGCTGCTGGGGGGATGTCTGTCTGTGTGCTGTGAGTATATGTTGTTCCCATTGGTTAATAAATAAGTTGTTTTGGCCTATGGCAAGGCAGCTTAGAGGCAGGTGGGAAAGAAGAGTGACAGGAAAGAGAAAGACGGAGTCTGGGGAGATGCCAGCCTACTGCCCAAGGAACAACATGCCAGCAGACCGGTAAGCCACAGAACACATGGCAAAACATAGATTAATAAAAATGGGTGAATTTAAGGTGAAAGAGCTAGCTAGCAAGAAGCCTGCCATAGGCCATACAGTTTGAAAATAATATTAAGCCTCTGAGTGATTATTTTATAAGTGGCTGCAGGACCGCAGGGCTGGGCAGGACTGGAGAAACCTTCTGACTACAAAGCACAGACTGTGGAGGCCCAGTTCATGACGTTTCAGATGTGAACAAGGACTTTATTGGGACCTGGGCTAGAGGCCATTCAAGTTGTGTCTTGGCAAATAATCGTGCTATATTCTTCCCATGTCTTGATAACTTGGATGAGGTTGAATTTAAGAGCAATAGACTTGGGGCTAAAGAGATGGCTCATCAATTAAGACAGCGGGGCTGAAGGGATGGATGGGCTCTTGCAGAGGGACTGTGTGCAGTTCCCAGCTCCTGCACTGGGTGGCTCACAATAGCCTATAACTCCAGCTCCAGGGAAATCTGATGCCTTCTTCTGTTCTTCACAAGCACCTTCAACTATGTGCACATGCGCACATAATTTTAAAATAAAAATAAATCTTTTTTTTTTAAAGTAATGGACAAATATGTTTAAAAGAAGAAATTTAAAGGCAAGACAGCACTTAGTTCATGGCATGGTTATTACTCACTACTCTTACCCAGGTTAACAGTGAAAAAGAGCAACAAGTGGAGTAAAAAGATACTGAAAATATGCAGTTTGTCAAGGAACAGAGCTGGAACAAGTTTAAGGTTTCTTCTGGAGAATGTGGGGAAAAAAAACCCACAACCCTGCTCTCTGATCATTAAAGAGAAACCTTCTGTTCTGTACTGGGGCAATAGGAAAGCACCTGGAAGACAATACCCTACACACCAAAGGTTCCAACCTGTGAAAATGAAAATTAATTTGAAAGGAGAGAGTGTGAATTGGGGATGCTGAAGGAAATATTCCTGGAAAGCAAGGCCCTCAGGAAGTGTTTCTTGTGCTTGTGACCTCAGGCAGTCCAGTGCCATCTCAAGCTGGCAGCCTTGTCCACATGTCACATGGTACTGGTTTTGCAGACATGAAAGATGCAAGACTGAAGGAGTCATGGAATCTTGCATTTCGGTTCCGGAGAGCTACTGAGGACAGGCAGTGTGTGGCAGGGCCATGCGACGTTGTGGAGGTGAAGCCTGAGCTGCAGTTGAGACTCCCTGATGTTGTAGATGCCAGCGCCATTCCCCAGGAAAAGCTACGTGCATGGATTGGAGTTGGTTCAAGAAAGAGGCTGCTGCATGTGCTACTGGCAGCGGGGCTGAAGGGATGGAGGTACCCAAGCCCCCTGGAGCCCAGATGATTCCATCACCATTCCCAAATGCTCAACATATAGATGCAAGATTTGTTTTTTTTCCCTGATGTGTTTCAGTCTCTCCCTGGTCTGGTCATTCCTTCCTATGACCCGATTCCTTCTTTGGGGGAACACTACCGCCCACTCTTTCCGCGGTGATTTCCCCACCATGATAGACTACACCCTCAAACTGTGAGCTAGAGCAAACCCTCTCTTCCTTAAATAGCTTTTGTTAAGTATTTTATCACAGTGGTGAGAAAAGTAACTAATATACCCTACCTCCTGAAAAAAGGCAGAATCATTCCTTCTTCTGAACTAAGGCTTCTCACGGGGATTTTTTAAATGTATTATTGAAAGGATATCTATCTCATTACAAATGGAGTAATGTGTGCAACACGCTTCCTGTTTTTAAGAAACAGACTCTAATGTCCTCCCAAACAATCCTGATGGAAGGGCACTGTGGTTGTGGCTACTATGGCTAACAGCTTGACATTTCCTTATTTGCATTCTATGTCAGCAATTCCACATCTTCAAATCTATTCTGGCAAAATCAAACCATATCTCCATATAAAATCAGCCCACACATCTTTATACAGGCTTTATTCATAATTGTCAAAAAGTCCGTGGTGAATGAGACTCAAAATGGTATATCCTGTATGTGGGTCAGTAGAAAGGAGAGGGAATTGTTGACATATGGACAATGGCAGATCTCTACATTGTTATGTGAGGGAAAAGAAACCAGACCCAGACTGTATGATTCCGTTTGTGTGACGTTCTAGAAATGGCAAAGCTGTGACAGGGCAGAGGAGTTCAAGTGGCTTCCTGAGGTCAGGGGAGGGCAGGTGTGCTTCCAGCTCTAACCCTCCTCGTTCCGATATTCAGGGATCTGTGGGCTTACATAAAATTAATCACCAGGTTAATTTATATAAAATGGTGTGGAAAGGAGAATTGGGGAAAAGGAAAATTAGGAAGTGATGTGAAGCTCTTGCCGGACTTTGGAGGGAAACACATTGGTCCTCAGTTGTGTCATGGAGTGCTAGATAAACGGAGGCATGCTGACTGTCCTCTTCTGCTTCCTGTTGTTTGCCTTCACAGATCTTCACTTGGTGGAGATTCAGAAGCCGAAGAAAGAGCTCCATCCACCATTCCCACGGCACGTGAGTCTGTCAAGGTCCTGCCTACATGGAGCTTCTGGAATCCTCACGATGGCTAAGGTAGTAGTGAGAGATGATTGAGGTTTTCTCAACTTTTTCTTAGGGGCTGGAGAGGCAGCTCAGTGATTGAGAGCACGTACTGCCCTTGCAGAGGACCCTAGTTCAGTTGCTGGGCCTCACATGGTATCTTACCACCATCTGTAACTCTAGGTCCAGAAGATCCAATGCACTCTTCTGGCTTCCTTGGGCAACTGGACTCAGGTGCACGTACTAACACATCCACATAAATTATAAATATTTTTTTTCAAAGGGAATTTTCCCTTAACTTTTATTTAGTAGCAAACTTACTTTCCTCTAGTAGCCAATAATATTCATGTCAGAGGACAGTGAGATAGCTTTCTTAAACCGCTGATGTTAAATTACAGCTCTGAATCTTTTTTTTTTTCATTTATACTGTTGACTTTCAGTGTTTAACAGTGCTAAATTATTATAAGATCCTAGGCCAGATTACTTAACCTCATTAAGCCTCAATTTCCTAATTTGTAAAAAATAATGGGCATAATATTTATTTTCTTGCTGGATAGGGTTATTATGTCAATTAAATACAGTAATCTTTAAAGTGCTCAATGGCACAGGCTGAGAACCCAGTAGTCTTGTATCTTCTATTTCCTAAGCAAAATCTACTAAGAGCTTTAAAAGTACCTGGTGTCATCAGCAGGACATGGACAAATGACCATAAAGTACCTCAGGGGGTGCCTAATATCACCCACTGAAAAACAGTCATTGCTAAGCAGGAGCCCATGGACACTGCCTCAACTCTAGACATTCTCAGTGTCAAATTCAGAGAACAGTGAAGCTGCCTCTTGAGTTCTGGTCTCTTTTCTTTGCTAGGACCTGGCTGTGTGGTTTTGAATGTCCAACCCTCCTGCATCAGCCTCCCAGATGAACAGTGCACCCAGCTCCTTCAGTGCCAAGCACGTCTTATTTACCACTGTGCCCCCTTCCAAGTTACAGCATCCTAGGAAAAAATGTGGCAAACACTAGGCACTGATGAAGTATCCCCTGAATAAATATTGTTTCTTCTGATCATGTCTCCAAATTCTAGAGGTACTTTTTTTTTAATCTTCAGCTTCTAGAGCCCATTGGAATAAGATACTCCCAGTTAAAAATTCCAGCAAGTTTCTTTTTCTTCTCTATAGAAACAGAAAGCCAATTCCAAAAAAGGCAGACTTGTAAAGGATGGAGGATGCGTTACAAAACCTTGGAGAGACAGAGAAGAACTCTTGTTGCTCTTGCAGAAGACCCAGGTTTGATTACCAGCACCCTCGCAATAGCTCATAACCATCTGTAGCTCCGGTTTCAGAGGATCTGATGCCGTTTTCTGACCTCCATGGTGCACATATATACGTGTAGGCAAAACATTCATACACATAAAGTAAAATAAATAAGAAAGATTTAAGACAACTTTGAAGAATACAGTTGGAGGACATTCACTGTCAGGCACTAGGGCTGCTGGGGTGGTGGGGACAATGTAATTCCTGTGTGCAGGTAGGCAATCTTCTGTGCAGACAGAAGAGAAATGCAACAGTATGACTGTGTGTGTGGTTATCTGATTTACACTATGGGTGGCAGTGGAGGGCAATGAGGAAAATATTGGTGCTAGATCAGTTAGATATTGCTAGAAAAAAAATGTACCTCAACCTTTATCTTCCACCCTATACAAAAATAAGTTCCAGATAGCCTGCACATAAAACAATAGTGCTTGCTAAGGAAAAACACAGAGGAAATCTTTTTGACATTGCCATGAGCAAAGAGATGATTTACTCACCGTACAAACAGGCAACCACACAAGACCACAAAAAAAAAAAGAGGGTGTGCCAGGGCTATATTAAATTAAAAAGTCTGTTCATCAAAAGAAGCTCTTAAGGGCTAGAGTGATGGCTCAGTGGTGAAGAGCACTGGTTGCTCTTCCAGAGAACCTGGGTTCAATTCCCAGCACCCACATGGCAGCTCACAATGTGAAGGCCTAGACTTGACTTTACAGGCTCTACCTTAGAGTAGGGCCACCATCTCAGACCACCTGCTGTACTCAGTTCCAGGAAGGACCTTAGGAATGTGCCATGACAACTGGAACGGATACAGAGCAGTATCCTCCTGCAGACATCCTGTCTGCAGTTTAGGCCCTTGAAGATATCTAGATAATCCTGCTGAGCAGTCCAGATAATCCTGTTCAGCAGGTTGTGGTTCCCACCAAAAGTCTAACCCAGTGGTTTCAAATGTGGTTTCGCACCCAAAGTCTAGACCAATAATTTCAAAAAATCACCTTGCCCTTCTACCCAATCCCAAGTTGCCAATTCCAGGCTTGTGGATTTTCCCTATAAAAATCCTCTACACCTGGGCTCATGGCCGCGGCCACATTTCCTTCCATCTGCTGTGCAGTGGCCCAGGTTGAACCTGAATTAAAGGACCCTTATGTGCTTGCATCGGAAACCGGCTCCTTGGTGGTCTCTGGGGGTTTCGAGAAACGGGTACAACAACAACTGTCTGTAACTCCAGTTTCGGGGGATCTGACATCCATGGCAAAAGACCAATGCACATAAAAAATAAAAATAAAGAAAGAAAAAGGAGCCCTTAAGAGAATTAAAAGGAGTTATGTAATAGGGGTACCTACTTATAACCTCAGTGCTTAAGAGGCTGATGCAGGAGAATCAGGAATTCCAGGCCAGCTTGGCATACATAAACAAAACCCTGGAGAAAAAAGCGGTAGCGATGGTGGGGGATTGAGAGAGAGAGAATCTACAGGAGGAGGAAGAGCTGACATACTGTCCCTGACAAAGGCAGCATCCAGAACACATGAAAACGTCTGTAAGTCAAGGAAAGAAACAATGCCAATTGGCAATGGTCAAAAGACTGGAACCGACTTTCTCAAAGGCGATGTCAATTGTCCAACATGCCCGTGAAAAGATGCCTAACTCCGCTGAACAATAGAAAACTCAAACTGAACCGTATTACGTTTACCAAACACTTAAAGAATTAGCACCAACCGGCTTTAGGCTCTGGCAGAGAACAGAAGAGAAGGAAGCCCTAAGTCACTCTGTGTGGCTGGTACTCTCCTGCTTAAAGACAGGCAGACGGCAGGGGAAGAGTCTACAGACAGTATTCCTTATGGCTCTTCAAACAAAAACCCTCGGCCAATTAGTATCCATCCAAACCCAACATCACAGTAGGAGAATTATACACTGACTGAGTGGATTATTTTCTCTTTGTTTTTGGTTAGGGTCTCACTACTTAGCTAGAGCACACATCAGACTCTCAATCCTACTGTCTCGGGCTCCTGAGTGCTGGAATTCCAAGAATGTGCCACCATACCTGGCACGTAGGCTTAACTGGGGATGCAAAGGTGGTTGAAACCCAAGATAATTAGCACTCGACACCACAGGATGAAGGGAAGAAAAACACACAGAGTTTCAATCGGGTTAATTGAAAGAAAGAAAGATAGGAAAAAAGAAAGGAAGGAAGAAAAAAAGAAAGGAAGAAAGAAAGAAAAGAAAGAGAGAAGACATTTGACAGAATCCTTTTATAAAACAGAAAAAGAAAAAGGAAGGAAGTCTGTCAAGTTAGAAAAGTAGGACTAGCCGGGCAGCGGTGGCGCACACCTTTAATCCCAGCACTCAGGAGGCAGAGCCAGGTGGATCTCTGAGTTCCAAGCCAGCCTGGTCTACAGAGAGAGTTTCAGGACAGCCAGGGCTACACAGAGAAATCCTGTCTTGAAAAACAAAGCAACAAAAATGTAGTCATGGAGGGAACCTCCTCACTGTGCTGAAGGGCACACTTACAGGGTGTCCTCGGTAGACCATCTACCTGGCGTGCACAAGGCCCTAGGGTCAATCACCAGCAGTGCAAAGAAGGAGAAGGACAAGCTTGTTTGTGACAGACTTACAACTAACATTGTACCCAATGGTGAGAGATGGAAAAATTTCCCCAGATTAATAATGAGGTAAGGGTATTCATTACAACCTGTACTAGTCAACAATGTGCTTCAGGTTCTCGATAGAGCAATTAGGCAGGAAAAGGCAACAAGGGTATCTAATTTGGAAAGAAGAAAGCAGAAGCATTTATAATGACAGAGGACATCAGAGGCAGAGATGTTCACAGATCGCAAAAACAAGCACTAAAGCCAACAAGCGAATTCCCAAAGCTGCAAAGTCAAAGGTTAACACTCAACAAAAACAGTTTTGTTTTGGGGTTTTTTAAAACTCCTTTTTAAAAAAAATGGGGTCCTGCTACGTTGCCCATGCTTCAGAAATTCACTCAGGAGGGAAAGTACGGAAAGGCCAGGTACACACAGGACAGAAGAAAGCAAAGCTAAGCACAGCTCCGGCAGCTGCTCTCCTCCTGCATAGAGGGGAGTCTGAAGAAGCTTCCAGAAGGTAACCCAAACAGCCCTGGTGTCTAGAGACAGGGAATCCTACCTTCAGAACCAGCCCACAGCCCTGACAAGCCTTGGAACTAGTTGTGGGTTTTTGGTGGGAGGATGAAGTCCTTCCTCCAGAGGACGGGCCAGCAGCGGAGAGGAGTCACTCTGTGTGACTCACAGGGCAGAGGCCTCCGGCGATCTTGGGAGAGAACCTGCTCAACACCGAGTTACTCTGGGGGCCAGAGAATGCCCCAGATTTAATCTGCCACGGCCCTAAGGCAAGCGACAGCTTTGGCAGGCAGTACCTGGAAGGCCTGACACTGAAGGACTGAAAACGCAGGTGAGGGGACCTTTGATGCAGGTTAGAAAGTACTTAGGAAAAGGAAGCACACGCTTCGGTGCCTGGGACCAGGCCTCATCAACCAAGAATAACCTGGGAGTGGACAGTCCACGCCTGCGCTCAGTGGGAGGAGACTACCTCTCCACCACGGTGCACCCCTCCACAATGTCATCGATAGCTTAGAGGCCTTGAAAGGACAAAAAGACAGTCCTTTGCCCATAGATACTGGTGCTGGGGTTATTCTAAAACAGAGAAGCGCTTGGGAGATGTCTACAGTAAAACATCAGCCTCCCTAAGGAATAAGCTCTGGGGAGGTGAGGGAGAGAGCTCTGGGAAAATGAGAGGGGGGGAGGTGAGGTGAGAGAGCTGGGGGGGGGGTGAGAGAGCTCTGGGGGGGGTGAGAGAGCTGGGGCGAGGTGGGGTGGGGGGTGGGGGTGGGGGTGAGAGGATCTGTAAAGCTAAGCATGGCCAGCAGAGCTCCTGGTACTCAAGGAAGGGAAGCTACTGAAGTGGAGACAGCCTTGGCAGACAACAGACACTTGCCCAGTACAGACTCCAACCAGCGTGAGCCATAGGAAAGACACATCCACAGGAGCCCCAAAGAGACGCCATAGGAAAGACACATCCACCGGAGCCCCAAAGAGACGCCATAGGAAAGACACATCCACCGGAGCCCCAAAGAGACGCCATAGGAAAGACACACCCACAGGAGCCCCAAAGAGACGCCATAGGAAAGACACACCCACAGGAGCCCCAAAGAGACGCCATAGGAAAGACACATCCACAGGAGCCCCAAAGAGACGCCATAGGAAAGACACATCCACCGGAGCCCCAAAGAGACGCCATAGGAAAGACACATCCACCGGAGCCCCAAAGAGACGCCATAGGAAAGACACATCCACCGGAGCCCCAAAGAGACGCCATAGGAAAGACACATTCACAGGAGTCCCAAAGAGACGCCATAGGAAAGACACATCCACCGGAGCCCCAAAGAGACGCCATAGGAAAGACACATCCACCGGAGTCCCAAAGAGACGCCATAGGCTCCGTCCCCCTCCCCCGCTCCTTCCATTCCCTTCCTTCCTCCCTCCTTCCTCCTCCCTCCCTCCTTCCTCCCTCCTTCCTCCCCCTTCCTCCCTCTTCTCTCCCTCCTCCCTTCTTCCTCCCTCCTTCCTCCTCCCTCCCTCCTTCCTCCCTCCTTCCTCCCCCTTCCTCCCTCTTCTCTCCCTCCTCCCTTCTTCCTCCCTCCTTCCTCCTTCCTCCCTCCTTCCTCTTCCCTCCCTCTTCCCTCCCTCCTTCCTCCCTCCTTCCTCCCTCTTCCCTCCCTCCTCCCTCCCTTTTTCCTCCCTCCTCCCTCCCTCTTCCCTCCCTTCTTCCTCCCTCTTCCCTCCCTCTTCTCTCCCTCCTTCCTCCTTCCTCCCTCCTTCCTCCCTCCTTCCTCCTCCCTCCCTCCTCTCTCTTTCCTCCCTCTTCCCTCCCTCCTTCCTCCCTCTTCTCTCCCTCCTTCCTTCCTCCCTCTTCCCTCCCTCCTCCCTTCTTCCTCCCTCCTCCCTCCCTCCTCCCTCTTTCCTCTTCCCTCCCTCTTCTCTCCCTCCTTCCTCCCTCTTCCCTCCCTCTTCTCTCCCTCCTTCCTTCCTCTTTTCTCCCTCTTCCCTCCCTTCTCCCTCTTCCCTCCCTCCTTCCTCCCTCTTCCCTCCCTCCTTCCTCCCTCCTTCTCTTGCTACTGTCAGTATTTTGACTTAATAGTGTCTTCAAAATATATTTTCATTTTATTCACCTATATTCATACATCTATATTTATATCTTCAAATTACTATTTTATTATTATTCATTTGCATCCCCTTTATTTCCCTTTTTAAAAATATCCTTACTATACTTTTAGTAGTATTTTGTTGTTGTTTTAAAAACACTCCTGCGTTTAAATCTTCTTTCTATTTTTATCTAAGTTTGTATTCAGACTTTTTTTTTTTTGGTTTTTTGAGACAGGGTTTCTCTGTGTAGCTTTGCGCCTTTCCTGGAATTCGCTTTGGAGACCAGGCTGGCCTCAAACTCACAAAGATCTGCCTGCCTCTGCCTCCCGAGTGCTGGGATTAAAGGCGTGCGCCACCACTGCCCGGCCAGACTTTCTTATTGTCAGAAAAACTTTTTTATTTTTTTCCTTAAAACATACTCTTTCGCCAGGCAGTGGTGGTACATGCCTTTAATCCCAGCACTGGGGGTGGGGGATGAGGGTGGGGGAGGGCCAGATGGATCTCTGTGAGTTCAAGGCCAGCCTGGTCTACAGAGTGAGATCCAGGACAGGCACCAAAACTACACAGAGAAACCCTGTCTCGAAAAAACAAAACAAAACAAACAAACAAACAATATTCTCTCTTCTCTTTTTCTTCTATAACATTCTTCTCCACTACTCCTCCATTTCTTTAATGTATTTAATCTTGCTTCTCCTCTATTTTCTTCTTTTCCTGCCTCCTTTTATCTGATTCATTTATTTCCACATTTATTCTGAAGAATTTTAACTCATAGCACATTCTACGCTAGCTTTCCCTTAGCTGGGTTATAGTCATTAGTGATGGATTCATGAGCTTTCACTAATTTTAAGTGTATTTGTGTTTTTTTCAAGTCGATGTTTGCTATTATAATGATTTGTGTGGTGGTTTGAACAAGAATGGCCCCTGTAGGTTCATAGATTTGAATGCTCGGTCATCAGGAGGTGACACTACTTGAGAAGGACTAATGAGGTGTGGCCTTGTTAGAGGAAGTGTGTCACTGGAGGCGGGCTTTGGGGTTTCAGAAGCCCAGGCCAGGCCCAGTGTCTCTCTTCCTGCTGCCTGCCAATCTGGATGTAGAACTCTCAGCTCCTTCTCCAGAACCGTGTCTGCCCGCATGCCACCATGCTCCCTGCCATGATGACAATGGACCAAACCTCTGAAACTGTAAGCCAGCCCCAATTATATGTTTTCTTTTATAACAGTTGCTGTGGTCGTGGTGTCTCTTCACAGCAATAGAACACTGGCTAAGACAGTTTGTTTTCCTCACTGAGTGAAGCAGGAGATCCTGCACCTGAGACAAGACTGCTCAATAAGGGATCACCAAATAAAACTGAAGGAGGTACCCACACCAGCTGAGGTACAAAGGCATCATAGAAATTCATACGGAGCTAGCATGTACCTGCAGAATATTCCATCCAGTGGAAACAGAATGCACATTTGTTTGGAGCTTTCTCTAAAACAGACTACAGCCTAGGTTACAAAGCAAGTCTTAGCAAATAAAAAATACAAAAATCAAAATAATTTCTTCTGTCTTGCCAGATCATCATGGAGTAAAACTAGAAATGAGTGCAAGAGAAACTACACTTGGAGACTGAACACGACACTCCAGATCATCGTGGAGTAAAACTAGAAATGAGTGCAAGAGAAACTGTACTTGGAGACTGAACACGACACTCCAGAAGGACCACTGGGCCACTGAAGAAACCAGGGAAGACATTTAAAAATCTCTAGAATCCTGTGAAGAAGATACTAAAAATGAAAAGACTTCATACTGATGGGCTGGAAGAATTAATATAAAATGGGTATCTTACCGAGAGAAAATCCACAATTCAATGCAATCCCCATAAAAGTCCCAGATGTATTCTGAGTGTGGTGACACACACCTTTTGATCCCAGTACTCGGGAGGCAGAAGCAGATCTCTGTGAATTTGGGGCCAGCCTGGTCTACAGAGTGAGTTCTAGGAGGACAGCCAGGGCTACACATAGAAGCCCTGTCTCAAAAAACAACAACAATAACAAAAATCCCAGATATAATCTCTACATGACTAGGAAAAAAATCCTGAAATTTATATAGAAGCATAAAAGACCCTGTCTTGTTCCCCCCTCCTGACAACACCCTGGCCTCTCTGTTCCTTTATTATTGTTACATACAGGAATAAGTAAATACAACCTGATGAGTACACGTAACGTTTCTCATACTTATGTTTTTAGAGTGGACTACTTGATATTGGATAACCAATTGGGGCTCATCCCCGGGAAAAACTGATTCTCTCTCTTAGCAGTCATTAATTGTCTGTAGCTCTTAGTATAGGAGTGGGACCCGTGAGATCTCTCCCCTTCAAACTGCCATGTCAACTGGTGTGGTCACGGGTCAGGTCTTGCTTAGGCAGCCATATTGTTGAGATTTCATGGACACACCTTCTTTTTCACGTGCGTAAGAACCTCACAGCAGACATTCTGGTCCTCCGGCTTTTAGGGTCTTTCCACCTTCCTCTTTTGCAATGTTCTCCAGGTTTTAGGTGTAGGGATTGTGTTGTAGATGCATCACTGGAATTGGACAGACCACAGTCTGTTGTTCTCTTCATTTTGGCCAGATGTGGCATTCTGTAATGGTTTTCTGTCTGCTGCAAAAATAAGCTGCTTTGACGAGGGGAGAGAGCAACATTTATCTGTGGATAAAAAGATAAGTATTTATAGTGCAGTTGGAAATTACATTTGTGGGATTGCAAATTGGTGCAGCCACTCTGAAAATTAGTGTGGAAAATTCTCTGAAAGCTAAAAATAAATCTACCACAGGACCCAGCTATACCACTCCTTGTCATGTGCCAAAAGGACTCAGCATCCTACTCTACAGATACTTGCTCAGCCACTCTATTCACAATAGCTAGGAAACAGAAACTTAAGTGTCCTTCAAGAGATGAATGAGTAACAAAAATTTAGTACCTATATACAATGGGATACTATTCAGCCATAAAGAAAAATGAAGTAATGAAATTTGGAGATAAATGGATAGGACGAAGTGAGATAACTCAGACCCAGAAAGACAATGCCACATATTTTCTCTTATTTGTGTATCTTTGCTCTGAGTATTTTTTTTTTCCTTTCAGTTTTTTGAGACAGAGTTTCTATGCATAGTCTTGGCTGTCCTGGAACTCACTCTGAAGACCAGGCTGGACTCAAACTTACAGAGAGCATCCCGCCTCTGCCTCCTGAGTGCTGGAATGGAAGGCATGAGCCACCACATCTGGCTTAGGTCTTCCCATTTAATGAATGCAATGAAGATACTTTCCCACAGGCATGCTCAGAGGCCTGTCTCTCTAGTCTATCTTTCACCCTTCATAAAAGTCAACCCAAAATGTATCAAAGGACTTAACAGTGAGACCTGACACCTTGAAACTGCTAGAGGAACACACAGGGGAAGCACTTCAAGATACAGACATAGGCAGGGACTTTCTGAAAAGGACTCTAACAGCACAAGAAACAATTCCAAGAATTGGCAAATGGGATTACATAAAACTAAAATGCTTTTGCATAGCAAAAGAAACAATTAGCCACAGTAAAGAGACAACCACAGAATGGGCAAAAAAAAAAAAAAAAAATTGCCAACTACCTATCTGATAAGGAATTAATATGTAGTCTGTGCTGGCTTGTTTTATGACCACTTGACACAGGCTAGAGTCCTTTGAGGGGAGGGAACCTCAACTGAGAAAATGAGAAAATGCTTCCATAAGATCAGGCTGTATGCAAGCCTATAGAGCATTCTCTTAATTAATAATTGATAGGGGGCGAGCCCAGCCTCTTGTGGGTGGTGCTATCTCTAGGCTGGTAGTTCTGGATTCCATAAGAAAGTAGACTGAGCAAGCCATGAGGAACAAATGTCCCTCCATGGCCTCTGCATCATCTCCTGCCTCAAGGATCCTGCCCTGTTTGAGTTCCTACCGTGGTTTCCCTCAATGGATGGTAACTCAGGATATGTAAGCCAAATCAACCCTCTCCTCCCTAAGTTGCTTTTGGTCATGGTGTCTCATCACAGCAATAGTAACCCTGACTAAGACATAGACTACATATATAGAAAACTTTAAGTTAAGCACACAAATCCCATTAATAAACGGGCTCATAAACTCAAAAGAAGTTCTCAAAAGAAGAAACACAAATGGCCAATACATGTTTGAAAAGTGCTCAAGATCCTTAGTCATCAGAGAGATGCAAATTAAAACAATTTTGAGACTCCATCTCACCTCAGTCAGAATGACTACCATCAAGAAAAACAACAAATGTTGGTGAGATATTAGGGAAAGAGGAGCCCTTCTACCCTGCTGGTGGCAATAGAAACTTGTTTGGCGCCTTGGAAATCAGTGTGGTGGTTCCTCAAGAAAAACTAAAACCAGAACGACCCTGTGACCCAGGTGGAGCCCTCCTGGGTCTATGCTCAAAGGACTCTATTCAGCACACTACAGAAATACTTGCATGTAAGTTTTCTTCTTGTGCCTGCAGAGGGAAGGTCTCACTTGGCTTTCTGCATACTCAAGGAGAGCTGACCCTCAGTCTGGGGGATTTCCCTGCTTCTGCCTCCCATCTTGTAGGAGTGCTGGGGTTACAGATGTGAGCTTTTTAAAGTCTGCCCTGGGCACTGAACTCAGGTCTATGGGCTTGCACAGCAGGAGCTTTTAGCCTGGACACTGATCTGCAGGTTAGTTTTGAAGGAAAACTTCAAGGCACCCATTGAGTACCTTTCTGGATTATCTGTTATAAACGGAAAAAAAATGTAAAGCAGATGAGGCATTTTCTAGATTGAACAGATTGTTAAAGTTAGGAATTTTACTTTAATCGACCTGTTTCTTAAGAATAAAAGTGAAAGGTGGGATGTGATGGCACATATCTTTACTCCCAGCACTTGGGAGGCAGAGGCAGGTGGATCTCTGGGTTCGAGGAGAGCCTGATCTACATTATGAGTTCCAGGACAGCCAAAGCTACATAATGAGACTCTGTCTTAAACACACACACACACACACACACACACACACACACACACAAATGAACAAAAAAACAAGAAAGGAAAGAAAAAAGAAAAAATTGAAATGACTAAAGTACAGAGTTGAGTGCACCTAAGGGTTTTAGTGAGAAAAAGAGACAGGGCTAAGTTGTGAAAGGACCCCATCTATCTCTTTAAGTGAAGCTTTAACAGTCACAGAGCCATAGAGAGCCGTTGAGTAGGTTTCTACTCCGACAACACCACCAATCTACTTGCTGCAAAATGTCTACTTTACATAATCCTCATGTTTTGTTTGTTTGTTTGTTTGTTTTTACAAAAAGAAAGATAAATTTAAGATTCTGTCGAAATCTGTCCGTTCTCTGGAACCCCAGTCCGTCGGCAGGAGACAAGGCAGAGGCTGACAAGCCATTAGCCTGAGCTGGAGTCTGGCTCTGATGCTCAGCTGGAACTCCTGTCCTGAACACCTAGGCTGGATGGGCATACATGGTTTCTTGGATACCTTCCCTGTGCCCATCTGCTAGCGTGGCTGGCTGCCCATCCACAAGTTTGGACTCCTGCCTTAGTGTGTCGGTGCCAGAAAAGTAACAATTTCCTCCAGCAGCCTGGGCAGTCATGGCGGGGAGTTCTTGGCCCCGCTGTGGAGACACATACCTTCTGAATCCGGGCACTGGGCGCTGTCATTGCTGCTCAGTTTTCGCCGTATGCGCTTGACAGAGAAAATAAAGAAAGCACTAGTGGAGGGTGGAGAGAATATGGGAGATCCCTGGGTTGAAGCAGAATGATTTCCTTTGGGCAGCTGTGAAGAAAAGCATTGTCAGGAACCCTGACTGCAAGGCCATTTCCACCTTCGCAGATGACTGAGCCGCGAAGGCTGCACTTCCTCCCTTAAATGACTCCAAGAGTCAAAGGGATCAATCTTTTCTTTTCCAGGAAAAATTTTTGGGGTGAGGACAGAGAGGGCTACAGAGCATTGCCAGAGCATTGTATACTCTAGGCAAGTGAGCTATGTGCATGTAGCCAGAGCCCCCAAATCGGACACTTCCTCAAATCTTAGGAAAACAGGTTTTCTGGGATTCAGAGAAACTACGAGTGATCTTAGGGTGGTTGAATAAACAAGGTAAAAGTCAATTCTTTGGAAACCGCTGAATTCTTCTCTAGCTCAATCGCAAACGTAAGATCCTTGAATGTAGAGATTATCTACTTCTTGTATTTCATTAAATCTACAAAATGTTAGAAGAGAGTAATTGAGCACTAAGGCACATGGGTTTCTGTTCTGAGACAGAGCCTCAATATATTGCTCAGGCTGTCCCTAAATTCCTGGACTCAGGCAATCATTCCAACTCCCAGGTATCTGGGACCACAGACCAGTTCTACATGCAGCTCAAGTACAAGATTTCAAACTTCTGGAAAAGACAGTTTAAGGTCAAATTTCTCTGATGCTTCAAATGCAGGAGGAGAAAGACTGGAATCTCACATACAGAAGGAAGAACAAGATCTTATGGTCTGATGATTTATTCTCTGGTTCAGAAGAAAATAAGTTATGGAGCTCTTTATTCATTAATCTTGCAGAACTCCCGGGAGATGGATAAGGTGTCTTTCTTTTAGAAGGACAAAGGATAAATACAAGCGTCAGTGGAAACCATAGACCCATTATAGTAACTTGTGTATCTTTAAAAAGTACTTAAATAGCTATGGCTAACAAGATCTAGAGATTAGATTTCTTCTTCCCCTCCCCCTTTTCTCAACCCCCTCTCCCTCCCCTTCCTTCCCCCCCCCTCCTTTCTCCTTCCAGAGTCTCACATATCTCAGGCTGAACTTGAACTATTTAGCTGAGGATGACTTTGAACTTCTGATCTTTCTGCCTCTACCTCCCAAGTGCTGGGACTCCAGGGGTGCACCACCATACCTTGTTTATGCGGTGCAAAGGATGGGGCTCACAATGTGCTAGGCAAGGACTCTATCTGAGCTACATCCTCAGCCACAATGTTTGTTTGTTGTTTGCCAAATGATATGAATTATCTTTACTCATACGACTAGTCTGATAAGTCAGAACAAAAGAATAAAACTTATTGTTTACCTTAAGCAATTAGAAAACATGTACTCAGCACAAGTCTTATCTGTTAAACACTGTAAGGAATTTAAACCCATTCATTAAATGTAGTGTCTATCAATAGAAGTTTGTAATAAATGCCTTCATGACTTAGTTATTAGAAAAATCCTTTTCTGGCCTTAGAGTTACCAGTAGCTAGTTATGGAACCTCAGACAGGAGCTGGGTTGTATGAGAGGCAGGGACTAAATAAAGTATTTAGCATGTGTGAGGCTCTGGGTGCAATTCCCAGCACTGAGAAAGTGGGGGGAGGGAGGAAGGAAGGAGTGAAGGAGGGAAGAAGAAGGAAGGCAGGCAATATGGCTTAGTAGGTAAAGGTGCTTGCCACCAAGCATAATGACCTGAGTTTGATCCTGTAACCCACATGGTAGTGAAGCGACTGTCCTCTTCTTTTAGCAGGACTGACCTCATGGTAGGGCCCAAGTAGCCTTGCCGATAAACCAGGCCTCAGTTTCAGTTTCCTGGGCTAGGCTGGCCCTCCCATGGATAACCATGACCTGCTACCTCATGGTGACCAAAGACAGTCACCCCACCCTGAAGCTGGAAAGCCCTCCAGACTCTCAATCGACCCCCTGTCGACTCATTGCCACTAGGTTCAAACCCACTGACACGCCCCCCCCCCCCCCCCAGAATTCCCCTAGCTGTGCTTAAAAGGAGTTTGCACATTCCTCTTAAGGTCATCCTCATTTTCACTTAATGGCTGACCCTTGCATGGGGGAATTTTGTCTCGAGCAATAAAAGCTCTTGCTAATTGCATATAGGAGTAGTGGTCTTTGTGGAGTGATCTGCAGACCCTAACAGTAGAGGGAGTGGACAGATTCCCTTATGTTGATTTCTGATTGCCACACATGTGCTAATGTGTCCCCACACTTGTACACACAAACAAACAAACAAATAAATAAATGTAATTTTAATCCTTCTTGAAAAAGAATAGAACAGACACAGACAATTCTCAAATAAATCATTAATCTCTTTGAATCTTAGTTCTCTTCTCAATGAAGTGGCCATGTTTGTCCTAGTGTCTTTAATGTGGTCAATATTGTAAACAAGTTGACAAGAAAAGAGCTCCTGAATTATACAGTATTGAAAAAAAAAGGGAAGCATTTTTATACCTCTAGAAGGAAAAAAACACCATTATATAACATTTCTAGAATGTTATATAATGTCCGGGAAAAATAACTTTTTGCTAACATTTTTTTTTCCTTCAGTCTGGGGATGGAACCAAGGGCCTCCTACATGCTAGGCAAGCTTTCTTTCTTTTTAAAAAGACTTATCTACCTTAACAATGTGTATGTGTTTTTATCTGTGTGTGTGTGTGTGTGTGTGCGTGTGTGTGTGTGTGTGTGTGTGTGTGTGTGTGTGTGTGTGCATATGAGTACGAGCCTGTGTGTGTCATCTCTGCCGGATCCTGGGGCTCACTGGTCAGCCTAACAGATGAGCTCCAGAGCAAGAAAAGATCCTACCTCTAAGAAGTTGGATGGCATTCCTGAGGATCACACCTGAGGTTGTCTTCTAGCCTCCATAGGTACAGGCACACACATGCACTCATGCTTGCACACACAGGCACACACACGTAAAAAGATAGATGAATAAATAATTTTTAAAAGGGAGAGCAACCACCACAGGACCCCAGTATAAAACTCTATTATGTAATAGTCCTATCTTAGGAAGACACTAGGCACAGAGATAATAAACGCCTTCCCTTAGTTTACACAATTAGAAAGCAGAAGAGCCAGGGTTTGAACTGGTGGTTTAGCCTACACGCTCTAAGGAAAGTCAACTAAATTCAGGAAGTATTTTCTGAATGCCATGGTGCAGGTACTATGTGGGATGCTGGGGTGAAGTCCTGTTTGAGTTCTTGGCCTGACTTTCCTCAGCGATGGAAGTATAAGCTGAAACAAGCCCTTTCCTTCCCAAGTTGCTTTGGTCATGGTGTTTCATCACAGCAACAGAAACCCTCACCAAGACACTCCTGGAGTCTGAAAGCCTGAGTTTGATCTCTGATTCACATGGAAGGCTCTGCACATGTGATACAGAGCATCTGTAATCCCTACAGGGAAAGGAAAAGTAGGCCAGCTAGCTAAGAGAAGTCAATGCAACAGCAATAACAAAAGATATGCCTCAACAAAGTGGAAAGCAAGGACCAACCCTTGAAATGTCCTCTGTCTTCCACATGCATGCATGTGCATGCAGGCACGCATGCACTCATGCAGGTACTCATGCATGTATGCACGCACGCACATGAAGATTGACTGACAAGGTGACAAGTGACTTTAAACCTAGGACTTGATGCTATCTATGAACATGTCTAGAGAAAGCATTCTTTTTGTTGTTGTTGGGTTTGGTTTTGGTTTTTTGTCAAGACAGGGTTTCTCTGTGTAGCTGTCCTGGAACTTGCTTTGTAGTCCAAGTCAGCCTTGAATTCGGAGATCCACCTGCCACTGCCTCCTGAGTGCATGCACTACCGTGCCCATCTGAGAAAGTATTCTTGGTAGAGCTGAGAGAGGTAAAGATCTGGAGGTGCTTCTGCTGGTTTGGGAGTACGGTGGTTGGAAACACGGAGAACTGGTCAGGTGGCTGGAGCGAAGGAAGTGTCTAGCCGAGAATGATCAGGACGAGCGCTGAATGAGGAAAGGCTTTGACTTTGCAAAATGAGAATATTCTGAGGGAGCCTGAGCTGAGGAGATTTTTAAAGGCACATCCTGGCTGTTATATTCCAAATAGACATGAGATGAATGGGTTGGGGATGAAGGGAAACCAGCCAGGAGATGTAGGAACCTGGAGAGAGCCAAATGCGCCATGACAGAGGTGGTTGAGGATTTGAAAGCCAAACCAGTAAGATTCCTCCGGTTTAGTTAGAGGTATGGGAGGGAAAAGAGACAGCCTTGGATTACATCGATTTTTTTTTTTAAACCAGTGCTTTTTAGAAAGATAGAGTTGCCAGTTGTTGAGATGTGGAAGGCTGTGGGAGTCACAGTTTTTATTTAAGTGAAAAGTCAGAAGTTCTGCTCAAGACACAATAAGTTTGATACCTATTAGGTGTTCATAGGGGAATGTCCAAGGCAGGAAAGAGGGCACGTGAGACTGTAGCTCAAGGGTGAGTTAAAGATAGGAAGTTGGGACTTGTCAGCGTAAAGACATTTCTTAAAGGACAGAGCTTTTATGAGAACAGTATAGGTAAGAAGCAGACACCAAGGCTAAGCTCTGGGGCCCATCAACAGTAGTGTTCAGCAAGAAAGGGAGACCAAGAAGAAACACTGGACACCGCCGTTCTTCTTGGAAGAGTCGTGGAAAGTCTTAGTTATGTTCTCCATGATGTGACAAGTTGCCCAACAGAAACAGTTAAGGGAGAAAAGGTGTAGCTTGTCTCACAGTCTCAGAGGGTGTAATCCATGGTCTTGAGGAGACGGCATGATGCAGTGGAAGTGTGTGACAAGGCCAGTTGCTTACCAGTGGCTAACCAGGAAGCAGAGAACAAGACAGGAAGTAGCCAACATTATTATAACTCCACAAGCCTGATCCCAGTGACCTACTTCCTTCAGCTCAGTCCAACCTCCTAAGCCTCTACAACTTCCTAAAACAGGGCCACCGTCAGGGGACCAAGCATTGAGACAATGAACCATCGTGACATTACAGCTTCTGACTACAGCAAAGATCTTGTTTTAAACAATCACTCTCCCGAGGCAACATTGTGTTTGTTTATCACAAGCTTGGCATGGTATGTAAAGAGGTAGTCTTTTTACAAGCTAGAGCCCACTCAATACCATGTCTCGGTGCTATTAAATATTTAGATAACCAGTTGCAGAACTAATTGACCTTTGGGGGATGTCTTTGTAGCCCATTCTAGAATGTCAAGTGTTTTGTCTTTTAATGATTAAAAAAAAATGTTGCTTTTGAGTATGCAAATTAAAGTCTCGGCCTGATTAATTAGATATTGATGTTTTGTTAAGTAAATAAGCTTGAGGAGAAAGTGCACTTGGTCAGTTTCTGTGAGGGGTGGGCTGATCCTTGGGGTTACAGGAGCCCTTTAATGCAGGAATAATGGCCGCCAAGGGAAATGTTGGTGAATGATAAGAGTTGTCGGCTCTCTTTGCATTGAGGTTTTCCAGCTAATTGACCTCATTACTTGCCACATTAAAGGAGATTAAGTGTGTCAACACTCACTGCATTATAGAAGATTTGCAGCAAAAGTATGGCCAACCTCGTCCAAGCGCAGTTTCCAGGGAACAAGATGGGAAACGTGGCGAACGCAAGAGAAGAAGAAGAGAGTGTGAGCTTCAGTATCAGGGCTGCCTATGGACGGACTTGGGAGGTGCAGGATCAAGGCTGCCTATGGACAGGCTTAGGAGCCTCAGCATCAGGGCTGCCTGTGGACGGGCTTGGGAGCCTCAGCATCAGGGCTGCCTGTGGACGGGCTTGGGAGGTGACACGTCAGGAAGTCACATCAGGTTCTCAGCCCTTCAGGCTTACCCTCTGCTAGACAAATTGCTTTGCTCCTCCTCTACTCCACATCATGGTAACCTCATGACACACATAATGCTATCTCTCCTGAGAAATTCTCGTATTTCGTTAGCCAGAATAGTCCAGCTAAGGAGCCATTCCAAACTGGCTTAAGCAGAGGACCCAAATGTCTTTCTTATTAGCAGGCAGACACCAAATGTGGCCAACATTGCCATTGCTCCACCCTCCCTGAGCCCAACCTCTTCTCTCCATTTTATTTCCGATGGGAACCCCTTATTTTTGCTCAGATTGCCGAAGAAATATTGTTTTTACATGGGTTCCCTCGCCATTCCTTCTGACAATGTTTTGAGATTTGTAAAAAAAAAAAAAAAAAAAAAAAAAAAAAGAAAAGAAAAGAAAAACCCTCTTCCATGAAACTAGCCCCATTCACATACCTGAAAGAAGAAGACGTCATACCTCTGTGAATCACCATGGTAATATCTACTTTTCTGTTAGTAACACTTACAAAAATATCCAATGTAATAAAAATATCTAATGCATATTCCTTAACTCTTCTATTATCTTAGAAGCTCCCTGAACACGTGAATTGGATTATGTTTATGTCTGATTATCTTATATTAAGCATTTTGCAAGCAAAAGGCAGTCCATCTATATGCATGAATGTATGCATGTTTGTATGTATTTTAGCTGAATTGTGCAAGCAGTTTCTTCTTACTTTTTTTTTTTTTTGGATTTCCCTTTCCTTCCACTGTTGTCTTATTTCCTAATTTTAATTCTTTTAGGTGGCAACAAGATTTAATTTGAGCAACTATAATAAAATGGAACTTGAGAAAATGGACCGTTGGAGGTTCTGGTTTAGTTTTGTTTGTCCTTGCTGCCATGGTTCCACCACTGTCTTTGCCAGTGAGAAGCTTGTAATTACTTAGTCAATTATATTTCCATTTAAGTCATCGAAGACATTTTCTTCTAACATGTAATCTCAGAGGCTGGGGCGACGGCTCAGTCATTAAGAGCATTGACTGCACACACAAGCGTGAGGACCTGAGTTCAGATCCCAGCAGCCACATGAAAAGTCAAGTGTGTGCTCCTGTCATCCAGGGTGATAGGTGGGGGAGACAGGAGGGTTGCAGGGGCCTGCTGACTAGCCAGCTCAGTTGGAAAACAGTATTCCACGTTCAGTGAAGGACCCTATCTCAAGGGAATAAAGTGGTACTAATCAAACAGGATCGACCCTATGTTCTCCTCTGGCCTCTGCGCAAATGCATGTGGGCATATGCACTTGAACACACACACAAATTAAAATATATACACACACAGTCTTTCAAGGTCAGACTATGAAGACCCTATCTCAAACAAAATAAAAATGCGTTTTAAGGAGATCCTTTTATCAGTGGAAAACCTTCCAGATTTAGTATAATTTGTTTGTTTTTGAGACAGGCTGTCATGTAGCTTAGGCTGGCCTTGAACTCCTGACCCTCCTGCTTCTACCTCCCAAAGGCTGGAACAATAGGAGTTTGCCACTATGGTCTGGCAGATTTAATATGATATATGTCAACTATACAAAGTGTTATGGAGCATTTATATGACTCTGTTCTCACATGTAAATGGGATTCTAGAAGGACAAATGAGAAACTCTTTAATTCTGTGGTACAGAATTGGATCTGAGGGTAAAAAGGAACTCCTAAGTATTTTACCCTTGTAGGATGTGAACTTTTCCAAATGTACTTTCACTGATTTTATACAGGGAAAAATCATTAAGGAAATCATGAACCTCTGTGGAAATGAACAATAGCACCCCCCTAGCCACTCTCGCTCCACACAATCTGAATTCTTCTGCCTTGTTTTCTTGGGAATTTCTCCCTCTGTTCAAATGTGCCTCCCATCACTCCCAAACAAGCCCTCAGTCCTGGTAGGGTGAACAGTAGGAAGTCCACTGACTCCCTCCATGGTTACTCCATGTTCTCTCCTTCCAGATGCCAGTACATTTTGCTCAAAGCCTCTTGCTGAACTAGCCTCTTAACTGCTGGTTAAAATTCACCATTTGGTGTTGGAGCGGATGGCTCAGAGGTTAAGAGCACTGGCTGCTCTTCCAGAGAACCAGGGTTCCATTCCCAGTATCCATGTGGTGGTTCATATCTGTCTGTAAGTCCAGGTCCAGGGGATCTGACACCCTCACACAGACATACATGCAGACCATAAAATAGAAACAAATCATTTTAAAAAATAATAAAATTCACCCTTCACTTCTTATTTTACTAGAGTATGCAGTTGCCTATCAATTGCTTTCTTTTCTTCTATTGTATTTATAATTTACATTTTCCCTTAATTTTATTTAAAAATTGTGTCTACAGCTTAAGACATGTCTTCAACTAAGCAACTAAATTTAATCTCTTCACAGGAACATATACATACACACACACACATATATATATATATCGCAATCATAATTTATATGTGAATATAATATAGCCATACACGGGGTAAAGTGTTAATGGGTATTCAATAGACACTTGTTGATAGTCATATTGGTTCAGTAGAGTTATTGCATTCTATAACCCTGAGTTAAGCACAAATGAATCTCTTTTTAAAAAAGGATTTGGCCTGTGAGGTGGCTTAGCAGGTAAAGGCACTTGTTTTTAAGCATGATGATTTGAGTCCAATCTCCAGAGGCCACATGGTGGGAGGAGAGAACAGACTCCTGAAAGTTTGGACACAAACAAAAGGCCTACTGTGTGCCATCATTGATCCATTTAAAGTGATTTACAAGGATATGGTTTCTCTGCAACACAAAATGAAAGCACACCAGGAGATGCCTCTCTTGAAAGTTCGACTGATACACAAACTAACTTGGACTAAGAAATGAGGGATGCCTGAGGAATGTCCAGATTTTCACACTTTAGAAAGGTCTAACAATCCACTTTTGCCTGGACTGGGGCTTTGTTTTCTAAGTATAGACTTTGTCAGCCTATTGTACTGGATAATAAAACCAGATAAGTTAAATTGATTGTGAGAAAGGCTATGTGAGAGTAAATTACAAAATAAGGAAATGTATTTCCATAGCTATAAATTCCTGCACTAAGCTGGGAAGTGGGTGCAGATTCTTTAGCGAGCATGGTAGCACACAACTGGAACTGTTCCTTCTCCATATTCTTCAGTAAAATGCTACAGAGCTTATTATCTTTAAATGTTTTAGCATTGTTTAAATTTTTATTAGATTTATTAATTTTATGTGTGAGCGTTTTGCCTGGTGCATGTATGTGTACCACATATAAGCCTGGGGTCCTTGGAAGTCAGAAGAGGGCATCCAGTCCCCTGGAACTGGAGTTACAGGTGGTTGTGAACCATGTGGATGCTGGACATTGATCTCAGACCCTCTGCAAGAGCAGCAAATGCTCCTAACACTCTGCCATCTCTCCAGCCCTATTATTGTTTTACTTTTATGTGTATTGCTTTGCCTGCACGTGTGTGTGTGTGTGTGTGTGTGCACCAATGTGTGCAGTGCATGCAGAGGCCAAAAGAGGGCAGCAGATCCCCTGGCACTGAAGTTCTGGAGGTATATTCATCACCCATATGAGTGCTGAGAACCACTGAGCCATCTCTCTGGCTCCAAAGTTTATTATTTTGAATATGAAAACATTCTTGTGTGTGATTTAATTTATATGTAAGGTAGTTCTGAGTCCTTTTGGTAAAACATAAATAATCACAATAAGGCTAATGATAAAATCAAAGTTCACAATGTAGAAATCAAGGCAGGACTGTCTCTTGCAGAGCCAGGGATGGAGCCAGGCCTCTGCCTCTGAGTCATACCCTCAGCCCTTCATTGTTTTCAAATATGGTTTGCAAAGCTTCCCTTAAGTTTAAAGGTAAGTGACATAGGAAAATATTTTTTTCCCAGTAAAGTGAATACTGAACCTAAACTCATGTCATCATTATAGGAGAATCAGATTACAAAAATGCTAAATTTGTATCATGAGCCTGGAAAAGCTGTGACCTCTGGAGGTCAGAGGTCAGTCCACTGAATACTTGGTTTTATATTAGATTTTGGACTTGGAAAGTGTACATAAGGTTCTCAGATGTTAAGGTTCACAATTGCCAGGTGTGGTGTGCAGGCCTGGGAGGCTGAGACATGAGGACAGAGAGTTCAAGGCCAGCCTCCACTTGCAAGGAGAAGAAAAAATAATTCCTCTTTTGATTTTAGAATTTGTGGTTCAAACTTGTCAGTTGGTGACAATAAGTTACTGATTAATTAGGAAAAATTGAGAAGTTCTTTTTAGCCAGAGCAAACATCTTGAGGCTGAGGAGACTTCTCAGTTAGAGTACTCATTACATTTGCATAGAATCTGAGTTTGGTTCCCTGTCCCCTTGTTGGGAGGCTCAAAGTAGCCTGTAAGTGCAGTTCAAAGGGGAATCCAGTGTCCTCTGGTCCCCTCAGGCACCTAGACTCAGGTGTACATACCAACGTATACAAACACACACACATACATAAAATCAAAAATAAAATAGCCTTAAAACAGAGAACAAACATCTTATAGTTTCTTGTCACACTTAGAATTAAAATCCATGTGTATTTCAATGGAATATTAATATTGGGGTCACGGGAGACAGAAGGACATGAATCATTTCCATGCGTTATTTGGTTTTCAAAAACAAAACTACTAACATGAGTTAGTCACTTATGGAATTGGTTCCAAAGGAACCAATATTCCTTTTGTCATCCATTCGGCACAGCTGTGTCTAATGCCTCCTCTGTACCATGTGACTACCACAATGGAGAGCCTAAACATAGGCTCCACCAAAACGCTCGGTGGTGTTGTTGGCAATCTGAAGACAGTGTACGGAGTACAGTGGGGTGCCACAAACACGGAAGTGAGAGCAGGTTCCCAAGAGAATGTGGTGACAGAGGCAGGTCTTGAAAGGTTCACCTGTCTCCTCCACACAAGAGGAGATCGGGAAAGGAGCGTTTCTGTCCTACCCTCCCAGACAAGCATAGGCAAAAGAGCCAGGGACCTCCTTATGAGGTGACACATCTCTCATTAAGTCCCGTCTTGACCTTGCAGGGTGGAGAGCAACAACATGAGACATAAGCAGGATTCTCAGCACCCAGACTCATGCCTTTGGTTTTGTGTTGTGAGGGAACTGGGGAGCCAAGAACTGACTTGGTGGTGGTGGTGGTGGTGGGGTGGTATTCTCCAAGGTACTTCATAAGGCTCCTCTCTGTTGGGATGGTAGGGAATGGCTCCCAAGAGGATTCAGTCTCCTGTGGGACAAGCTCAGACACGACAAAAAGGGTGGAAGTCGAGGGGGCATCCACTGTGGGCAGATGGGAAACAGCAACTGTGCTTAAAGGAATCGATTTAGAAAATAATGTTGATTATAAGCATGGTGGTTATTATTTGAAACATTCCCTGATAATAAAGCCATGAAGCTAATTTTCCCCCTGAGTTTTGGAGATGGTTCACCTTGCACGCTAGGCAGGTGCGTCACCACAGAGTCAAACCCTTGGTTTTTACTGCATGTCATAAAACAAACCCTTATGCACGCCTGTTTCTAACTGGCTTGACATCTGCGGGACCACGCAATTGCTCTAAAGGTAGCCCATGTCCTTACTGAAGTGAAGCGGCACTGTGGGGAGCCTCCAGGCTGGGCAAAGAGGACTGGACGGTCGGAGCAGAGAGTAAGCAGTGGCCGTTGTCGGGCATCCCTGCAGCAGCGCCTGGGGCCTGGGTTCTGAATCACGGCTGCCCTCTGGGAATGGATCTCTCCTCACCGGACAGCGCTGTCTGTCGGTGTTTAAAACACTTCATGTGTGTGGATCTTACATAAAGGTTGGTGACAAACACTGCAGCTGGATCCTGCGCGGTGACTTCTTTGTCACTGTAGGTAGATGACTGAATGCCAGCACCGAGTATCTGTCTCTTACCTCCGTCCTACTCATAAATCTGTGACAAACATGGTAGAAAGTCTAAAGCAGAGTTGGGAACAACCTAATTATTCTACTGATGTGACTTTTACTTTTCTTTCTTTTTTTTTTTTTTCGAGACAGGGTTTCTCTGCGTAGCTTTGCGCCTTTCCTGGATCTCGCTCTGTAGACCAGGCTGGCCTCGAACTCACAGAGATCTGCCTGCCTCTGCCTCCCAAGTGCTGGGATTAAAGGCCTGAGCCACCACTATGATTACTCATCCCAGGCCTGTACTGTGTGATCGCGCAATCTGTGCGCATGCGTGGCGTAGCTCCATAAGCCCATATGCGGATGTGCAGGAGATTCCATAAAAAGTGGGCCATGATTTGGAGACTTCTTATTCGTTATGAATGCTTGGCCTACCTTAGGCTCATTTCTGGCTAGCCCTTTTAACTTAAATTAACCTGTTTCTCTTTATCTACCTTTTGCCTCAGGGCTTTTCACTTTTCTTTCCTTCTGTCTATCTTACTTTCACGGCTTCTTGTGTCTGGCTGGCTGGCAGCTGCCTGGCTTCAGGCCCCAGGCACGTCCCTCTCCTTCTCCCTTTTCTCTCTCCTTCTTCTCTCCTCATTCTTCTTAAGCCTAGATTTCTCCTCCTATATATTCTCTTTCCCTACCAGCTCTGCCCATCCCTCTCCTGCCTAACTATTGGCCATTCCGCTTTTTAATAAGACCAGTCAGGTGCCTTAGGCAGGCAAGGTGAAGCAAATGCACCACATCTTTACATAGTTAAACACACATCCTTACATTGTTAAACAAATGCAGCATAAGCAAATGTAACACACCTTTACACAGCTCAAGAAATACTCCACAGCATAAGCAAATACAACACATCTTTGCCCAGTCAGAATAATATTCCACAACAGTGGTCTGACAGAGGCATGGGCCCAGCTCTGCCTGATCAGATACATCTTTGAGCAAGTGCTTCCCGAAGGAACAGACAGGTAAAACTTTAAAGGGAGTCATTCTTTGCTCTTACCTTTTCTCTGGAGCACAGACGCAATGCCTGGCAGTCTAGCAGCCGTCTGGAGACCGTGAGGTAACAAAGGTGATGATGAAAAGCAAACACATCAGGGATGATAGGAAAGAACGACAGAGCCTAAGTCCCTCCGTGGCATTGCTGAGCTGTTGCAACAGGACTGGACTGCTGACCTCTGGGCGACTCTAAGAGGCAACGACTTTCTCTCTGTTAACGGTTCAGTTTGCTTTTCTGTGATTCACTGCTGGGTGTACTCCTAATACATTCACTGCTGGGTGTACTCCTAATAAATACATTCACTGCTGGGTGTACTCCTAATACGGGATCCATTGCAGTGTCTGGTCTAGGAAAGGGAGCACCCAGTTGGAAGATAGACCTTGGAAACAGAACCACCATGATTCGATGACGGTTTACTGCCTGGAAGGATGAAGGGATGTGAGAAATCAGAGATGGCGGCTAGCTTTGCAGTTAGATATAGCTGACAGGAATGTATCATCTTTCCCTTTCTCTAGCAATGGGAAACTTCCTCTCACTGCTGCAGAAGTGCCTATGAAAGCAAAAAGGGAAAAAGAAAAGGAGAAAAGAAAGGGGAAAAGCGTATTGTTGTCCCTTGACCCTGCTGACCCCTATTTCCCACCGAGCCCTTAGCGGAGAGTCGGGCTGAACTCACGTTCGGTATTGCTGAGGCAGATCAGAAGTATCTACTGTCCACTTTGAACACCACATCTGGAGCACACAGGAGCTCCCCAAAACCTTCTCTCCTCTCAGAGTGCAGGTGTACAAAGCTCACGCCTCACATCCCCATCCTGTTCTGTTTTCTACTGCTCGAAGGACTGGAATAGATACGTATTCATACACATATTCACATGCATATGAATATGTGCATATTTGTATACATATGAATATATTAACTTCTTCAATCAGCAAATAACACTGCACAGCTGCATCAAATAAACATTTCCTAGCAGGGATTTTTTTTTAAAGGATGTATTTTCTAAAAATATCATATGTATATAATTGTAAGTAGGTATGTAAAGAGATCATTAAAAGGAAGATTGCTTTATGCATTCTGTTTACCCATTTGTTATAGTTTGCATCCCTCAATGACCCTCAAAGGCCATCTTCCAAAGACAATCAAGTTGTGGCACAATTCATAGCAGGTGGGGTCCGGTTGGAGAAAATTAAGTCATTGGTGGTGTGCCCTTGAAGGGGACATCAGGAGCCCTCCCACACCCTCACATCTCCCTGCTTCTGTTTTCCATAGGCCCAGAGCAACAGATCCAGCTGGCCATGGGCTGGAACCTTTAAAACCATGAACCAGAATATATCTTTCCGCCTTTTAAGGTGACTGTCATGTCTTCTGTCACAGTGCTTGGCTCGCACCATCACTGCTTTCGAGCACACTGCCTGTGAGCACAGTTGCATCTCAAGATCCGCCAGCTGCTGCCTTTCCTGAAAGGGCAGCCTTAGGGGCATGCGCTACAATGACTCTCTGCATCCCGGGTCCCAGCCCCAGTGGAAAGGCTAGCATACTCCTAGGCATGCGTGAGCAGGCTTGGAAGGGAGACTAGCAACTCAGAAGCCTCTCATCCTTCCGTGGAAAATTGAAGTGAATTATAATCAAATTATATATTATATTACATTATGTTATTATATGTGTTATGTAATATTAAAATTATATTATATAATATCAAATTATATTAAAATTAAAGTGAATTATACAGTGAAGATGAAGCTTGAAGGTTGGGAGACAGAGATGTTGAAGGAGAGACCAGGTGCTGAGTGTAAAACTGAGTTAAGTTTCGGGCCACCGTCCCCAGTGGTGAGAGGTTCCCGGCCACCACTCTCCATACTTTCAGGGCTTACTCTTTGAAGGCAGGTAGGGGAAGCCTAGACCACAGCAGTGGCCAGAGGCACCTTTAAAGCTAACACCAGAGGCAGCCAGGGAGTAAACAACATGGGCCAAGGCTCACAGGGCACAGCTGGAGGGAGTCTAGCTTCTCCCCTGCCCTGCCTCACACCTCCAACAGTAGGGCTCTGGAGGGGCTCTCAGCCTCCACAGTGGAAATAGTTTGGCAAGAACCCCATGTACTAACACATTCTACTATCTTTTACACTATTAGTAACCAATTATGGTACTTCCATGTGTATCCCAAATGAAAGCAAGCATTTAGGGAGCATAAAATATGGGACATCTCCAAGGCAAAAATCCAAATCCCACTTAAAATATTCATTTCATTAAAAAACCCAACTCAGGAGCTGGCCAGAAGGTTCAGTGGGTAAAGGTACTTGCTACCTGAAGTCAATCCCTGAAACCTCTGTTGTGAAGGTCTAGACTTAACTTTACAGGCTCAGGAATGTGCCATGACAACTGGAACGGATACAAAGCAGTATCCTTCTGCAGATATCCTGTCTGCAGTTTAGGCCCTTGAAGATATCTAGATAATCCTGCTGAGCAGTCCAGATAATCCTGTTCAGCAGGTTGTGGTTCCCGCCAAAAGTCTAACCCAATGCTTTCAAATGTGGTTTCGCACCCAAAGTCTAGACCAATATTTTCAAAAAATCACCTTGCCCCTTCTACCCAATCCCAAGTTGCCAATTCCAGGTTTGTGGTTTTTACCTATAAAAACCCTCTACACCTGGGCTCATGGCCATGGCCACGTTTCCTTCCATCTGCTGTGCGGTGGCCCAGGTTAAACCTGAATAAAAGGACCCTTATGTGCTTGCATCGGAAACCGGCTCCTTGGTGGTCTCTGGGGGTTTCGAGAAACGGGTACAACATTGTAAAGGTGGGAGGAAACAACTCTACAAAGTTGTCCTCTGACCTCCACAGAGATGCAGTGTGGCACACACACACACACACACACACACACACACACACACACGAAAAAAAAAAATTCCAGCTACCCCCTACACTCTCCAGAGATGCGGGGAGACAGCCCAGTTATTAAAGTGCTTTCCTTGAAACCATGGAGACCTAAGATCAATCCCCAGAACCCATGTATTCAAACAACAACAACAATGACAAGCTGGTGTAGTGGCTAGGGAGGCAGACCAGGAGGCTCCCTGGGGCCTTGATTCCTGGAGCAGGCTTTGTTTACCTCCTCCATGGACCTAGGTCTGTGTTATGGAGGGGGAGGGCAGCTGAGCTTGTGCTCAGCAGTGCTCCAGGAGGCTGGGAACACTGGCATTCCAGAAGATCGCCTTGTTCCTCAAGGACCTGTGCTGCCCTTTGCCAGTGTTCCAGAGCCTCCCTCCCCTCCTCCTCCCCCTCTCCAGTCTCCTTCCTCAGTGGGTCTGCTGCAGTGCTGAACAGATGTCCCTTATAACATGAAACTATTTGATCACGGTGTGAGGAAGCTCCTGGAAGTGTGGTAAAATAGAATCCCAAGACATCCAGGTTTAGTCACACACGTTGAGATACACTCACTGTATCCAGCGTGGGGAGGGTTTCAACTATACACGCTTTATTCAGCATGGAGAAGGTCTCAACTTATGTATAAAAAAAAAAATGGTCAATGCCAGAAACTTGTCACCTGGGTACTGAGGAAAACAGCTAAACACACAAAAGGTGACTTCTCTCTCACACAGATCTCTGCCTGCCTGGTACCCAGCCCTCCCTATCAAATAAAGCAGTTCTTCACAGGATTTTTGTTTGTTTGTTTGGTTGGTTGGTTGGTTTCTCAAGACAGGGTTCCTCCGTGTAGTTTTGGTGCCAGTCCTGGATCTCATTCTGTAGACCAGGCTGGCTTCGAACTCACAGAGATCCGCCTGGCTCTGCCTCTGGAGTGCTGGGATTAAAGGCTGCTTGGCTCTACAAGATTTTGTATTTGCATTTAAAACAAAAGGTGTCCCCTCCCCTCCCCCACCAGTGAATCTGCAGCCAGAGGTAGGTGCAGCCCACAGGCAAGCAAGCATCCTTGCCTGCCTCTTCTCAGCTTCTCCTTGCCTCCTGGGAGACCCCTGCATAAGCACCTACACGGTCTACCTTGGTGCAGTACTTTTCCAATTCCTCCAGTTTCCTTCTAAACCAAATCGAACACGTTGGAATCCCTCCCAAAACTATATGTGGGCCCAGCTGCTAAAGCCAAGAAGAAAACAAAGCACCCATGCTGTCTTTTTTGTTTGCCAAGTTCACGAGGGCCTGAGCCATCCCTGATTGACAGCAGCCTCCAGGAGCGGTGTTTGTCCTTGGTCCTCCGCAGGAGGTGGGGGAGTACACGGTCATGGTCAGGGAAAGAGGGAAACTTTCCCTGCGGTACTGACACTGTGAGGCCCTGAGGTGGGAAGCAGCTCATCCCGCTAAAGCAACACTGGGACAGAGGAAGCACCCTGTGCAGCCTGCCAGTCAAGGCTCCCACATACTGAATTCCCCCAGCGGACTGAAAGAGTACAAACACGAGCGATCAGTGAATAACAGTGACAACCTAGGTTTGCTTCCCTGCACCCCCGTGGTGGAAGGAAAAACGGACTCCTGAAAGTTGTCCTCTGACCTGCACACATGGGCTATAGGAAGCCCATGCACACTTTAAAAAAATTTTTTTTCATATGTATAGATGTTTTGCCTGCATACCACATATGTGCCTGGTGCCAAAGGAGGCCAGAAGACAGCACTGGATCCTTTGGAATTGGAGTTCCAGTCAGTTGTGAGCCACCACATGGGTGCTGGAAGAGCAAACAGTCAGTGCTCTTAACTGCTGAGCCATCCCTCCAGCTGCTGTTTATCTTACCTTTCTTAAGACAAGCTTCTCCCCATCTCTTTCTTGCCCCTCCACCCTCTTTTCCCAAGTGACCCTCAACATTTTCAACTCTGTGGTGACCAGTAGGCCGACGACATCGCTGAGGCCTCATTCACGGGCCTGTCCTCTGAGCAGCCATTTATCCATCATTAGCAGGTCCTTGAACATCTTGGGCATCTAACTAAGCCCGAGTTTCCTAAACAGAACCCTTTTGCCTACAAATCAGTAGGCGGTGTCACCTTTGCGAGATGCTCGTCAGAAACCTGGAAATCTTTGCTATGACTTGGAACTTCCTGCTCGGTGCCCAGCTCACTGTGCTTTGGGAAGATGGCTGTAGTTAAGAGGCGGGGCCTGCTGGAAAGTCTTCGGTCTTGAGGGGGGCATGCCCTCCAGAGTAGGAGATGCCCACAGTAAGGCTGCCAGCATCTTCTTCTTCCACCCACTGCTGCCAGGAAGTCCTGCCTGGCCACCAGCACAAAGGAATCAAGACCACGTGAGTATATTCTGAAACCCAAACTAACTCTTTTCAAATAGTTTCAGGTATTTTGTTATAGTAATGGGAAGCTGACACACTTGTCCTCTCTGAAATTCATATCTTCCCATCCGTCACCAGCTTCTGGCAATTTTGCTGCACAACATACCCTGTCTTTCTATGTTTCTCTGTCTTGATGGCTTCCATATCACTTCAAGCCCCCATTGGCTTACAGGATTCCCCTTCTGCACCTTGTCTCCCAAATCTGTTTCATATCCAACTGCCATAAACATTTCAATTGATTTTCAGTGAAAGTTTTACAAATAATGGAGCAGAAAAAATTATTTACAGAGAAGTGCAAATAAGTATTCTGATGTTATTTCACAACCTAAACCCGCCTGCATGCCCGGAACTCAAGACACACAAATTAGTTTTGCCCATTTCCCAACATGTAATTGGGATAGCCAGTTTTGCCAGAAAGTGAATTGTGGCAATACTTCCTGACCCTTTCAAAGGTTTCCTTTACATTTAGACTAAAATGCATGTGCGTTACTGTGGTCTAGGACTCCAAGCATTGTTTGGCCACTGCATCTGTCCCCAAGCTCATGCCCTGCCATTTCCCATTTGCCTGTTATGGCTCAAATCTCTTGATCTTTTTAATTTTTTTTAATTATTACATTCTTAAATTCATTAATTTTATTTATTTGTGTGTGTGTGTGTGTGTGTGTGTGTGTGTGTGTGTGTATACGCACACACACATTCACCACAGCCTCAATGGTTTGCTGCCCTAAGCACTCCTTCCCTCTGTAAAATGTCATATTAATTGCATCATGTATCAGCCTCCTAGAGGTTTATGCAAGGGGTACTTTACATATAGAGGCTGGCTAATGTGCATCCTTAGAAGCTTAGAACACACACTCAGGAAAATAAGATTGATAATATTCTCCTCATAAATCTGACAGGAGAAGTAAGATACATTTTAGAAAAGCAGACTTAAAAGACAACTGTAACTGTAAGCCTCACTGTATACTCCACCGAGTTGAGTACAGCTGGGGGCATCTGGGTAAGAGGAGGGCCAAACCAAACCGCCAAGGAAGGATTCGGCCCTGCTACCCATGTATATGTAGTATTTACGACAGAACTCTTTGGAGAAGTAGATATGTATCAGCCAAAAACTGAGGTCTGTGCTGTAGAAACACAATCAATTAAAACGCCAACCTTTATTATGTAGTCTATACAAATGAAACCTAGCACCAGGTCCCCCTGGTTGGATTGTTGGCATGCTTCAAAGATACCCTGCGATTCAGCAAAAGCTATCACAGGTCCGGACAACAGCTCTGGAGTACAGAATCTACTGCCAATGTAGACAGAATCACAGTGTTCCCTGCAATTTATACACACTAAGACCAAGACAAGGCCAAGGATGCTGGGATCTTGCTCTAGGCTTCCTATTATGTGAATTCCACCACCTGGAGGTCTGTTTTCAAGACAACTAGGCAGCCATTGCTGGGGTGGCCCACTACCTCGAGATATTACAGCCTGAGCTTTTCCATTTCCTTTCAACTAAAGGTGGACTGATTAGCCAAGTTCTCAGAAGAACCTGGTTGAACATAGTCTTTGGTGACCAATAAACTGGAAAGATGTTCCTCACTGATTTAATTAACCTGGGGGGACAGAAGCAGGGGTGTGGGGGTGTGTGGGGGGGGGTATGACTGCAGAGAACTGCAATAGTGTTTCTCTGCTGGTCTGCGCTGTTAGAAACCTGCACTAGCAACTCAGGCATGCGCGCTCTGCTGCCCAAACAGCCAACGGGTCCCTGTCCTCGACAAAGGTCATGTAGTTAGGCTGTGGTCAGGCCGCCGGGAGGAGCGGCACTGGGTTAGCCTCGTGTACAATAGTAGACTGCGAATGGCTAAAGCAGACCGACATCTGTTTATTTGTGCAGTTTAAGTCAGAAATGTGGAAGGGAAAAGGTAAATCTGCCACCTCAGAAGACGAAACCAGATTCCCCTCAAATGGAGGTGCAGACTGCTCATAGGCTGTTAAAATAAAAAATAAAACCGGGAAGCAGATAGCCAGCAAAGAACAGTTCCGAATCTCTGAATGCCTGAATATATCGAGGAAGCCCTCCACTTCATCAGGGCCCAGGGTACAAGCTAAATCATCCCCTTGTAAATCAGCACAAACCAGCTTCCAAAATCAGCAAGATGTCTACACCTTGTGAATTGATGCGCCGTTGAGAAAAGGGCTCCAGGTAGTCTGAAAATTAACAGCTTGGATTACAGATAACTCATTGGGTTGCAAAGAAAATCGATCAATAGTGAATGATAAATTAACTAGAGCCTTTTTATGAGGGTGGCTAATTCAACAATTAGTCGATATTTATTCAGTATCTAAAAAGGAGAGACACATGTAAGTCGCACACTTAAGATGTTAGCTTTCTGACCAACAATTCATTTTTCACTTAAATGTGTGAACATAAATGTAATTACTGATGGTCCATTAATCTTCATTTGTTTGGAATTAGCCTGAAAATGATAAAGATTGCTTTTAGGATAGGATCTTGAATGGGTTGAAGCAAGCTCACTAGAGAAGAAAACATCTGAGTCTGGTGGTTTTGTCTCAAGAACTCAACTATTACACAATCATTCGACGATCTGAACAGTTGATTTTGAACTAAAGAATGTTACAATTCCATACAACGTGCAAGTCTGTTAATAGTAAAACCAATGGGAAAACATTGGAATTGACTCTAAAATGATTTAAGAGGTGGTATTTGGCTGTGATATTTATTCATATCATTTGCATAAAATTGAAATTCAGCATTAATATGGTTAATTTGATTTCTGCAGACAAATAAGTTATCTGGTTGCCAAATACTCAGCCAAACCAATATTTCACTTTTTATTTAATGATCTATTTTACATTAAAGTTTGCACCTGAAATCTTTAATTAATTCATTTTTTTCCATTATAACGTGTGCTAACAACTTTATTGCCCAGAAAAAAAAGAAAATGCACCAAATGGGCTGATTAGAGGTAATTTAAGTGTTAATTTTTAATGAGGCATTATCTAGTGAGTTGATTTTGATCAGGCAAACGGTAAGCAAAATCAATTGCCTCTCTTGCTCAACAATCTGGTCCCTTCTCTGTCCCCTCCCATCTCTTCCCGCTCTCCTCTCTCACTCAGGTTAATCACTCTTTGACTGCAAATGTTCTACCCCCTTTCCACCAACATTTGCTGTAAAATTCAAAGATATAAACGATAACAGAACATGAGCTTTCTCCTGAACGTACGAATTTTACCTAGGTTCACACTTTTGAATTACAAAATTATTGAAGGCAACTGCCCTTGGATTTACCTGTTCCAGCTGTGAGGAAAACAGGGAATTCTGCACCCACTTTAGGCTTCTAGAATTCTCTTTTGTTTTATCTAACAAGAAAAAAAAAAGGTTTTAAAATATCCATATATTTGTTTCATTTCCATATTTTCTGTATTTCTGTAAGGACTGTAATAGAATAAGGTATGATAAAACTACAGTACTCGGTGCTCAGTATTCTAAATTAAGAATTATAATAACAATTTCGAGATGCCATTTCAAAGAGTTCATTTTATATCATATCATTCATAAAGATAATGTATGACTTTTGTAACTGTGTGTGTGTTTAACCAGGTTGTTTAGTTAAAAAATAGGTAATTATTAATTCCTCATTAGAGAATCAATTATGAAAGTAAGAAAACAATTGGAGGGTTCCTGTCTAAGCTCTGTGCAGAGTAATACTACATTCATTCCTTATTTCTAGAGGCTAGCATTTTAGGACACAGCATCTGAAAACAGCTCACGGCCTACTCCGTGAAGAAGCAGAACTTCTGCTGTGCTGAGTCAAGTGAACTAACTATGCTTCACATCTTCTGACAGAGCACACAATTGATTTATGAAACTGTGCTGTGTTGTGTTTGGATTCTTGTTACCAAACAAGAATCCAATAATTTCTTCTTATTCATAACACACAGCGTCAGCTATTCTATGTGCTCAGAAAGAAGACAGTTCAGAAGGTTTGTGCTACAGTGAAGAGAATTTAGAACAACATATGAAAGTGTTGTCTGGAAACTACTATGAAAGTTCCCTGGCTTTTACAGACCCTGCATTTATTGTCTAAACACGTCGCCATTCAGCAACATGACCAGGACATTTTTCTGTAATCTTCTGTAAACTTTTCAGTCACATCACTTAAGATCAATAGCTTATGGACTATTCTTTTTTCTTTTTTAAATTACATGAAAACCTAATATTTTGGCTGACTGATAATCTTTTGCTTAAAAAAAAAAAAGAACTTTTTAGATCTTTATAATTACCTAACTGTTGCTGAAGCACTGGATTAAACATACCAGCAATTTTAGTTGAAAACAAACACAAATTACTTTCAAACAAACAGAGAGATCCAAACACTATAAGATCACTTCGATGCCTCCCCTCTCTTCACCACTCCAGCTGTAACCAGTTTCCTGTATAACAGAACATATTCTGAAGATACTCATTGTTCAGATGCCACTGAACCTCAATAAATTATATATATTTGATAAATGAATGCAAGTGTTTGCATAGTTTTAGTTGTAAAACTGTTAACATCCTTGAATGATATCAATTTCTCATGAAACATTTAAGAATCAGCGTGGATCTTTAGGAAGGGAGATGAGAATACCTCAATTCATTTAAACTGTTTGTTAGTATTTGTTGTGGAGCAGATACAATCAGGAGATTTAATTTAAAAAAAAAAAAAGAGGTGGGCTGGGAGAGGCTGCCAGAGAATAAAGCTATATTAGTTTTCAGTATTTTGGTACATAAAATACCTGAATGTATTCTTCGTGATGATCCATGAGCATATCTAGCATTTAAGGAAATGTACTTCAAGGGGTAAGGAGTGTAGCTACTTGAAATTTGAAGTATACAGGATTAAGTAAGGACCATTTAAGATACACTTAGTATTGTATATGCCAATGGGTCAAAGCTGTTATGACTCACAACACAACAAAGCAGGCAACTGTAAAGAAATGTCTTCCAGGTAGGTAATACATTGCAATAGGAAGCTTTTAAATGACATATAGACCTATAGACAATGTTAAAAATAAAAACCACATCCCTTTGTAAAGAGTGTGTTTTAGAAATTGACTGTCATATGCTGGATGGACATTTATGAATTCATGTTTTTGCATTCCTAAGAATTATCTTGCTCAAAAAATTTTCTGATGGCAATTTATATCACCTAGTTGTCCAAATGGATTTTGAATAAAATGTAAAAGCTCTATTCAAAATTCTACTTCACTTAATTCTGGGACAGGGCTTATGCTCTTCCTTTTACATGGCAAATCTATCAAAAATAAACACATTTTCTTTTGTACTAGTCAGCAACACTTAATACATTAAGTGTTAGAAATGATATGTATTCATGTGACGATTTTGTTTTACATTGAACATTGATCAGTACCTGCCTCCTGACAAGAAACCCACATTTCTCTTAAGAGTTTAATAAATATTTTGCAATGATTTTAAAGAAAAAGTAGGCCTCAGCAGCTAATCAGTTACATTCAATGACTAGATTCAAGAGTGTCTAGATCAATCAAAAATGCAACCTACAACTTCTATTTTAGAAGGAAGTCACCCTTGAGAGGAGAGGCAGCCAGTTATTTTAAGCGTCCCTCTTGTATTTAAAGTCCACAAAACATCCTTTTCTAAATGACTTTAGGAAATTTAGCTTTTACAAAACTCCTGACTAAATTAATAGACCTCGTGAACAACCAGCAAACCGTTCTGTACAGAGGGAAGCACAGAAGATTGGTTAAGAACATCCAAGAGAAGGCAAACAAACATGACCACACACGGGGCATCAGCTATTGACAAGCCAGAAAAGTCTACACCGTGATGAATTGTTTAATTTCAAAATCTTACAGTCTTAACAAGAAGACCCATCTCAGTAACAGAAGTTAGAGTGATGTCTCAGCAGGCCTTTCAGCCCGCCGAGGTTTTTATTCTGAGTTTGGGGGAATATCTCGAAGTCATCACACGGGCTGTTTCATTTTAAATTTCGGCCTTTCACAAAAACAGGGAAGGATTCTCCTGAACCTAACCGGTTGGTCGGCACTGTGAGCCAGCCACTGAGCTTTCTCTTTCCGCCTCAAGAAATCTGCAGCCCGTATTGTAATGCAACTTTTCAAACAGAAGGGGGGAAAAAGAAAGAAAAAGTAAAAAGAAAGAAACCCGTTTTCTTGCTTGGGAAAGAGATTTTTTTAAACAATCTATGAAGGTAGAAACGCAGATCTGTGAAAGATGGACGGTTCAACGTAACAAGAAAAGTTTCAGAAGTCAAAATCGGGTTAAGAACGGGTGATAAAGTTAACTCCACAGCACACCGAGCCAGCGGCCGGTGGGCATCTGGGTTCTAGGGCTCCAGTCTGCGCAGCCGGAGCTTGGAGGTGCCAAGTTTGGGATGCGTTTGTGCTTGGGTCTGAAATGACCGCGGGGTGGGGGGACAGACACCAGTGACCTCGGGGAGGATGACAGGCATCGCCCTGTGTTGATAGAGACGGTCAGGAAAGGACGACAACCAGCCTGGAGATGTTTCCTTCCAGGCGCAAAGCCAGCACCGAGCCCACCGAACCGCCCGGGGTGATGTGGGAATCGGTCACCCGGGCGGTGATGGCGAGTGGCCACTTGGCTTTTGCTGTGGGGCCTGAGGGAGCGGTCGCCTCCTCGCCTCCAGCAGGAGTCCTTCCCACCTTCGGCCTGGCCCACAGCGTGCATCCCGGAGTCCTTAGAGGAGGGAGGGGACCCCGGGCACCCAGGGGCTCCCTTAGCTCCGACGAAGATGGGATTTGCAGGAGAAGACAATGCGTTAAGACAATGGATAAGAAAAGAGGGGAGAACTGTGAAGAAGTCGTGCGTGAAGCTGAGGGCGGCACTTTTCTATAGAGCAACATAGAGTGAGACACGAGGCAGACGCGACTTGCACGTATGGGTGCCTCCAGTTACCCCAAGAATAACCCCGAGAAGCTTGGAGACCTCGAAAGCGGGGAGCGAACCGAGGACCCCGCAGTCCCGGCGGCCGGCGGGCCAACAGACGCCCCTTCGAGAGTCCTGGACGACCGGCGACCTGGGTCCCGGCTCGGCGACTGTGCGCAGGAGACGGTTGGCCGGCCGCCTGCCCCAGGCGGGATCCGGGGGACCCCCGAGTCCCTTCCAGGTTCCTGATCTTGGGACGCCCCGCCCCGCTGTGCTCAGCTAGCGCCCTTCTCCCTAAGGGCGTCCTTCCTCTTTTTCTTTCTTTCTGTCCTCGATGCATCTACTAACCCCTCCTTCCTGCACTAGAGTCCACCACACACCGGGCAAAGGTCAAGGACGTGTGCCCGGAGGGGTGCCGCTCCCCAGGCCCTCTTGCAGCCAAGTCAGAGACAAGCTGGGGGGGGGGGGTGATCCCCAACCAAGCTCTGCACCCCTTAGCCCTGCAAGGTCAGAGACAGGCACGAGGATTCCCAGCTGGGCCCTGCACCCGGCACGCCACAACCCTGCAAGGTGGAGACAGGCACGAGAGCCCCCGGCTGGACCCTGCGTCCTGCCCTGCCGCCAAGCCCTTGGCCGGAGCTGCAGAAATCCGCTGGCGCGGGTCCCCGGCCGCCGGGGGAGGGAAAAAAAAAAAATCCAAATTAAGCACGGCGAAGGGCTCGCGAATATGGCGCTGCTGCAAATGGAGCCTCGACACCCGGAACGGCCTAGTCTCGGGGCTGCCTTGGCCTCCTCGCTCTTCCCCTGGTGCTGTCGCTTCCGCCTCCCGGGCGCTCCTTCTGGCACCCCCCGACCCGGGGCACCGGGGATCGTTCTCATCCTCAGCTCCCTTCCCGCGCCCCCTCCTTCCTGCCCCTCTCGGTTCCTCTTTCTCCATTTTGTGTCTGTGGCTGGTGCGTTCCCACTCTGCAGCTCTCTGAGCTCACACAGCCGCCCGGCTCTCTGCGCGTCCGGGTGCGAGCCCAGGCGGCCAGGGGCCGGTGGGGCGAGCCGGTGACCGCAGAGGCCACCGGCCTCCTCCCGTGGGCCGAGCGCTCGCCCGCAGCAGAAGGGACTTCGTGGGGCGCTGGCGTCTCCTGCGGCGACGAGGAGGCCTGCTCAGGGCTCCCCGCCGCTGCTTGCTCTCTCTGTCTCTGTCTCTGTCTCTGTCTGTCTCTGTCTCTGTCTCTGTCTCTCTCTCTCTCTCTCTCTCTCTCTCTCTCTCTCTCTCTCTCTCTGTCTCTGTCTCTGTCTCTCTCTCTCTCTCTCTCTCCCCCCTCCCTCCCTTCCCTCCTCTCTTGCTTGTTTTCTGTTTCTGGTTAGCTGGCTGGCTTTCCTCCGTTGTTTCCTTTTTTCTTCCATTGCCGCTGGGAGTCTTGTACTGGTTTTGAATAGGCAAGGAATCGGAATCCTCTTTCTAGACAGTCCTCCAATGATATTTTTTAGAGAATCCTGCAAAGAATACAGTGATGTTGACAACTCGTGCTTGTTTACCGCTGAACACAGGGACTCTCGAGCAGTAAGGTAGCCAGGTGATTAAAGATTAAATTTTCTTTTAAATTGCTCCCTTTTTTACACGCGTGGCTTCCCTTCTTCCTCCCTCCGTCCTTTCCTCCTCCCCCACCCCACCCCACCCCACCCCCGCGCGCCCCAAGGAGAGACTGCTGCTTTTGAATACAAAATGTTCTTAACTTGTGGTCCTCGGGATGTTCCTTGAGAAGCACTGTGACTTTGAAGCCTCTGGACACGTGGCTGCAGCTGGACACGTGGCTTCCTGAACTGTCTGGCTGAGGTGTTTTCTGACGTGCTGGGGCTGGGCAGGATCCTCCTTGGTTCTCTCCCAGCTGACAGGAGCATCTCCAGTGAAGGGAAGCAATGAGATCATTTGCTGACCTCAGTCCCTCTTTCCATCACAAAGGCGGAAGTTGGTCTATGTCCAGAGACTAAAAATAAAATAATTCATCTTTCCAACTATATTTCACTTTCTAGATTCACATTTACAAAAACATTCTATTCTATCCCCTCACCATCAGAGCTGTATCCTCCAGAACAACAACAACAACAACAAAAAGGTGTTCCTCCTTTATAGGACAGACTCTGGAGGTCCTGGAAATATTTGAAGATCAAACTTTTGAGACTCTTAAAAAAAAAAATCTAGGGAGAATTGTTCTCAGCAGAAATCACAGAGTGTTTCCTTTAAAACAAAATAGTTTCCTTGGCTTATATTCATTGCCTTTGATTAAAATCAGGTTTTAAGCACACCTTCTTTTCAGGCTGCCTACAAAGAGAGGGGAACGCTCTCAGGTCTTGGCAAGAACCTTAGCAATGCAGCAGGTCCTGTTAAACCTACAGTGGTAACTTCAGATTATAGATGAGAAAATTGGCCTCACAGGTTCTTTTGATTTGAGAACCTGACTTTCAGAATCTTAGACAGTAGATTAAAATGTCTTTTATGTATTTCTCTTGCTAGATGGTAAATGAATTTGACTGGAAGTTTGACTGGCTTTTCCCCAGGTGAGTTTTCTAAAAATGGGCATCATTGGAGAAGTCTCTCTTATTCTTCAATTTAATTGGAATAATTCAGCACTTAAATCAAGTTAATCTATTAAGATGTTACTTCCTGCTCAATGTAGTAAAAGTTAAGCACAACTCAGATGTCTTTAGGATGCCTTGTGTATAGTCTAAGAAATCCCCATTGCTGGAGAAAAAAAAAAGTGGCCAGAGCAGTGGTCTTCTGAGAACGAGAAATATTCAAAACGGTCAGGGCGGTGTGTAGACAAGGATAGTGGAAACCAGTGTTTACAGATTACAGACAATGCTTAGTCTTCATCTATTTTCTCTCATTTAAAAAGCAATTGCTCATATTTAAAAGAAAAAGCAAACATCTTTCCCTACATACAAATTAAATTTCAGATACATTAAATACAAGAAAAAGAGAACTTAGAAGAAATGTTAATCATGGGGCTGGGGAGATGTTTATGAGTGCTGGCTGCTCTTCCAAAGGTTGAATTTGGTTCTCAGTACCCATTTCAGGTGGGTCACAACTACCTGTGACTCCAGCCTCAGGGGATCTAATGCCCTCTTCTGGCATCTGCACACACGTACTAACACAGAGTTAAATTGTGTATAAGTAAGAATTGTTTAGGATATTGATCATGATTATGGAAGAATTTCTTCATAAGCATGGTATAGGGAAGGAATTCTTTCTTTCTTTCTTCCTTCCTTCCTTCCTTCCTTCCTTCCTTCCTTCCTTCCTTCCTCTCTCTCTTTCTTCTCTCTCTCTCTCTCTCTCTTTCTTTCTTTCTTCCTTTCTTTCTTTTTTCGTGACACTGGGGATCAAACTCAGGGCCCTGTCCATGCTCAGCAAGTGTACTACACTGAGCTGCAACTCCAGCCTCGGAATTATGCATTGAAGAATTAAAATGCACAAGCCATAGAGGAAATGACAAAATGCATCATATTTAAAATTTAAAAATACTTTTAATATGACAGGAGACATAAAAATTAAAAGATAAACTGAGATGGTCTTTTCAAGGCATGTACTTGACAAGGAATTAATATTTAGACCATATAAATAACTTATGCTGAAAATTAATAATTTATAAAGAATTTCATAAGTGAAAGATGTGGGTAAGGACATACACATATGAAGTAAAAGTGTAGGGCGATTAACAGGAAGGATACATAGTGACTTCAAAAGAAAATGATTTCCTCTTGGAGAAAGAGAAAGAAGATGAATTGGAAAGGATCCCAGTGAGGCAGCAGCTCTTTCTAGAAGATCAGAGGCCTTTATGGCAAGATGGTAACACTCTTTGTACTTTGAACTTTTTTTGCTAGTTAGTTACATTTTATTTTTAAAATCTTTAACATCAATGCCCATTCAAATAAGGAACAAACAAATGACATGTTTCTTTTTCCTAGTCAATAATGACCCTGTGTGGTGGGATTCACATATACCATGACAAAGTATCCCCTAGTGTCTTCCTTGTGAGAACTGAAAGGAATAGATTATTCATTAGCAGCGACTCATCTGTGGTGGTATCTCCACGCGGTTAGCTTGTCTGTTTTCTGAATAGATTTAATGAGAATGACTGATTTAAATAAGACCATTTATTCTTATTAAATGAAAAATTTTTAAGTGCCCCATACAGTTGGATCCTAAATTTCCTCCAAGATCCATGCCTTAGTCTCCATCTTAGTGTAGTTGGGACAGGTGTGAACTTAAACTGAGGACCAAGGTACCTTTGGTGAGTGGGTATGTGCTGCGCTCTCCCCACTTTCCTGAGTTCCGGTGAAGAAGTGAGTGGACTTGTCCCTCACCTGCTCTTCACACTTATGGAAAACTGACAGCAAAGAGTGAGCAAAGGCACCCCTGGGCCCCAGGTGAGACTGCAGATAAGGGGATGCCAGATGGCTCAGTGGGTAAAGACACTGGCTACCAGTCCTGACTGCCTGAGTTTGATCCCTGGGACCAACATGATGGAAAAAAAGAACCGACTCCTACAAGTTGTCCTCTGACCTCTCAGGCATGCTGTGGCACACATCTCCCCCAAATACATACATGTAAAACCAAACACTGATGAAAACTGACTAATACCCGCTCTAGCAAGGACAATTTTGTGAATTGTTATTTAAGTCTGTATATGTTGGATATGCGTGAGCACAGCCTAGATTCGTGTTGTGGAAGATACAGGGAATCACTTTTTTTTTTTTTTAATCCCAAGGTTCTAAACATTTTTTTTTTTTTTTTTTTTTTTTTTTTTTTTGGTTTTTCGAGACAGGGTTTCTCTGTGTAGCTTTGCGCCTTTCCTGGAACTCGCTTTGGAGACCAGGCTGGCCTCGAACTCACAGAGATCCGCCTGGCTCTGCCTCCCGAGTGCTGGGATTAAAGGCGTGCGCCACCACCGCCCGGCAAGGTTCTAAACATTTTGATGATAAAATTCAACTGGGTAACATGTATATAAAAAATTATTAGCCCAATGAATTAGAACTTTAAAAATTATTTATTTTATTTACTTACAATAAAATTACAGCTTTTCCTCCCTCCCTTTCCTCCTGGCTATCTGAAACAAAGAAGGCCGGCTGGGCTAGGCAGAAATCACAGCTTCATCTCTCGGTTCACTCCTCAACACCTGCAAGCCAGCCTTTGCCACGGCTGCCCAGAGACATCTTTAACTAATAACTTGAGAGTCACTAACTCCTGCACCCAGTGAGTGATGCTCGGCTTCTAACTTAATTGGCCTCTTTGTGGGATGCGGCTACGGCCTCCGTGACGTGTTTTCATCCATCACAGACCTACTCATGATTCACGGTGGACCAGACTGGTGGAAAGAAGGCGAACTCAGCCCTCTGCAGGCGTGGAGAGGAGATGAGCGAGAGAGTATGCGTGAAAGAACGTGGCACCGTAGAATTAGGACGATGGTAACAGGCAGCAGAGAGAAAGGAGCCATTTCCAGAACGCCGGTGTTCGTTCCTGGGGAGGACGGTGGTGGTGTAGTCACTAGCAGGAGCAGTCACGCTTGTTTAGATTTTTTCATCCTACGGTATTGCCGTTGATGACTTCCATTTGACATTTTCCTGGGTTTCTCCTCAGAGTCACCATTAACCACCATCTTCCTACCTCTGGCCAAACCTTCAACCAACCCTTCAGTCCACTGAAAAGATGACTTTCCTAAAATACAAAACCCTGGTGTCATGTTGACCCTCTGTGAGGTGAGAGGAGAGTGAGACATGCCTGGTCCCTTCCGCCCTTCTGCCTGACAGCATGGGAATTCCCAAAGAATCACCAAAAAATTATTTTAAAAAATTATTGTTATTATTATGTTTGTATGTACCTACCTAGATATCTCTCTCTCTCTCTCTCTCTCTCTCTCTCTCTCTCTCTCTCTCCTTCCTCCCTCCCTCCTCCCTTCTCTCTCCACCTACCTGACAAGTGTGTGTGTGTGTGTGTGTGTGTGTGTGTGTGTGTGTGTGTGCGCGCGCGCGCGCGCGCGCGCGCGCGCGCGCGCGCGCAGTACCATGACATATTCGAAGAGTTCAGAGGACATCTTCGTGGAGTAGCTTCTTTTTAATGCACCTTTGCTGGGCTCTAGAAACTAAACTTAGGTCTCCTGGCTTGTATAGCAAGCATCTTTACGTTGAGTTATCTTATCAGCCTAACCAATTATTCTTTGTTTGCTTGTTTAGAGACAGGGTCTTCTGTAGCCCAACCCGGCCTGGAACTCTATGTACACGGGAAGGATGACCTTGAATTCCTAAGCCTCCTATTTTCCCAAGTTCTGGGATTCAGACATGTGTCACTATGCCTGTTACAATGTGCTGCTGGGGATTGAACCCAGGGCCTCTGGCATGCTAGGCAAGCACTCTACCAAATGAACCACATCCTCAGCCAACCAACCAATTATTATTAGTTTTTCACTTTCAGACAACCCACCTCTTTAGAGTCTGTAGGTGTGGGGTTTCAGAAATGACTTCCTGCTGGGTTTACTTCCTCCTCATTCCTGCCAGGCCTTGTCCCTGGACTATGGCACCCATGTCCTTGTATTCCCATAGCTGTCACAGCCTAGCCATAGAAAGAACCACAGACTAAGTTCTGTTCATTTAGTGTGACATGAGAATAGCTGTTTGTCTGACGTCTGAGACATGTGGCTGTATTTCTCTCAAAGATGACTGAGCCATGCATTTTGGGAGACTCAAGCCTGCCTCCTGTCTGTTAAGTAGGACTTGGGGCAGGGGCAGTATGGCATATACAAGATGGAAATGAGACTGGAAAGGTGGGTGAGGACAGATATACGCATGCTGCATAGCCTGAAAACATTCAGTAGGTCACAGATTTCCAGCCTTTCTCAATCCACAGCAGTCACAGTGGCTTTATAATTGTCTCATGATGTTCCAGAGCAAAAGAAATACTAAGTTCTGGCCAGGCTGTCATGGCACAAGCCTCTAATCCCAGAACTCCAGAGATGGAGGCAGGTGGATCTGTGTGTTCAAGGCCAGCCTGGTCTACAGACGAGTTCCAGGACAGTCAGGGACACACAGAGGAAACCCTGTCTCAAAAAACCAAATAAGAAAGAAGAAAGGAAGAAAGGCTAAGTTCTGTTCGTCTAGTTGGATATGACACGAGAATGGCTATTTGCCTGATGTCTGAGACTTGTGGCTGTATTTCTCTCAAACTTTGAAATATCCCACAGCAACGCGGTGAACTTGTTCACTGCAGTACGCCAGGGTGACTCGTGCACAGTTTGGGAACCTGGTATAGCGTTAGAAGTGCTTTCAATTGGTGAATTAAACATTTGGTTTTGTATTCTAAGTAGAACCCTTTCCAGTGGGCTGGCTGAAGGTCTGATGGGAGGTGAGGAGAGCATGGGTTAGTGGTAGCCGTTTGGGAGAGATGGAGGAGGGTGTGGAAGGAGGTTCACCCATGAGCAGGCACTCAGATCTGAACTATATTAAGGAGTGATGGCAATACCATGCCCTGAGTGACGTGTGGGCCTGGGGGGGGGGTGAGGGCAAGGAGAGGATCTACACGGAGGAGCAAGAGCTGTGTCTGCGGGCCTGCCTGCCTCTGTGGCTTGCCTGCCGAAGCAGGGAAGATGCACTGTTGTTCACACACTGTGTCAATCAGAATGTGTAATAAATACGGGGTAGAGGAAGCCCATGGGAGGTGAGAATTTGAAGGGCATTGGTGGAGACTTATCACTCTGTAGAGGCAGGCAGAACCCTGCTGTGCAAGGCACAAGGAGACCATAGCGAAACAGATGTAACAGTGAAGTGTGAAGATACCTAGACACTGTGTTTAAGGAAAGGAGCGGGGAGGTGGGCAGTGGGGGTGGGGGGTGGGACGGACGGACAGACAGACACAACCCAACAGGGATGGACTTCCTTTACTTGTCACTGACCAGCCTCTGTATCAACCTTAGCCACTAATGGGGTGTTGGGATGTCTTCCTTTTCCTCTCAAAAAACCAACTCTGTGTGTGTGCATGTGTGTGTATGTGCATGTGCACCAAGACGTCTATGTGGAAATGAGAGGGTGACTTTGTGTGAGTTGGTTCTCTTTCCATCACGTGGGTCCCAAACTCGGGTTATCTGGCGTGGCAGCAAGCTTCTTCATGCATTTCTTCTCCTTCCTCTTTCTTCTCTTTCTTTTTCTTTTTTTCTTGTTCTTTCTTTTCGTCTCACCTCATCTCTCTCCTGTTTCTTTTTTCTTCTAAGAAAGACAAGGTCTCACTATGTGACCCCGGATGATTTAGAACTGGTGAGCCGTCTGCCTGCGTCTCCCTAGAGCTCCTCTACCTTGCCTGCCTGGCAGGCTAGTTTCTGATGGTGTTGTCATGCTCCGGTCCCCAGGCTGAACTCCAGCACCCCTTCCTTCTACTCGCTCCTCCAGAATAGATTCATCTGATTCTAACTAAATCCTGTAGATGAAAGACTTCTCACCCCAGTGTTTCAGGCCCCTGGTTTGCTAAGTTGGGCTCCACATTTTTCTACACTGTGCACAGTACTCAGCACTCACCCACATTTCTTATAGTGTGCACAGTGCTGAGTACTCAGCAGTGTGTACTGATTAACATAAATATTGATCCCAGTGATGGATAGTTGAGTCTACTGAGGGCATGAGAGTAAATGCAGGTATAAAGGAAAGTGTCATCTGCAGGGTGAGCAGGAAGTGGCTGTATCCCAACGTTCCTAGCATGAAACTTCAACAGCGAGCTGAAAGCCAGACAATGGATTCAGCTGGGGATTTGGGCCAGAGGTAACTATTTGCAATGTAGAAAAACAAACAGGAAATATATTTGTAAATCTGCATGCAGCTACCTCATCCAGCTTTGCACATTCATCTAATTCCCTTTACCTTCATTTCCATACTAGTAAATCGCTCTAAGGCAAATATTTATTTTTATTTGTTTATTATTATTAAGTTGTCATTCATATAGCGCAAAGTTCACTCTTTTCTTTTTTGTTTGTTTGTTTTGATTTTGTTGTTGTTTTCTCAAGAGAGGGTCCCCCTAGGTAGCTCAGGCTATCCTAGAACTCACTATATAGACCAGGCTGGCCTCGAACTAGCCTCGAACTCTGCCTCCCCAGTGCTGGGATTAAAGGTGTGTGCCACTATTCCTGGCAAAGATCATCCTTTTCAACTTCATCATATTTATGAAGTTTTACATGGAGCTCCCTACCAATTCCAGAACATTTTATCATACACACTGAACAACAGTCCATCTCCACCACCACCACCCCACATTCCTCGATTCTTCTTTCTGTATGTGTCAGTCTGACTGCTCTGGATGTATCATGTGTGTGATCATAAATACAATATGTACTCTGTATATGGTTCCTTTCTCATGGCATAAAAAGTGTGGGCATGAAATTTTGGGCTTTGTTCATCTTCCAGCATGTTTCAGTACACTATTCCCTTTTTATAGCTAAATAATATTCAATTTATTGGGCACACCACATTGAATATTCATTAAGTGATGGACAATTGAATTTATAGCCACTTTCAAGTGATTATTAACAATACTACTGTGAGCGTTATTGTCTAAGTTTTCATGTGTTTTTGGTGTTTAGGAGTGGTCTTAGCAGGGGAATTGCTGGATCCTAGGGTAACCCTGGTTCAGCATCAGTCTGTACCTCTGTCAGCAGTGTCTGAGAACCACAGGACCGCTCCACACCCTGGCCAGCTCTGGTCCAGCTCTTCCATTATGCCATCCTTGGCCGGGCGGTGGTGGCGCACGCCTTCAATCCCAGCACTTGGGAGGCAGAGGCAGGCGGATCTCTGTGAGTTCAAGGCCAGCCTGGTCTCCAAAGCGAGTTCCAGGAAAGGCGCAAAGCTACACAGAGAAACCCTGTCTCGGGGGAAAAAAAACCATTATGCCATCCTCTCAATAGTAAAGTGCTCTCTTGTCGGCATTTGACTTGCATTTCCTTAATAACGAATTGTACGGAGCATATCTCTTTTTTGGCATTTCTATATATTCTTGGGAGGAATGTCTACAAATTCTCTTTCCTCTTTTGAATTGAATTATTTTCTTTTGTCAATCTGTTGTGGCCTTATATAGTCTGGACTCAGCCCCTTAGCAGACAAATGCAAACATTTTCTCTTATTCTACGTTTACTTTTTCATTATTTCGACAGTGTCTTGTGAAGCATCAAAGTTTCTAATTTTGATGTCATTTATTTATTTGTGTGTGTGTGTGTGTGTGTGTGTGTGTGTGTGTGTGTGTGTGAGCTTACATATCACACTGTGTGGGTGCTACAGTGCTCATGTGGAAGTTGGAGAATGACCTGAGTTTTGGGCCTCACCTGCCACTTCATTTGAGACAGGGTTTCACTGCTTCATGAGCTTCTGGGGATTCATGTCTCTATGTCTGTGGGTTCTGGGGATCCAAATTCAGGCCTTCAGATTTGTGAGGTGCGTGCTTTTACTGCCAAACCGTTTCCCTGACCCGGCATCCGGTTCAGTTTTCTATTGTGGCTGCACTCTTCACATCATGCCTAAGAAACCATCCATTGCCTGACCCAAGGCGTCTCTCTCTCGCTCTCTCTCTCTCACACACACACACACACACACACACACACACACACACACACACACAGAGACGAATACACATGTACACATACATACATACACACACACACACACACACACACACACACACACACACACACGCACACGCACACTCCCACACTCGTACACATGAGGCCTGTGCTTTCTCTGACGTCCCTCGTCTTGAGCTTTTCTGCTTTGGTCTTTGGTTCGGTGGAGTTAACATCTGTGCCTGGTGTAGGCTGGGAATTCACCTTTCATTCTTTCGCATGTGGGTCTGCAACTGTTCCAGTACTGTTTGTGGAAGCGACTGTTCTTCCCCTGGTGAATGATCCTAGCACCCCCATGATCGACCTAAATATGGCTATCAGTTCCATCCCACGACCTCTATGTCCGCCCATGAGCCAGCACTCAAGCCCGGGAGTAGCTCAGTGAACAACTTAGAAGAAATTCTTATTCTCCGATGATGACTCAATAACTCAAGAGCTATGTGGTTACAGATTGCCTTCCGCACTTCTTTGAAAAGAGAGTTTTTCACCAACCCCATCTAAAATAAATTACATCCACAAATACAAATTAAATGCTCACCTGCAGGACACTTTTATGTAACTCTACCTATGTTAATGATGTGGGCCTTGGCAATCTCTTCCTCTGCATGCTTTATGGAATCTTTTTTTTAAAAAAATCGATTATGCTGGGAATGCCTAACCATCCCAGCTGACCTGGGAGGCTGTGTAGGGTGAAGTTCACTGACAGACCCCTATGTTTAGTATCAGTCTATACCTCTGCCAGTCTCAAAAAACAAAATCAACTCTGAATTGGAGCATTCAGTTAAAGAATGTGCAATGTTACTATAACTTGGAAGCTGTTCAACTTGGAAGCTGTTTGTCAGCTTCAGACAACACCCTTCAGATGATTAATTCTGATGTGAAGAGACACTAGAAAAATCTTTTATTAATTCTATCTGTAGACTTAGACAAAGGATTCAGCATAATGGGAGGATTCCTGGAAATAAATCCAAAGTTTCTTAGCAGTTAGGCCACAGAATCTCAAAATTTAATTGGTAGTCTTTGCAATTTTGTTATTTCTTGTTTTGATTAAAATTTTTTGTCCATGTGTGACAGGGTCTCACCGTGTCTCCTTATATTTACTCCAAATGTGTCAAGAAAATACTTTACTTTGAGAGAAAGTAAAAGAGAGAAAGAGAAAGCCAGCAAAATTGCCTATTATCACTTGCAAAATCTAGTAGAATTCTTCACACTGTTTCTTGCAACTTTTGACTCTAAAAACATGTCAAATTCAAATCTTCATAAATTAGTGCAACAGTTTTAAAAACAGTTGTTAATGAGTGTTTAGTTGTACAGTATGTGGGAACCATTCTGTAGTTTAAAAAAAGAAAAATTTTTTCTTTTTCTTTCTTTTTTTTTTTTTTTTGGTTTTTCGAGACAGGGTTTCTCTGTGTAGCTTTGCGCCTTTCCTGGGACTCACTTGGTAGCCCAGGCTGGCCTCGAACTCACAGAGATCCGCCTGGCTCTGCCTCCCAAGTGCTGGGATTAAAAGTGTGCGCCACCACCGCCCGGCCTTTTTCTTTTTTTAAAGAGGGTTGGAGACATGGCTCAGAGGCAGAGTGCTTCTGTAGTAGGAAAAGACCTGGATCTCATCATCAACACATACATACAAGCACACACACACACACACACACACACACACACACACACACATACACACATACACACAGAGACACACACACAGAGACACATACACAAGGGCACACACATACACACACACAAGCACACACACATGCACAAAAGCACACACACGCACATGGCATTGTAGTCTAATACTCTGGAGCCATCTAGAGAAGCATGGCTGGTCTGGACTTCTTGCTCTGCCACCAGCTCTGTGGCCTTCAGTGAGTTACTTAACTCCTGAATTTTAAAACTTGGTAAAACACAGATGAATGATGGGAAGTGCATCACAATGTCATTATAGCTCAGGACAGGGCACTTGAAATGGGACCCAGGGCCTCACAGGTGCTGGGCAAGCACTCTATCACCGAGCTCTAACCCCAGCCTTTAACATTTAAATGAATAAATATTTGCAAAGGACTTGTAATTATGTCCCAACCGGTGTTGTATAAAGTGTGGAGTGAATGGATCAATTAGGAAACACTGTAGTCTTAACAATGTCAAAACCACCGTCAACAACAGCGGTCACTTAAATGACAACCTTTAAAGTCTAAAAAGTTTTTGGACAAGTAGCCGATTTGGATCCTCTCCTTTGTTAAATACCCGCCAATTAAAAATACTTACCAGTTTTGTGTGTGTGTGTGTGTGTGATGTACAGGTGAGCCCACCACAGCACTCGTGTGGGGGAGGGGTGTCCCAGGACAACTTTGTGGAGTTAGTTCTCTCCTTCCACCTTTTCGTGGGTTCCAGCGACTGAACTCAGGCCATTACACTCATGAGGCAAACACCTTTTCCCTCCGAATCCTCTCACCTGCCCTGACTTAGATCCTCTATAGTTTTTAGTTTTGCTTTTTGAGATAAGGTTTAGCCTGGAACTCTATGACTAGACTGGCTGTGAACTTAAGATCCCCTCAAGTTCTGGAACTCTGAGGATTGGCTACTGTACCAGGCCTGCCTGCTGTCTCCCTGATAGCTTCTGACCCTCTTTTTTATGGTATGTTTCATAGTAGGAACTCATAAATTGTGTTGATTTTCCATGAAAAATGTTTAAGACAGTTGTTTTATTTTTCACAACTGTTTGAAATTATCAAACAGATTTAGTGAGGTGACATTTCTGTGTGAGCTGAGCAGAGGAAGAGACCTAAGTGAGGCCACGAACAATCACACCATAGTGTGAGGTTAGGGGAAGTAAACATCACCAGGGTCTTCAGGAAGGAACTGATGCCCAGATGCCAAGCTGAAAAGCTTAATTACTGAAAGGGAGCAGAAGATAAAGGAGGGTATTTAAAACCCAAGGCTGCAGAAACAAGGCAGAGTCATGGGGCAGTGGGAGCCTTGGGCAAATTATTTGAAGCTTAAATTGAGGGTTTTTGTTTTGTTTTGTTTTTTAGGTAAGGTTTTGTTATGCAGCCCAGACTGGCCTCCATCCTCCTGCTTCAGTCTCCTGAGTGTTGGGATTACAGTATTCTCAGCCTCTGTAGATTAAGAATTTAGATTCTAAACCATAATTTGGGGGCATGATTTATGGTAGAGTGTTTGCCTACATAGTGAGGCCTAACTCTCATAAAAGAAAATCAAAGGGATCCCTAACAATGATGCCTACTTCTGGAGTAGTGTGTGAGACAGAGATGATCCTTAGTATTTATCACAGGGCCCGCTTACTTTACATGTGACATGCAATGGTACCTCACATCACATACAATGGTACAATATCTCACATACAATGGTAGTACAGTGTATCACATATGTTGCTACAGTGTATCATTTTTAGTACACATCTACTAGAGTTAGGGTTCTGGGAGGGAAATACATACATGAAATTTATTGGCCTAGTATGAAGTATTAGCAGCAGTAATGGAAAGGAGGGGACAGAGTCAAAGATGAGACACATTGGTAGGGATGTGACCTACTAATCAAGGTGAAAAATAAAAGGAATTTAAGAAAATGCCAGGATTTCAACCTGGGTTCCTAGGAGAGTGACAGTGTTCTTAAATGGTCCCAGGGAAAATTAACTCAGTGTGTGTGTGTGTGTGTGTGTGTGTGTGTGTGTGTGTATCTGTCTATCTGTCCTTCCGTCTGTCTGTCTGTCTGTGTCTGTGTATGCTGGGGATCTCACAAGTGCTAAACATGTACTGTGCCTTGTGTTGTACCCCCAGCCCCAGAATGTAACTTTGGCCAAACCTCAGAAACTATAAGCAACAGCAAAATGTTTTATTCCCGTTCTCTCATTTTGAAAGACATCTTTTTGGTGGGACAGTACGTAAATTCACAAGGACACTCGGTGGTCACAGTATTCTACTACCTTGTAATACGGAAGAATCTATTTTTGTCATGCTCAGATGTTACATCAAGCTTGCTTAAAAGGCACAGCACACCCCTTGCTCTAACTACTAAGATGCTGTTTATCTGTCTTCAAACATTTTAAACGACACGTGGACAGCTAGGCCAGGGACCTTCATGATTTACTGACTGTGACTCAGGCTTCCTGTCCATTTTGTGGGAAATGGCTTCAAGGAGGGGAGCTGTCCCCAGGGCATTAGTCTGAAATTTTGGTACCTGAAGTTTTGCTGGAATTGTGGTTGTAGGGGACACTGGTCTCACTCTTCTGTCACATCTTCTGTACCCACCTGGAGGCCACCAGGATTGCATGAAGTACCTAGAGCTTTTCTTAACAGCCACAGGCTTAGATTTGGGGGGTTTATTTTTTCTCTTTTCTTTTTCTCTCTTTTCTTTGTTCGTTCGTTAGTTCCTTCCTTCCTTCCTTCCTTCCTTCCTTCCTTCCTTCCTTCCTTCCTTCCTTCCTTCCTTTTTTAATTTTTTGAGACAGGGTTTCTCTGTGTAGCCCTGGCTGTCCTGGACCTTGCTTTGTAGACCAGTCTGACCTTGAACTCACAGAGATCTGACAGCCTCTGCCTCCCGAGTGCTGGGATTAACTTGAAGAGTTGGAGGTTATGTTGAAAGAATACCTTGTAATTAAATCATTTTTTCCTTTGTTTTTAAGCAGAACTATTGACCTTTAAATTTTAGGTGACATATTATTTAACATTTTTAGAAAAAAATTCATGTGTTATTTTCCAAAAGACCTCTGAACTAAACAAAACAAGATTTACTCTCTGGCACTGGAATAAGCAGAGGCATACTCGAAGTCAAACAGCTTTCTCCCTCCATCCCGGCCCACTGTGCTAATCCACTCTCTACTCTGGGTTTCCGTATGATACCCACCCTCATTCTTACTGAAGTCTCTTTCTTTGGTATCTGCTTGCTTTATTTCTTTGAAGTAAATTTAAAAAGTTTATCTACTCTAATTTTTTAGAAGGTATTTATTTTTATGTTTGTGTTTTGAGTCAGGGTCTCCCATAGCCTCGGCTGACCTGGAACTCACTATGTATAGCTGAGGTTGCCTTTGCGTCCCTGACTTGCATGCCTCCGCCTCCCGAAGGTTGGAATTATAGTTGTCCTCTAGCACAAGGGGCTTGAGGTTAATTTTTAATAGACTAGCTTTAAAAAGCTAGGCGTGAGACTTGGATGATTCTCTTGTTAGTGACCATCCGGCTGTCTCTTGCAGCATGCTAATGACTTTCCCGGAAACCCCTATTGCATGGTCAAAGAAGAGGAGGAGGATCAGAAGGAAAAGAAAATAGAAAGAAAACAAAAAGCCAGCTTGGCCTCACTGGCAACCGATTGGTACTTTCCCTGTGCAGATGGACCCTCAGAGGGCTGCTGCCTGAATCTGCCTCTTCTGCTGTCACTGGCGACAGAGGCTGTGGTTCCCTTGCTGAATGACGTAGTGAAGAGAAGAAGTTGAGGGAGTTGACCACAAGGTCTCCCAGGAGAGATCTCCCCACCCCGACCCCGTGTACTGAAGCAAGTTAGAAGTCCCCAATCCCATGTCCAGGTTTAAGTGGAAACAGTTAAAATGCAGACTACTGGGAAGTGATACAACCTATAAAATGATTTGGGACCTTTTCCACATACCAGAGAGAGAAAGAGAGAGCGAGCGCCATCTTTTAATGTTATCTGAACACTCTGGGCAGAGTATTAACGCACTATTTTTGTCTTTCTTTATCTGTTCTCGTATATGTTTATTAACAGTACAGTGGAGACAACTATATGAATAATTTCACCTAAACCTCCGAGTGACAGGATTTTTTAAATGATTTTTTGAAAGAAAGAAATTATGCTGGGCGGCAGTGGCGCACGCCTTTAATCCCAGCACTCGGGAGGCAGAGCCAGGCAGATCTCTATGAGTTCGAGGTCAGCCTGGTCTACAGAACGAGATCCAGGAAAGGCGCAAAGCTACACAGAGAAACCCTGTCTCGAAAAAGCAAAACAAAACAAAAAAAACCAACAAAAAACAAAAAAAAAGAAAGAAAGGTAGAAAGAAAGAAAGAAATGAGAAATGATATCCAAAGACGTTTCTGAAATGTCTTGGGTATTTTTTGAGTAACTGGAACCTATTGGTCGCCTCCAAACCTCATTTTCTCATATGCCACTAGCTGCCTGCTAGAGTGACTAACTGATCCCGTCCTAGCTTTCACAGCAAGAAAGGTTTTCATAAGTGGAAAGCATGACTTGAGTCCCAGAGCTCAGCTTAGCATCACTATAAATCATGTGTAAAATGTGACTCACACAGGTCTCCGTTCTTTCTTGCTCTGTAGAGGTCTGGTCAGAATCTTCCTTTAACTAGCTCCGTGGAGCACAACCAAGTTCAATTAGTGGATGATTTCTCAACTTGCAGAATAAAACACAGCTCCAACTGAATTGTTCCTTTTTAACAACTCAGTTGCCCTTCCCAAATTCAGTAACTGAGAAGCACTAAAGTCCAGCACACCAAGTTAGAAGAGATCCTGGGAGCTACCTGTCCTTCTGGGACGAAGCTGGAACCTTTTCTGAAAGCCCTGCCTCCATGGTAGCTGGGGCTCCATAAATTCTTGTGGTCCGGCTTGCCTTGTCTGGTAAGACACGTGGGGCCATTTGCACAGGATGTTCTTCCTCTCTTTCCCTCTCCCAGGAGAAAATTAAATATATGGGTCCATTAATCTGCGCTAGCCAGCCTCCATTGATAGGCGTGTTCCTGGGAAAGGTAAATTTGCAGCCCAGTGGTGACTAGTGTACAAAAAGGGACAGGATACCCAGTCCTGCTCAATTTCAGTAATTTTAAAGACCTGGGTGCTGGTGAAACAATGGGAATCGTTTTTTCTTAGGTTATTCTATAATTTGAGGGAAAGGTGTTTCTACAATTGTCAAAGTTATGCATAAATATTAAGGCCTAAACGAGGTGATCACAACCATTGAGACAACAACATCTGCTGCTCGCTTACCTTGGCTAAGTGGGCACTTTGTATAAAAGGGATGTCAACAGGTGTCACTGAAGTAAGATGATCTGATTCCATTCAGTATTAAAAATTATGGATAATGCTCTTTTGAAGTATTTTCAAATGTAGGGAAACAAAAAGGCAAGGCAGATTAGCTGCTGGAACTAGCCATTGTTTTATTTAAAGTGTTAACAATTACTAGAAGCAGCCTGGAAAACAGTTCTTAAAGCCACAGCAGAACTCAACACAGACAGATTTTTGGTGTGCGATGAGTTCATCTTTCTTTCTGAGTTAACTTTTTCTCCGGCATGGCTCATGTCTCTTTTTAGAAGTGAAAATGTTAGAACAGCGACGTTTGAGCCAGGCAGAGATGGGAGCTGAAGATGTGGGCATGAGCAGAACCGCTGTTAATATTCTCAGCAGGAGAGTAAATATTTAATGAAGGGCCGTGAAGAACAAGGTTGCAATCTGTTCTGACTAAATAGTGCGGAGAACAATAGCCGCGGAAAACACTCACTTTGGGTTTGAGGGAAATGAGACAGCACTTTCTGACTTTAGCATAGATGAACAGATACTTAAAACTTAAGGTTTGAAGTCCACACCGTGTAATTATATGTGCCATCAGCATGCTCCAGAAGGCTCCTAGTTTGTTTCAAATTCAGAATTTTCAAGTGCATTAAAAGCTGAGGGAGGGGTCCGGCTGGGTGTGAATTCCCAGCTGTTTAACAGCTCAAGCTTTCAAGGAACTTCTCTGCTAATTGGTCTAAAGTCAATTTAAGTTGTCATCACGCACTTGGGGGACTCGAAATGTTGGTTGGACTGAAGCACGTCGCACACAACTTCTGTAAGTCCCGGTGTGGATCGTTTTTCGAAGGATTACGGCCAGAGTAATTTAGTGACATAAAAACGGAAATATCAAGTTCTCAAGTGGAAACTATTGCTTCTTGGAAGCGGGAACAGTGGGATCAAAAACAAGATTTTGAACAGTATTGAAAAGTCATCAAGTAAACTTTCGCAGGAGGGAAAGATTTTCCTGCGGAATATTTACAGGGACGGAGTATGTTCGCAAGCAAGGATTCTGCGCTAAAATGTGCCCAGCTAATCATAAGTCCTCTTTTTTTCTTCTGTAATTTCCTTTTCAAAAAGCCCGTGAGGGTGTGTGTTCAATAGCGTGGTTAAATGCAGGGGAAGAGGTCTCAGCAGAGAAAATCAAGACCAATTGCCCGCAAGCCTTGGGACACGTTGTAACGAAATGTTACTGTGACAATCGCACTGAATAAAGCCTAAACGCATTTAGGGATTGCATATATGTTTTAATAAAACCTGGATCTAAAAACAAAAGGCGCATACAATCAAACGGCCTCGAAGAGGCTCGGGAAGTAACGTAAGATCAGCGGGCAAACAACCGTACAAACAGAAACAAGAGGAAAACTCAACTCACAAGCTGAACATTTTAATGCCTTTACAAAAGGTAATCAATCAGAAACTGTCATCCTCTTGCAACAGAACCTTCCAAACCGGGGTTGGAGAAAAGCCAACAGTGTTTTAATCCGCTCGTGACGTGTAATTCTGCTCCATCTTGAAGCATAATTTTCTAATATGTTTCAGAAGTGGAAGGGAGACTCGAAAAGACTAAGAACGTTGAATAAAATTTCCGCTTCTAATAAGAATCAGGCGGGAGAAAAAGAAGTCGCGGAGCCTTTTATTCTTCTTCTTAAAGACCTCGGCTGGAGCTCCCAGCTGCACCGAAGTCTCTGTGGCGCAATCGGTTAGCGCGTTCGGCTGTTAACCGAAAGGTTGGTGGTTCGAGCCCACCCAGGGACGCCCTAGTTTTTACGAGGCCAGCTTCGCCTTCTGCCTGTGTGTTCGTTTGTGGTGTCAAATTCAGGCAACAAACTGAAGTCTAAAGCCAGCCCTCCCCCACCTCTCTGTCCTCAGCGACGCTTGCTAAACTCAGCTTTCCGGTGCTGGTAAATTCAGAAATCAGCTCCGTCTTTGGTGCATTTATTTGTTCCACTTTTTCTAACGTGCTAGTGCTAGACATTTGGAGAAAATGGAGTAAACTTGAAAAGGGGGAAAAAAAACCTAAAATACTTTCCCAATTAAATCTCTAAAAATGAGAATTTGAAGTGAAAAAATTAAAAGGAAAAGTACTTTCATATTTTGCTGACACGAAGTGCCAAACCCTCCCAAAATAGTTACTTTGGAAAAGCAACTAGTTTTATCTAATAATTTCTGCCTTGGGTACAGATTATAGAAAATTAAAGCCTGTTTTAAGAAAAAGGCAAAATTTGGTGTATCAGCCATCAGTAGACACCTGCCTACAGTACCAGTTTCTTGAGAAGCTGAGGCAGGGGGAATAACTTAAACCCTGTCTGTCCAAATAGAAAGCAAAACAAATTAATTATTTGAAAATCTTATTCGTGCGTGCGTGCGTGTGCGTGTGCGTGTGCGTATGCGTGTGTGTGTGTGTGTGTGTGTGTGTGTGTGTGTGTGTGTGTGTGTTTTCTTTATTTCCCCTGGGTTCACATAGTAATTCTAATCCTTTTAAGTCGCTGCAACTGAATCCTATAGGCTGAGTAACTTATAAGAAAACAATAGCTTAGTTTACACTTGTGAAGAATACGGAGAAAGGGAAGAAGTTCTAGGGCTGAAGCTGGCCCCGGGGGTCTTTTTCTAATTGGACTCTGCAGAGACTCAAGACAGTGCAAACAACACATGCTGGCACAGGGCCAGCATGCAAGCCCAGGTCTCCTTACACAGCTACCAACGCCCCCATGAGAGGGGAAGCCGCCCTCGTGACCTCCTGTGGTTCTCATTACCTCCCAAGGGTTCCATCTCCCAATATCATCCCCACAAGACTTCTGGGCTTAAGTTTCCAAGACATGAGTGCCAGGGGACACACACAAACAATAGCAGTAATAAAGGCTGGTGGCCACTGAGTGCCTCCTACTCGCCAGGCATTGTTGCAGTCTCACAGTCCTTTAAGGTCAGACTCACTGATGTTACTGACGTAGATGGGCTCCCTGAAGCTCAGTACAGTGGAGCCACTTGCCTGAAGTCAACGGTTAGTGCTGAACTCAGGTCATCAGGCATAAAGGCCCATGCTCTTCACTGCCCTCCTCCTAATTACTAACTTGATTACTTAATTTAAAACCAATAGTGGTATTTAATCACCTTTTTAAACATGAAGTTTCATTAATATTTTTCTCCATATGTCATGTGGGGAGTTTGAAACTTCATAGAATGTAGAAGGACGTTATTAAATTACATGTTTATCGTGTTGCTCAATTTTATTCAAATGAGATTGGTCCTGGATTGTGGAATCCTCACATGAACTGGGGTCTCTAGGTAACAGTTTGGTGGCATTTAAGTTGGAGGGGGCAGGCAAGATTGAAAATACAGGCAGATTGGAACAGGCCGGGCAAAATATGGAGGAGAAACAGAAAGGCAGAGTAGGACACATCATGTAGTCAGGCCATGAAGATAGCCTGGCACCTAGGGGTCCTTTCCCCAAGGCTGGTGTTCAAGAGCCACCCACAGAATCCTCATCCAGAAGGCTTCTGTGAGATGCGGTAGGGTTCACATCTGACAGGCGCCCTAGGTGGTCGTCTTCAATTTGATCTTAAGTTTCTAAGTATATTCTTCTCTTCCTGTTGGGGAATGAATGGGATTAGAGGCCAGGAAGTAAAGAGGGAAGGATGGATGAGGACGGAAGTGGAACTCTGAGAACAGAACTTCCCTCTCATGGAAGCGGCTGACCTTATTGTGTGGGCAAGGGCTGAACACATTGTCTCCCTCAGGACCATGGCATACAACGGGAAAGGCAAGAAACATTTTGGAAACTTGGCTTGTGTATTTACAGACGAACTGGCTTTGCAAAACCTTAGTGCATGTTTGGTTATAGGTATGGAAACAAATGCTACTTTTAGATAACTTCATTTGACTCTTAATATCTTCATTCTGTAGTACCAACCAAGCCCAGCCACATGCTGAGACCACTTCCAGCACTCACTAAAGGCTGAATGGCACTCAAAAGGCTATGCTGGGTGGCTGGGTAAGTAAACACACTACTAATATGCTAATAGTTGTATACTTAAACCGCATATGTGAAGTCGGAGGGAAATTCACTAGAACAGCATTGCAAACTCCTGAAGGAATATGATGCCATAGTGTCCGGGAAAGGAAAACATACAGACAAAACAAACCCAGATAATCCATAGGTAAAAATCACAGGTCTGTCATTAAACAAATCATCCATTTACACTATATTTGTATGGCAAGTGTCTATGTAGTAGAGTTTGTGAGAAACCATACGGCTAGTGTGTCTTCCTTTTCACCCTAACCCTGTACCTGCTGTTCTGTGGCATAAGGGTTAAGGGGGAAAGGATCTGAAGAAACAGTTTCCTAATTTTTTTTTTGAACATTCCTAACTTTTGAATATACTCAGTATAATATACTGAGTTTTTATTTAATTTCTTCAAAGTTTGTTAGACACTGTGATGACCGTTCTTGGTTGTCAACTTGACTACATTTGGAATTAACTAAAACCCAAGTGTGGGTCTGGAGAGATGGCTCAGCAGTTAAGAGCCCTGGCTGCCCTTCCAGAAGTCCTGAGTTCAGTTACAAGCACCCGGGTGGTAGCTCATCACCACCTCTGACTGTAGTCCCACGGCATCCAATGCCCTCTTCTAGTGTGTATATATGCAGACAAAACACCCATATACACAAAATACATACCTAAATAAATCTAAAAAAACATGAAAACCAACTAAAACCCAAGTGGCGGGGTACCCATGTGAGGGATTTTTCTTAATTAAATCCTTTGACTGGGAAGACCCAGATCTTTTGAGGAGGGAAGATCCACCTTAGATCTGGCCGCACCTGGTGGTGGTAGGCTATAAAAAGGGCATGCTCTTTGCCAGCTTGCCCTTACTCTCACTAGCAAGTCCATTCCTTCACTGACATTAGAGCCTACATCTTCAGGATTCCAGCATATACTGAAGATCAGCTGAGAAATCCAGCATCATGAACTGAACTGCAGGATTCTTGGACTTGTCACTGGGAGACAGTCGTTGTTGGACTAGCTGGACCACAACCTGTAAGAATATATATATTTCTATCAGTTCTGTTGCTCTAAAGCACCATGCTTTAAAGAACCATGCAGACACTAAGCTTAAAGGGTGTATCAGGTGATTGAGGCCACCGTCAATGGTGACACCATGGTAACAGACTGCACCCTGAATTCCATGTAGCACTCCATCCCTCACAGTTGCCTTCCCCCAAACCCGTATGCAATGCTGCTCTTTTCCCAATGGAAAACCAGGCAAAGTCCAGTGGAAGTTCACTCCTACAAAGTACTTGACCAGAGCTGCTCAAATTGTCACAGTCCACAGAAGCAGGGAGAGTCTCGGGAACTGTCATGGCCAAGAGGAGTTTCGGGAGGTGTGACGGGAGGTGTGACAAGTAAACCAACCCAGAGACCTCCCCACCCCAACTGTCTCCACCTTTCAGTGTAAGTGAATTGGTTCCTTTGAAAACAGTGTCCATTTCCTTTGTGTCAAATTGGAATTGACTCCACACTCATGTGGTGTGTGTGGAGTGAGGGTCGGGGAGGAGGAAATGGGGAAGGGAGAGGAAGGGGGAGGGGCTTGATCACGTGGAAGTCAGAAGACAACCTTGGGTTCCAGTTCTTATAGCCCACCTTGTTGGAGACAAGGTGTCTTGCTTGTCATTACACAAGCCAGCTAGCTGGCCAGAGAGCCAGGGTTTTCTTTTGTCGTCCCCACCCATCTCTCTGAAGGAGGCCGGGCATTGTAGATACACACTACGGTGGGATTATAGATATGCACTATGGTGGGATTGTAGATACACACTATGCTGGGGTTATAGATACACACTGTGGTGGGATTGTAGATACACACTACAGTGGGATTGTAGATACACACTGTGGTGGGATTGTAGATACACACTATGGTGGGGTTATAGATGCACACTATGGTGGAATTGTAGATACATACTATGGTGGGATTATAGATACACACTGTGGTGGGATTGTAGATACACACTATGGTGGGACTGTAGATACACACTACAGTGGGATTATAGATACACACTATGGTGGGATTGTAGATACACACTATGGTGGGATTATAGATATGTACTACGAAGTCTGGCTTTAAGTGGGTCCTGAGGGATCTGAACTCAGGTCTACCCACTGACTCATCTCTCCAGCCCCTTTTTCTGATTCTTAGAAGTACTATGCTATCTTGTCATGAGTGGGTCTAAGGCACACCCTTAGGATTCATTTTTGTTCAGCTGAAAGGCTCTGTGACTGTCACTAAGCTTTCAATACAGTCCCTTGCAGTTCCACCCTGGATCTGGACTTCATGCTGAAGCATGTTCATGCTACATGAACTCTGTCTTCAGTGACCTTCATGTGATTCTCCTAAGGCCCTTTCTTACTGGCGAGGCTCCTGTCTTCCACAGGTGAGACAGGAGAAACAGCATTGCTTTCTAACCCAACGAATCCTCGGTCCTGTCCATTTCTCTAGATTCTACACATTTGGGGTTGGGGGTGGGGAGTCCTTGTTTTACTCAAGTAGCTTTTATAGGCAGCTAAAAACAAAACCAGTTGGCGCTTTCAACACTCTGCCTGTAAGTAGGCGATGTTAGAATCTTTCTGTTTCCCACGTTCTGCAGGTAACAGTTTGCCCACAGTCTCTTTATGTTCCCACCATGTATACAGTAAGAAGAGTCGGTCCCCTTCCTTCAGCCTCCAAGGGCAACTGCATCCCAGCCTCTCAAGCCCCGCTACTGATCTCTGTAAGGATTTCCATTTTAGCCGGCGCTCAGATTCTAAGACATTATGTCACGGTTTTCACTCTCGGACCCCGAGTTCTGTTCTAGTGATCTCTAGTTGCTGAAGAACACACTATAAAACTCATAGGCTTAAAAGGACTTCCATTTTACTATGTCTCCAGCTCCGTGAGCTGGCCAGCTCAGCTGAGCAACATTGTTACCTCTCCTACGTGAGAGCTCTCAGATGTTGCAAGGAGACTGGGACGTTCAGCACCTCAATGTTCCTCCCTTTCAGATGCCTTTGTCCTTTAGACATCTCATCCCACAGGGCTTCTTCTTTTTATCAGTGTAACTTATTTATTTGTTATCTTTCCCCCACCTCTCCCCACCTCTCGATTTCAGGGCTCCCAGAGGGAGCAAGAGGAAGATGCCCAGTTATCACCTCTTCATTTTATTAGTCAAAATAGCCGTAGGCTGTGCCCACCTTCAAAAGGAGCAGGCATTAACTCTACCTGAGGTCAGGGATGGAGACACCAGTGTGCCAAGGGCGTTACAGAATTAGTTCTCTTTGGAGACTAACAGATACAGGTCTGTATAGATTCTTTCCTTGGGCCATTTTTCTCAGTCCTGACAGAACCACCTGGAACCTAAAATGGGGAGGTACTGGCTGTGCTGCTGTCTTTCTGGGCCACTCCCGAGTGAGACAGCGTTAGAGTTGCTGCCCATTTTTGCCTCGAGCCTGAATACTGACTCGACACATCAGTACTACACTCAGCTTCCTCCTCTGCTGCCTGGTCATAGGGATACACTCCCATTCCCAGTCTGACCACCGATGTCAGCCGAGGGAGGTGCAGTGGAGAACACCGATGGAGGACATGGAGATATGGACCACCTGTCTACTTACTGCCGCCTTTGAGCTTGCCTCGCGGATCCTGGATATATCCTTTCTGTTTACAGTGGATGACGATGAGGCTTGAAGAGTTCAGCTCGTGATGGGCAATGGTGGGTCTCATGACCATTTGGTCATCTGGCCAAGTGCTGGAAACAGTGAGATACTCAAACGTGTGGTGAATGGTATGTGACCCTTGGCTGGAGACATGAATATGACGCCCACAACTTTGATATCTGGAACAGAGGCTCAGAACTCCAGGGGTCCATCTAAACTATAACTCTCATGTTCAGAATTTCCATGAACCCACAAGGCATCATTCCACGTCAAAGATGCCTCTCATATCACAGAATGTGTTGAGTTGTGTGGCCCAAGAGGTAGGGACTTACTGCAACACCCTTCCTTGTTCAGGGACTCATGCAAAACTGTGTCTCAGATAAATAAGCTGAAGTATGCAAAAAGCTTTACAGGGATTTGCTATTTTCTTAGCGGTGAGATGTGTGAAGCCCAAATGATTTGCCAATTGTTCTTGAAAGGGGTGTTACGGACTGAAGGCTCATCAGACCCTCAAATGTGTGGCGGACTCTCTGAACGAGAGCGGGGATGGGTCTCCTACCTTGCGACTGCATACCAAAGCCTCTGGTCCTTCTGACATGATGTCACAAAAAGAGTGTGCCACGATGGTGTTCAGCAGCGTGTGTGGACAGCTCGGCTCCCTTTGAAGCACATTATGCAAAAGGGCAAGGGGATTAGTTACCAAGTCCTAGGAATGTGTGTGCTTCTGTCGTGAGTGCAGGCTGCTTCTGCTGTTCCTTCTCAGAGCGATGGTTCAACACTACACAACTGGGACTATGCCAGCTGCAGGCACAACTGAGACCCGTGTGACAGAAACTGCAGCAGTCTACTCTCATTTTGTAGTATACATTTTTTTAAAATTCAAAATACAAAGAGATTTGATGGCAACATCAAGCACATTTCCTACAAAGGTAGCAGATAAGCAATATGACTTTTTTTTTCTTTGCAAGCTAAGCCAAGGGAAGGAGGAGGCAGTTTTAGAACCTCCATCCAATCTCTCCCACTGGACGGCCTTACACAAAGATCTAATGTGGGCATTTCTACCAGTAATGGACATTCTGGACACATACTTAGGGACCAGCCCTTCTGGGTGACCCAGGAAGGCAGGGCTGCATTGATCACTTGCTAAAGTACCCATTCTAATAGTAGAGTGAGGCAGGATGCTACAGTTACTCAAATTCTTTTTCGGCTGCCGTCCAGAACGGGAAGTCCTGCCACAGGTTTCCCATGCAAAGGACGCTAACTTTTTTGGTGGTGGTTGAGGTGGGGATGGAATTTTGTGGGTGACAGAATTCCTCTTGACTGGAAGTGGGCCAGTCTTTCAATCTACTGGGCTCCCATCTTGAGCCATGGCTTAGTTCAAACAACTGGACTGAGTATGGCATATTATTGGGGTGACTGTCCTTAGTCTCCTAAAGATCTACTATAAAGTTCTACTTCCTGTTATTTTTTAACATTTTTATTGTGTGCACACACACACATGCACACAAATGCATACACACACACATATATGCACACACACACACACACACACACACACACACACACACACTGTGATGCACGTGTGTGCATGGCATGGCACACATATGGAGGTCAGAGGACTGCTTGGAGGAGTCGGTTTTCTCCTTCTACCCTGTGGCCTCTGGAGACTAAATTCAGCAGTCAAGCTCGATGGTGTGTACCTCTACCCTTTATCCACTGAACCATCTTGCAGGATCTCTACTCACTTTATTTTACCTTATTTGTATATTGACGTTTTTCCTGCATGGATGTCTGTGTGGAGCTCATGTGCCTGGTGCCTGTGGGGGCCAGAAGAAGGTGTCAGATCACCTGGAACTGAAGTTCAGAGGGTTGTGAGATACCACGTGGGTGCTGGGAATCAAACCTAGGCCCTGTGGAAGAGCAGCCAGTTTCCTTAACCACTGAGCCCTCTCTTTCGCCCCTCTTTGGTGATGCTGGGCAGTGGTGGTGGTCACTAGGAGGACAGTCAGTACTGTACGGTGTGCTGCTGCTGAGACAAAGTGTTCAGTAGGTTGTGTGTATTAAACACTTGCCCCATCGTGAGGTTACAGAGACCGACATCAGTTGTCAGTAAGCATGTAAGTACTCTGACAGCTTCTGACGTTAGCTCGGTCCTGTGGGCCTTTGGGATTCTAATCTCTTCTCTCCCTCAGCAGGGTGGCTGAGGTTGTGACTTGTCTAACGGTTAAGTGGGGAGACAGAGATGTGTCTGAGGACCTTGAGATCTTGCAGGGCAGAGGGATCTGCATCATCTTCAAGCAAAGAGAGAATGCCAACCTTTGACAGGATGCAGTGGACCATTCCTATTGAGTAGTTTGGAAAGAATGTGGGAGCCCAAGATGACCCAATTCTATGTGTTATGGTTGACTACTCCCCAGCAGGTCCTGTGTTTGGCCAGATTGGCCGAGCTTCAGAGCTCAACCTTCTAAAACCCGTTTGTCTTACAACAGAGGCCTGAGCTTCACCCTCAGGTTTTTGCTTGTTTGTTTTTGTTTTTGTCTACTTATAAAAGATTTGATCACTTCATATGGTGGTAAAAAGGCTGCCTAGTGTTTGTTCTATCCCTTAAGCGATAATTAATTAACCTCAGCCTTTCAATGTCTCTCTTCAGACTGTCCATTGTAATCAGCAACAGGTACTGTTGTAGACCTTAGCCGCCACCATCTCTGTCTCCCCATTTACTGAGATCTGGTACCCACTGCTTCATATCTTCATCAGTGTGGGATCCTAGCTTCTACCATGAACGCTTGCTCTTATGCATGCACTACTGCCTCAAGTCCATCTGTCACCAGAGATGGGTCTCTTTGTCTACTGGCCAGTTGGTGATGCAGCCGAGATGTTGTCTTAGGATCTCCTTCCCGGGACCATTCCCAGCACTGGCTGCTGCAGACCCACTATCTCCAGAAACGGGGGCTCCAAGGTTGGCATGTAGGACTTTATCAGGGCACTCTCAGAAACATTTCCTTTGAAGAAGCAAGATAAACTGGTGGACAGAGGGAAAAAGTTGAATTCCGAAGCAGATGTCACAGCAGCCCCTTCAGAGAAGGATCAAGATGGCAGGACTCGGGCCTTTGGATTTGGGCTGTCCTGGGAGAAGGGACATAAACTTACCTTGAGGGCACTTCTTTCAGCTGTAACAAATTCAGTCACAATCCCTCAGTAGCTGATAGACGATCCTGGCTGTGGCCTTGGACCTGAAAGGGGCCCATGGTATTCACTGTGCGCTTTTCCTAGCATCATTTCTTTTCCTTTCACATTTTCTGTTTTTTCCTGTCTCCTTGAAGTCATGACTACCTTTGTTCTTTTTACATTTCAACTTATGTGTTTGGTTTTCATTTAAAAACTTAATAATAATAAACAGTGAAGCCAGGCATATTAGTGTAATCCTAGACCAGCATTGGGGAGATTCACAAGTTCAAGGCCACCCTAGGCTTCAGAGTGAAATCCTGTCTCAAAAACAAAAAGGCCAGGCCTGGTGAACATGCCTCTAAGCCCAGAACATGGGATCCTGAAACAGAAGGATTTCCACAAGTTGGAATCCAACCTGGGTCATAGACTCTGTCTCCAAAAACCATAAAAGAAGTCACTTATACCTATACTTAACTAACAATGATGTGGATACCCCTGTTTCCCTTTGTATAATCAAGTAGATGATGTGTAGTGTCCATATTTTTTTTGCTCAAAAGCTATTTAAAAGTTTAATTTTTTCCAAATGATGTTTTTTTTTAAATAAATTTTATTAGTTTTTCATTAAGTCATTGAGTAATCAGAAAATGTGGTCAATATTAGAGCTGCCTTTGTAATTCATTAACGTCTTCTTTGTTTTCCACTAAAGCCTTCAGTTTTGATTTCTGTCACACATACAAAAGATGTAATGTGACTGAATACAGTAGCCTACGACAAACACCTATATGTGTAATAAAATACGCCGCGTGAGGTACAGACGGGATCACACAGGTCTGGATGTAAGACCGAACGTTCTTTGTTCTTCCTTTGCTCTCAAATCAATATGAGGGACACGTAAGGAGTGAATAAGAAAACACAGTGAAAGAGAAAGGATGTCCTCAACTCTCAGAGTCTTCACACAATGGTTAGGAAAGGAATCAGACAAAGAGTTTTCTGTGTTTAAAGACGGGTTTCACTGTATTTTCACACTTGCATATCCTTGTACTTAGCTCATGTCCACTCTATCCCCATCCCTTTGTGGAACTCTGTCCAGGACATGACACAGGCCCTGGAGTCCCAAAATCAGAGCAGCTATGACCACCCAGATCTGGCCTGTTAACATTCCCTTCTGGTTGGGAGGGACCCTCTCACCTGAGACTCAACTCCTCTGCCCTCGGGTCTCCTCCAGCATAAGTGTCCCTATGTGTGAGGCTTTGCAGAGACAAGGCTGCCTTAGAGCCACCTACCACCCATGCCCTGTAAGTGACATCAGGGAACTCACTGGCCTACCAAGCTGGGCGTGGATGAATGGTTTCTTAGGTCAAACGAAGAGGTACTTATCCTGCGCTTGATCTCTCGCCTCCCTCTGCTCCATTTTTCTCAAATGTTGGTTGCCCACAAACAGAACTGTTAAAATGCTTTTTGCAGAGAAGCTTCCCCTTGCATAGACGGGAACTGACATGGAGACCCATAACTAGACAATGTGCAGAAAGAGAGGTACTTTGGATCTCAGTCCTAAATGTGATGTCCTCATCAAACCCCTCCCCTCAGGGCTCAGGGAGCTAGCTAGCTATGAAGAAGAGGAGGTTGAAAGACTGTGAGAGCCAGAAGTGATGGAGGACTCTAAGGAGACTGTCCTCCAGACACAGCAGGGCTGATGCACATTAGAGCTCACGGAGACTGTTGTAGCATGTGCAGGGTCTGCACAGGTTCAAGTCGGACGGGCTCCCAGCACTGATCTCCCATCCTTAACCAAGAAGCTAACTCCAATTGACATCTGCTTGCAAAAGAAAAAATAGCTTTCCCCAATGGTGTCTCACTGGGTATGCTAACCACACTTAAGGGTAGACCCCATGCTCAGCAGTAGAGCCAACACAAAACTAACTCAATGGTATTTTTGTCCCAAATTGCTATTTGAGCATTTTTATTTTTGATTACTTGTCTTTTGCTTATATATTATTGTCTCTGATTTTGTGTTTTCATTGTGTGTGTGTTTGATGTGTGTGTGTGTGTGTGTGTGTGTGTGTGTGTGTGTGTGTGTGTGTGTGTGTTTGCTGTGCTTTTTCTTTCTTTTTGAAATTGTTCCGGCTGTTCGCTTTTTTATTGTTTAGTTTGCCTGTTTGTTTTCTAAAGAGAGAAAGAAATAAAGTGTGCAGTTGAGCAGGTGGGGAGGATCTGGGAGGAGTAACCATGATCAGAATATACTGTATGCAAACAATTTATTTTTAATAAAGAAGAACCACAAAAGCACTTTTGCATATACAGGATTTGTTTTGTTTTGTAATAAATGTAAGTTTTGGAATGATGAGTTCAGACAGGCTGCTGGAGGTGAGAAAAATGAAGGAACTCAGAGTCTCTTTCTGAGACTTGGTCAAAAAAAAAGAAGAAGAAAAAAAGAAAGAAAGAGAAAAGAAAAGGGAAAAGAAAGAAAGAGCCTGGAGAAAAATGGCACTAAATTGGAGGAGGGGGAGATGGGGTTGGAGGAAGAGCCAGAGGTGTTTTATACACAGAAATGACTTCTGACTAAACTTCAGTATTTGAAAAATCTAATAAAGCTTTATATTCAAGGCCAGGCTGGGCTACATAGCAAGGCCCTGCCTCAAAAACAAAAACACAACAAACAACAAACAAACAAAAAGCCAACCAACCAACAAACAAATCAATTTAAAATTTCTTAAGCTCGTGTATATGATCATAAGTTATAAATTACATCTTTTCATTCAAACCCTCCCTTCCTCCGCCTCCATTTATTATCTTTCTTGAGTTTTTTATGCTGGATTCCAGTCATGAAGGTGTTATGACAAATTTGACTATTGTGCTCCAAAGAAACATTTTAAGATTTTGAAATGTAACTAAAACCAAATCCCTCATGAATAGAGACATTAGTCCCTGGGTGTTTTCATAAGAATGTGAAGTGCTCTATTTTGGTGGTGACAACTTCCCTCCAGGAGGGTGCCCTACGGGATTTATTTCATTATCTTGGTGATAATTAAATAGATGATCTACTACTTTTATTTTAAAATATATTAAGGAAGTAGGATTTGAAATTGTTTGGAAAACAATTACAAAGTCTTGCTTTGTAGCCCATGCTGGCCTTGGATTCTGAATTGATTTTTGGTGGGGAAGTTAGAGGTGTGAGTCACCTGATTTCATTACAGCGAGTTAGAGGAATGCTTTATTTAGCATCTTTGCTCGTGTTTTATCTTCTCAGACGTTTTTCTAGGAAACTCTAAAGGTAGCTTACTAAAGATAAGTTTGCAACACAAGGAGAGACAGGGGAGCATTGAGAGCCAAAATTGGAGGCAAAACTATAGCCCCAGTCAGCACTTGGGACGTGAAGGCAGGGGATCTAGAGTTCAAGTTCAGCCTGGACTACACAGTGACATGCACACACACATGCACTCATACACACACACACACACACACACACACACACACACACACACACACAAGAGAGGGAGGATATTAAATTGAATTCTCATGATACTGCATATATAATTTTGAACTGTCATTTATATCATGTAATAATAATTTCCCCATAGGAATATGCAATCTATTTTAGCTGTTCTATTTCATCTTGTGTACATACCACTGCATGTCTGCCTAGTCTGCTATCACTAAACACTTAAGACGCTTCATTTCTTCATTATTATAGATAAAGCTGAAATGAGTGATTATAGAGATGCTTCCTCTTTATATTCAGAGTGAAGTGCTTCGGTGACATTTTTCTAAGCAACACCAGTGGGGCAGAGCGTTACTATGTGTAGAATTCTTGGTAGGCATTGACAAACTGATTCCTAAAGGACTGTGTCCATTTTCACTATGAGTTACCTTCTTGCCAAACAATATTCCACTGTGTGGAGATAGCCTACCTCTTTACCTCTGCATCCAGTAATACTTGTTTTTTTACTGCTGTGATTCAAGCTGCTGTGAACATTCATGTGCAGCACTATAGGAGAATGTATGTTTTTGTCACACTTCCAGCAAGTGAGAAATGTATTTAAAAGCTAGCCTTCCTTTGTTTTGATTAGCAGGAATTGTTTGGTTTGAGTCTTAAGGCTCAGTCTCTAAGGCTGTTACTTCTGCTGCTTTGAAAGGTGGGGGAACCTTTAAGAACTGGGGCCTCGTGGAAGGAGACCAGATCGTAGGGACACTCCACTGAAGGGTGTCTTAGTTAGTGTTCTATTCCTGTGCAGAGACACCTGCAACTCTTATAAAGAAAACATTTAATTGAGGGTGGCTGCCTTACAGTTTCGGAGGTCCAGTCCGTTATCGTCATGATAGGGAGCATGGCGGCGTGCAGGCAGATGTGATGCTGGAGCTGAGAGTGCTACATCTTGCAGGCAACAGGAAGTCGACTGGCAGTCACATTGAGGCAAACCTGAGCAAAAGAGACCTCAAAGCCCGGCCCCACAGTGACACACTTCCTCCAACAAGGCCTCACCTCCTAATAGTGCCACTCCCATTGGGGGCCATTTTCTTTCAAACCACCACAAAAGGTTTTTACCTTACCTCTGCCCATGTGTTTCTGCCTCCCAGCCACTGCCAGCTTGGAGCTTCTGCCCATGGCTTCCTCTGCTGCCTCCCACACAAAACAACAGTGTGGAGGGATCATGGCTGCAATCAACTGAAACCACAAGCCAAAATAAACCTTTCTTCCTTCACATTGTTCATCCTAGGTATTTCGTCACGGTGACACAAAGATTCTGAAGCCCCTGCCTCCTTGTTTAGTCTGTGTTTCCTTGTCTACTGAGAATATAGATCATTGTCCTTACGTTTATCGCTTCCGTCTTGCCTGTAATTCAACTTCCTGCTTGAAAACCTTAGCTGAGCCAGGTGTGGTAACACAGGCTGATGATCCCAGCACTCAGGAAGCTGAGAGGGGACAGGCTAAGGTAGGCAGGTCAGGAGTCTGAGGCCAGCCTGGCCTGCACAGTGAAACCGGTCCTAATCTTCTCCTGAAGAAACAAAACCCATCATTATAATAAAGCCACTAATGAAAGTGTGAGGTTGTATGGTATAGAGAGCATGGTGATATTTAGACACCATCTAGTGCTATTCAGATTCATAGGTTGAGCCAATTCATGTTCCATGCAGTTCACCCAACAACATTTGGAGTTACGTAATCATTACCACGATCAATTCCAGAACATGTCCATCCTGTCAGCTAGGAACTCCCAGACCCATGAACCCTGTCTTCATCGCCTGCCTCCCCTCCCCCAACTCATACACCTGAGCACCGCTAGTCTGTTTTCTGTCTTCACTTATGTGGTTTATTCTGGATATCTCATATAAATAGAATCACATAATATAGGATCTTTGGGGACAGCCTTCTCCTAGCACAAGTTGTCAGGCGAGCAACATCGTAACATTCGTGAGTACTTCTCCCTCTAATGATGCTCCATCACGTGGATATAGCCTCTTTTGTTTGCCCATGCATCTGTTGATATTTAGGTTGTTTACTCTTATGCATTATGAGTTCTGCTTCTATGAGCATTAATGTGCAAGTTATTGAGCAAACTTATATTTTTATCTGTCTTGGTGTAGATTAGGGAGCACAACTGCTCAGTTATATGCTAACTCTATGCTGAAAAATTTGTAGAAATGCCAGAATGTGCACACACACACACACACACACACACACACACACACACACACACACGTACGTATGTTAATCTCTTGGTGTCTTGGGGCTTTTCTTGTAGATTTGTGTATTGATTTTTATATAAGGTCACCATTAATTTCCATATACTTTAGCTCTGTATATTTAGATAATAGTTTTTTTTTTTAACACAAATGCTTCTAATACTTATCCTTTCAGTTAATATTTTGTACCTTATATCATTTTAAGCTTTAAAAACGTTCCAGAGGTGAAGATATGGTTCAGAGGGTGAGAGCACTGGCTGCTCTTCCAGAGGACCCAGGTTCAATTCCCAGCACCCACATGGCAGCTCACAACCATCTCTAACTCCAGTTCCAGGGGATCCAATGTCCTCTTCTGGTCTTCATGGGCACCAGGCATGCAAGTGGTACACAGATGTACATCCAGGCAAAACACCCACACGCTTTAAAAAGAAAAAAAATAATTCCTCTGTAGAATTTAAATCTTAATTGAAATATTGATGCAAATTTCTTATAATTTTTCTATATTGTGTATTTTTAAAACATTTCATTACATTGAGTCAATAGGGATGTAACACCCAGTTCACTCCACATTACCTAACCAATTAGAACCATGTTCTTAACTTCTTCCCTCCCTGTTGAATTGACGTGCTTCATGATGATGATGATGATGATGATGATGATGATGATGATGATGATGATTTGTGGTGCAACTGAACCCAGCACTTGCATGTAGTAGGTGCTCTCCCACTGAGCTACCGCCTCACTCCTAACAGTTTACATGCCCTAATGTCTGTCTGGGTCAGCACGTCTTTTTTTGCACCTGGGCCAAATTGTTTAAATTACTGAAGGTTCGTAATATGTTTTGTATGTTAAAAGAAAAAAACTATTTTCCTTGCAACCCAGCACCTCACCTCAATTCATTGAATTATCTTTTCCAAAAATTTCTTAGTGACTCTTATTTTTCCTCCAGATGTTTCCCAGATTTTTGCAAAGTTTTGTTATGTATTCTAAATATAGTTGTGGTATTTACTGCATTTGGTATTTAACTTGGAGAGATCTAACACGTTAATAATATTGAATTTCCTTGTGCAGAAAATATCTCCAATTATAAAAATAATTATAATGAACATTAATATTTAAATTAACAAAATCTACAGAGGAATGCTTTAAAGATTAGAAGTGATGAAATACTAAAAAGAAAATATTTTACTTATACAGTTTTGGAGGCTCATTAGAGAAAAAAAATTCAAAATTAAGCCCTGAGAGCTCATGGCAGCTCTAAACTCCCGGTCACCTTGTTTTGTTTGAACCTGAGTTCAGTTCCTTGCACACCTGTGGCTGACTCCTGCAGAGGACGCCTTATGTATTACGTGCATTCACGTGGTGTGCTGGTTAGTTTTTTGTCAACTTGACACAAACAAAGGGAACTCCATTTGAGGAACTGCCTCCATCAGATTGACCCGTGGGCATGTCTGTGAGGCATTTTCTTGATTCATGACTGATGTGAAAGGGACCAGCCCACTGTGGGCGGTGCCATCCTGGGCAGGTGGTCCTAGGATATGAAGGACAGCAGGTTGGGCCAGGCTTGAGAGCAAGCCAGTAAGCATCATGCCTCCACGGTCTCTGCTTCAGTCCCTGCCTCCAGATCGCTGCCTTGAGTTCCTCCCTTGGCTTCCCTCAGTGACAGAGTGTGACCTGTAAGCCAAACAAACCCTTTCTTCCCCAAGTTGCGTTTGGTCAGTGTTTTTTGTTGTTGTTGTTTGGTTGGTTTTATTTTGCTTTTTAAAAAGTAAACTAGGAATTCCCGTAGGAATGCAAGAAAATATTCACTAGAATTAGGAAATACTTAAATTTTTTTTTTTCTGCTTTTCTATTTGGAGTTTCTCTGCAACCCCCGCTGCTAGATGTAGTTAACAGTAACTGTATAACCTCATCTGTAGTTTTTCCGTACCTTTCCAAGTTTTCCAGGGAAAAGGCTAAAAGGATCGAAACAAAGAAAATGTATTTAGGTGGTCCCTGGCCAAGCGCTTCAAGAAGAATCTGCCTTTCCTTAGAGAAATAGGGTAGGAAGTAGCTAATGAGGTGCTTTATGTCATTATTTTAATAGAGATAACAAATTACTTTGTAGCATAGATGGGTTTTGCTTTTCATTTTCATGTGCTGCCTGGGATTGGAACCCAGGGTGTTGTGCATGCTAAACACGTTGCTCTCAACAGAGGTACTTCTACAGCCTTAGATCAGAGTTTTAATATAATTTCAGTATTGGGAACACAAACCATATTTACAAAAAAAAAATTTTCAAAAGTTTTTATTCCAGAAAGGACTCATGAAGCTTTGTGTTTGGCCTAGATTTTGTACCAAAAATAGATTGCCGAATGGGCTAGAACGCTTCCTGAAGGAATAGTCTTGAGACCATAAATCAATAACTAGGTTAAAAATGTCCCACTAGGGACTTACTCTCTTTTCAAAACAAATGGAAAAGATTGGGAAGGTTATTTGGGCTAAGTCTCTCCTGCTATCAAATTTTATAAGACCAAGGATCAGATTTTTATAGGCCATTAAAAAACTGCATGTTTCAAAAGGATGAGTCAAGCCTAATTTCTGCTTTACTCTGATATGTTTGGAGTTTATGATAGGATAGTATAGAAAAATACACAAATCAATTTATTAATTTAACTGTCGTCTGTGTGTCTGGCATAACATTCAGAAAACTCACAGAACTGTAGAGAAATCAAATGTTATGCGAGGGTGGCGGGGTGGGGGGGGGGGGAAGCTCTGTAGATGTTGACATACAATGACTTCCTCACTGAAATGCCAGCCATAATTTTTAATTATCAAAATAATCCAAGAATATCAGGATTGTTTTATTTAGGCTTTCGTTTTCAATAATATAAGATACCTACTTGCTGTTGAAAAATTCTCAGACTTGGCTGGGAGACATCGGAGCTTGTAAACTGCCTCATAAGCATAAGGACGCTTATGTCCAATGTCCAGAGCCCATGAAGAAAGTTATACATGGGAATATGGTTTTCACCCCAAGACTGAGGAGACAGAGGTGAGCAGATCCCTGGGGTTCACTGGCCAGCTAGTCTAGCAGTGGGGAGTTCCAGGCCAGTGAGAGACTGGGAGACCTTCTCAAAAGCAGAAACAGAAAAACGGGGTTTTGCTGTTGTTGTTGCTGTTGTTGTTCTTTTGTTGTTTGAGACAGAGTTTCTCTGTGTAGCCTGGGCTGTCCTGGAACTATCTCCTTAAAACAAGCTGGCCTGGAACTCACAGAGATTCCCCTGCCTCCCGAGAACTAGAAATTATATCAGGCTAGAGGAAAGAGCAGTGTCTTTTTGCTGTGTTTGCTCCAGCTCTAAGCTAGAAGGGCACATGGTATTGTTTGTTAAAAGCACTTTAATTTTTAAAAACCCTAGAGAGCCTTTTAAGAGTGACTTAATTAAAATCCAAATAAACTTCCAATGTGTATGCAAGGCAGATTCCAAAAGCCCGTTCTTGTTGAGTGCAGCCACTGACCCAGGATATCACCTTCTGGAGTTCTCACCATGTTCCCATCTTCTTGACCAATAAGTTTGGAAATAAGTCATCATTTGGGGTTCACCGGATTTTATTCATGGGATGCTACTGGTACTCCAGGTGCACTGGAACCCTATAGCTAAATTCAGCTCTGCACAAAGAGGAAATTGCCCATCGTGCTAGCGTTTCAGAAAGTGGAGTGACCAGCTCTTCTCTACATGTCCCTGGGTTCCGGGGATTGAACTGAGGTTATCATGCTTCATGTTAAGTGCCTTTACCCAATAAGCCGTCTCGCCAGCCCTGTAGACCTGTTTCTGTTATTTTAGCCATCAGCAGGTTTTCAGGGCGTGTTAATTTGTTATTTTAGCAGATTACACCAACTGGGGGTTTAGCTCCATAGTAGAGCACTTACCCTAGCCCTGGCTGTGACCCCCAGTATCACAAAAGGTTGCGTTCCACATGTTGAAATTTAAGGCACTCGCTGCTGCTGTCGGCCTGGTGTGAAGATTGTTGACAGTATTTTAGCAGGACCGGTCAGCTGCTGTGAGAGTGAGCTCAGTTGTGGACTGTAACCAAGAAGGTTTGGGATCCTGTGCTAGGCCAAAGAAATCCTACATATTACTAAGAGGCACATCAAATATAAAAGCCACGTGATATTTTATTGATAAATATTATTTTAAGACTTCTATTACTGCCATTCTATAGTTTTTTTTGTGGTAAGAAATTAACGGTGTGGAACTCAGATCTTCAGTTTTGATCTGAGTCTCTACAGCTATGATACATCCCTAGAATCTCCTTTACTCTAAAACTCTAGCTCATACTCTCTCTGGCTATTGAAAGACATGGTCTCCATGGCCTTCTGAAGTGTGAGAGGTTAAATAGGTGCTTTGACACAGGGTGAAGGTTGAAGCTGGTGATACGTTTCCCATAGTCACACAGGAAATTATTTTGACTTTATACTTCTTCAATACGGTTCCAGGTCACTTGGGGGAATATCGCATTTCCTCTTTAATTTGTCTTATTTTTCTTATTAGACACAACTACCTGATGCATTACCACTTGTTCTGGCGCTGTGGCTGTTCTGGTGTGGCCGTTCGCCTCAGGATGTAGCTTAGGAAGTGGGCTCTAATGTTCCCATAAATCAAGATGTCCTCGCTGACTCCATGCACTTTCCCGACTGTGTCACAAGATCTTCTCCTGTGTGAGGTGAGACCATCTGCATGTCGGAGCACATATTGCTTTTTAACTCTCTATTAAATTATAGTTGGGCTGGACTGGCATTTTCACACTTTAAAACGCCGTGTTTGCGATCCCCTTAGGCTGGATGACAGGTTGCTTCAGAAGTTGTCCGCAGCGCTCTCCACGAAGAGCTGGAATGTATTTACTCTTTCTTTGCCTGTAGGGTAGCTCTGTGACCTGTTCTGACTGACAGCTGTAGCCCAAGCGATGCCCTGACGCGTGGTGGGTAGGTCTTGAGAGCCTGGAAGTTTCCACCTTTGCCTCCAGGACTCCCCACTGCCCCAGCTGACAGGATTCATTCTGAATGCTAGCCGAACAAGCGGCCACTAAGTGATAGCCTAGCCCCAACCCTCCTCCCAATCCAGCTGCCCTGGTACTAATACACACAGAAGTCACGCGGGGAGGCCACGCTGGAAGAGAAGAAAAGCCTCAGGCCAACAGCCCCAGCTCAGCTCCCAGCCTGCACCCAGACCAAGAGGCAGTGATGGGGTGGTGGGTGGTGGGGTGGTGGGTGGTGGGGTGCATCTTGACATCCCAGGGGCCTGGAGCCCAGCCCACACCTCCTCAGGCAGAGCTTCCCAGTTGACTCACAAATGAACGTGAAGTAACAAACTACTGTCTGGGATGGCTTATTTCATTGTATTAAACAAAACGGGCTATTGAAAGGAAGCCGCGGGGGTTGGGAAATGCCTTAGTACCTAAAAAGGGCTTGCTCAGCAAGCGCTGGGACCTGAGTTTGAATCTCCAGCACTCACATACTGAACTTCTGTTTCAGTAAGAAGAGACCACGTCTCAAGGCAAGGAGGTAGAGAGGAACAGAGAAGGACACCCTATGTCCTGCTCTGGTCTCTGCTTGCCAGTGCAGAGTCAGGCACCCACACACTCATGTGCATGTGCTACACACACACACACACACACACACACACACACACACACACGCACACACACACACACACAACGAGTTGTTACTGAGTAGTCGTTATAAAAAGGATTATTAGATTTGACATGGTTGAGGACAACTGTTAAACATGTTACAATTGGGACTATGTGTGTGTGTGTGTGTGTGTGTGTGTGTGTGTGTGTGCAAAGTTCTTTCATTTTTTAAGTCACTGAATCTCATTTTGGGAAAGCCATTTTTTAAACATATTTTTTAAATTGATTCTTTAGGAATTTCATGTCATGCGCCCCAATCCCACTTATTTCCTAATCTTTCCTTGTCTGCCCTCCATCCTTGTAGCCTCTCCCTAAAAAGAAAAGAAAAGAATAAGAAAACAACAAAACAAAAACCCCAAACTCGCTCTACTCTTCTGTCTGGTATTGGGAGCTGCGGAGTATCTCGATGTACACACACCCTTTTGTCCAAACAGCTTTACTTTCAAAATTTCATTAAAATGGGTTGTCGGTCAGGTTCGAGGCCTCTGGCTTCTGCTACACCATCATTACTGGACCCTCACAGAAACTCCTTTTGGATATCCATACCCTGCTGCCGTCCTGAGTCATGCGGCTACGGTTCCGCAGGACCGGTCCCTTCGCACGCTCCACGGGCATCCGCATGGCCTCTGGTGGGAACATGGGCCATATCAACACGGATCCTGGCTGCCGTAGAGGTGGCTTCCTTCCCCGACCTGCTGCTCAGGCCCAGCTGACACCATGGCCTTGGGTGGCCACGCAGGCCACTCAGATGAGTGTGGGCCCGTAGGCAGCATGGCCCTCAGACATCAACACAGGCTCAGGGGGTGACCCAGACCACAGACATCCGTGTGGCCTTTGGTGGTAACACCGGCCACACATATCAACACAGATCCCAGTCGCAGTAGGGCCACGGACCCAGACTTTGCCCTCCTCGGCAGCACAGGCCAGGACTCACATGGCCTCAGGTGGTAGTTCAGGCCACTCATGTGAGCCTGTTCCTCAGCTCTCCACAGCACATGAAGCACTCGGCTTCTCTTGCTGCCCCCATTTCTCCACCACATATTTGCTCACTGCAGAGCAAGTGGCGGGGGGCTTGCCTCTCCAGCCTCGGGCCACACTGTCTTCTGTTCTTCTTTGCCAGGAGACCGCTGACTTCTAATATTCTAACCATTTACAGAATCACTTTATTTTTATTTCCTGATGGGAAATAATTTGGGTTAAAAACTAATCTGTTCCCAGATTAAAAGAAAAAGAAGAAAAAAGAAAAAACTTGCTACCTCAATTCTAAATTAAAAAAAAAATCCCTTCTCATTTTTAAAAGTGAAAAGGTATTCTCAAATGGAAGACAAAAGCGTGACTGAAGTTGACTAACAGGCAGTAGGTCCTAGGAGTCAAAAACTGGCGTGCAGTTCTGTTGGTAGAATGCTTATCTGGCATGAATAATGCCCTGGGTTTAATTCAAGTAAGGCATGAACTGGGTACGGTGGTACATTCTGTAATCCCAGCAAGGCATGAACTGGGTATGGAGGTGTGTGTCTGTAATCCCAGCAAGGCATGAACTGGGTATGGTGGTGTCTGTAATCCCAGCAAGGCATGAACTGGGTATGGAGGTGTGTGTCTGTAATCCCAGCAAGGCATGAACTGGGTATGGTGGTGTCTGTAATCCCAGTAAAGCATGAACTGGGTATGGTGGTGTCTGTAATCCCAGCAAAGCATGAACTGGGTATGGTGGTGTCTGTAATCCCAGCAAGGCATGAACTGGGTATAGAGGTGTGTGTCTGTAATCCCAGCAAGGCATGAACTGGGTATGGAGGTGTGTGTCTGTAATCCCAGCAAGGCATGAACTGGGTATGGTGGTGTCTGTAATCCCAGCAAGGCATGAACTGGGTATGGTGGTGTCTGTAATCCCAGCAAGGCATGAACTGGGTATAGAGGTGTGTGTCTGTAATTCCAGTAAGGCATGAACTGGGTATGGTGGTACATTCTGTAATCCTAGCAAGGCATGAACTGGGTATGGTGGTGTGTGTCTGTAATCCCAGCAAGGCATGAACTGGGTATGGTGGTGTGTGTCTGTAATCCCAGCAAGGCATGAACTGGGTATGGTGGTGTCTGTAATCCCAGCAAGGCATGAACTGGGTATGGTGGTGTCTGTAATCCCAGCAAAGCATGAACTGGGTATGGTGGTGTCTGTAATCCCAGCAAGGCATGAACTGGGTATAGAGGTGTGTGTCTGTAATCCCAGTAAGGCATGAACTGGGTATGGTGGTGTATGTCTGTAATCCTAACACTCTGGAGGTGGAGGCAGGAGGATGAGAAACTCCATGAGAAACTTAGGGTCCTCCACAGCTATGTAGCAAGTTTGAGGCCAGCTGGACTACATAACTTCTTGTCTCAAAAAGACAACGTGTTCTCTGCATGTGGTATGCACACCAGTCATTCGTGGTCTGTGTTAGGGTGTGTCGGAAAAATGTCCCTCACAGCTCACAGTGTTTTTCTGTTTTGTTTTGTTTTAGCTTGTTCTGCATTTGTGTCACTACTTTGGGAGGCAGTGGGGTCTGACTGGCAGAGTTGGATCTTGGGGCAGGGACTTGGACTGGACTTTGAATAACCTGGCCCTGGTTCCTGCCGCTGTAGGCTTCCTGAGCTGCTACCACTGGAGGAGGCTTTACCTCAGGCTCCCACCACGACCAAGCAAGCCCTCCGGGTTCTGGGTCCAAATGAATCTTCCTTCCTTTAAATAGTTTCTGTGGGAAGGTTTGGTCACAGCAAAGCTAGACTAACTCATATACTTACACACAATGAGATACTTTATGATTAGAAGACACGTTTACTCAAAGGTGTTACAAGTTTTGTGATGGGCTTTGGTTTGTTTTCTGTTTCTTGTTGCTCTGTCGTACACATTTCACTTGTGGATGTATTTTCTTTTTAAGTTCCTTTACACCATAAGTGTGTAAGTGTGTGTGAGTGTGTGTACATGTGTGCCACAGCAGCTCATTTGTGGAGGTCTGGGGACAACTTGTAGGAGTTAGTTCTCTTCTTCCACCATGTGGGTTCTGGGGATCCAATTCAGGTCTCAGACTTGGTAGCCAGTACCTTCACCCATCAGACATCACCAACACACCTGGGGACCCAGTCACCACTGATGACCTTCGACTAAGTATTTGTACTAAGTACTAAGTACTTGTTAATTTTTTAAAAAATCCATAACTTACACATAGGCCACCATGGACCTATAACTACATAAGAAGACTATTGTTTGAAAAGAATTATGTAAATAATCTCTGGCACAAGAAAAATTAGTGAGGGATTTCGAATTAACTTGCATTCATCTTTTTTTCTACATACACTGTAACTTCCATCTTATTTTTCCAAGGTGATTTTCTTCTGTCCTTATAAAGCCACCTCTTTACATTTAAGGGCTTTGGTGGAGGTCACAGTGCAGCACCAGCAGGTCTAAATCACAGTGGGGGCATTCGGTCCTTCTGGCCTTCATGAGATTGGTTCCGGACCACCTTGCTGTGACCGGCACAACGCACGTAGTAATGCAGCCAGTGCACCACAGGGATCACGGACTTGCAAATCAGTAATCAGGTGTCCAGGAGTCACAAGAGTTCTTTGTTGATTGTGCCCAAGACGTTGTCTTTCTAGTAAACAGTGCCCTCCTATCCTTTATATTTGTGCTGGAGTAGTCCATAAAATATTTATGTCCCTAAGTCAGAAGTGATGCTACACCCTTGTGATCCTAGCATGTAGGAGCAAGCCTAAGACAGGAAGATGTGGAATTTGAAACCAGCCTAGCTACATGGTGAGACCCAGTCTCAACAATAAAATAAATTGATTTATGGATTGGCTGCTAATGTCATTATCCTGAAAAGCCAGGTCAGTTACCAAGGATAGCCATGCAGTAGTATAAATGGAGTTTTGAACTTTTTCTAAAAGATTTATCTCTGTTTTAGTTGTATGTATGTGTGTGTGTGTGTGTGTGTGTGTGTGTGTGTGTGTGTGTGTGTGTGTGTGCATGTGAATGTGGGTGTCCATGAAGCCAGAAGAGGGTGCCTGATCCCTTGGAGATAGATTTAAAGCAGTTGTGAACTACCCAATGTGGTTGCTAGGGGCTGGACTTGGGGCCTCTGCAAGAGCAGCCAGCACCCTAACTGCTGAACCATCTCTCCAGTCCTTCAGACCCATAAAGCTGTGTTCACAGCCTCTGAGTAACATAGAATTTGTTTTCTTCATGTTTGTACTGTGGTATCTCTGATGTTGCATGCATAGAATGTAATACAAATGAACTACTGAAATTAGACATTTGTCATCAATCTATCTAGTCTATCCCCTTCAATTTCATTTTCTTTGTCTCTTTTTACTTACCCTTCTCCATTGCACTCCTCTCAACACATTCCTTTTTTTTGGAAATCCCAAGCTTACTTTCATTTTAATGTAGAAGTTTTCAAGGTAACATATCCCTAGGAACTAATGTAGGTTATTTGTGCCCCCTTCCTTCCTAAATGGGGCGCCATCAAGTTGAGGAAATGACTGAGAGAATGGGAGGCTAAAGGCTTGAGGGAGAATTTCATTTTCTTTATAATTTTGCTTAGGTCTGATATTGTTCCACTTTAGAAATACCATTCCACTTAGAATCAGACTTTCCTGTAGACAAATTTGAGAGGACAAACAAGACACAAGTATGATTATGGTTTTTAAAAATCCTACAGAAAATCACACGTCAGAAGGAACCAACACAAAGACTTCTGGTTAATCACAACGCATTGAAAGGATGCGGTTGCAGAAATTCAGGGGAGGCAGGCCTTGTGAGGACTATTGAAAGCAGTCACCTCCCTTGGGGGCCCAGGACCACTTCTCCCAACCCTTTGGAAGATTGGAGGTTCGTTGTAGAGAATGTGTGGATGGCTTTGTGACAGATTGAGAGAGAAGACGGGCAGGGATGTGGTGTTCTAGAAACCCATGGCGTAGCTGTGCACATTTATGGCCACGAAAATGAATCAGAGTAGGTTGCCTCACTGTGCTGTGACTATATGGGGGAGAGGGAAAATGAGGTTGTTTAGTGCTTGGGATTGTGGGTAAGAAATATTAATTTTTCTGTAAGAAAGAACCACTGAAGAAATAGCAAAGCGGTGACTCCTGATGTATAATAATACAAATGAGAAACCACAGCTGACACAGTCAAGAGAGAGCTCCGGGGAGCAAGACTTCAGAACCCAAGACTCCAGAACAGGAAGTCGTGATCCAACTAAAACTGAATTTATTATTATCCTCCTCCTCCTCCTCCTCATCATCATCTTAAAACACAGGGTCTTGCAACATAGTCTTGGCTAACATCAAATTCAAGATCCTCCTGCCTCAGCCTGCAGAGGCCTGGCATTACAGGGGTGTGTGGCCGTGGTATGGTACCTGAAATGTAAAGGTGGCATCTTCGGAGTCCTTTTTCTCTGTTTTAGTCTGTGCCGCCACGCGGCAGAACGTGGAAAGAAGAAAAACAAATGATGGCTTCCAAAACTATTGATCTGGCCGTGTATGATGACGTGTACCTGTCACCCTGTCGGGAGGATTGCTGTGAACGTGAGGCAAGCCTGGGATACACTGTGAGTGTACCGTCAACCCGGATAAAATGCTAAATCCTCTCTCAAAAGTGCAACACCAAACTGAAAGAGATGAAAATGAAGATCCTGTTCTGAACTGGGACCTAATTAGAGGTAGACCGAAGAGTGGGCTCTTTTGAGAATTTAAACCCTGTATCCTGCTTCGTATTTCTTTGGTTTTGTTTGTGTAAGGCCCCGTTTAGTTCCATTTCATTCATGTGAATAAGATCTGAAAATAATTTCCCGTTTTGTAAATTACGGCATGAGAGAGCAGCTTAGGAAGCCTGCAGTCTAATCGTTGGGTATTATTTTGTTGTTGTTTTTTTTTTTTTTTTCTGAGATAGGACCCATCCTCCAGACTACTTAAACTAGGAAGGAAGCCAGCCAAGTCTTCTATGTAAGATCCTGCCTCCGTTTTTGAGTGCTGGGATTACAGGCCAGGGTCGCCATGTCTGGTTGGTAGTGCACAATTAACTGGAAATTCTTGGTGTAGCTGCAGTTAGCTGATGTGCATGCGATACTGCAGAGTGCCGGGCCGGGTGTGGACAGGAGGCCTGAGCCAGTGTGACTCATGGAGTGGCTTTGGCACATCCCTTAACCATCTGTGCCATCGGAGCTTGCTTAGCTTTTCTCCCTTTCAGCTCTAAACAAACTTGATAATTAGCAGCAAAAATGGCTAGTTATGAATTATGGCAGGTTGTTGGTTATCCTGCATTCAAAAACAATGTGTTTGCAGAAATTTCTGAACCTGTGCCACGGATGAGGAAGCCCGGTGTTAGAGCTGGTGACACTTCCGGCACTGTGGTCATGCCTAGAGCTCACAATCACCCTGTTTCAGTCACAGGTGCTGGGGTTACAGGTATACCCACCTGCTGGGCTTCCTCAGGGCCTGACTGACCCCAGGGGAGAGAAATCACCAGCTCCAGCCCACTCCACCTGCACTGCCTTACCCAGTGGTAGAACCTCAAGCAGAGGGACACCTGGGGAGTTCCCAGCCCCAAATCCAGGCTCATTGGAAAACAGAGACCTACTGAGAGAACTAAGATCCTTCTCCCCGCCCCGCCCCCCCGCCCCCCAACTTGGATCACATCACCAATGACCTGTTAACTGAACTCTTTCTTCCCTAGCATATCATGCTCCGCTACCAGGGGAAACGCCACAGTTTAAAGAGACAGAGCAAGCAGAAGCAGGCGCGGCTGGGGTGTTCGAAATGACCAGGCTCACTGAAAACACAACCATGGTTAATATACGAAGGGCTTAAGGCGGGATGCTGGAGCAGATGGCTGTGTGGGCCAAGCTAAGGAAACACGGAGGCTGAACCCAGAAAGCTGCAGAGGTCAAAACAGTGCAGCAGCGAGAAGCGATGGCCTTGACGGCTTCATTAATAACAGGTCACCACTGAGGACAGCATCCCTAAGCCTCAGGCTCTCTCAGCAGAAGCCTCAAAAACGGAAAAACAAACAGAACAATTGAAAGTGCAGGACAGTGTATCCAAGAACCGTGGGACAAAACAAACAGGGTAACATAATAGGAATAGTATAAGGAGAGCAAGAAAGGAAGGAAGGAGGGAGGGAGGAAGTGAAAGGAAGATGAAATAAAATAATAATATGATTGAGACCTTTCACCAATGAATGTTAGAGACCACACTGCAGATCCAGGAAGCCCTGAGAGCACTCAGTTGGGTAAATACCAAGAAGCTACCCTGGGGCAGAAGAGAAAAGATGAAGAACCATTCTGAGGGGCTGGAGAGATGGCTCAGTAGTTAAGAGCACTGGCTGCTCTTGCAGGGGCCCCAGGTTCAGTTCCAGCACCCACATGGATGGGAGGTATGCACATCTGCCTGTTACTCCAGCTCCAGGGTCCACCACCTCCTCCTGGCCTTCACAGGCACCTACACACAAACACACACACACACACACACACACACACACACACACACACACACACACACACACATAAATAAAAAAATAAATTGAGGACAGAGGCAGGGGAGATAAACTCTGAAAGCCGCCAGAGGAAAAACCTTGCCTGGAGGAGAGCAAAGAAAAGAATTACACACATTAGGTTTCTCTTTAGAACCCACTCACGCAGGAAGAGAGTGGAGTGCCCAATGACACAGGCTGTAACCTCAACTCTTGAGAGGCTAACGCAGGAGGATGGTAAACTGAGGCCAGCCAAGGCTGCAGAGTGAGACCCCCAAAGTTGTAAGAGAAAATAACCACCCACCTGGGGTTGGGAACCCCATGGGGTTACCCTTCCAAAAATGAAGGAGAAATAAAGACTTCCTCACACAGATGACAATTGGTTGACAGCAGACCTTCCTTGTGGGAAATGTGAAAAAGATGCTCACTAGAGAGAAGAGAAATTAACACTTGCCAGAGATCTGGATCTGTACAGAGGAGGAGAGCATCAACGGAGGAGACAAAGTACAATGAAGATTGCTGATCTTTCTTTCTTTTTACTTTTGGCTTTTCAGGACAGGGTTTTCTGTGTAGTCCTGACCATCCTGGAACTCGCTCTGTAGACCAGGCTGACCTTGAACTCACAGAGATCCACCTGCCTCTGCCTCCCAAGTGCTGGGATTAAAGGCGTGCACCACCACTGCCCAGCCAAAAGACTGTTTTTCTTATTCTTAATTGTTCTTACAGATTATTTGTTCTAAATAATAACAACTGTGTATGTGACTGTGTGTACTTGTGTCTTTCTATGATCTACCTATCTATCATCTATCTATCTATCCGTCTGTCTGTCTATCTGTCTGTCTGTCATCTGTATGCCTAGGCTTATGTAGACCATACTATGTAAAATAAAGTGAATGGCCATTTTGGTTCAGCACAGGACGGCAGAACATGGCTTGTTTTGCTAGTATAAGGCATCTGTGAGATAGAAGGGTGTTATTCAAAAGTGCACTTAGATTTGTTTCAGTATGTCTTACAAATCATAGGCCAACCACTAGAAAAGGAAACCAGAATAAAGTATACTTGACAACTGAGAAAGGAGGGCCAGAGAAGTCATAAAAAGCTCAGCTAAGACCACGAAAGTCAGAAGAGTAGCCAATGAAAATGGGAATGCAGAATAAGGACAACAAGTAAAACACCGTGACAAATAAAGCAGATACGGATCCAGCTGTATCAGTCATCAATATAAATGCCAATGGTCTTCACCCGGCTTCACCCAACCATTCTAACCAAGATCACAAAGAGGATTCATCCCTGAGCACAAGTGGGAAGTGCTTCCTGCACCATATACAGGTGTCTTGTTTTGTTTTGTTTTTTAAAGATTTATTTTATTTTTAATTATGTGTATGTTTCTCTCTCTCTCTCTCTCTCTCTCTCTCTCTCTCTCTCTCTCTCTCTCTCTCTCTCTCTCTCTCTCTCTCTGTATGTGATGTGTGCGGATACCCTCAGAGGCCAGCAGAGGCCATTGGATCTACTGCAGCTGCAGTCACAAGCGACTGTGAGCCACCTGACGTGGGAGCTAGAAATTAACTCTGGTTCTCTGCAAGAACCCTGAACTGCCGAGCCCCTTCTCCAGGTCCTTATCAGGCAGAAAGCGGGATTCCTCTCCCGGTTATGCAAATTATGCTAATAACAGCTGTAGCTCTTTGTCATTTCTGGAGACCCCCTTGAGATTTCTGCCTTGGGAAAAAGAATATCAGCCCTCCTATGTCTGCATTTTGCTTCCTGTCAGAGTCTTCTGCAGGAATTCACACGGTTGCCTTGTTACTTACTCTTCAGGCTGTCTGATCCCACCTCCTCCCTCTTGGGTGAGGATGTTGGATGCAATATTCGTTTTAAGTGACAAACACTTCCAGATCTGCCACCTTAGAGAGCTGCCTCTGACACCAGCCAGCTCTGCTGCAAGCCAGTCCCGTATATAGGTTTAATTACAGTTTTCTGTTGTTGTTCACTTAACTGTTCACAGTCTCAGAGGACCTCCAAAGCCGCAGTCTATGAAGGAGAAGGAGGATTAGGCCCGGTGCTCACGAAGAAAACAAGACTGGAAGCCTGAGGAAGGAAGCTCTCAACAGACACCAGAGGAAGCTTCTAACTTCAAAATCAGTACATTTCGGATACAGTCAGCTGCACTGATATACTAGAAAAATTACAGTGACATTGAATTTTTATCAATGATTGTTTAAAAATAATGCGCAGATAGTGATTTTTTTTAAATACAGGGTCTTGCTATATAGTTTGGGCTAGCCTCGAAAGAGATCCAGCCTCCTGCTTTAGCTTTCTGAGGGCTGGGATTATAAGCATGTGCTACCAAGTTCAGCTGAAAATTAACTTACATTTTTAAAAATAAATTTTATTTTTAAAAAACTGCAAATAAAAAAAAATCATACTTATTTTCATCAGTCCTGCTTGGTTCTATCCTGGGGTCACTGGGCTGTCCTGCCTCTGGTTCCTGGCCATGCAGGTGGTGTCATGGGCTGGCCACTCCCACAAGTTCTGCGCCACCATTACCCCAGCATGCCTTGCAGGCAGAACAGATTGCAGGTCATTTGTGGCTGGATTGGTGTCCCAGTCTCACTGCTAGGAGTCTTCCTTGCCTGTTACAGAAGATGGCTATTTCCACCTTGGTATCTTGGAGACTTCCCTAGGGTCACTCTCGTAGATTCCAGGGAGTTTCCACTGCACCAGATTTCTACATTGGCCCTCACATGTCCCCCACCCCTCCACCCCCAGGTCCCAATCCAGTCATCTCTCCCAGTACTCTCTCCCTCCGTCCCTCATTCCTGCCACCTCCTCACTGCACCCAGTCTGATCCCTTCTGTTCCCATCCCCACCCGTCCCCAGTCCACACACAAAATCTATTCTATTTCTCCTTCCCTATGCTTGCCCCTTGGGCCTTCCTTGGTACTTAGCCTCTCTGGGTCTAAGAATTGTAGCGTGATTATTTTTTGCTTAGTAGCTAATATCCACTTACAAACGAGTACATACCGCATTTGCCTTTCTGGGTCTGGGTCACCTCACTCAAGATGGGAAAAAAAAAATCAATGAAATGATTCCTAATACAGATCCGTGCCTAGCCCAATTGTCATCAGAGGGGCATCATCCAGTAACTGATGGGAGCAGACGCAGAGACCCACAGCCAAACACTAGGCAGAGCCAGGGGAACCCCTCCCCCCCGAAGAAGAGGGGGAGGAGTAATTGTAGGAGCCTGAGGAATTGAGGCACCAGGAGGAAACAGACCACAGAATCAACTAAGCAGCGCTCAGAGAGGCTCACAGAGACTGAAGCGACAAACAGGGAGTCAGTCTGGGTCGGTCTGCGTTAGGGCCTCTGCGTATACCTTACAGTTGTGTATGTAGTTTGGTGTTCTTGTGGGACTCCCATCGGGGGAGAGTGGGTTGTCTCAGGCTCGTTTGTCTGAGCTTGGGACCCTTTTCCTCCCACTAGGTTGTCTTGTGCAGCCTTGATATGAGGGTTTGTGCCTAGTCTTATTATAATTTGTTAAGCCATGTTTGATGGATATCCCTGGAAGGCCTGATCTTTTTTTAGGGAAATGGAGGAGGAGTGGATCTGGGGGAGAGTGGAAGTTGGGGGAAGGACTGGGAGGGGTGAAGGGTGGGGAAACTGTGGTTGGGATGTAATGTATGAAAGAAGAATAAAAGAAAAAAATATAAAAAAAAGGGAACTCAGAATTAAGCCATCCAAAAAAATCACTTAAAAGGTGAATTACTTAATTTTTTTTAAATTTTTTTGAGACAGGGTTTCTCTGTGGAACAGTCCTAGATGTCTTGGAACTCACTCTGTAGACCAGGCTGGCCTCAAACTCACAGAGATCCGCCTGCCTCTGCCTCCCAAGTGCTGGGGTTAAGGGCGTGTGCCACCACCACCCAGTTTAAGTTAAATTTTTTAAAGTAAAAGTACACTTTTAAGGCTGTGTTCTCTTGGAATAAAAGGAGCATTCGTAAATGTTTCTCTACTTTTTGTAGGATGAGATCCCATGTAAGTTTAAAAAATGTAGGTTGAGAGTGCATTTCATATACCTTACCTGCTGGGCGTCATGGCTTGGCAACACGGGTGATGTGGGGACACTTGTTCCTCTTCTATGGTGTGGCTGTTGGGACCTGTGGTCACGGCTTTGGGCACAGAGAGGATTGTACAGCACACCGGTAGCCCCAGAAAGATCTGTGGTAGTTACCCTTGATTGTCAACTTCTCGGGATTGAGAATCACCATGGAAACAAACTGCTGAGCATGCCTGTGTTTCTACATCACATTGACTGAGGTGAGAAGACCTATCCTAAGAGTGAGTGGGTGGCACCGTGATGGGTTGCCCCTCTTGGGCTGAACACAAAGAAAAAGGCAGCTGAGCACCAGCCTTTAGCTCTCTGCCTCCTGAGCAGCTGCAGCGGGCTGAAGCTCTTGCTGAGATGACCTGCTCTGATGCACTGTATCCCTGAACCCAGAGCCATATAAACCTGTCCTTAAGTCGTTTCTGTAGGATGTTTTGTTACAGCAACAAGAAAAGTAACTAATACAAGATCCAAGTTCAAAATTCAAGCTGCAGTTTCTACTGAGTGCATAACACTTTCACACACAGACCTGAGGTTAAAAAAAAAATCAGAAGTCAAACCATTACTGATCCAGGACCACCTCTGCATGCTCTGTACTTTGTAAGGAATGAAGGATGTTCCATACCAAGCTCTCTTAAAAGGAATAAATTTAAATTTTTATACATGCTATGTGTGGCAAAATATATTGAGACAAACATTTTTCAAATGAAAATATAATACATTTTTTTAAAGAATTAGATCACGTATTGTATTTTTATGTGTACGAGTGTTTCTTTGCATGTATGTATGTACCACCACATGTGTGCCTGGCGATCCTAGAGGCCAGAAGAAGGCATTGGATCCCCTGAAACTAGAATTACAGACAGTTGTGAACCACCGTGTGGGTGCTAGGAACTGAACCCCAGTCCTCTGCAAGGGCAGCAAGCTCTCTTAATTGCTGAGCTATCTCTCTAGCCCAATGTAATACATTCTTAGGCAAATAAGTCATATTTTTATTTACCACGAAATCTAAGCTGTAGTAACCAAGACCCTATTTTTGACAGCACAAACCCACACAACTATCAGTATCTTGGATCTACATCACAAAATATTTCAAGATCTAAGTTCTACTTTTTCAAATTTTAGTAATTAAAATTCATTTCTACACTGGGGTAGTACAATGCTGGTACTGTAATCCTAGTACTCAGGAGGCTGAAGCAGGAGATCACATGTTCAAGGCCAGCCTATCCAAAACACAAAAGCAAACAAAAATTATCACAAAATTTTGAGGTAGCACTATATATTTTAATTACATTAAATTAATTGATTAATTGGTGTATGTGTCTGTATGCCATAGCACACCAGTGGCGGTCAGAGGATAACTCTCATGAGTGGGTTCTCACCTTCCACCATGTGGGTGCCTTTATCAAACTCAGACTTTCAGGCTTAGCTGAAAGTGTCTTTCCCCACTGAGCCTGCTCACCAGCCACGGGTGGTTATTTATAAACAACATGCTATTACAAAGCTTTAATTTGTTTGGAATTGAAAGAAAATGTCTCTTCGGAAACTGAAGACTGCTTTAATGTTCTATTTCATGTTTTCACCAGTGAGGAGTCCTCTTTCTCAGGAGTTACCAGATGTCTGCACACATCAGAATCACCTGGCTAGAGAACGCGGACTGCATGCCCTTTCCCCGAGACTCTTTAATGGGAATTCCATCAGGTTTGTGCTGCTGGTACCTGGAACACGCTCGAGAACCATTGCTCTCTGGGCTCGGGGCACAGTTTCCTCCACGAGTGCCAACAGTGACTTGAGTTGTTGACTTTCTTTGTAGGAAATCTTCCTGGTTCTAAAAATATCTGCAAGAGCAGTTCTACCTGCCATAATATTTAAGTCAGGGAATTTGTGCTAACAGTCTCAATGATTGACTTACTCTCCTGTGATTCTGAAATGGTGATGAGGTAACCACGCTCACCATCACCGTCCACTAACACCAGCGGCTGTAACCATGGAAACAACATGTTTAGTTACACTCCTAATTTTAGGTGGGTGACTGCTTTCTACGTCCTAACACTTGGTCCTGCTGTGTTTTCCAGCTCGGTTGTCTAATGATGGCAGTGTCTGTTTTTTGAAGTATTTGTTTTCCTGCGTGCTTGGTGGGGTCCGTTTCTGGCGTGAAGCTTGCTTTGGCCAACTAACACAGAAACACTTACTGGATTCATCATGAGTAACTAATAAATTAATGTAGGTGAAAGGAGTAGTTAATTAGTTCTAATCTTGGCAGGAAGGATCGTTAGTGTTTAATGAGAACGAATAATTTCATAAGACATGGAAATATATTGCCTCAAGCCAAATAGTTTATAACCATAGTATTGCAAATTGCTACTTGAAATTAATGAGTGACATTTTCACATATTGTTAGACGGTCTATAATATGTTTTATGTTCTACCTCTAGGTCTAATAGCAGGTATCCGAGGGTCATGTAATCTCATTGTAAATTATTACAGCTGATCAGACGTGAACTTCAGTTGCACTATAAATTGCCGTTCTTCTTTTCCTAAGTAGCTTCTTCAACTTCAGTTTAAATATTGCTTTTTCAGAGAAGCTTTCTCAGAGCCTCAAGATCCATCCATTCTCTGTGCGTGTGCATGTGCGTGTGCGTGTGCGTGTGTGTGTGTGTGTGTGTGTGTGTGTGTGTGTGTGTGTGTGAGAGAGAGAGAGAGAGAGAGAGAGAGAGAGAAAGAGAGAGAGAGCTAAGGTTATTCCACATGCTAAGCTTTACCACTGAGCTACATCCCCAACCACTCAACATATCTCATGGTGCCTGGTCCTTACTCTTTCCTGGCATTTCCCGAAAATTGGAAGCATATATTTACTTGGTATGTTTACATGGTTAACATTTCTGTTACTCATGTCATGAAGGACAAAGAACAACGAGAATTATTTAATGAGTAAAGACTTTAAGTGTGGAGGGCAGGAGGCACCCCCAAAGTTTCAGTTTTCCCTCCCAGCCATAAATCTGTCAGAGATTAGTTGGAGGCATCCGGTTAAATCAGCTTGGAAATGTTAACAGCCAGCGTTGAAGGCCTCTTTAAAGTCAGGCCGCACAGCCTACTACTACTACAAAGGTTGACTTGAGAAAATATTTAATAAAAGCAAATACCAGCTAGCACCATTTACTTTGTGTGTGTGTGTGTGTGTGTGTGTGTGTGTGTGTGTGTGTGTGTGTGTGCGCGTGTGCGTGTGCGTGTGCGTGTGTGTGTGTGTGTGTGTGTGTGTATGTGTTTCGAGACAGGGTTTCTTTGTGTAGCCTTGGCTGTCCTGGAACTAGCTCTGTAGACCATGCTGGCCTCTAACTCACAGAGATCCGCCTGCCTGTGCTGCCTGAGTATAGGATTAAAGGCGTGCACCACCGCCCAGAAACACCATTTTCTTTTGATCTTCGTCTTGAACAAAGATCTCCGATGGTTTCCCCCCTTAGCTAACATTCTTATGAACATAATGAAAAATTTAAAAATTCTTAGCAGGCTGAGCTGGTGGTGCACACCTTTGATCCCAGCACTCGGGAGGCAGAGGTAGATTTCTGTGAGTCCGCGACCAGCCTGGTCTACACAGTGAGGTCCAGGACAGCCAAGGTTACTTAGTGAGATTATCTCAAAACAAAACAAACAAAATCTTAGCAGTTATTCCAAAAATCGATTTATTTTCAAGTAGAGTAACTTGGACAAAATATGCACAGGCTCAGTCTGTAATGAAATGGAAATGCTTGCTTCTTACCCTACTTTAAAATTTCTTCCTATAAGGCATGGCTGTGTTATGAAACAGAGACATTGGTATCTACCTGCCAAGTCCATTTCATCACCTCTATTTCTCTTCCTCCTTCCACCCTGCATAGTACTGACATTAGAAGTACAGGGGTTCCGGGAACTGAACCCACGACCTTGGTCAAGCTCAGCACTTACTCTGCCATTGAGCCTGAGAGCTGCCATTTTGTCTTCCTTAAACAGCAGCCTCAAGCTTCCCGTGCATCCCCTCTGCCCCAGAGCCTTCAGATTGGTTCAAAATCAAGTCCAAAGTCTGTATGGCATCATATCACTTCAACCAACACTTCCAGTGTAGAACCCTCCAGCTCAAAGCATTCTTTCTACCACCAGCCACATTTTCCTGACGACGTCCAGGGGGATTTGTCTTCTCTTATAGAGTTTGGCCTCCTCTCTTATTTCTATATCCAAGATTCAACTGCCTTTAGGTACCACTTCAGTTGTCTATTCTCCATGGAGACTTCCAGAGCACCCAGGAGGATGGGGGGAGAGAGGACATTGTGGCATCACCATATTGTGTGACTTCTACTCTGTCTATGGTTAATGCATATTAATGATCATTTACATCCAATTTTTTTTTACTTGAAAAAAAAGATTATTGAAAGTTTGATTTTTTTTTAATCTCCCTCAAATACCTAGTGCAGTTCTAATGTTTCGGGATGCTATTATGTCAAAGGTAACTGGGTGGTTAATGCTATCATTTAGTGATAAAACACCATTCATTTCAGTACAAACCTGTTTGGTTTCTTCCCTGTTTGTATTGTTAAACACGGCTACATTTATTGCTTGTTTATTGGTTTTTTGAGACAAGGTTTCTCTGTGTAATAGTCCTGGTTGTCCTGGAACTCACTCTGTAGACCAGGCTGACTTTGAACTCACAGAGATCCATCTGCCTCTGCCTCCCCAGTGCTGAGATTAAAGGTGTGTGCCACCACCGCCTGGCTATGGCTCCATTTATAGTCAACAAGGAAGGGTAAGCGTTGAGGGAGGACAGAGTGTGAGTAATGGACACTGGAGTCATGAAAGACGATATAAAGCAAATTGATTTTCTAGTTCTAACTGTTATGGATTTTTCATTTTTTTGGTAGTGGATAAGTACATAAAAATAAATTGATAGTGAAGCTGTAAACTCTTATGTGAAGCTCCAGGGCTTCGGAATGGTTATTCTAACTGGATAAGAGTTCATTAAGATGGATAGACTTTGTGTCTGCTTTATTTCACTGCATGTTTTACATTTGCAGGGTCCATATAATAAAATTTTAATAAAAAAGCAGAATTCTGAAAATAAGTAGGTGAATTCTTCTCTTTATCCTCCAAAACGCTGTTTGCTAAGACAACTTATTTTTGTATAATTTATGTTGGATGTGAACAAATTGTCTTATGAATTAGATACTAACAGAAGCATAAATGTTGGTTTGGGGCCCATCATCCAAGATGGCATTTTAAATCATTTCATATAAAATGTGTACAAGTCAGAAAGAAAAAGGAATTTATTTTAGTGGTATAAAAACTTAAGAGTTCAGCCGGGCGGTGGTGGCGCACGCCTTTAATCCCAGCACTCGGGAGGCAGAGCCAGGCGGATCTCTGTGAGTTCGAGGCCAGCCTGGGCTACCAAGTGAGTTCCAGGAGAGGCGCAAAGCTACACAGAGAAACCCTGTCTCGGAAAAAAAAAACAAAAAAAAACAAAAAAAAAAAAAAAAAACTTAAGAGTTCTTTTGAACCTAACCTGTCAAATGCTAGAAAAACAAATGAATTAAATCCTTAAATTTTTGATTAATTGTGTGTGTAAAAATTGCCACCTAATACAATAGAACTTTTAAAATTGTGTCTTACATGGGTCCAGAAACAGTAAGCAGTTTAACCTTTAGAGATTAAAAGGACATTTAGTCCAGGCATGGTGACACACTTTAGAGGCAGAGGCAGGTGGATCTCTATGAGTTCAAGGCCAGCCTGGTCTACAGAGTGAGTTCCAGGACTGTCAAGGCTACATGGTAAGATCCTATCTCAAACCTTTCTCTTCCAAAAAAAGGAGATTTTAGATTTAGATTTAGGTTTAAACTTTATCCTTATAGAAGATATATGACATAACTGAATTCTTTCAACTCTTACATTGTGGTATATCTTAGTGTGTAGTGCTAACTTTTCTTGTGTTTATGTTATATTTCAGTAAAATTATCTAAACCAAGAATGGCCTATGCAGGGAATCAGCATACATCCTCTCAAAATGGCTTTCTGCCCCAGCCCTCACCTTCTACTTAAAAGTAGATTTTTAGTAGCATGCTGAGATGCTTCTATGAAAACAAATCTTACTAACGTAAGTCTCGTTATTGATTAGTTCCCCCATGTATTTCCTAATCTCCTTCCCACACTTTTTCCCCATCCCTAGCCCAAATACCCAACACTTACGTTTTTTTGTTTATAGTTCATAGATACAGCTTTTCTAAAACATCACTAGCTCTCCATCCCACCTACCTCACTGAGCTTTATTTTTTATACAAAGGTCCCTGTACCCAGGTAAAATGTTAAAACAAACATGTTTTCTCTTGCTTATCTTTTTTTTTTTCATTTTAATTCTTAGACCCATCCATAAACCTAATAAAGGAAAGTATTTCTTCCTTTTTGAAGTATTTTGTGACTAACTCCTGTTTTCTTTCTCTAAGTCCTTAACAGCCCCAGAATGGTGTGTCTGCGTCTCTGAACACTGTATGTGAAGGTATCCTGGCTATGGGGCCTCTGAGAACAGAGTGGGCAATTCTACTAGTCCTTGTGCATTTGGGACTTCCTGAGGCGGACACCAGGACCCCCTTCTGCCTCCAGTGTCTCTCACAGCATCAATGCTGTCCATCCATACATGCTGTCACCTTGGCTTTGGCTCAGTCTTTGTGTTATCCTTCCCAAGCACCAGTTACATGTTTCCCACCATCAGCTGAAATGGGACATCTTCTTAATCAAATTAAACCCAACATCCTTAGCACTGAACTTATCACTCCCTGCTCTCCAAGTCCTATCCTGCTTATCTGGACTTGACAGACTCCTTACCACCTCTACAGAAGACCAAAGCAAACACCTCTCCTGGAGACACCCATTCCACACTCTGCTGCCTGGTGCCCTTCTCTCTTAGTCACAAATCATGTGGCCTTTGCTCAAAACAGCCTTTGTATCAATTAACATTCAAACTTGCAAACTGAACTTCAAGATCTTCTCCCAGAAGACACCACAATGACATTAGCAGGACACAGATGTGCCTCAATGGTCAAAGTGAAGCGAACAGCAGGATAGTCAACCCAATCATTTCCGGAGTATTCCAGACATTCTCATAAGGCCAACTGGACACAAGCATTGTACTGGCTTTTGTCTGCAGAGGCCATGGTAACTGATCACAGGACTGGGTTGATGGATTGGTAGATAAAGGGATTGCTTTGCAAGTGTGAGGAGCAGAACCTTCTAGAAGCCAGGTGGGCATGTAGTCTCCTGCAGCCTCAGCACTCAGGAGGCAGAGACAAGTCTCCTTTGAGTAGACTGGTTAGCTAGAGTAGCAGGAATATGTGACTGAGGTTCAGTGAGGGGTTCTGCCTAAACAAATAAAGAAGAAAGAGATCAAAGATGCCTGAGATCACAGGCTTCTTCATGCTTATACATATACAGGTACATTCCCACACACATGCACCCCCCACTTCACATATGACAGTAAGGCTCTGTCTTCGTTTTTATTTATTAGTAAATATTTAAGCTCTCTATATCATGCCAAGTCAGTCATTTTAAATGTTATATAGAAAGAAGTATTAAATGGAAATCTGACAGATTCTCCTTAAAAAAAAAATACACTACCAGACAGCTATGTCCAAGTGCCTTTTGCTTGTGAGACTTAGCAAGGCTCTGTTTGTTGGTCAAACTCACACACAAATTCTTGAGCTCTATGTTCCTTGGGGAATCACAGGGTCAGGTGGGTACTTACTAACATTAAGAGAGACATTTAAAAATGTTTCTTTTTCATTTTTCCCTATGTGTGTTGTGCATCTGCGTGGGCACACATGTGCAGGCATACATGCAAGTGTGTGTGTGTGTGTGTGTGTGTATGTGTGTGTGTGTGTGTGTGTGTGTGTGCTGGTGGAAGCCTGAGGTCAGTGTTGGGAATCATTTTAGATCACCCATCCACCTTACTCATTGAGTCCACGTCTCTCAGTCCAACCCAGAGCTCACTGACACGGCCATCTAGTCTGAGGCCAGCATTTCTGGGGGACCCTGGGGGTCTGGGGACCCTAGGGGTCTGGGGGGCCCTGGGGGTCTAGACTGCAGTCCTCTGCTTGTGCACTGAACACTTTAACTGCTGAGCCGTCCTCCTGGTACGACACCTTAGATATGATTGGCCAAAGAAAAACATTCTGTTTGCCTCATGGTTGCTTACCTCTCCTTCCCACCAGTCCTCAGGAACATTGGTCAATGAGGAGTTGGCAGAAATTATCAAAATGCTTTCAGCTTTGTCTAGTGCATATAAGCCTCACACACTCACATTGTGTGTTGTTTCAAGGTTTCACTCATCTGAGATTAATAAAAATAGGAGCTACCTTTGCCTGTTGGGGGTTCTACACATGCACATACGACACTGGATTTAGCTTTTCCATTGCGCGGCTCCCGATGACTACACTGAGTTCATTGCTGATACCAAAGCTCATCATTCAGCTTTTGAAACAGTGAACAATGAAAGGGCCACCTCACTCACTGATAGCTGCCTTGGGCTAACTGGTTTTATTCCACCAACCTGCTGAACTTAGGAATGAGTGCCTAGAAGTCTTTTGTTTTGACTTTTTGAGGGTAGGTTCATTCTATTTCAACCTCTAATGCTCTCTTAGCATGGCCTCTAGCCCTGCTATGTGGCTCTTCGAGCACAGGAGATTACAGTCGCCTGTCTCCTTTACCTTCTCAGAGGAGCCGGCCTGCTGGGCCAGGACCTTGAGGCTCTGCCTCAGCACATGTGTGTTTTTAGAAGATGCGTAGAACTCTAAAGTAGGATCTGAAATGGTCATTCTGTTTCCAACTAACATTTGCTTGTGTATTTATTATGTTTTTAATAATGTTAAAAGCATATTAAACTTTGCAGCACATATATTAGGACCCTGGCAACCTAAATCTCTCTCCCCTTGCTCTCCTGATGCTTGCGATGACTACATTCTTTCTCTCTCCCATTCCATATGGTCTCCTTGAACCTATATGCTTTGTTGGAGGGCTTTTTCTGTTTCAATTGGGCTTTGCCACCACCCACCTTTCCGTGCCAGTGAGTTATTGTTTAAAAACAGTTTGAGCATAAGTTTTTTTCTGGAACTTGCAACGTAGGACTCATGAAACTAAGCTTCACAGGAAATGAAAGACATATTCTCTTTCCACATGAATTTAACTGATCTGGGAGCATTTGCAGATGGTCCACAGCGATGTCCACACACGTCCCTTCTTCTCTTACAGAAATTGTTACCAGAACTGGGTTCTTGGGTCCAAAAATTGGAAACATGAGACTGGATCCAGAAAGGTAGAGACAAAGCTTTTGCTATGACATCATTCAGCGCCAGATGGAAGACCAGGTTCTGACCAGGAGCAAGTCAGGCTGCAGTGAGTGCCCAGAACAATGGAAAGCGGGAAGCTAAAACAGGAAGCATGGGAATCCCGGACCTTTATGGAAATAAGAATTCTAACTTGTCTAGTGTCCCATCCTGATTGGTCAGTGTGTTACTTGGCTCCATTGCTCATTGGTCTGCTCAAACCACGAAGAGAAGGCAGGTTTCCAGGACACTGACTCTTGCCTGCATCTGTGATCGGTTTGTATCTGTTGCATTTTAAAAATGGCACTACTGGATCCTCACTTATGTTCTTGTCTGGATTGCTGTCCAAGCTAAGTAGGTATGATCGCTGTGGAACCGCTTCCCTCTTGTTCTGTCCTCCGTCTTTTGGGTGACTCTCTTAAAAAGTGGGGGCTTAGGACTCGTCTCCAAGACAGGCCTTTTAATCACATACTCTATGTTAACATGACCTCAGTTTGTGGCATTTTCTTACTACTGCTAAGCTGAAGGGTTAGATCTAAAGACAGTGGAGTGACAGCTGTAACAGACAGTCTCAACTGACCCCAGGCTCACAGTCTTACCTGAAGTACGTAGCACATATTCCACACTATACAGATTTTGGGTAATCCACTTGGCAAACAATTATGTTCATCCCCCAAATGTAGGGTGTCAACTTTGACCCTTTGTAAATGAAGGATGGAAGCTGATGAGAAAAATACTTTTCTCACCCAGTCAATTAGACGTCTTCTATTGCCTTTTTGAGAGATTCTTGGTACAAATTAGCCTCAGTTGTCCAAAGTTGTGATTTTTAACAACAGCCCTTAATAAGATGGTAGCACAAAGGGGGAAGCTTTACTCTTTCTTGAACTGCCACCTTACCCCGACCCGGCCTTTTCTGGTCTATGTTCAAGGAAGATGAGCAACAGCTTGAAACTCCTTCCAACTAAGTCACTAAGGGAACCTTAGAAAATATAGCTTGATGACTGATGTCAAGGAAGGCAAATATACACCACGTTGGATCCTCTGAGGGGGGTGCTGGAGGCCAGATGAACCAGCTGACTAAATCAACATGGCAACCTTCATATCCTTTCCAACACCAAGCTAATTACTCACTGTTTATTTATTCAACATTTGTTGAATATTTTCAATGTGACAGTATTTGCAGAGGGACTCAGGATTTGTTTAAGGCAGGACTGAGTCTCACAAACACAGATGACTGTTATGAAGGAAGACATTTACACTCTGAGGTCCCTAGGTCCACGAGGCATGGCATGTCATGTCATGTCACACCGGGGCCACTTGGGGAGGGAGCACGGTGGTCAGGAGGTGGAGGGACCAAGGTGACAAGGTAGATTGTTCTGTGGTTCCCCAGAATGATCTGTGTCTTCTACAGAGCTTAAAGGACTTCTCCAATCATCTGGCTCTGGAGATTGTGTGTGAGAGGCAATGACTGAGAGTAGGGAAAGTGAGACAGATTTATTTTTAGTTCTGTAGCAGCCAGGTGTCAGCCTGGACAAACAGCCAAATGGCAGTGCCAATTTGGTGGAAACAGTGGCTTTCATGTTCTTGATCCCATCTCTCTGCCCCCAGTCCCTCACTAGCTGACTTCTTCAGGGAGGTATAATCTTTCTGGTATTCAGAAATTTTGAATTCTCCTCTGATTCTCCATCCTATTGGCTCACAACTCCAAGCCTTATCTAACGAATATCCTGGGCTCCAGGGTCCCTCATTTTCCGACCCGTGGGCTTTGTCACATAGCAGTCTACCAGTAACTTCTCAACCATAGGTAGACAGACCTGTCCTAGACAAGAAGACACCAGCTGCTAGCTAAGGAATACAGGGGTCCAGTGCTTCCTGTTTGCCTGTGATTCTCTGATGAGGACCTCATCCTGAAAAAGGACCATAATGATTTATTGCTGTCAAATGTCCAAGCCCACGGCAGGAAGAGGTTGGGGGACAGATGTAAACATGAAAGGCACTTGCAGGTATGGCCCTAGATTTCTCTAGAAGTAACTGATCTGGAAGGGCCAGCAAAGCCAGATGCTAAAGCTTCAGAATAAAAAGTCACATTCCACACAGACGGACCCCGTGGAAAATGATTAAGCCATGGCGCCTGGCTTTGGAGAGCTCGAGATGGGGGAAGGAGACAGACACCAGCATCTACTGATAGAACAGAGCAGCATGTACAATGACAGACTTCACCAGAGACACAGGGAGAGCCAGGGGAGGGCGAAGAAAAGCACAGGCAGGGCTTTCTGGAAGACGCGATGGCAGAACAGAGGTTTGAAGCAGACATGATCTGGATGAGAAAGCCCTGCTTGGAAGAGGGGATGAACAAAAGGAGAGACAAGAGGCACTGTTTGTGCGGTGAACACCAGCACGTGGTGCTGAAGGCTGAAGGTGGCTGCAGGGGGAGGTGGGACTGGAGTAGGGGGCAGAGGTTGATTCAAAGAGAGCGTTGGATTCCTTCTGCAGGGCAGGGACACACTGAACTGTGTTCTGAGGACCACTGCGTACTGTAGGGGCAAGGCTAAACACACGAGGCGAGCCCGGATTCAATTTCTAGAGGCTAGTTTTTAAATTCGTATTCTTTTCAGAAACCCATAATGACATTACCACACGATGGGTTCTGAAATGTAAAAAACCAAACCCATGCTTTGTTTCACTGAGTGAAACTAGACTCTTTGATCATAGAATGTCTTGCCCCAACTTTAGAACACAGAGCACGCCTTGAGAAATGCTGCCTGTGACAGCTTAAGACCAGGCAAACATCATTGGTTTGGAGTCGCAGAGATTTCTTTCTTTCTTTCTTTCATTTTTTAATTGAATCAATGAGCTTTATCGGAGTTACTTATAGGAATATGGGGAGGGAGTTCCTTGCTGGAGCACAAGGGGCTTAAAACAGTTGCTCTCCTGAAACTCCAAACCAGCATGCAATATGGCTTATGAACACCAGACACCTGGAACACACTGCACACCTGGAGCTCACTGCACACCTGGAGCTCGCTACACACCTGGAGCACACTGCACACCTGGAGCTCACTGCACACCTGGAGCACACTGCACACCTGGAACACACTGCACACCTGGAGCTCACTGCACACCTGGAGCTCGCTACACACCTGGAGCTCACTGCACACCTAGAGCTCACTGCACACCTGGAGCTCACTGCACACCTGGAACACACTGCACACCTGGAGCTCACTGCAGGGATTTCTTGAAGCTATCTTGAGGTGTGTATTTCTTGCCTCAATCAGCTCCCCTCTAAGATGAATCACTTCAGTTTCCAGGAAACTGCTACACGACAGCACATTCTTCAGGCTTCACCGTTTTGTCTTCATTATGAAGTATTTGAGGCTGCACAAGTACAAAGTTTTAATTAAAATTTTCCTACATTGTCACATTTTCAGAATTTTCCTCAGAATACACTCTTGATATTTTCTAAGATTTGAACATTAACTAAAGGCCTTGACAATTTTCTCATGTTCACCATGACTCTCTAGCATGGAGCCTAAGGACGGAGCTTGGATAAGGCATGTACCCCACTGTTTCCTATGGAAACTTTCCTCCCCAGTTTGAATTTTCAGAGGTTTTCTTAGATCTGAGAGACAGCAAAGACTTTTCCTCATACATTACACTTGTAAGGTTTCTCTTCTGTATGAATTCTTCGATATGTTCTCAGGGAGCTTTTGTAAATAAAAGATTTCTTGCTTTGACTGTGTTTGTAAGGTTTCTCTCCTGTATGAATTCTCTGATGTCTTCTAAGAGACAAGGCATTGATACAGGATTTGTCACATTCACAACACTGGTTAGGTTTCCCTCATGTATGTATTCTCTGAGGTCTTCTAAGATTAGAGCTACAGGTAAAAGGCTTCTCACATACACTACATTTGTAAAGTGTCTCTCCTTTATGAACTCTAATGAGTTCTAAGATTGCATTTCTCACAGAGATTTCCTTATAAGTGACTCTCCATCCCTGAAATGGCAGTGGAGATGGGTGCAAAAGTGAGTTTAAGGGTTACTTGGGAAGTAATAGAGAAGAGAGAGAAGACTCAATATTTAGGATGTTGTGACTAAGTTTGAAAAGCCCTGTCTGATCATCAAGTACAAATGGAATTGGGGATATACGTAGTAATAAAAATATCTGACTTTAACAACAAATCTGTCAAGAAAGAACAAGATTTACCTCAGGGAATCCACTGAGAATGGGACTCAGGGTCTCCCACATGCCAGACCGGTGCTGTGCTGCTGACCTAAACCCTCAGAACTGGAACGCTCAGCTCTTAAGCAAGAGGAAGCAGACCGTTCCAGGAAGGTAATAGGGAGGGGGTGGTTAAAAGCTTGAAATGCTGCAGAAGAGAGGAGAGTGGAAAATTGAAATAAGAAGTGATTCACAGATGTGCCCCCAGAGGAGGACTTCAGTAAGTTTCCAGGTTGCTAGAGCAAGTTCATGACAGCTCACGAGAGCCTGTGCTAAATTTTCAAAAGAATTACAAGTTGGTTGGTTCCAGGTTGGTGCCAACCCACAAAGCAACCCCCCCCCCCCACACTCCAGAAAACAAAACCTGGATTATCCAATATTTCTTGGGTATACCACTGGATGAACACTAGAAATAAAATGCTCTCTGCATTTACTTGTCAGGTAGGAATCATTCTAGCTGGGGTTCTAGAATTTCTTCTAATTAGACAGGTCAAAGGAGGCTAAGCTTGAGTAAGTGGTGGGTACGGACGTGGAGGAACTAGTGGCAAAGGTAAGGTTAATTGCACAATGACCCTGGGTCATGTGAAGTCACAGGACAGGAGGAACAGACATCCTTATAGTTCAAGGGAGGACTTGAAGTGCAAGAGCATGCCAATACTAGGTGGCCCAAGGGGAAGGTCTAGAGGTGGGAAGAGGCTTGGATTCAGGGCAGAGGTGTGCGAGGAGTGGGAAGAAGGATAGCTGATCACGCTAAGGGAAGGCGATCTTTTCCGTTCAACCTGCATTTGTAGCTGGGACCCTACGTCTTTCATCAGGTAACTTTGACTACTGACTTTGGAAGTCAATGGTTATGTTTCTTTGCTTGCTTGTTTGTTTCCTTGGGGCAAAAGTATGGCTCTTAGTCACAAGCAAACCAAGTTACAAATAGTTTTTAAGTTTTTTTTTTTTCTTTTTGGTTTTTCAAGGCAGGGTTTCTCTGTGTAACAGAGGCTTGGCTTTCCTGGTATTCGCTTTGTAGACCAGGCTGACCTCAAACTCAGATATCAGTCTGTCTTTGCCTCCCAAGTGCTGAGATTAAAGGCATGCACCACCATGCCAAGCTTAAAAGTTATTTTTTAAAACTAGTTTAATTTTTTCAGTAAACAATTAAGAAGAAATAAGAAACATGAAATCGATGCAAACATAGTATTGTTGGAATGAGTATTTTGGCTTTCCTGGTTATGGAGTCTGGAGGAATTGACACTGAATTTAAATTCCTGTCCCAGGTCTTCTTGCCTTTCTCCCCATTTTCAATAGCTCAGATTCGGGTTGCTGTATTGGCTTATTCCACTCCATTTCCATCCTGATTCCATCTGCTCAGAGAGGATGATGAAGCTGGGGTCATGACGTCATCTTGACTGCTGTTCCTAATCCTAGTTAAAGAATCAAGTCACAGAGACAGGAGGGAACGATTTGTGAGTGGGTTTTCTGAGCCAGGATTTTGTCATATTCATCTTTATCCCCTCACTCATCTGTTTATTCTTTCAATAAATATTTATAATGAGCACACTATTTTTCTGGGCAAAATGCCATAGGCTAGGAATGATGGGGTAAACATTCAGAGCTTTTAGCAAAATGAGAGAGCCATGTATTAGGCGTGGACACAAACAAATATATGTAGCTACAAAAGGCGGTGAGCGCTCTGAAGGCAAGATGATAAGTTAAATGAAGAAGTAAACAGAGAGGGGGCGGGGCCTGACTGAATTTCTGAGGCATGGGAGGGCTTTTCTGGGAGAGTTCTGAGAACCAAAGGATGTTCAGGGGTTTCCAAACAGAGTGTGAGGTGACCGGCATTCCAGACAGAAGGAGCATTCTCTGAGAAGGACCCCAGGCAGGAAAGCTTCATCATCTTGGGAAGAAAAAAAGAAAGAAGGCTGAGGAAGGAAAATGGATGGAGAGAAAGAGGATTAACACGTGGATTCTGTTAAAAGCATTTGGATTTTATTCTGGGTACAGTGATAAATCAGTGACGGTTTAATGTCAGACAATGACGTCACAACCTAAACTGTGTGTTTAAAAGTTTACTCTGATTATATGCAGAAGGAGTAGAAAGAGTGACTGGAATTGGGGAGTACTTTTGAAGCTCACTTGGTCATGTGAAAGGTAACAGTGGCACTGTGGTGGTGTGAGTGAGAATGGCCCCATAGGCTCATGTATTTGAACACTGGGTCCCCAGCTGGTGGAACTGTTTGGGAAGGGTTAGGGGGTGTGGCCTTGCTGGAAGAGGCGTGTCACTAGGGGTGGGCTTTGGGGTTTCAAAAACCCAAGTCGTGCATCCCCAGTTAGCTCTCACTCTTTCTCCACCTTGTATTTATGGATCGGGATGTAAATCTTCAGCTACTGCTCCAGCGCCATGCCTGCCTGCCTGCTGCCTTGCTCCACATCACGATGGTCATGAACTCTAACCCTCTGAAACTGTAAGCCCCTACAAAACACACTCCCTTCTACAAGTTGTCTTGGTCATGGTGTCTCCACAGCAATAGAACAGTAACTAAGACAGGCACCATCTAGACTTTGCCCTGAGACAGGAGAGACTGCCAATATTTAGTTTAGGGTTCCCAGAAAAATCCTACTGGTACCTCACACCCGTTCATTATGTTGTAGTAGACCTTAGATAAAACAGTAAGATCAGAAAAATTAATTATAGGCACAAGAACTAGACATTAAAGGGCAAAAATGTCCTTATTTGCATATGACATACACAGAGACCCCAAAGACCCTTCAGAAAAGTTAGAAATAATGTGTTGAGTCTGGTTTAAATGAAATATTCAATCTTAATTCAATCTTAAGATGAACAGAGGAAGAAGCGAGCTCAAAATAAAGATGGCTAGAGAGTGGAGGCATTCGGTTAGAGAGAGAGAGAGAGAGAGAGAGAGAGAGAGAGAGAGAGAGAGAGAGAGAGAGAACTCAGGTATGTCTATAGGCCAAGCTACTCGGAAGACTGAAACAGGAGGATTACTTTAGCCAAGTAGCGGTAAGTCCAGAAAAAATGGAGTGGGTCACAGGCAGTGGTAATGCACACCTTTAATCTCCGCACTCAGGAGGCAGAGGCAGGCAGATCTCTGTGAGTTCGAGGCCAGCCTGGTCTACAGAGTGAGATCTAGGACAGGCACCAAAACTACACAGAGAAACCCTGTCTGGAGAAAAAAAAAACAACTAAAAAACAGAAACAAATAAACACACAAACAAAAAAACCAGAGGGGGCATGAGGGGAAAGTAGTGGGGAGAAGAAGGAGGGAGAGGCATGGGAAGACAAAGAAGAAGAATAGGGAGAGGAGAAAAGAAAGTAAAGGCCCCTGAGCAGAAGGAGAGATGCTGTGACATGTGTGACCGGCACGGTGCCGCCCTGCTGTCCCCACCCAGGTGTGTCTGGGAAGGGTAAGGAATTCCATGACTGGCTGGTGGGCCCCTGGAAGGCATATTGAAATGACTTAAAGTGATGGTCGGGGTTGGGAGAAGGGAAGCCTGTGCTCAGGGCTAGGACGGCAGATGAGTGCTGTGGAGAGAAGGAGCAGAAGTCTTACAAAACAGAGAGGACATACACGCTGCTGGTGACACTGGCGAAGAGGAAAGGTGTTTAGGTAGGAGAGGGCTTTAGAAGGCACGGTGCCCCTAAGAGACATCTAGAACTTCATTACGGCAGGAAACCAGAAGTTCTCTAAGTGATGACAGCAAAAGCAGGAGAGAGTTGGCTAACTCCAGGTTCTGCTCTGGAGAGCACAAGCAGCTGTGCATGGTAGAGTTTTAGTGTTTGTTGACTGACTTAGTGAACTAGCCAATTAATGGTGACACAGTAGATGAGCCCTATGTCTCTGAGCTCCTAACCTTCCCCCATTTGCATGTTATCAGGAAACAGGCTATGCAGAGCAGCTCTGCTCAGCTTATTCTATTTGTAAACTCCCATGAAGTTTAAGACATCATAAAGCCCCAGATCTCAGTCTGAGAAGTACTGCTCTTCTTGGAATTTTTTGTTCCCCATGTGGTAGGTGGAAATGAGATATAATAAAAAAAGGAATAGTTTCCTTAACATTATCCTATTACTCCAATAATCATATTTGTCTTTTGACATCACAAAATAGGCAATTTATAGGGCAAGGGTTATTTCTCACGGCTCTGGGTCCTGGGAAGTCCAGCGTTAGGACCCTTGTGTCTTGCTGCATCACAACACTGCAAGGGCTCACGGGTAGAGAGCAACAGTGTGTCGACTCAGGGCTCTGCTCCTCTTCTGATGAAGCCACTAAATCCATCCTGAGGGCCCCATCCTGGCGATCTCATCAAACCCCAACCACCTGTCAATGGCTCCACTCCACAAATATCTTCAAATACCATCAACATAAGAAATTAGAGATAGTTGGGAGGTGGTGGCGCACGCCTTTAATCCCAGCACTCGGGAGGCAGAGGCAGGTGGATCTTTGTGTGTTCGAGGCCAGCCTGGTCTACAGAGTGAGTTCCAGGAAAGGCACAAAGCTACACAGAGAAACCCTGTCTCAAAAAAAAAAAAAAAAAAAAAAAAAAAAAAAAAAAAAAAAAAAAAAACAAAACAAAAAGAAAGAAAGAAAAAGAAATTAGAGATTAAATTTCCAGCATATAGAATCTGGCAGGACACTGAAAACAGCTTGATTCTGATGTTTGCGCCAAACTGACCGTGTTTTAAGTACCTCGCTATTATATCTAGGTTACTTTTCTCCTGTTGAGGTAACATCATGATCAAGGCAGCTTATACAAGGAAGAGCTTATTTGGGCCTATGGCTCCAGAGAACTAGAGTCTATGAGGGTCACGTTAAGGTGTGGTGACTGGAGCAGCAGCTGAGAGTTCACATCTTGTGCTGAAAGCAGGAAGCAGAGAGGACTCCCTAGGAATGCTGTGAGGCTTTAAAACTTCAAAGCCCACCCCCAGTGGCCTGTGTCTTCCAACAAGTCCACACCTCTTAAACCTACCCAAACCGCACCTACAGCTGGGGACCTCTGGTAAGTCATCTGTGACACGGTGACTTGGAGTCCTTGGGTAAATGCACATGAGTGGGATAGCTGGGTCATATGGTAAGTCTCTTTTCAGCTTTTTGAGAAACTTCTGCACTGATTTCCATGGTGACCAGACTACTTTAAATCCCCATAAGCGGAGTGTGAAGGATTACCTTTTGTGCACATCCTTGCCAGCATCTCAGGTTTGTGATTATTGTTTTCCTAAGGACCACCATTCTGACAAAGAGGAAACAGAATCTGTGATGGTTCATCTTCGCTGTCAGCTTGGTTGGATCTGGAATCAAGAAAAAGATAAGCCTCTGGATGTGTGACAGGCGTCTTCAGAAGGACTCACTAAGGAGTGAGATCTCCTTTAGCGCGAGAGGCGCGTTCCGGCAGCAGCCCGCGGATAGAGAGCACTCGGGGAAATGCAGCGCGTTTCTGCCTACCCATCTTTGCTCCTTGCTGGTGAGTACATCTACGCTATTGCTGCCGTCCTTCACTCCCTTCAGAACCCAGATTCCAGTGCGGATTGAAGACCCATCATTCTCCAGGAAACCTGTCGGCCTCCGTGACAGATGAGGGCTGCTGAGGTAGTCATCTTCGGGAAATGAGAAGCTTCTGCATTCTCAGCTTCTCCAGCATGAAGACAGCTGCATCACGTAAGCCAATAATAAATACCCTTTGTAATGCATGTTTGTATACACCCACACACACACACACACACACACACACACACACACACACACACGCACGCACCTTTGATTAGTACAGAATCACAATGTAGTTTTATTTTTTTAATATTTATTTTATTTTATGAGTATCTATGTGCACCACGTGGGTGTACTGTCTGAAAAGGTCAGAAGAGGGTATTGGGTCCCTTGGAACTGGAGTTATGAGGTTGTGAACCACCATGTGGATTCTGGGAACCAAGCCTGGATCCTCTACAAGAGTAGCAAGTGCTCTTAAGCACTGCGCGGTCTCCCTCTCCAGCCCTCTGTGTGTTTTTAATTTTCACTGCTCTGATGGTTTGTGAGGTTGGTCACCTTTTTCGTGTGTTTACTGGCCATTTGTTCTTTCTCTTTGGAGAACTGTGTATTCATTTTATCATCCTGTTTATTGATTGGATTGCCTGATTTTTCATTTAGTTTTTTTAATTCTTTGTATATTCTAGATATTAATCCTCTGTCAGCTATTGAAGATTTTCTCCCATTCTGTAGGTTGTCTGTAGGTCATCTGTAGGTTGTCTGTAGGTCATCTGTAGGTTGTCTGTAGGTCATCTGTAGGTTGTCTGTAGGTCATCTGTAGGTTGTCTGGAGGTCATCTGTAGGTTGTCTGAAGGTCATCTGTAGGTTGTCTGTAGGTCATTTCTCTGCTCATTTCCTTTACTAGGCAGAAGCCTTATTTGCTGTGTGACGGAAGTTCTATTCAGAAAGTCCTTGCCTGTGACTGTATTTTGAGGTGTTTTTCCTCTAACAGTTTCAGAGTTGCAGGTTTAAAATAGTGGTCTTTGGTGGATTAGGTTCTCATATAGAGTGAAAGGCAGGGGTCCAAGTTCATTCTTCTACACGTGGATATCCAGGTTCCCCAGGACCTGCTATCTTTTTCTCCAATGTATATTTTTAGAACCTTTGTCAAAAACCAAGTGTTTGTAGCCGGTTGGGATTATATGTGAGCCCTTTATTCTTTTTCATTTATCTACCTGTCTACTATTCGGTAAGTGCTGTGCTGTTCAAGTTACCATGGTTCTGGTAGAGCCTAACTTGGACAGAAATTGGTACCCAGATTATGGGATATGCTGTGATAGACATCTGAGGGAGGATCGGGAGAGGAGTTTGGAACTCTGGGCTGGAAAAGCTGTTGAATTCTCAGAGCATAATGAGTTGTTGTGGGAACTTGGGAGATAATGCTGAGTGAGAGTGACCAGATGAAGGCCCAGGTTTTGAGGCTTCAGGGGGAAGTTTGAGAGTCCCTCAAAGACTGCGTTGGGGCTATTCATGTGACACTTTGAATCGATAATTCTCTGGTTCAGCTGGAGGTAAAGAATCAGGTGTGATTAAGAAGAGAACACCACCATTGAGGTAAGATCTTCTGGGAAATGTTTTATCAGTGTCGACACACAGAAGTTGTGGTCTGGGTGGGGGGAGGCAAGGTTTCACCTCGGGCAGGCAGCGTATGTACAGTAATAGTTCCCCTCAGTGCCCTTCTCTGCTTGCACCCCACATTTGGGATTCTTGTATTTTGTGTCTGGTAAGCTAATACATTTCCAGTGTCTCTTATCATCCTGCCTTGGTGGGATAGGTTCAGAGTATGCTGTTTGGTTCCTATAGGTTTGTAAATTTTCCAATCAATCTTTAGTTTCATTTCATTATGATAAGAAAAATGTTTTATATATATTCAACCTTTTGAAATTCATTAAACCAACCCTGTCAGTGGAGGTGTGGGTGAATCAGTCCTGAAGTTGTGAGTATGGGAAAGCTGTCCTTATCACTCATCAGTCTTGTGGTGGCATAGATGGGGGAGAGATGCCCCCTGCCCTGCCCATCAATGCCTGAGGCAGGTGGGAGAGCTGGCCCTGTGGTCATAAGAGCTGGAGAACTGTCCCTGACCCCTACTAGCTGCAACACTTGGGAGAGCAGGCCCTGCACCTTGCCAGGGCAGCACAATAGAGCCAACCCTGTTGGCAGAGGTGTGGGTGAACCAGCCCCGAAGTTGTAAGCATGGGAGAGTGCTGTGGAATAATCCTTCTGTACACTGTGAAAATGTGTTACTCTCATTGTTAATAAAAAGCTGATTGGCCAATAGCTAGGTGGGATTTTCAGGGCAGAGAGAGTGCTGGGAAGAAGGAGAGCTGAGTCGGGGGAGTCTCGAGCCAGACTTGGAAGAAGCAACATGGAAAGTTCATAGATGAGGTAAACAAGCCTTGGGGCAGCACATAAATGAATAGAAATAGGTTAATTTAAGTTGTAAGAGCTGTCTGGAGACAAACCTAAGCTATTGGCCAAGCATTTATAATTAATAATAAGTCTCTGTGTGGTGATTTGGGGCTGACTGCTGTCTATAGGAGAGCTGTCCCCACAACTGTCTGCCATGCAGTGGTGTAAGATGGGGAGAGACGTTCCCCCTTACCCCTTACTGCCTGCAACACATAAGAGAGCTGACTCTCCCCCTTACCAACTGCAGCACTCGAGAAAGTGGGCCCTGCTGCTCACCTAGGCTGGCCCTGTTGTCAGAGAGGTGGGTGACTCAGCCCCGATGTTGTGGGCAGGGGAGGGCTGTCCCCATTGCTCATCTGACCTGTGGTGGCGTGGGTGGAGGGGAGATACCCTCTCCCTATCCTCTCCCATCAATGCCTGAGACAGGTGGAAGGAGCTGGCCCTGGGGTCATAAGAGTGGGAGGGCCGTCCGTGACTCACCAACTGCAGCACTCAGGAGAGTGGCCCCTGCACCTTGCCTGGGCAACACAGTAGAGCTGGCCCTGATGGTGTAGATATGGGAGAGTTGACCCTGAGGGAGTGAAGGCAGGAGAACTGGCCCTGCGCCTTGCTCATCACTGCAAGAGGCAAATTAGCCGGGGCAATGCTGGAGAGCTCACCCTGGTGGTGAGGACGGAGGAGAATTGTTGGGCTGACCAACCCTGCAGTTGCTCAGGCCCAGAACCAGGGTTATGACTTAGCCCACCCCAACATCCACCCTTTCTGTGATCTGCTGGAGCATGTGAAGGAGCCTGACCCACAGACCCAAAGCTACAGGATCTCCACAACATAGGGCAACAGCAGGATATCCAAGAAGAGTCCCAGTGAGGGCCCAGCATTAATGGTGTAGTTAGTAGAAATCAGAGGCCTTGGCTCAGACCAATGACTCTTTGCAATGAACACCTGCAAGTAAAGATATACGGACAAGGGGTTTATTGTGTGACTCACTGTCACACTGCAGCTTTCATGACGAGATTTTTCTTTTCCTTTCTTTTTTTTTCTCTTAAATTTTGTTTTATGGAGGTGTTGCTGGAGCAGAGGGCAGATGTGAATGGGATCAAGATGCATGATGTGAAAGATACTCAAAAAAATTAATTAAGGCTTGTTTCATAGCCTAACATGCAGTCTGTTCTGGAGAATGTCCCATGCACATTTGACCCCCCCACCCCAAATGTGTGTTTTGTAGCTGTTGGCTAAAGTATCTTACATATATCTGTGTCTGTGTATCCATGCATCCATCCATCATCTACCCATCCATCTATCTTACTGTGAGGCTTTTATATCTACAATGCCCTGAGCCTGGAAAACCACACCCCTAGATGTTCACATGGCTGTTTTCTTATCATTGCTCAGATCTCTGTTCACATAAACCTCCCCATCCCAAGGAATGTGGTGAGATTGTGTTTCCCAAAATATTGTGCACCCTGATAAACTTATTTGGGGTCAGAAAACAGAACAGCCACTAGATAGACATAGAGGCCAGAAAATGGTGGCACACACACCTTTAATCCTAACATTCTGGAGGCAGAGATCCATCCGGATCTCTTTGAGTTCAAAGCCACACTGGAAATAGCCACGCGTGGTGACTCATGCCTTTAATCCCAGAAAGTGATGGTAGGGAGCAGAAAGGTATATAAGTCATGAAAACCAGGAACTAGAGTCTGTTTAGCTTTTAGGCTTTTAGCAGCAGTTCAGCTGAGATCTATTTGAATAAGGATTCCTTTATTCCAATATTCCTCATTCCAGTCTGAGGAAATAAGACCAGCTGAGGAATTGGCGAGGTTAGGTTAGCTGTGGCGTGTTCTGTCTCTGATCTTTCAGTGTTCACCCCAATACCTGGGTCCGGGTTTAATTTTATTAATAAAACCTTTTAAGATTCGTGCTACAAAGGAATTTCCTCTGACCACAGGATCTGAAACTGCACGTCACCTCACCACATCCCCCACGACACTCACAGTATTGTTTCCTGGTTTGTTTTCATAGTGTGTCACAATCTGAAATTATGTGACTAATAGATTTTACTTCGTCACTGACTTTCCCAGAAGACTATAAGTTCAATGAAAGAGGAGATCAATCGTCTTGTTCCCAGCAAGTAAACATCTGATGAATGTGTGTTTATTAAGTACCACTCTGCTCTTTAGTAGGGCTTTATTTCTACTGAAATAACTTCCCAGGCCTTTTGGGCTGAGAGGCTTGAGAGGCAGCCTTCACAGTCTGGTAAAGTTTCCTGTGCATGTTCCATCTCTGAAATGAGCATGTTGAAACTGCATCAGAGTTCTCTTTGCAGTTTACTGCGTTCCGTTTGCAGTTGAAAGTCTGGCCGCCTGGATCAGTCTGAATTATCCGCACCAGTCTTGCAAATCTTATTAAAATACTTATTTTTCTATACTGGATCTCCACATTCTAGAGCAGTTTTCATGAGAATTCTTTTTCACGAGCAAATCGGCTCAGCGGTGCTTCCATTTTTTCTGATTCTTCCACAAGCAACACTTCAGTGCAGTGCGTGTTCTCCAGGCTGACTGTTCATTAAAGTCAGTTTCAAGGAACCAAACGAAAAGGAGACGTACTGAAGAGTGCACTGGGAGGAACTGCTTCGGTCTGGAGGAGAATCGTTTCCTAAATGACTGCTTTGTTGCAAATGGCAGTTTGAAAAATTGTGACTTCAATGGAGAGACTTTATTTGTTTACTGGAAGAAAAAGAAAAACAGACTCTTGGTATTCAAATGTTGGTGGCTAGTGTGCATTTCTCCAGAAGAGAAATGTGTGTAGATTTACACTTTATTGTTTTGTCCTGCTAGTGTATTGAATTTTAGATTAGAGTACACGCACACATACACACACACACAACCTTGTTCCTTCTGTAATTCTTTTACTTATTAGTTGTATATTGTTTGTTTTGTGAGAAAGGATCTCTCTGTGTAGCCAAGGCTGGCCTAGAGTCCACTGAATAGCCCAGGCCGGCCTCAAACTTAAGGGATTCCTTTTGCCTAAGCCTCCCAAGTGTTTTATAGGCATGAGTCAATACACATGCTTTCCATAATTCTATGTTGCAAAAAATTCAAAGCTTATGACAGTATAATAGTTAATCTCACTTGTCAACTTCATGAAATCTGAAATTGCTTGGGAGATGAGCCTCTGGGCTTGCCTGTTGGGGGATGTCTTGATAAGGTTGGAAAGGAAAACCTGCCTACTGTGGGTGGCACCATTCCTTAGGCTGGGCTCCTGAACTGTATAAGAAGGAGAACATGAGCTGAGAGCAACCAGAATAAAACAGAATAAATCCCAAAAGCCCTTTCTTCCTGGAGTTGCTCAGGCCAGGTATTTTATCATGGCAACAGAAGAACAAAGTAGGACAATGTCATAGAGTTTTCCTTAAATTTGGTAGAGTTTACCAGTGAACCCATCCAGGCCTTATGCTTTCTGTTCTGACAGCTTATTGTTTACAGATTCAGTTTTGTCATAACCGAGCATTTTCAATGAGTTCATCTCTGGTCTGAATGTGAAATGTCCCCTTGTCCTTGTTAGTCTTTATCGTCAACTTGACACAACCTGGAGTCACCTGAAAAGAGGAAACCTTAATCAAAGAATTTCCTTGATCAGCTTGGCCTGCAGTCATGTCTGCAAAGCCTTGTCTCGGCTGTTAATTGATGTAGGAGGCCCCAGCCCACTGTGGATAACTCCATTCTCAGGAAGGCGGGCCTGAGTTGCAGAAGAAGCTAACTGTGCATAAGTTAGTGAGCAAGCCAGGAAACATCATTCCTCCATCGTTCCTGCTTCAGTTCCCGCCTTGACTTCCTGCAGTAATGGACTGTGACCTCGAGGTGGAAGCCAAGTAAACCTTTTCCTTGCCTAAGTTGCTTTTGGTCATTATTTTATGACATCAATAAAGTAAACTATAACACATAGGCACACATGTTGGGACACTGAGTCCCTAGCATCCTCCCGGAACTGTGAGCCAAAAGAAGCTTTTTCTCCCTTAAGTTGCTTTTGTCGGGGTATTTTAATCACAGCAACAGGAAAAACCTAAGCATCTGTTTATCTCTTTGATTATCAATGATAACTGTCTTTTTACATTTTTTAGTTTTTACTATTGGGTTCACAATGCGTACTTACAAATAACATAAGCTTTATTTGATTAAATACGACACCATGAGTTGTACAAACAGCCGAAGAGCACTCTCAGCTCCTTCCTCCTGGCTCTTACAGCATTGCTACCATGCATTTATCTGTGAGTGAGAAATAAAGCATTGCTGTTATTTTACACAGATGGGGTTCTGTTAGACCAGTTAAGAATAAAGAAAATAATAGATTTCATTATGAATTCTTCTCTTCTACCTTTAATACTCTGTTCTTATTTATATCTGAGTTTCTGACCTGTATCATTTCCCAGTCACAGAACTTGTGAAATGAATCAATCCCCCCTCTCTCTCTCCATATATATATACATAATTTATTGAAATGACTTACAGGCTGCAGTCCAACTATGGCTAGCTGTGAATGGAAAGTCCAAGAATCCTGAATTTCTCAGTCCCACAAGGCTGGGTGTCTCAGCTGGTCTTCTGTACACGCTGAGATCCCAGGAAGTAAGCTCCAATGCCAGTGAAGAAGTGGATGTGTTGATAAGGCTAGGGCCAGCAGGCAAAGATCAAGCCCTTCCTTCTTCCATTGTTCTTATATAGACTTCCAGCAGAAGGTGTGGCCCAGATTAAAGGTGTGCTTTCTCGTCTCAAGATCTGGATTAAAGGCGTGTGTCATCTTGTCTTAAGAGCCAGATCACAAGTGTACCCTCCCTTTCTGGATTGTGGTTCATTCCAAATATAGTCAAGTTGACAACCAAGAATAGCCATCACACACATCTTTCCTGTTACGGAATATTTGTTTACACTGTGTAAAGATGTGTCCCTGTGATTGGTTTAATAAAGAGCTGAGTGGCCAATAGCTAGGCAGGAGAGATAGGCAGAATTTCCAGGGAGAGAAATGGAGAGGAGAAAGAATCTAGGTGCGTAGATTAAGCCAGAGGAATGCCAGAAGACTCTGAAGTTGGCCATATGGTACAGAGCAGAGGTAGCTAAGCCCCACAGCAGAACATAGATTCATAGAAATAAGTTGATTTGAGTTATAAAAGATAGTTGGGGACAAGCCTAAGCTAGAGGTCAAACTTTCATAATTAATAATGTTTCCATGTCCATTGATATTTGGGGGCTGGTGATCCAAAGATAGTCCAACAAGAAAGCTTGCTCCACTTTCCAGAGGTTTTCTTTTAGCATTTCTTGAAAAGCAGCTTTCCTGGTGATTCGCTTCCCCACGGCTGTTGTCTGAGAACATCTTTCCTGTTCTTCACTCCTTCACATACTCTTATTACCACCAGTCTCTAATTTAAGACAAATAGCAGTGGTAACACTTTTTCTTTTATTTTTAGATTTTTTCTTTTTTATTTAGTACACCATGCTATGTCTTATTATGGCATTTGTATACATATGTCCTTATACTCTGTTCTTATTCAGAGACCTCACCTACTCTCTTCCCCATCCTTTCTGTCTGCTTTTGTTGGCTTCGTCAAAAAATTTGTGTTTCTTGTCTTTCTGAGCCTGGCTTATTTCACTCAGCGTAATGGTCCCTAATTGCGTTCATTTTTCCCTGCAAATATTTTGACTTTGTTTTTCATTATAGCTGAGCAAACTTCTAGGGGAGGAAATCTGACTGGTACCTCAACATACTGCAACCTCGCTTTAGAAAGGTTGCACTTCTTAGCCTCAGGGGTCATAGACCTCCCTTGATGAGAGGCAAAACAGGGGAGCATGTTCCATCACGGGCCCAAGTTACCTGCTGAAAGTCACTTGTTCCTGAAGGGTCTTGGGTCATCATCAGTCCCCTCTCTGTGTGTGAGTCTTAGTTTTTGTCATCTTAACACAAACTAGTGTCCCCTGGGAAGAAGGAGCCTCAGGAACTGCCTCCATCTGATCGCTCATCACATCGTCCTGTGGCCAAGTCTGTGGGGGGAGTTTTCTCGATTAATGATTAATGTGGGAAGGCCAAGCCCACCCGTGGGTCTTGTCACCCTTGGGCAGGTGGTCCTGGGTTGTATAAGACAGAAGGCTGAGCAAGGCATGGGGAGCAAGCCAGTAAGCAGCACCCCTCCACGGTTCCTGCCCTGACTTCCCTCAGTGATAGACTGTGATCAGGATGCACAAGCTTTATAACCAAACCCTTTCCTCCTCAAGATGGTTTGGGTCAGTGTTTTTATCACAGCAGTGGAAAGCAAACCAAAACACTATTTCTATACATTGGTTAGGTTCTGGTGGAATAGGTTCTCTTGAGGGGAAGCCTTGTTAGGAAAACGAGCTTAGATTTAGTTTGACTGTGTCTCCCTGACGTCATTTGTTGAACTTGAATCTCCATCGTGAGGCAATAAGTGGACTTAATCTGTCTATGATATTTAGAATCGGGACCTTTGGGTGGGGACTAGATTTTGATGAAGGTGTCCGAGGGGAGACAATTCCTGACTGTCTTAGTTTCTTTCCCTGTTGCTGTGACAAAAGAAACTTAAGGGAGAAAGGGCTTATTCTGACTTCACGGTGCTAGGGCAGGCCGCAGAAGCTTGAAGCAGCTGGTTGTATGTCATGCCCACAGTCAGGAACCAGAGAGGGAGGAATGAGTGCTTGCTCAGCTGACTTCCCCATTTGATCCAGTTCAGGGCTCCCTGCCCAGGGAGTAACTCCTCCACAATGAAGATGGGTCCTCACACACCGAATAAATTATCCAAGACAATCCTCCACAGGCACGCCCAGAGGCTTATCTCCCAAGCCATCCCGGAGTGTCAGGTTGACAATACTCAACTCCTTGACTCTATAATAAGAACACGTGAGACAGATCATGGAAGACACAGATACACGCATGCCCTGTCTCTTACCTTGCAGTTTCTTGCACCACTCCAGGATTGCTAGCCAAAAGACCCTCACCAGATGTGGCCCTTTGGCCTGGGACCTCCAGAACCATGAAGCTAACCTAACCTAGATTGTGATATTATGCTACTGGCAACAGAAAACAGGCTAATACAACCTGCAATACAGATGCTCAAAATGACTCCTCTTTCCGGCAATCTTCACAGAGAGAGCAGGGTAGCTCTCAAGTAAAGCTCGTGGAAATCTGTAGGCCACCTTACGACTGGGTCCCCATTGGGATTTTATCCCTCCAGCTTAGCCACAAGCAACTCCCCCCGACCCCACGCCCCACACAGCAGCAATTTATCAATCATAGACTAAGTTTTCCTTCCTTGGCACTGGTTTCTGAGGTCTGTCCTTAGTTCCTGTTGTGTGGCAAGTGTGTTTCTGTAGGTGTTGCCTTGTGGAGTTCTGCTGCTTCTAGGCCGGTTGTGGGTTTTCTGTATTTGGCTTGCTATTGTGACTTCAGCAGGGACGGCTCCAAGCTCCTGAAGGCTGGCTCAGAACCCAGAATCCTCTCACTTTTGCTTCTGTTATTTTTACCTCAACTGTGCCTGTTTCCTATTTTAAAGACCTTGAGATCCTGGTATTGAAGTGGGAATTAGAAATTAAAGCTATGCAAAGAATGAAGCAAGAATGCCGACCTTATTGGTTGCTACGGTTACATGCCCAAGCATCGTACCAGACCAGGGATTTCCTGAGGGAGAAGACAGCTCACAGTTACCTTTCTCTTGCTACATAAACACACCACATTTTGGGTAAAGACAACATACTTCTGCTCTCAATTCTAAAGTGAGTTTACCACTGGAATAAACCAGGGGAGCTTTGAACCACAGACGATGCTGTCATTGGCTATCAGCAGAAATGTGTTATTTATGTAGCCCTTTGTCACAGTGGCTTCCAGTAAAGAGTCTATGTGGATGAGTGACTGGGTGAGGACTCTGAGTGGGTATATGTTAATACGTTCTGAATACACATTGCCAGGGCTATGTGACAGGCAGTAGAACTTCTGCATCCTTGGGAAATTAATGGCTGGCTTGAGAGTTTGTATTAAACACATCTCCCTGCTCTGGCTTTATAGTTATTGTGTAGTACATGGGGTTGAATAAATGGCATGCCTTTTGACCAACCTCATTCTGATTCGACTGAAAAAAAATGTATCAGTCGGCAGATGACAGGACATAAATGTCACCGCATTACTCACAAGGCTGATTCGGGAGTCTGTGGCCTCTAAGTGTGGGCAAGTGTCAACCCCACTACTGAACTTCAAAAGTGCAACTGAGGAACAGAGCCACACCAGTGCCAGGCAGCCTGGACCCAAGCATGGCAGGAGCAAGGGACAGGTGATTTCCCACACGACTGCGGAGAATGGACTACACAGGCTGATTTCTCATCTTAGCTGCTCTGGGTGGGGAGAAGGCAGTGTGTGAGGCCATTGGGTGTTTCTCTACCAAGAAGGAAGTCTGGGGGTGGATTAGAGCTACCTATAAAAACACCAGCTGGACAGAGATTTGGGGTTCTGGCAGTAACTGCTGCTTCAAGGCTCAGTCATCGTCAGTAAAGTCTGTGGATGCCACCTGCCTTTCTGTTATGAAAACTGAGATGCTTCTGCGGTGGGACCACTCGAATGTGAACTGTTTCCTCCTAGCCCGATCTGGGAATGGGGGCACCCCTAAAATCCCTGTCAGGAAGTACAGGCAACAACACACTTCCACCCCACAGGCTGTGAACCATGGGATTTGAAGGTAGAAAATCAGACTTTGTCTGCTCGTACAGTCAAAGGTCAGCTATTCCCAGGGAAACGCCAGAGTCTAAGTGTGAGCTCCTGGTATGAACATTGGCTCCGGTCACTGAAAAATGCCCCCTTCACTCTAAGGTGACAAACACAGCAACTTCCCCCCTCAGGCAGAAATCTTAGAGCTCTGAATAAAGTTCATATTTGGAATAGTTGGAGGTTTTATGAGAAAACAATTTTAAGGAAAGACAAGAGATAAAGACAGTGGGTCTATAAGGTAGACTTTTTAGGGTGTCACCAAAATGTTAACCAAACTCCATCTTATTAAACAGCTCAGGAATTTAATGAGTTGGTCTAATTGCCCACAAACAATCCAGGCTTACTGACAAGGCTATCCCACAAGCAAGTGCTGAAGAACTACACGCAATGCGTGGTCTGAGCTGTTGGAAGTTCAGCCTGAGTGGTCTGCCCAGAGCCAACTTCCTGCCCTATGAAGTTCCCTTCAGAGGGTTCCAGGGGGACCTTGATAGGGGCAACTGCAAAGCACAAGTAACTGTTACCGCTTCCATTTCTCTCAGCGCAGGGATTTAATTAAACTCACTTCAAGCTCACAATTCACACATCTTGCCTCCTTTCTCAGCCCTTTTCAATACTGCTTTGCTGGCTAATTGCAGCCTGCCTCTAACAGAAAGACTTATGCAGAGGACGTATTCCATAGTTTTTTCTTTACTTAATAAAGATGTCACGGGTCCACATGTCAGCAATTAGAGGAGACTGTGTGTACCGTGGAAGAGGGAGATGCAGACAATTCATAAAGTTAGCAAGAGCCACTGTTATTAAATATTTATTGGCCCATAAAAAAATAAAGAGAGGCTGGAGAGGTGGCTCAGTGGTTAAGAGCACTGGCTGCTCTTCCGGAGGACCAAGGTTCAATTCCCAGCACCTACATGGTAGTTCACAGTCTATAACTCCAGTTCCAGGGGATCTGACACCCTCATACAGACATACATGCAAGCAAAACACCAATGCACATTAAAAATAAGAATAAGTAAATCATTTTAAATATTTTAAAAATAATAAATAAATGGAATTCTTGTTTATTATTTTTTAATTAAAAAGTGTGTATGTGTGTGAGAGAGAAAGACAGACAGAAAGAGATGTGTGGTGTAGGGACACATGGATGTGTCTGGCCAGAGGAATGTGTCAGGTGTCCTACTTGGCTCCTGTCCCCCACATTCCTTTGAGACAGTCTGTCACTGAGTGTGGAGCTAAGCTTCTGGTCAGCATCCCCCAGAGCATCCTTCCTACTCCACCCCACACACAGCGCTTATCCAACCACTTCCAAAAGTTCGCTTGGCTCTGGGTTCTGGTCCTCAGGTTTGGGCAGCAAGTACTCCTCCCCACAGAGACATCTCCTCAGCCCCTTTTGTTTTTGCTCTATACAGTTTGTAATCCTATTTCTTCGAAAACGAAGGGGTGGCAGGTTAGTTGCTTCCAACCCTGCACTTGAATGAAATGAAACAGAACACTAAGCTCTTCCCTGGGGAAGTGCCTGGCAGAGGGAGGGATGAGCAATTCTTCTGAACTTTGCTTGTCTACGGATTCTAGCATTGCCCTCAAACTTACCTATTCAAAGGCAGATTGTTAAGCTGTGAACATGTTACGAAAACCTCTGCACACAGAGTCATGACTGTAGTCACACATAGTCATGACATGTAGTTACACACAGAGTCATGATTGTAGTTACACACATAGTCATGACGTGTAGTCACACACATGAGTCGGGGTTAGAGGAATTATCTCCAAGTACGCAGTGAAATTCAGCGAACACAGCTAAGGAGACCTTTTGCTTTCTCCCATTTGCCTCTTTGTATTTGTATTTCCTTGTTTATTTTATATTGCATTTGTTCACTTAGTATGTGTGCCTCTGTGCACACGCGGAAGGCAGAGGACAGGGAGCAAGCCCTTTCACTTGCCGCGCCATCTTGTCAGCCCACCTCTTTCTTTTTTAAAATAGTTACGTACAACAAGTTTTCTACATAGATCTTTATATTGTAACATACTGTTGTAGTTAATAGGAGCGAAATGAAATCTTTGTTTTGTGGAAAGATAACTTCAAAAATAAAAATAATTAGCCAGAGGGGTCTCTTCCAGGTCATCCACGTTGTTATCCAATGGTCTGGATCCAATGAGGGCCATACAATGCTCTCTTCAAGCTTAATGGGCAAATCATGCTGTCCTGACGATTGCCTGTGGTTCTTATCTGCATGAACTTCCCTCATCATAGTAGGAGTCTAGGCCTGAGAACCACAAATCCCATCAGAGCCACAGTGGTGAGGGTTCACTCAGCTACAGCTAATGGCAACCTTTCTCTACAGGCTACGGAATCCCCGGTGAATTCTCTAGGGACGTCTACCAAGATAGCCACATTGCCGAGAACATACATTCATCCATTCCTGAGAGGTAGAGTCAGTCTCTACAAGACGGTTTATGTGTGGCCTTTCTGGGCCAACAGTAGCCTCTCCAGACCCGGCCGAGTTCACCCAGCTTCCCACTCAGCCTGCATATCTGTGAAAGGATTGAACCTGCCCAGAACTTCAGTTTGGTGGACTGTCAACTTCAAACACAGCACTTGCTTCTAAGTAACAAAAATGAGTGAGTGTAGGCCAGGAACATGGATTCAGGTTGCCCTGAACTGCTTGTTCCATCATGCATCATAAGAATACACACACACACACACACACACACACACACACACACACACACACACACACACACACAAAATGCCCTTGTCAAATACATTGGTGGGATACCAGGCAGGTGAATTTCAGCCAAGTGGAGGAAGTCTCTGCTATAACTTTCAGACTCTATTTGACAACATTCTTTCCTTTTGGGTTGGTGGAAGCTGTGGTCTGTTAAATTAATATATCCCAAAGGGTTTTATCAAAAGACCATTGGGTCAGATACAGAGGTCATTATAATCTATGAAGGGGATAAAAGACAGCTCAAAAAATTCTGGCTGTTAAAAAAGTGCGTGTGTGTGTGTGTGTGTGTGTGTGTGTGTGTGTGTGTGTGTGTGTGTACACTTTGGGGTCTTCTCCTTCTACTTTGTTTAAACCAAGGTTTCTTCTTTCATTCCTTCCTTTCTTTTTTTTCTCTCTCTCTTTCTTTCTACTTCCTTCTCTCCCTCCCTCCCTCCTTTCCTTCCTTCCTTCCTTCCTTCCTTCCTTCTTTCTTGTTTTTCCTGCATGTGTATTTGTACTACATGCATGCAGTGCCTGTAGAAGACAGAAGAGGGCGTCAGATCCCCCTGGAACTGCACTTACAGCTGTGAGCTGTCACGTGGGTATTAGGACTCAAAGGAGACAGGGTTTCTTGTTGTTTGTCTACAGGTTAACTGGCCTGTGAGCTTCTGGGTATCCTGTCTCTGCCACCCAGCTCCCTGCGGGAGTGACGGGATTACAGGTGTGTGCAAATCAGGTCTTCGTGTTCACACGACAAGGGCTTTACTCACAGAGCCACCTAACCAGCCCAATATATTCTAATTCTCCATAATCAACATCTAACCAGCCCAAAATATTCTAATTCTCCATAATCAACACGTTTCTTAACATTCACTCCATCTGTACAGATGTGGCATGTTCAGGGAGCTTCAGTTCTAGTGTTCTATCTAGCTTTAACGTGATTCTTCTCCGGAGAGTATGCCCTCCAGGAACTGGCTGAGATTTCGTTGTTAATCAGATACACAGCTAGCAAGCACGGCACTCCCAAGATTCTGTTGTAATTCTCTGAATGCTGAGACGGATCACTTTATAGCAACAGCACAAGGCCAGATCCATCCTTATGTTATTACACTAGACTATCCATGTGAGAGGCTTGGGCTAGTCTCCACAGCCCATCTGTGCCTAGTTCAGACCAGCCCTCTGCAGATAACCTCAGAGCCTTAGACAGTGCATTTGCCCTGGAGCTGAGTTTATCTCTGATTCTGAGCTTTCTCTTTTTAAGACACGTGAGAAAAGGAAATGAGGCATTCTTTCTAGGCTGGCTGGGTATTTAGCAGAATTCTGTTACATCTTCTGAGTATTCACTCTTGTCTTATTTAACACATCATCAGTGAAGATTTAGAACAATTACAAAAATCTGTTTCCTACGTTCTAAGCGTCTTCCTTTTGCCCAAATGTCATGCACAGTTTTCTGATGGCATTTGAGTCTTTGTGTTACTGTTGCTGTCACTGGTTAAGTGTGTCTCTTCAGATAGTTTACCGCACAGCAGGTTTAACAGACCAAAGGAACGTCTAGACTTTGAGCTCCCAGGTGTCTCCATGGAGATGAAAAGCACCTTCACCTACAGAAGAGTTAAAGCCATCAGGGGTGACAGTCCCTACTGAGAACATTGCTGTTGGACAGGGACGCTTTGCTGTCCCTGAGTTAGCAGTCACTGAGTTAGCGAGGGACTTTCTGGTAAATTCCATATTTTCATTAAAATGCTTTATCAAAATTGTTCTCACCATCGTCATTCATGATCACTGTCATCACGGCTACAGGTGACGTTCTTCAGATACAAACTCCTACCAGCGGGCATATTGTACTGAAGGGCTATGTTCTCTGGGAAGAATATGCTACAGGGTGAGGCAGCAACTGAAATAAACTTGTAACAATAAGTAGGCCTTTTCCACGTGCGTCCATGTATGTGGTATGTGTGTATATATGCATGTTTATATGTGTGTGGGTGCACATGCCTGTGCAGGTACATGAGCATGCACGTGTGAGGAAGGTTTAGCCAGCTTGCTTTATGGATCCTCTATCTCTGCTTCCCAAGGGCTAAGATTATAGGCAGATTTCCATGTCCACTCAGCATTTATGTGGATGCTGGGGATTTGAACTCCTGCCCTCAGCTTGCATGGAACGTGCTTTATCCACTGAGCCATCCCCCTAGTCCTAGGTCTTTTTTTTTTTTTTTTCAAAATCTTTGGTCTAGAAGAAATGTGAACCATACAACATGCTAGAAGGAGTCAGTTTGGCACACCAGAGGCACAGTGTGGTGCCCCAGCCAGCGGGGTCTTCAACAGGGACCTAAAGGGAGGGCCGGCGAATGAGAGGGACAAGAGACACAAAGAACGAGAGCAAGACAGGACGTCTGATCAAGCTCCAAAATTTTATTTTTCTCTCAAGGCATGTATAGGTAGGCAAAGGGGGTTGCGAGCAGGAAGCAACTTAATTATGGGGGTCGAAAGCAGGAAGGGACTTAATTATGGGGTTTGCAAGCAGGAAGGGACTTAGTAATGGGGGTTGCAAGCAGGAAGGGACTTAATTATGGGCTGTTCGGCCAGCAGGAAATGTTGCTCTGAAGGTTATCTATCTACCCTTGTCTAACTGCCTAATTGCTTAACTGCAGCTCATTCATCTGATATCTGAGAAGAGGTTCTGGTATCTGTGAGAAGAGGTTCTGGTGCTATGGAGACTTAAGCAAGGCCTAGATCTAAGAAAAGAGGAGAGAAGCCCAAATATGGCGGCATGTGTGTCAAGGGTCACTTAGGCTTATGGCTCCCGTCAGTGTGGAAAATCCTGTAAGGATCTGGACATGGATGGGATGCTCTCCTCCCTACTAGCCTGCCCTGTCACTGCAGATGTGGAAAGAGAGTTCAGCCCTCACACAGGGCTGAGAGACAATGGATGCACCTTGTCCTGGTTTACCTAGTCTTAGAGAGCAATAAAGAGACACAAAACTAAGTATGATGTTAGAAAGATGGCAAAACAGGAGTTCCCTGTCCCAGGCCTTTTCTTTTGGGCCACCAACCAGCTTCCAAATCATGACACAGAGACTTCCTATTAGTTATGAACGCTTGGCTTGTTTCTGGCTAGCTCTTTTAACTTAAATTAACCTGTTTCTCTTTGTCTACATTTTGCCTCGGGGCTTTCCCCCTTTTCTTCTGTATAACTTACTTTCACAACTTCTCGTGTCTGGCTGGCAGCTGCCGGCTTCTTGCCCTGAGCATGCCCCTCTCTTTCTCCCCATTCTCTGCCTTCTTTCTTCTCATTCTTTTTGAGCCTAGATTTCTCCTCCTACTTATTCTCTCTGCCTGCCAGCCCTGCCTATCCCTCTCCTGCCTACCTATTAGCTGCTCAGCTTTTTATTAGACCCATCAGGTGCCTTAGGCAGGCAAGATAAAATAGCAACACATCTTTTCATAATTAAACAAATGCAACATAAGCAGATGTACCACATCTTTGTTAAACAAATGCAGCAGAAACAAATGTAACATGCCTTTACACAGTTAAAGTAATATCCCACAGGATAAACAAATGTAACACATCTTTACATAGTTAAGTATTCCACAACAGCTCCCCACTGTCAGCTCATAACTGGTCCAAGTGCTGAGAATAAGTGACGACTGAGTGCTCGGCCCCAGAGAAGACATCTATGTCACCCCCTCCCTGGCTCAGGGAACATCATGGGAGAATGGGAAGAATATAAGTTCTAGAGGATGGACGGGGCAGAGTGAGGTGAAATACTGTCTCTAGACATGATGTGGTTGTTTTGCTCCTGAGTTCATGGCAGCTGTCCTTACCAGTTTCAGACCTGCCCAAAACGGAGCCCACTGACATTTCATGATGGATGTGGGAAGGGACTCATGAGGCCCTGCGCCACCCTGAGAAGTGCTATTGGCAAGTATTGGTTGCTGGGAAAGAGGGAGTCTTTTCTTCAATGGTGTAGCCTCCAATAAGCTGCTCATGCTCAGCTTAAAACAAAACAAAACAAAACAAAAAACAAAAACCCTCCCACTCATGCTCATGTAAGCAGTCCTAACTAAATTCCTCAGGTCTCAAACAAACACATGAACAAAACGTGTGAAAGTAAGAGAGGGGTGTACTGGGAGGAAAGAGTTCAGCGGAGTGGGACGGGATGAGAGATGGTAATAGAAATATGTGAAAGCAACCCAAACACGCAATATACTTGTATGAAATGTCAAAGAATAAATAAATAAAAATAAAAGAATACCACTTCCTACCTTCTTGCTACTGTTAGGTATCGTCAGTCATTTTTCAATCAACAAGAGATGTATCTGAAGTTTTAACTGTTAACTTCAAAGAAAAAATTTGGCATTTATTAAAGGATGTTATTCTGGGGGTGGGGGTGGGGAGTGACTCCAGCAAGAAAACAGGAACTTTCCCAAGTAGATTGAATTTACTCTCTGCGTCAGAAATGATTCCCTTTCATTTTTAAAAGGCAGAACTATTCCAAACTGTTAAGATTCTTAAACTTTAATAGTATGTTTCAATTTAGTTTGAGCAAGATCATATGAATGAATTGACCTTTCATTTAAATTTTTATTAAAAATTTTAAACATTCCAAATGGAGTATTTTGTATATGAGGAATCTAAAAATCTGAAGGATGGGTAAACATGCTTGGCCTGAGCCCCACCGGCCAGCATCAGGCTGTATAAAAAGTGGAGGGACATCAGCACCGCCTAATGGGGAGGGGCCGGCTCACCTGACACTCTTCTGTAGCAGTGGGGAGAGGAACAGGTGAGGAACAGGAAGAAGAGGGGGCGCTGTTAGCTGGACATGGATCTAAGCTCTCGGGGAATCACCACGTGAGTAATACTTTCAGGAGACTTTGGCAGAGGAGGGCATTATTACCCTCACACACATTCTTCTGAAAGCGTTACTAATTTGAAAAATAGAGCAAAACACCACTGAAAATAAAGGTCACATTTAGAAAAGCCTGACCTTGAGCACTGAACAGAGTTCTTGCTCACAGGTCGCATGCCCTTCTGGCCACAGAGTCTTCCTTCACATGACAGAAGAGTCACGGAAGACACCCAGTGAAGAATGAGTTCAAGGCAGGCAGGTAGAGAGCCCAGCTTAATCCTTCCTGGACACCAAGTCTCTACTAGTAAATGTGCAAGCTCTGCTGCTCCTTAAACATGTTGTTCTTGGCTTTTTGTTGTGAATAATACTCTTTAAAGCACTGTGCCAGCTGGGTTTATGGCCATTTGTCACAAGCCAGAGTCGTATGGGAAGAGGGAATCTCAATTGAAGAAATGCCCCCATTGGCTTTGCCTTTGGGTAAGTCTGTAGTGCATTTTTAAAATTAGTGATTGATGTGAGGGAGTGACCCCCTTGCGGGTGCTGCCGTGCCTTGGCAGGTGTCCTGAGGTGTACACACAGCAGGGTGGGCAACCTATGAGGAGCAAGTGAGGAAGCAGAACTCCTCCGTGGCCTCTGCGTCAGTTCTTGGCTCCAGGTTCGTGCCTTGAGTTCCTACCCTGACTTCCTTCAGTGATGGACAGTGAGGTGGAAGTGTAAGCTGAAGAAACCCTTCCTTCCCACATTGCTCTTTTGTATGGTGTTTTATTACCAGAGGAACCATGGCTCGTGCTTAGCTGCCTTTCCCATACACCCTAAGACCACCTGCCATGGGATGGTGGTCTGGGCCCTCCTGCATTAATTAATAATCAGACAGTCCTCCAACAGACATGCCCATAAGCCATGACTGAGGATCTAGACAATTCCTCAATCAAGACTTTCATCTCAGATGTCTCTAGACTGTTAAGCTGACAAGCAAAGGAAGCTCGGTCTTAGATCTGCTGCTTTTATTTCTCCACGAGCAGATCACACTCTCACAGGTAAGAGTAGAACATTTCCAGTCCCCAGCTCACTCCTGCCCCACCACCACCTCCTCCAGGGCCTGGGGAGTAACCCTGCCTAGGCTGGGTAGGTTAGTCCCTGTAGCTTGCAGTTGCATGTTGGGTATAGGCAGCTGAAGCCATGTCTACACACATACTCACAGGCCAACAAGGAATGAGAATTCCAAAGATAACTTAGCACGGATGCCTTGAAGAGTGCACTGTCTTTTTCTTTGTTAAGATAAACTGTCTGGCCTGGCTGTGGTGGCACACGCCTTTAATCCCAGTGCTTGGGAGGCAGAGGCAGGTGGATCTCTGTGAGTCTGAAGCCAGCCTGGGTTACAGCGAGAGTTCCAGAACAGCTGGGACTGTTATATAGAGAAAGCTTGTCTCAAAAAACAAAAAACAAACAAAAATAAACTGTCTGTATGTCTAACAGCACCCAGGCATCACTCACTGATCCAGTTCTGTGTTCTAGGACACACGAGCCTAGAAATGTCAACAGGTGCTACCTGAAGTCTGACCCATGCCTATCAACAAGAACACAGCAAATCTCTTAGCCCATCTGGCATCCCAGGCAAAATCTAGCCAAGAGTATCAGTTACACAAGTTTTTGTTTTTCAATGAAAGTACTGGCAACTTTCCTGTGATTTGTGGAATGTATAGTTAAGGCACATCTCCAAAAACTCCAAGAGGCACCTCCCCCTTCCTCTCCCACTCTAAGATTTAAGTCTACAGACAGGCCTCTGGCCAGATATGTTTCTTCCCTTCGCTATGGCTCATAGATGGCCTGTACTCATGTTTACTGGAGAGCTGGATGGGCTGTGCTCATGGTCGGGCCTTCTGATGTTGGCCTCTAAGTCATGCCAATCAGCACGTACTTCAGATATCCTGAGCAACAGGGGTGCAGCTAAAGAAGAGTTAGCTCTTGGGGTGTGATGCTTTCCAGTATTTGAGGGATGTAGCTATGTATCCACCCCCACCACCAAGGATATATATCTTCTTAACAAATGCTGTGCTCCTCCAAAGAGAAAGTGTGTTTTTCAGAACCCAGCAGTCAGGAGATAAAAACTAGAATAACTCACTTGGGCTGCTAGGCCTGGGGTTCTTCAGCAGATGTGATAACAGAATGTAAATATTGATGTTTAGCCGTCAGCCATTGGCCCTCCCTGCAGAGGTGAGGAGAGCTTGGCTGCTCCTGCTGAGAGCTGGCTAAGGACATGCAGGAAGTTCAGAAGAGAATGTATTTGTTAATTTTTCCCCTTAAGTTTGAGACTTTAAAAGAAAAGCAACTAAGAGGAAACATGGGGCTTCCTCCCCACCGAGTCTTGCCTGCACCACCCACCCTTCACAGCAGTCACAGTTCCAAGGGCTGAAGCTGTTCTAATGGGCTGTGTTAGCTCAGGGGGTCGAAGCTGACTTGGCTGTGAAAGCTTGGTCTTGGAAGTTGCATGTTGACTGCTGGCCTCCTACTCACGCCACTGTGGTCTCTTTGACACCAAGGGAGGTTTCAAAAGGGTCACACTCTCCACCCCAGCTGTGGTAGTCTGTATTTTAAAGCCTTCTGGCAGAATCCCAACATTTAATGAAGTCTTTTCATTTGGTCAACACTGATCATACACAGCCATGTGTGTCGTAACGACATTCAGCTCAATGTTGGGCCACGTATGTGGGTGGTGGTCCTCTAAGACTTACTGATCCAGTTCTTTGTTCTGAGACACAAGATACACTTCAAACTTACTGTCTAGTGATGCTGTAGGCTTCTTAATGTCATAGAGCAAGGTTAGCATTATGTCATGTGTTTGTGATGATGCTGAGGTCATGGACAGGTGTCAATCTTATAAAAAGATGGTACATGCACATAATCCAGGCACTTGGAAAGCTAAGGTATGGGGATTGAGACTTTGAGACAAGCCTGGGTTTCATAGAAAGTCCTGGGCCAGGCTGGGCTAGTGAGAGCTTGTCTCAAAAACAAAGGTTTTTTGTTTTGTTTTGTTTTAGTATACTTCACACTATTATGTGTAGTATATAATACATGGTAGTGATCAGAATGACTATGTTACTTGTTTGTAGTATGCTTTTTGCTCATAAACAAGTTTGTGTGGAGAAATATGAAATGTTACTCCAGCATCAGCTGCCTCATACACTTCACGTCTATCATATTTCTTGACTGCACCAAAACACCACATTTAGTAACCAACTTGTGCCATGTAGGTTTGTGTGAGTGAGTATAATATGTTCCCACAATGACAAAATTGACCAAGGACATATTACTCAGGATATGTCCCTATGTTTAAACTGACCCATGACCACATAAGTAAGGTGATATTTTATTTGTGCTGAAATGTGATTTTATTTGTATGTTAATAAATAAAGTTGCCTGGGGGTCAGAGCTAATAGCAAGCCATAGCAGAAGCTGAGTGGTGGTGGCACATGCCTTTAATCTGATCACATGGTAGGCAGAGTCTGTGTGTTCAAGGACATAGCCAGCTTGGGGACACACTCCTTGAATCTCAATACCAACCATAGAGACCTGGAGGTCTATATAGACAGACAGTGATGAGGAGGACATGTGGTTGGATTTACAACCAATGAGAAGGCAGAACAGAAAGTCAATAAAAAGACAGACACATAGGAAGTAGGTCTCTTTCTCAGGGGAAGGACAGCAGCGGGTGGTAAGATTGTGGTTTTAGTCTCAGCTCTTAGCTACTACTCTGACCTCTTGGGCTTTTAACTCTGCATTTGGCTCTGTGTTTCTTTTTTCTTTTTTTTTTTTTTTTTTTGGTTTTTCGAGACAGGGTTTCTCTGTGTAGCTTTGGAGCCTTTCCTGGAACTCTATCTGTAGCCCAGGCTGGCCTCGAACTCACAGAGATCCGCCTGCCTCTGCCTCCCGAGTGCTGGGATTAAAGGCGTGCGCCACCACCACCCGGCTCTGTGTTTCTTATTTAATAAAACGGTTTAGAATTACATCTACAGAAAATGTCACGCTGAGTTGGGGATGTTGTTCCACAGCAAAGCACACCCTCAGTATGCACTAGGCCTTGGGCCTCATTTCCAGCACCAGGAAAGAAGAAAAAAGAAAATATCGGGTTGTAACATGTACTGGATTTGCTAACTAAAGGGAGTAAACTTGAGACTTTAAAAAACCAGACTAACAACACCAAAAACACTGAAATTCTCACAGTTAGTGAAGACCTATGCAATGAAGTTGTCTCTTCCTTTTCAGAGAAGGGTCACCGTAGTCGGAAAATAGAAATATAGGACATGAAGTTAAGTTTGGATTAAAAAAAAAAAAAAAACTTAAAAGAAATAGTTACAGCCTGTGATAGAGCCCAGACACAGAACATATGTTTAGCACATATGAGGCCCTGTGTTTAATTCCCAGATTCTCATCTAATGTATGTAAGAACTATGGCCCCAAGTATTGGGTGAAACATCCTTATAATAATTATAAAAAAAAATAGTTCCCATCTATCTGAAAGCCAAATTTAGTTCCACATTCTGGGATTCATCTGTTGTCCTGGATTGAGAGTGCTGTTTCTCTCCCATCTAACTTGAAAACTATCTCATTTTAATAGTGATTCCATTTTCAGAGATTACCCTTAGAGAAATAAAGAGAAATGAGCTAAGTTTTTGTTTTTTTTTTTATAAAAATCAGATACAGAAGGATGGTTACCACAATAATGTTTGTGTTACCCCATACTGAATATTTTAAACTCCGTATTACATTCACCTTTAATGCAATAGATGCTTTGTTAATTTTCATTAATATAGTATTAAATAATTATAGCAGACCAAATCAATGAAGTATTATGAATCATTAAATGTGGAGATGCTGGTCTGTATTTGTTGATATGGAAAAATCCCAAACAATATTAAATGGAAAAAAATCACAAAAATATATAGTATGATTCAATTTATTAAACATGATACCTATAAATATTCATGGGGAGATTTTGAAAAGTGCATATGAAAACATTAAGATAATCTTTGGATGATGAGATCCAAACTTAAACTTCATTATGTTTCTCACAGTGACATTAATAATTTTAATAGTCTAAAAGAAAATATTTGTGTTTGCAATAAAGTCTGTCTCTGTATCAGGCCTGGGCCTCAGCAGAAATCAGATTGGCACAGTTTACCGCAGAGACCATTGTAAACAGATAAGCAGGGCTTGGGGAAATCCACAGACAGTTCACTACTCAAGACCTAGAAAGAGTAAGTACCATAACCACCCAAAACAGACGTGTTTATTCAAGCTTTGAGATAGGAGGAGCCCGGCTGAGCAAAGGCAGTGTCAGAACTATAGATCAGCACTTCCTTCCCTTCCTGTCTGCCAAAGTCAGCTCTAGGCCAGAGGAGAGATACTCTGGATAGGAGTCAGCCTCAGGCGCCCGGAGAGCATGCAAGGATAAGGAACAGATCTGGGACTCACCCCTTCCATCATCGTGTTTAATGATCGCATAGTACGGCAGTGAGTCAATCCGCTTTACTTACTTAATGCTCTGTTCGTGGAAATTAGCATGGCATCTGTTCCATTAAGAAGCTGAAAAGAATGCTACTTCCGCTCTGTCAGTGGGCGGAAACCCACACCATCAAGATTCCAGCTTGTGACAAGTTTGCATGGAGAGCAAGCAGCCTAATTCTAAGGGGCCTCAGGCCTTTGGGAAGGAAGTTCACACTGACTGGGTGGTCAATGGCCAAGCTGATGAGGAAAAAAGGGGCAGCCACCGAAGAGAAAGGAATTGGGTAAAAATTGAGGCCATCTGTATTCTCGTTTGTCAGTCTTCAAAAGCCAGAGGGTATAAATACAGAAAAGATTCAAAGTTGTTGCGGGTTGCTTTCTTATGACATCTACCTGTGTGTGAAAGTTAACAGTCAGGGCGGGACACAGGTGAAGACCTCCACTTGGATATGAGCTCTATGACGGATAACAAAGCCCCCGGAGGTTGGGGGAGGAAAGCATAAAGAAAATTTCCATATTCCTGGGAGAGGGGCAAGAAACCATCCTGGGAAATGAGCTTATCAAAGACAGCGACAGTAAACTGGATCACCACAGCGGGATGCATAGTTAGAAAGGGCATCAGCCGAAGACTTTGAAGCCGAGTAAGGTATTCTGCTAAGGTCAGTAGAAACCAGAAGGGGCTTGCACTCTCCGTTTCCCAACACACCCAGTCTTCAGAACAGTAGGAAGGAAGAGTTGTTACAGGCTCTGAATCTCTGTGAGCAGGGGGCATGTGGACTTAGGTGGGACTCCGGAAGGCAGGGCTAGCCTCCTCCTAAGGCTGCCACTGAGGCCAGGATACTCCTACCCTTAACTCTTCCACACACTGTCGCCTCCACCAAACAATTAGGAATTTGTAGCAGGGCCAGGATCCCAGCAGGGCAGAGCCCTATGGACCTCTGGGGTCAGAAAGCAAAGAGGATGGAGTGTGACAATGAGGTGCTGAGCTGGCCTCATCCCCAAGGCTGCCAGTGAGTTCAGTGGGACCTTGCAGCAAGGGCTCTCATCCTGCACCCACCCGTCAGCTATTGACTGGACTGGAGAGAGACCAAGGAACTGAGAACCACATTGCCGAGCACAGTGGAGATATATGTCAGAAACCCAAAAGGTGCCGGGTCCAAAGCCCACTGCGGCAGCAAATGCCCGAAATCCGATTTGATGGGTTTGAGCTAGAAGTAAATTGTACCTCTTCCATTGGTGAAGTTAGCTACGGGAAGCGTCATGGTGTTTCTTCATTTTCTGTTTTATTGAATAATTCGAGAAACATTGGTTTCAGTCCCCTTTAAATGTTTGGCAGTGTTCAGCAGTGAATCCATTTGGTTTGACTCTTTTTGGTTAGATATTTTTTATTACTATTCTATTCATCTATCTGTCTGTCTATCTATCTATCTATCTATCTATCTATCTATCTATCTATCTATCTATCTATCTCTATCTCCTTCTCTCCATCCTTCCCTCCTTCCCTCACTCCTTCGTTATGTAGACTACACTGGCTTACTTCAAATGCTGCCTCTGTCTCCTGAGTGCTGGCATTAAAGGTGTATGCTACTATGCACAGCTACCGTTTCAATCTTCTTACTTGTTTTTATGTATCTGTTTAAATTGTCTATCTCATTATAGCTTGATTTGGTAGGTCATGTGCATCTAGAAATCCATCCATTTTTTTTTTTTTGCCAGATTTTGCAACTGGGTGGAATATTTGTTTTTGATATGGCCTAATGGTTTTAAGGATTTCATTGATATCTATTGTAATGCCTCCATTTCATCCTTAATTTTGTTAATTTTGGTTTTATCTCTCTTTCATTTGGTTGGTTTGCTAAAGGTTTGAATTATCTTTTCAAGGAACCAATTCTTTGTTTCATTGATGCTTTATAATTTTTAGTTTGCCTTTCATTAATTTCTGCCCTAACCCAGTGACTTTGGACTTGGCTCTTTTTGGCTTTTCCAAGGCTCAGAGGTACACTAGGTTGCTTATTTGAGATCACCTTGTCTTTCTGTTTTCACTTCTGTTTTTAATGTAGGATTGTAGAACTATGAACTTCCCTCTTACATGGTTTTTGTATCTCATAAGTTTTGATGTGTATGTTTTAATTTTCATTAATTTCTAGGAATTGTTTCATTTTCTTCTTAATTTCTTCAGCGATCCATTCTGTGGTGTATTGTTCAGTCTTCATGAGTTTGTGTGTGTTCTGTGATTTCTGTTGCTGCTAATTTCTAGTCTTATTCCATTGTGGCTGGATAAAATATAAGGAATTATTTCAAGTTTCTTGTGTTTCTTCAGACTTTGCATCCAATTAGATGTCTGTTTTAGAGAGAGTTGCATAGATTTCAGAGAAGAACATGTACTCTGTAGTGTTTGGATGGAATGTTTTCTAGACGGCTCTAAAGTCCATTTGATCTATGATGTCATTTAACTCAGAAATTTTTCTGCTTGTTATTTGTTGAGATGACCTAACATCTGTTAAAACATCACTAGTCACATAAGAATGAGTGAACTTGAAGATAAGCCAATAGGAAACATCTAAACTGAAACACAAAGAGAAAAAGACGGACAACATAACTAGCATCTAAGTCCCGTGGGGCAATAGCAATGATGTCGCATTGCACAGCATTGGAGTTTCAGAAAAAAAGGTTAGAAATGGAGGAGATGTTTGAGACGAGGTTCACTTTAGACAGTGACACAGGAAGAGAGAGAATTGCTTAAATCTACATTCCTATTCTAGGACCACTCTAACTCTTAGCTTCCAAATGAGCAGCATTTCTGGTACTGAGCTGAGAGTTAACCTTAAGGTGCCCTCACAGGCAATGACAGCCAGTGTGTCTCGGCAAGAGTACAGCCATCTTGGGTTCCAGACTGAACAGCAGCCTTGTGGTAACAGGAAGGCGGTACATCAAACACAGGAGCCTTGTGTACTTAGGAACCACAATGGGAGATGTGACCATCTCTCTGAGGGCATCCTCTTATAGTACAGGGAACAGTCTTAGCAAAATTAGGTCAAGTTGTTGGAACTTTTCTTTATGAAAATTTATTCCCCCCACTAAAACTCTCATGATTGTCCTGGATATTTTGAGGTTCAAAGGTTGTTTTCCTGTGATACCGTTGTATTAAATGGCCCCTTTTCTTTCTTTCCATTATTCACATACATACAAAGTCATGGGTTTTGTCACGCCAACTTCATGCGTACATGTCATTATGCTTTGTTCTCATTCATGCCTTCTCCCACTGCATCTCCCATGGCTTTTCCTCCATCCATAGGCTCCATTCCTTTTTCCAGTCAGACCCTCCTTCTGCTGTGCAGCAAGATTTCTTGTGTTTGGATCACCAGCCCCCAAACAACAACAGAGACTTATTATTAATTATGAAAATGTTGGCCTTGAGCTTAGGCTTGTATCCAACTAGCTTTTTTTTTTTTTTTTTGGTTTTTCAAGACAGGGTTTCTCTGTGTAGCTTTGCGCCTTTCCTGGAACTCACTTGGTAGTCCAGGCTGGCCTCGAACTCACAGAGATCTGCCTGCCTCTGCCTCCCGAGTGCTGGGATTAAAGGCGTGCGCCACCACCGCCCGGCCCAACTAGCTTTTATAACTTAAAAAAAAAAACATATTTTAAAAATCTACATTCTGCTGGGCGGTGGTGGCGCACACGTTTAATCCCAGCACTCGGGAGGCAGAGCCAGGTGGATCTCTGTGAGTTCGAGGCCAGCCTGGGCTACCAAGTGAGTCCCAGGAAAGGCGCAAAGCTACACAGAGAAACCCTGTCTCGAAAAACCAAAAAAAAAAAAAAAAAAAAAATCTACATTCTGCCACGTGACTCAGTTACCTCTCTCTCTTCTCAGTATGAAACGTCTGACTTGCTCTGAGTCTGCTGGTGAAATCCTTGTGCCTAGATTCCTCCTCCTCTTCCTCTCTCTCCAGAAATCCAGCCTATCCTCTCCTGCCTAACTATTGACCATTCAGCTCTTTATTAAACCAATCACACCAATACATCTTCACACAGTGTACAAATATACCACAACACTGCCGTCCTATTATGTGTGCTTGTGGTAGTTTGAATGTAATTGGTTCCCATAAGCTCATAGGGACTGGCACTATTAGGAGGTATGGCTTTGTTGGAGTAGGTATGGCCTTGTTGGAGGAAGTATGTCACTGTGGAGGTGAGCTTTGAGGTCTCATATATGCTCAAGCCACACCCAGGTCTTAGTTTATTTTCTGTTGCCTGCAAGGTCAAGATGTAGTCAACACCTGCCATGATGACAAAGAATGACTTTCTGAACTGTAAGCCACCCAATTAAATGTTTTTCCTTTGTAAGAGTTGCCATAGTCATGGTGTCTCTGCACAGAGAAAGAAACCCTAACTAAGATAATGCTATTACCCTCTCTGTTTCCCATCTTATTAATCTCTTCTTCCCATCTCATGACCCTTTTTTGAATTTCATTTTATTGTACACATACAAATAAACACACATGTATGTATACTTACATTTATAAACTTAAATCTAAGTTCTGCATATGACAAAAGCACTTGGTATTTGCCTTTTGAGTCTGGCTTATTTTACTTAACATAATGATTTCCATTGGTATCCATTTTCCTGCAAATGTCATGATTTTATTTTTCTTGACAAATGCAGAAAATTCGAACACATAATATACATATATATATTACACTTTTGTTATCCATTGACCCTTTGATGGACAGCTAGACTGATTCTGTCCTAGTTATTGCGCAGTTATAAAGATGAATGCCCAAACATCTCTGTGGTATGTTGACACAGAGTCCTTTAAATATACAACCAGGAGTGGTATAGCTGGATCATATAGTAGCTCTATTGTAGTGTTTTGAGGAAATTCCATACTGGTTTCCATGGTGGCATCACAAAGATACCACCCCACCAGAACTGACGAAGAGTCCCTTTTTCCCTACGTCCCCCTCCTGCACTTCCCATGTTTCCTTGGCTGTAGCGATTCCCTGATTGGGTGAGGTAGACCTTCAAAGCAGTTTTATTTGCATTTCTTTGATGGTTAAAGATGTTGGACAACTTTTGAAGTATCAATTGGTCATTTATACTCCTTATTTAGAGAACTGTCTATTCAGTTCATCAGCCCATTTACTGACCAGATGATTTGGGGGTTTGGTGTTAATGTTTGCAATCTCTGTGTGTTCTTGATACCAGTCCTCTTCATGAGCAGTGATTGGAGGGATGTTTTTCCCATTCTGTAGGCTCTCTTTGCTTTGGTGATAGTTCCCTCTGTTGTGCAGAAACTCCTTGATTTCATGTAATTCTATTTGTCAATTTCTTGAAATTATTTCCTGTGTAATTGGAGTCATGATCATCAAATTCTTCTTTATGCCTGCATCTTGAAGTGTTTTGCTCCAGCAGCTCCAAAGTTCCAGGCCTCATATTCATGTCTTTTTCTCCATTTTGCATTGGGGCTTGTGTGGGTTAAGGGATGTGGATCCAATTTTGTTCTTCTACATGGGGACATCCTTTTTCTCAGTACCACTGGTTAAAGGGGCTGTCTTTTCTCCAGTATATGTTTCTGACAGCATTGTCAAAAATTAGGCAGCAGCTGTACCTGTGTGGTTTATCTGTGGATTCTCTATGCTCTTCCATTGATTTTTGTGGGAGTTTTCTGTATGTGTGTTTGCAAGTATCAAGCTTTAATTAATTTTTTCGTTATAATAGCTCTGGAATATAATCTGAGATCATATAGTATGACACCTCCAGAACCATTCTGTTTCATTTTGTTTTATCTGAAACAGGATTTCTATGTAGCTTTGACTGTCCTGGAACTCACTATGTAGACCAGACTGTCCTCTGATTCACAGAGACCCTCCTGCCTCTGCTGCTGGAGTGTTGGGATTAAAGGCATATACTACCAGACCTGGCCCAGCACTGTTCTTTATGTCCAAGCCTTTTTGTGTTTTCATATGACTTTTTAGGACTTTTTCATATTCTGTGAAGAATTTCAGGGGGATTTTGATGGGGATTTCATTGAAACTGTACATTGCTTTGGAAATACAGGAATTTTCATTCTGTGCAGCCATAAACATGGAAGGTCTTTTCATCTCCTAGTGTCTTCTTTATTTCTTCAGCATCTTGATGTTTTCATTGTAGAGATCATTGACCATCATTAGGTTTATTACTAGGTATTTTATTTACTTATTTAGAAGCCATTATGGATGGGATTTTCCACCAAATTTCTTTCTCAGAGCATTAGAAAAGCTATTTTTTTTGTATGTTGATTTGCTTCAAGTGCTTTTTGGGTCTAAGAGGTTTCTGGTGGCTTATGTGGGGTCTTTTAAGTAGAGGATCACGTCATCTAGAAATGGAGAGAACTTGACTTCTTCCTTCCCTGTTTGAATCCCTTTTCTTTCTTTCTCTTGTCTTACTGCTTGGTTAAGATTTCAAGCACTATATTGAGTAAGCATTGAGTGAGTGGGGACCCTTGCCTCATTCCAAATCTTAAAGAAAATATTAAAGCTTTCTCCCATTTAATATTAACTATAGATTTGTCACATACAGCCTTTATTAAGTGGAGATATGTTCCTTCTATTTTTAGTTTCTTCAGAGTTTTTATCACGGGGGTTGGCTACTGGATTTTGTTGAAGGCCACTTCGTCATCAATTGGGATGGTGCTGTACTTTCTGTCCTGAAGCCTGTTTATGTGCTAGATTATGTCTATTGACTTGTGTATGCTGAATCAACTTTGCATCCCTGGAGGTGACACCAGCTTGATCACGATATAGGATCTTCTTAATGCATTTTTAATTCAACTTGAAAAAAATGTTACTGACATTGAATCTGTGCTTACCAGGGAAATTGGCCTGTAGTTTTCTTTCTTTGTTGTATCTTTATCCACTTTTGATATGGGTATAATGCTGGTTTTGCAGAATGGGACTGGTAGAGTTTTCCCTTTCTGTCTTAGGGAACAGTTTGAGGATCATGGGTATTAGATCTTCTTTAAAGGTTTAGTAGTACCTTGCAGTACTTCTGTCTGGTCCTGGACTTTTCTTTGTTGGGAAACATTTTGTTATTGCTTCAATCTCATTGGTTCCTATGGACTAATTTAAATTATTTATATCTTCTTGACTTAAATTTGTCTGATCATTTATGTCTAAGACTTTTTTCCCATTTCTTTTAGATTTTCCAGTTTTTCAAGGTACATCCCAATGTCTCCCTGTATTTCATTAGAGTCTACAGTAACATTTCCCTTTTCATCTCTGATTTTCTTTCTTCCACAACTTTATATGTATAATACACTTTATATCCACTCCTAATTATTCTCTCTTATACCCTTCCAACTCCCTCAGAACCTCCTCTTTCCAGAAAGTTCCCTTTCTACTTCTCTTTCTTTGGTAAAATTCAAAGAATCACAGTTAAAATCATAATTACTGGTTTATAATTCTGACACCATTAATTAAACTAAAAAGCACATAGCTTTTAAAAAGTACAATAAAAAGGGCATGGGATATGCTTGTCCCTTCAAGTTACTGCATTTATTGACCCAAGGGACTGTACCATTCACTGAATCAAAAATGTTCATCAGCATTACAGCCAGTCACTCCTGTAAGTTTTGAAGATTAGTGATGTTTCCTATCTGTATGAAGCTTAAAATCTGACAGAGGCTGGAGCTGTAGTTTGGTGGTAGAGTGCTTGTTTTAAAATGTAAGAGCCTGAATTCAACCTCCAGTTCAAAAAGAAAAAAAAAAATCCAGTGGAGTGGAGTGGCCCACACCTTTAACTCAGCACTTGGGAGACAGAGGCAGGTGGATCTCTGTGAGTTCTAGGCCAGGCTGGTCTACAGAGTGAGTTCCAGGCTAGACAGGACTACAATAATGAAACCCTGTCTTAGAAACAAAAAGCAAACAAAACAACAACAAAAACCCCTAACATTACACAGAGCCATAGTTAGAAAAGTACAATAATGACCTAATTGCTCTGCTAGGTCTCACCTATCAAACTTTCCAGAACCTCCCAAAGTATTGCCAGCAACTAAGGACAAAGTCTGTGTTCTTTCAGTACAGACATTGTTTTTTGAGTTGTTTAATCCGAGGTTGGTTGACCACAGATATTAAACCCACAGATTTTTTTTAGGAACATTGTCTGCTGTGAACGCTTTCCTCTGGATGATTTTGTAATTTTTTTTATTTTTTTTATTGAATGTATTCCTACCCTTGCTCTCATTTCTTTACATTGATATTATAAATACAATACTTTCATTAGTTTTCTAACTCTTTTTGTTATAAATAAAAAGATATTGGGCTAGAGGATGACTACACAGTTAAAGTATTCATTACTCTTGTTTCAGACTCTGGTTCAAATCCCAGCACCCACATGGTGGTTCATAACCATCCTAACTGCCGTTCCGCGGGCTCCAAAGCCCACTTCTGACTTCTGCAGGCCCCAGACATGCACGTGGTACACAGACACACATGCAAAGGCAGAACATTCATACTCACAAAATAAAGTAAATAAATATTTTTAAAGTTATTGATTATTATATATCTTTTATTCGTCATCCATCTTCCCTAGTAATACTGATTTTTTTTTAAATCTTAATCTTTCTTCGTTTTCTTTAAGTTTGGAGGAGAACTTTCCCTGCCCGTTTACCTTCTTTGTTATCTTTCCTAATTGTAGGGGTGGGGAGTGGGGGCTGGGATTTAGATGGGGAGAGTGCACACCAAGCAAAATAAAGAATGAAAGGACAGTGTGATAGAGATCCTGTCAGCTTGATGGGATTTAGAATTACCTAGGCAACAAAGGACTGAGTGCATCTCTGACATTGTTTCCAAAGCAGTTTGAGATGGGAAGGTGCACCCTGATTATAGGCAGTATCTTCCGGTGGGCTGGAGTCCTGAACTAAATGAAACAGAAAAAGTAAGTGCAGCATCGGCATGGCATTCACCTCCCTCTTCTTCCGGACCGACCGTGCGGGTACCATCCTTACGCTCCTGCCACCATGCCTTCCAGGCCACGGTGGACTAGTCTCTCAAACAGCGACAAAAATAAGGCTCCCTCTTCCTTAAATTGTTTTGTATTTTGTTACAGCAATGAGGAAAAAAATAATCACTGATACAGAAAATTAGGGGGCAGTTGCTGTGATAAACATGGTCGTGTGGTTGGGAGGTTTTAGGAACTGGTTTGTGGGAGGAATATGGAAAAGTTTGGGGCTGTAGGCTAGAGGCGCCCTGGAATGCATCAGTCATAGAGTAATGGCCTGTGCTGATGGGAGTTCAGAAGACCAGAATGCTGAAAGAAAGGTGGGCAGCGGAGGTCCAGCTCCTGAGGTTTCAGCGGGGAGCAAGGACTCTGCTGGGAAAAGGGCCAGAGCTCCTTGTGTTACATTCTAACAAAGAAACTGCTGCTTTCGGCTTGTGCCCTGATAATGGGTGAATTGGTTTGTTGGATGAAGTTTCTAGACAGCATAGCATTCAGATTATGTCCTGGTTACTGCTCACCCCTCTTACCCAATTTGCAGTGAGAAAAGGCAGCAAGTCAAGCAGAATGACCTGGAAAACATCAAGGTTGATGAGCAAAGGAGCCTGAGCACATTTAAAAATAGCTGACAAGGAAGATTTAGAAAAGGCATCTATAATGGTGAAAGGGCTGAGCACAGCTAAGGAAAATCCTTTCATTTTCCACTGGAACAAAGGAGCCATAAAGGTAAGACTCACACACCCCCCATTGAAGATTTCAGCTTGCACAGATGTAAATTCACTGGAAAAGAGAAAGACTGAGCTGGGGATGCTGCTGAGGAGATTCTCTGCTGGAAAACAACCACCTGCTTCCCCAGGTTCAGCTGCAAGGCTGACGCAGTGGTAGAAGGGAGCCAGACTGCATCTCAAACCAGCAGCAAAACTTGGCAGCATGGTCCCCATGGTGCTCAACTGGTGGGCATACAAAACGCAGGATGGAGGCTTACACCAAGGTTTTAGAAAAACTTCTAAGACCAGGCAAGGAATGGTAGAGTTGTGTGGTGGTATTGTGTTCCCCAAAATATTGTGCACTCTGATAAACTTATCTGGGGTCAGAAAACAGAACAGCCACAATATTAAACATAGAGGTTAGGCAGTGGTAGCACACACACCTTTAATCCTAGCATTCCAGAGGCAGAAATCCCTCTGGATCTCTGTGAGTTTAAGGCTACACTGGAAACAGCCAGGCATGGTGACACACATCTTTAATCCCAGGAAGTGATGGCAGGAAGCAGAAAGGTATTTAAGGTGTGAGGATGAGGAACTAGAGCCTGGTTAAGCTTTTAGGCTTTTGAGCAGCAGTTAAGCTGAGACCCATTCGGATGAGGACACAGAAGCTTCCAGTCTGAGGAAACAGGATCAGCTGAGGATCCGGCGAGGTGAGGTAGCTGTGGCTTGTTCTGCTTCTCTGATCTTTCAGCGTTCACCCCAATACCTGGCTCCAGGTTTGTTTTTATTAATAAGACCTTCTAAGATTCCTGCTACAGAGTTGGGTTTCCTGAACAGAGGCTCTGGAAAGGTATTACATGCAGCTGTGCAAGTGAAGCCCACAGTGCATTGGAGAACCAAGGCAGTTGGATACCAGGAGACATCCACTAGTGTAATAGGCCATATGTGCTTCAGGTGCCCGAACCAGAGGGATGGGGCTGCGCAAGGCTGTTGGAGGTCAGATAATGTCACTGAGTCCCAGATGGGGAACATTGAACTTCAAGAATTGGTGTTTGCCCACTGGGTTCTGATTTTGCTTTGGGTAGTCTGCTGGCATGTTCCTCCTTGGGTGGCAGGCTGGCATCTCTTCTGCCTCTGCTTTTCTTCTTCCTGTCTCTCTCATGGATTTCCTGCCTGGCTATAACCTGACTCACCACAGGCCAGAGCAGCTTCTTTATTAACCAATCATAGCAACACATATTCACAGCATACAGAAAGACATCCCACAGCAATTATCTGATTGCTAACACTGTGCATCTCTGTTTTATGGTGATACATTGTGTACCCTAATAAACTTGCATGAGGATCAGAGAACAGAGCCAGACACTAGATTAGACATAGAGGCCAGGCAGTGGTGGCACACATCTTTAATCCCAGTACTGGGAAGCACACACATGCCTTTAATCCCAGGAAGTGATGTCTGGGCAGAGAAAGGTATATAAGGTGTGAGGACGCATTTACTCCTGGCACTCAGGAGGTAGAGGTAGGCAGATCTTTGTGAGTTTGAGGCCAGCCTGGTCTACGTGGTGAATTCTAGGACCGTAGGGCTATAAATAAAATAAAAATGAAAGCAACAAGACAAGTCAAAGGGCATGGAAGGCAGAGAGAATAAATAGAAGGAGAAAAAGAGGGATGGGGAAGCAAGAGAGATCGAGGAACAAGAAAAGAAGGGGCCAGCCACCCAGCCACACAGCCAGCCATGGAGTAAGAGTGAAAGTAAGATTACAGAAGTAAGAAAAGGAAAAGCCCAGAGGCAAAAGGTAGACAGGATAATTTAAGTTAAGAAAAGCTGGTCAGAAACAAGGCAAGCTAAGGCCAGGCATTTATAAGTAATAATAAGACTCTGTGTGGATTTATTTGGGAGCTGGGTGGCAGGCCCCCAAAGAACCAAAGAGTTAAAAGAGTAAAGACAATCAACAACAATGCTTTCCATATGTTGACTATGTGATCATTTTTTTTAACAGAAGAGCCAAATGTTGGTTATATTTCCTTTATTATATCAATTTTGTCTGGTTTTGAAATTGCCAAATATTTCCCTCCCATTGCCTTGTCTGCCTCTACCATGTAGAGTGCTTCCAAAGACCCCAAAACAATCAAGGGTAGAGTCTGCCCTCTCCTCCTGGATCCCCATGTTAAAGTGTCCTGTGGAGTCTGGACTCCTGTCTTGACCAATGTGTCACCCTGTACACAGCTCCCATTCCAGGCTGTGTCACCCTGTTCACAGTTCCCGTTCCAGGCTGTGTCACCCTGTACACAGTTCCCATTCCAGGCTGTGTCACCCTGTACACAGCTCCCATTCCAGGCTGTGTCATTCTGTACACAGCTCTAATTCCAGGCTGTGTCACCCTGTACACAGCTCCCATTCCAGACTGTGTCACCCTGTATACAGCTCCCGTTCCAGGCTGTGTCACCCTGTACACAGCTCCCATTCCAGTCTGCGTCACCCTGTCATGTAGCTCCCATTTTTTTCTCTCTCCAAGATTCAGTTGGGTATTATTGAAATCAGGTATCTCCTTACTTGGTTGACCAGGGCGTGGCAGGGGGGGATATGGTTTTTAAGCATTTTTCCTGTCACAGCCCTGAAATATATTCAAGGAAGAGGAGGTACATTTGGAGAGTTGCTATGTGGCAGAGAACACTTTTCTTCTCTTTGACAAGTTAATTGGTCATTTAGACTGTCATAAAAGTATAGATGGAAATCTACTCTCCCTTAGAATTTTGATGCCATTTATCCCTTCTGAACTGGTGAGATGCCCATTTGATGTTTTATTTAGAACAGGACCTCTTGGCGTACTTCCTCCTTAGAACTTTTTTTTTCTTTTACATTTACATATCTCAATAGGATTTTTTTTTTCATTTTTCACCATCCTTTATGTTAAGACTTTTTAAAGATGATATGACCTTCATCTCTGGGAAATTTATGTTAAGCCTTTTCATTTCTCTCACAGGAATTCCTGTCTGTTAGATGCTAAATGCCCCAGATCTATTTCTGTCTATTATTTTTTTTTCTACCAGGTTCCTCCCTATTCTTTATTATACATTTGGAAAGATGTTTACTGTGGTTTGAATGTGAAATATCCCGTAGGAGTTCATGTGGAGACCTCTAGATGGTGGCACTATTCTGGGAGGCAGTGGAACCTTCAGAAGATGGACCTTCTCTGCAAGAAGTGGGTCACTGGGAGATGGGTCCTTGTGGATATTGTCTCTAGCCCCTTCCTGTCACAGTGTGCTTCCCATCCAGTTCTGTATGAAGAAGGGTCAGCCACCACTGCCGTAGACAGGAACTGTTCTATCATGCCCTTCCCACCACAAGGGACTGGAACTCCTTGGAACGGTGAGCCACAGTAAATCTTCCCTCCCTCAACTTGTTCTGTCGACTATTTGTCACAACAATGAGAAAAGCAGCTGACACAAAGTCTTTCGGTGTTAGCTTTCTCGCAATTATATTTTCTTTTGTGTGCTTGTGTGGGGGAGACATCTGAACCCATGCATGTCCATACATATCCATGAGTGTGCGTTTGCATGTGTATTCCTCTATTACTCTCCACCTCATTGTTTTGAGACAGGGTCTCTCTCTGAACCCAGAGTTTGGCTAGACTGGTTGGCCAGCAAAGCCTAGGGAACCTTCCTGACTACCTAGATGCCGGGTTGCAGACCTACACCACCGTGCTTGGGTTTCACACAGCTGTTGGGCATCTGGACTCAGGTCCTCATGCTCGTGTGACAAGCACTTTACCAGCTGAGCCAGCTCTCCAGCCTTCTATTTTCAGTTTCTAACAGCGTTTTCTTCTTTGATGGCTACTTCTCAAAAGCAACTACTTTCTTGTTTCATTTATTTATTTTTAATGGTGAAAGCAACAGTAACAACCACCACAAACCCATAATAAAACCAGAGATTCTGGAAGAACCGCTTGTTCTTGGCTGACTCCTACTACTCCTCAAACTCAACCTTGGCCTCCTGTCTGTTTCAGAGCTGCTTCTCTAAAGACATCCTTGTGGACAACAGTTTGTCCAGGGGGATGTCCACAGGGTGCTCTATGGACCTGAGGTGATTGGAGTTATACATTTTCACTAAAACCTTGACATTCCATCTCTTGGCAATTTTCTTCTTGCTCTATGGCAGCTGGCTGTCAATTTGTAGGGACCGCAGTCACTTCCAACCCCCAGAGCACAGCTACCAGGCTGCCTGAGGTACCAGCATCAATGTTCTTCATAATTATGGCTTTGCATCTGTAGAGCATCCAGCTTGGACCAGAACAACTTTCCTGGGTTTTGTGAACTTTCCCATTTCAACAGCAACCAGAGGGTTCCCAGCAAAGGAAAGCACACGCTGCTTCTTCTTTTAAAGATATATTTCCCGCTTTCTGACTCTTTCCGGGCATTCAAGATGTCAAAGCGAGGACGCGGTGGGTCCTCCGGAGTGAAATTCCGGATTTCCCTGGGTCTTCCGGTAGGAGCTGTGATCAACTGTGCTGACAATACAGGAGCCAAAAATTTGTATATCATCTCTGTGAAGGGAATCAAGGGACGACTGAACAGACTTCCTGCTGCTGGTGTGGGCGACATGGTGAGGGCCACAGTTAAGAAAGGCAAACCACAACTAAGAAAAAGGGTCCATCCAGCCATGGTAATTCGACAATGCAAGTCATATTGAAGAAAAGATGGGGTTTTTCTTTATTTTGAAGACAATGCAGGAGTCATAGTAAACAACAAAGGCGAGATGAAAGGTTCTGCTATCACAGGTTTAATGGCAAAGGAACGTGGAGACTTATGGCCCAGGATTGCATCCAATGCAGGCAGCATTGCATGATTCTCCTGTGTATTTGTAAAATATATTCATTAAAAAGTCTTTGCTCCAAGAAAAAAAAAAGATGTATTTCCCAAACCTCACTAGGAATATAAGAAGGGTTTTGTTGTTGTTGTTATTTCCCAGAATTGTATCTGTTGTTTAAAGAGAACAGATCTGTGTTCACATAGGAACCTCTCATGTGTTGGTAGTCCATTTCTCTTTCTCTTAGTGTTGTGTTTGATGCGTTTTCAAGTAATATGGGAGTAGTAGAAGTCTCTACAAAGAGGGAGAACATTGATTTGTGCATTCAGACAGCTAACCAAATTTGGGAATAACAAAAAATGTCAAAGAAGCAATTCAGATGTGGTGTACATCTTGGGTTGAAAGAAAGAAAGCTAGATGCAAGGAAACCATGGTGTCCATCAAAGCAGAGATGATGCTCTAGTTTACGTATCTGCAACAATAATAGAAAGGAAAGGATGGTTAAAAAAAAAACTGCTCCAAGTGAAGAATTAAAGACTATGTGGAAGGCAAGACAGAAGAAGGAGTCAGGAACACCTTTAAGGTTTCAAGCCCCAGATACTAAGAACAAAATGGTGCCAGTCAGAGAAATCAGAACAAAAATCAAGGTAAATAGGAATAGAGATGAGTTTGTTTTTAAACAAGTTGTGTTTGTCGTGACACTAAAACATACAAATTCCATATGACTGGTAGGTAGATGGAAATCTAAAGATGAAGTATGGAAAAGTCAGAGCTAGAGGCAAAGATTAGTGAATTCTCCCTAAACAAACTATCACTTCGAAGTGATGACACATTTAAGAGGAACCACTGAGAGGCCTAAATGAGATCTTGGGCTATGTCTGAAGCATCACCCATACCCCTGTCTGAAGGAGAAAGAGAAACAACCATGTGTAGAAATAGAAACAAGGAAGACAGGGGCTTCTCCACACGATGAACACCCCAGAAGCCATTAGATGAGCGTTGAACACTGGGGTGTTGATCTGGGGCAGAAATAAAAAGACCAAGAGAAAAGATGATTTTCAAAAATTGTTGGTTTGGGCTGTTTGTGTAGCTGAGTTAGTAGGGTGCTTGCCCAGCACGCACAGAGCCTTAGGTACTATCCCCACCACTGCTTAAGACAGCCATGGTGACACATGTCTTAAATCTCAGTACTCTAACGGTAGAGACAGAAGGATCCTAAGTTCAAGGACATCTTCAACTATATGTAGAGTTGGAGGCTAGCCTGGGCTACATAAAACCATGTATCAAAGAATGGGGGGCGTGGAATTTTATGGAGTTTAAGACATTGTTTTACAGATAAGGCCACTGGACACCCCCCCCCCCCAAATATTAACTAACATAAAAGAAAAAAAACAATCATCCCATGTAGAGACTGAAGAGACTCTGTGGAACATTTCCTATCTCCAGGCTCAGAGTTCTTTCAACTGAACCGACCCCCGATGTTTGGCCATGTTTCTACAGTGACACAGAGTATCTTTACCACAGTGAAGTGCTAAAGACAGGGACTTTATTTTGAAAAGAAAGCTACACAATCAGGAGCACACAGTCAGACACCCATAAAAAAGGGTTAAAGAAAATAGTGGTTGTCTTAGTTTATGTTTCTGTTGCTGTGATTAAAACACTGACCAAAAGCAACTTGGGGGAGACAAGGTTTGTCACATATTACAGGTCACAGTCCATCATGGAGTGAAGAGAGGGCTTGAGCCTGAGGAAGGAGCTGAAGCAGAGGCCATGACTGACTGGCTTGCTCCCTCTGGCTTGCTCAGCCTGCTTTCCCTCACAACTTGGGACCACCTTGCCCATGGGTGGCACTGCCCACAGTAGTATGGGCCCTCCCACACCAATTGTAAATCAAGAAAACGACTCACAGACACGTTCACAGGTCAGTCTGATGGGAGAAATTTCTTGGCTGAAGTTCCCTCTTCCCAGGTGACTTTAGTTTGTATCCGGTTAGCAAGTGAGGCTAACTATGGTGGTTGTATTAGTCAGGGTTCTCTAGAGTCACAGAACTTATGAAATGAATCTCTCTCTCTCTCCTCTCTGTATTTAAGTAGACAGACAGACAAATAGATATCTGGTATATATGGGACAGACAGATAGATAGATATCTGATATATATGGGAATTTATTGGAATGAAAAAAAAATATATATATATATTGGAATAACAACAATTGTTAGTTATGAATGGAAAGTCCAAGAATCTAGGAGCTGCTTAGTCCCGTGAAGCTGGGTGTCTCAGCTGGTCTGCTGGGATCTCAAAGAAGGAATGGATGGGCTGACGGAGGTGAGGGAAAGCAGGTGAAGAACACCCTTTCTTCTTCCGTTGTCTTTATATGGTACTCCAACAGAAGGTATGGCCCAGATTAAAGGTGTGCCTTCCAGCCTCAAGGTCTGGATTAAAGGCGTGTGTCATCCAGACTCAAGATCCAGATCAAAGGCATGTTGTCTCCTTGCCTCAAGATCTGGTTCACAAGCACACCCTCCATTTCTGGATTATAGTTCATTCCAGACATAGTCAAGTTGACAACCAGGAATAATCATCACAGTTTATCATATTCAGATGGCACAGGAGAGGACCAATAGGAGAAGCAGGTCAGGAAGCAAATAAAGGCAGTGCACACATTTTGTTTGTTTTCTTTACTATAAAGACACTGGCATTTCTTTTAATAAAACATAGAAAAACTTAATATAGGATAATGAGTATCATGGCCAATTGTACCACCCACAGACAACTTTGCTTAGCACACTGGTGATTTTTCTTATCCTGTGTTCACTGGTTTATACAGCCTAGGTCATTCGCAAGAGACGATTTGCTTTTTATTTTTCTGTTTATATTTTGATAAAAGATTTGTTGTGGCTGACTCTCTTAAATGTCATGTTTACCTTCTTCATTATTAGCAGAACTGTGAGTTTGTTTAAGGAACAGCATGTCCAACTAAAATATCTACCATGCTGGAGCCCTTGGCAGTTAGGGGTGACCATGCGACCCAGTCCCTGCCAGTGATGGGTAAAGGAAGTTTGCTGGTAGGATGGGAAGCTGGGAGTGGTTGAGAATGGTTTTCAATGGAGCGTACCCAGCTGGCATGTCCCTTTGGGCCTTTTGTCTCTGCCTCCTTCTTGCTGTCTGGTAGGTATACGGTACTTACGCTGAGAGATGAACAGCTAGCTACTTTGACCTTGAAGATACAAGTCAGATGTGTGAATGAATAATGAAGCTGAAGGATGGAAGGACCCCAGGCCTTTTATTTCCCTAAGCACCCATTCCAGCCCTGGACTGACTTTCTCTAGACTTGTTTATATGTAAGACAATCCTTGAAACTCAATTTTGTATTGGGTCTTGTGCTACTTCCAGCCAAAATCAATATTAATACATTTAGTGAATTAATTTCAATTACTTCCTCTTCACATCATAGAGTGCTTGTTAGGCATTTAATTTCCAACCCATGCCTCATCCTCTCTGGAAATAAACATCTTGAGTAGCTTAGACTAAACACCACAAATAATTCAGGTCCAGTCCACCCAGGGCATCAGAATAAGTAAACAAAGAAAGAGAAAGATCGCCATTACTAAAAACCCCAGTAAAAAAGAAAGCAGCTCGCACTGAATTTAAAGTTTCTCCAAGAGTCTCTGGCATTTTTATTTATTTATTTTTCGTGTTTTTGTTGTTTTGTTTTTTTGTTTTTTGATATAGGATTTCACTATGTGGCTCTGGGTGTCCTGGAACTCATTATGTAGACCAGGCTGGACTTGAACTCACAGAGATTTTCCTGCCTCTGCCTCCCCAGTGCTGCAAGTAAAGATGTGTGCCATTATGCATTCTGGCATTAAACTCTTACTGGCTAATACCCCAAAGCATCCCAGCTAATCAAATCCTTCCAAGTATGTAGTTCTAAAGCTGACTTATCTTTTGACTCTTATAGAAGGAAGCTTCTTATAGAAGTTATCTTTAAGAGCCATTTAAGATACAGTAATTTTATCATATATTATCTAATATCAAATCCCAATAAAGGATATACTTCAAAATATCAAACTATAATCTGATCCAGCCCCCTACCAAAATATGTAATCTCAAGTCATCTGCTGCTTTCTTCTTGAGATGGCCGTTATTTGTCAAAACAATTGAGAGATGTAAATAAAATGGTAGCTCATTTGAGGGACATATAGTTCCCTCGGTGTTCATAGTCAGTGCTTTCCCCTGGAGCAAGCCAGGTCAGAAGAGAGGACTCAGAAAAGAGCAAGTGTCTTGAGCTTCCACAGCTACCTTCAGTCTGCTTGGCTTTATCCACCCGGAACACACTAAAGGGCACGTTAGTCTCTCATACAGATTCAGCCATCATGTCCACCATTCAGATGGTAAGGACATTAGACCAAGAAATTCTGAATATTTCATATGATAAACTAGGGAAACATTTTTGCTGGCTAGTGTTTTGTCAACTTGACGTGGCTAGAGTCATTTGGGAAAAGAAAATCTTAATTGAGAAAATGGCCCCCACAAAAATGACATGTGAGCAAGCCTGTGAAGCATTTTCTTGATTAATGATTGGTTGAGAGGGCCCTACCTCCCTGGAGAGGTGGTCCTGAGCTGTATAAGAAAGCATGTTGAGCAGGCCGTGGGGAGCAAGCCAGTAAGAAGCACTTGTTCATGGTCTGTGCTTCTGTTCCTGTCTTCCAGTTCCTGTTGTCTTCAGGTTCCTGCTAAGACTTCCTCAGTGCTGGAGAGTAACCTGGGAGTTGTAAGCTGAAATAAACCCTTCCCTCCCCAGGTTGCTTTTGATAATGGTGTTTTATCACAGAAATATAAGATAACATTTGTTTTTAATACTCAGATGTCAGGAGAACCCTTTTATTTACCTGTGTTTCTTGGGAGCAAATTTGCAACCTAATTTGAATGGTATGCCATCATTTCTCACTACAATTCATTCCCATAGTCAATGTCATTTCTAATCTAAATATATTATGAATTTTAAATCATGTATTGTAAGTTAAATTGCTTATAAGTAAAATCATTATAAATAAAGTTGTTTGTGTTTAAAAAAAACTAAAATTATTTCTGTGTATTAATTTTATTTCCCCCTGTCTATATTTCCCCTGGATATGAATCTTAAGACTTAATCTTGAGGGCCTAGAGAGATCTCAAGTGGTCAAGAGAAGTTGCTGCTCTTCCTGGGAACCTGAATTTGGTTCCCAGAACCCACAGCAGGTGGCATACAACCACATGTAACACAAGTTCCAGGGTTTCTTACACCCTCTTTCAGCCTCCAAGAGCATCCACACACATGTAGCATACACCCACAAGAAATACACATGCACATAAACAAAAATAAATCTTTAAAAAGGAAACAAAAAACTCACATCTTAAAAGTAATATGGCTCAGAGGTAGAGCACTTTCCTGCACCCATATGCATATGCACACACCACACCACCCCCCCCACACACACACATATTTCCTTATACATATGTGGTTTCAAGTCATTGGTAGATTATAGTGGGATTGAAATAATTAAATATAAGTAGTTGAAATAATTTGTCCAAGTGTGTGGTTTTCTGGTAATCTGTTAATTAAAGGGTAGAAGATAATGACATCATAAATGTTTAGCATAAACTTCTCAAATACCAAAAGCACTTGCCTAGATTCTGGTTGCATCTAGACAGCACGCACCTTAAGACCACCCTCACTTGAAAGGCTGAGTAATTGAGAGGATGGTGATATGTATCATGAAGGGCCAGAGAAGTCCAACAAGGTGTGGGTACAGGATCAGGAAGTCAGAGTGACCTTCTTAGAGTCCAGCCAGGAGCTGCAACTGCCAACAGAATCATCTTAAAGAGCAAGTGTAGAAATGCAACAGATTATTTTGCATTTCTGCTGCAGGTTTGTTGTCACAGGCAGCCTTGTACTTCCCTCACAGTCCCTCCTTCGGGACAAGTTAGCTCCCCGTCGCTTGCAAACCTCCAGCTCCTAGGTTCTGGCCATGGCATCGGCCCTCACCTTGTTCTTTGCCCTGGGGGCATAAATGAGTCAATGTCCCTTTTTGTTATTGCAAAGCAACTGAGCCTCTTCACTTTTCCAGTAGATGGAAACATCTATGAGCAAATAATGGGGTTCAATAGGAAGTAATGCCACCCCCCAACTCATTCGTGGCCAAGTTCTTTATATTAAAATAAATGCATATGATAATCCACACACCAATGAACAGGTAACTATTCACCATAGAGTCAGGAAAATAATGACAGCAACTCTGACTCCCTGAGAGTGAAGAGCTGTGGCAACATCATTTGACAGTTTGGGCATCTTACCACAACTCCCAATTCTCTGCCAGAAGACAGAACTCTGGCATGCCCTTGGCTTGCACCCAGACACATTAAGAATTCCTGTTCTGAGAGAAGATTTAGAAAACATGCCAATGTCTGAACCACACAGGAGAGCAGGACAAGGAGGAGGAGAGAGACTCATATAACAAGTGTGCCCTTTGTGATAGCCTGGCCATCTAGGAAAGCTGCTGTGGTTTTCCATCTTCAAAGTTCTTGAATGAGTTGGTGGGAGAGGAAAGGATGGGGTGAGGGTTGTAGGCTTGACCCAAGAGCTTGGCTACACATTAGGTATGTGGAGGGTATTGCTCTGGTAAGCTGCCAGGGGCCAGTGAAGGAAATTGCCAATACAAGGCTCCATTTTGAATACACATGGCAGACCTTTGCTCAAGTATACAGTAAAAAGCTCTGTGGTCTACATCTGAATACATCTGGATGAGCTTCCAGACCACTTCTTCCATGCCCACTCAGAGGTACCCTAAGCAAGGGCCATGCTGCTGCAAGCCCCAGGAAAATGTAATGGAATCCAGCTACAATCACAAAAGCTACTACTTGGAAAGGTCAAGGACTTTTCCGAAGGTCAAGCCATGGCTTAAGAAGTCTTGGTGATATTTTAGCTTTTGTATATATATTGGCTGGTTCCTACAATGATTTTCTTGTATGCTATGTGTGCTTTCAAGAACTCCTGACAGTGTATTTATCTAAGATACCTATCAAGCATCCAAGGCCAAAAGAAACAACACCTGTCTCATAGGTCAGGAGGATGGCTTTATTTCTTGTGCAGTTTAAGCTGAGACCCTCCTTTCTTACACAGCCTTACTAACATTATACACTCCTAACTTCTTACCTAACCACTTCTAGGGATGTAGATTGAGCACAAAAATTCCCTTTTTGATGTACTAACAATATTAGCACTCAGTTGACCCCCTCCTTTAACCACTCCCTTTTTGAGTTGTAAAAGAAAGCCTGATAGTCACTGCCTGAGGAAAACTCTTACCTGCCTTTATGACCCTGTAGGAATTCAAGCCTGGTGACCTGGCTGGAGGGGGAGGGTTGCTATTGCTTGGGTTTATAACTGGATTCCTGAGAGACTTTAAGAGAACTGAGAGGTATAAGGAGACTTAGAGGAAGATTTTGACTAGAGAACTTGAGGATCAGATGGAGAAGAGAAAAGAGAATGGAAGAGCTAGATGAGTGAGAACTGGAGAGGAACATACTAGATGGGGAAGAACTAGATTGAAGGGCTAGAAGAGAGGACTAGAGGAACGAGATGGAAGATGAGGAAGAGCCAGATGGGGAAGAACAAGATGAAAAAGAAGGAGATGGGAGAGGAGCTAAAATGGGAAAGAACTAGATGGATGAGAACCTAGGAGGGGCAGAATTAAGACGAGAGAATTAAGATAGAACTTAGAGGGGACAGCAGATAAATGTAGAGAGAAATCAGGCAAGAAAGGAGCTAAAAACGAGAGCAGAATATAAGCTGTGTAGAGAGAGAACTGACTCAGAATAATAGAGTGTATGGACTAAAGAGTTTTGTGTGTGTAGATTCATTTCTTATCATCAAAGATTAGATTATGAGCTGGTTGTAGATTTTTCCCGGATCCTGGGAGAGGACTATTGAGGGGTAGGACCCCCAAAACCCTCATTATCGTGCCACCAGCACCAGAGATACCACATCTTAGTGCTAGCTCATGTGTGAGTGTGTCTGTAGGAGGGGGAGGTACTTACTGGACCTCTTCCATCTGAAATCACCTTCCAGTTCTTAGTGTGTGTGTGTGTGTGTGTGTGTGTGTGTGTGTGTGTGTGGTTTTTGAGACAGGGTTTCTCTGTGTAGTTTTGGTGCCTGTCCTGGAACTCACTCTGTAGACCTGGCTGGCCTCAAACTCACAAGAGATCCGCCTGGCTCTGCCTCCCCAGTGCTGGGATTAAAGGTGTGTGCCACCAGCGCCCAGCACCTTCCAGTTCTTAAGACCAGCAGGATAACCGTGATGATGGCAGGGTGGTGATCTGAGGCTGCAGGGGAATTGTCTCAGAGATTCTAAGGGCAGACAAGGGCTGTGTTGGAGAGGCAAGATAGTTATTAGGAGTTAACATCTGGGAAATGGAAGGAAAGGGAAGTCAGAAGGAAATGATAAATCTATAAATGCCTTCCTATTTAAGAAAACAAACAAAAACAAAAAATCATTAAGATACCTGGAGAGAGTCCTAGAGCAGAAGTCACTCATCACAGATTTCCTGCACCAGATCTAGATAATTCCGCTTTTCTACTCTGGCTCAGTCGCTGGTTACAGAGACTCCAGAAATTGTTCCCCAATCCCATTCCTCCAAATGCATTTCTAGAGCACCCTTACAGGGGATCTGGGAAGGGCAGTTTGTGTCCACAGTAAGTCAAAGAAAGGGAAATCCCAAGCCAAACCCTGACACCCAAGGGACTGCTGCTGGTTTTTCCAGTCACGTGGGATGCCCTATTGTATAAATATTCTTTATCCAGATCCAAAGGAGATTTTTAGGACCCCTGCAGATACCCAAGTCTGTCGATGCCCAAGTTCCTGACATCAAATGGTGTCGTGTTTGCATGTAACCTACCTACATCCTTTTGTTTACCCTCATTCCTAGATTATTTATAAAATCAATGTAAATGGTGTGAAAAGAGCTACTGCACTGTATTGTGACAAAGGAAAAGTCTACATGTTTGGTACAGATGCAACTTTAAACATATTTGTCCATATAAATGATGCGCTCACTGTGGAGACCCTCTGAGGTCACCACATCCCAGCTAGTTGCTGTTAATAACTGAATTATATCCCACGTAGGTGTTCTTAAGATTCACGCCCCCCATGGACTCATTGCTATGGGTTCCAAACTTGTAATGTTTATAAATCTGACTGCTTTCCTAGGGATATTTAAAGCTTGAATACTTCCTTTAGCTTTTTTTCTTGCATATAAAATACCAAAATGATGGACAACCAGCATGAGAGCATATGCCTTTAATCCCAGTACTTGGGAGGCAGAGGCAGAAAGATTAGGAGTCCAAAGTCATCCTCAGCTACATAGAAAGTTCAAGGCTAGTCCCACCTTAAAAAAAATATATATATTAAATAAAAAATTTTTAAACCCCAAATAAAAAATAAAAGGTAATGGAGCAGTGTTATGCCACAGTGATAGTAATATTTACTATTTTTACTATTACAGAGTAGTAGTGTTGACTATTTTTTTTTTTCTGTCACTGAGAGAAACTGTAGAGGGGAAGGATCTATTTTGGTTTCTAAAGGTCTCAGTTCATTATGGTGGGAAAGCATGATAGTAAGAACAGCTTGATCTGTGGTGGTGGAGACTCCTACCACAGAGGGAAACGAAAGACAAAGCGCTAGCTCAGAGCCTGGGTAGGTGCAACCTTCCGAAGATCACCTCTAGTGGCCTCTTTCCACAAGCAGGCTCCCTATCTGTTGAGGGTCTCACTATATAGCCCTGACTGGCCTGGAACTTGCCGTGTAGACCAACCTGGCTTCGAGCTCACAGAAGATCCACCTGCCTCTGCCTCCTCAGCGCTGGGATTAAAAGCCTGCATGACCATGCTGGCTGGCCCCATATCATAAAACCTCCCTAGCCTACAGAACAGCACAATAATCTGGAGACAGAGTGCTCAAAAGCTAAGATGCCCGCAGCATGGGCTAACTAACCGCTGTCATTGGAACACTAAAAACTTACCATCCCCACCACATTCGCACACTGAGGCATCTGATGTTAGATTGGCTTAATAACAGAAAATTACGTTTGTTTGTATATCAAAATCAGCATAAGCCAAGGCTGTGGGACCTGAGTTGAGAGAAAGGCTGAAGAGAGAAATACCATTAAGGTGATGATGAAGAGCACAGGGCAGACATCACCTGGGAAGCTCATGTTCCTGGAGAGTTCTCTACAAATGAAGGCACAGAAAAGCTCCAGAAATAAATATGAAAATGATGAGGCAGCATAGAGAATCCAAAATAAACCCATACATTGACAGACAATGGGTCTTCAACTAAAGTACCAAGAACACAGACTGGAGGAAGGGGGTGTGGTCTCTTCAGTAAATGATGCTGGGGAAACTGAAGATCCACAGGCCGAGAAATGGAATTGGACTTTTTTTTAAACCCTATATAAAAATTAACTTAAAATGTATCAAAGATCTAAATATTAAGATCTGTCACTATAAAACTACCGAAGAGCCGGGCGGTGGTGGTGCACGCCTTTAATCCCAGCACTCGGGAGGCAGAGCCAGGCGGATCTTTGTGAGTTCGAGGCCAGCCTGGTCTACAGAGTGAGATCCAGGAAAGGCGCAAAGCTACACAGAGAAACCCTGTCTCGAAAAACCAAAAAAAAAAAAAAAACAAAAAAAACTACCGAAGAAACAATTCTTGACATTGGCTCTAAGCAAATCTAAGCAAAGATTTTCTTTTTGACATAGCCCCCAAAATATACCATCTGGTCGCCTGAGAACACTACAGAATCCACTGGTCACAATAACCTCTAGGAATTCAGGTTATTCTAAACCCAGTAGCCCCTTCCTTTAAAGGGAAAAATATATTTATTCTATACACTATTCCCTAAGTGTATGGAATGGTATTTGTTGTATTATATTATATATAATATTTATATATTTAAATAATATATTAAATAAATATATAAATGTTTTATATGTATATTATATAGTGTATATATTATATATAACACATATATACACGTGTTATGAAACATGTATATATTACATACATGTATGTGTGCATAATGATAATGATTTAAAAAGAAGAGGTCATGCATTTAAGAAGCAGAGAGAATATGGGATAAGTTGGAGTACGAAGAGGAATGGGTGAAAAAGATATAAATACAGTACTTATGCATGAAATTCTCAACAAATAAAATAATTTCCTTTTAAAAAGAAAAATGGATTTCCTTGTTACATGCCCAAAGGATGAATACATCTGTTCATAAAACATGGTCAAGAACAGACATAGCAATACTAGTCCTATCAGTGAGAAACTACAAACTGCCACATGTTTATCAATAGTATTTTAGATAGTCATATTTGCTTTATCATAAAATGCTATGCAACAGGGAAAACCATTGATAAATCTAAATCATCGGTAAATGGTACATACATAATAATATTAAGCAAATTGAAAAAGTATATACTGTTTTAATGTTTCTATAATATTTAAATAAATATGAAACACTTGAAAGATGTATCTACTTGATAAAGGTGAGAAAAGCAATTATCTTTGGGTGACTAGTACTGACTAGACAGGGGTAGCAGAGAGCCCCTTGAAGCTAGTCACATTCCGTAGCTGGACTTTGGCAGCAGTTAGCAGTTGCATGGCTGTAGACATAAAAAAAAGTCTTTGAGCTGTAGGTGTGTAATATATATTATCAATAATATTATATCATAATTATCAATATATATATCAACTTAGGTGTGTTGATAGGAAAAATGAATGAAAATATTCACAATGTGTGTGTGTGTGTGTGTGTGTGTGTGTGTGTGTGTGTGTAACTGCCCATGGTGTCATTCCTCAGGAGCTGTCCATCTTGTTTTGTGAGGCATAGTTTGGCTGGCCAGATAAATGTGTTAAGGTCATAATACTAAACTCTGAAATAACTTCAAAAGAGAGATGAAAAAGAGCCACTATCAAGACTGACTAACTTGAAATTGATAAAAAAAATTGTTTATTTTGTCCTATTCTGCAAAATTTCTGTTTTTAACTTAACAGTGGCTTTGTGCTCATGTTTATATTTCTTTAATTTTATAAGATAGACTTTTTAGAAATTTGAAGTGTTTTCTACCATTTGTATTTAGATTGTGACTTTGTCGTTATCTATATTTCATACTTTTTTAAATGTTCTCTCTAAGGAGCAGTTAGTTCTACTTTGCTTGTTCTATTTTGCTTTATGGCAAAATAGATGCACAATTTTTTAAAAAACTAGGAAAAGACTTTCTCTTTTTAAAGGAACTGAAAAAATATTTTGAGAAATATTAAGTTTTTAGTTTAAGAACGGTCTAGCTTAATTTTAGAGAAAACCATCTAGAATTTCCTGAAGAATGGTGGCAGAAGTTTATGTGTTTTACGGCGCACAGATGTTGCTTTACTTAGATGTGATGGTGAAGACGTTCTTCTAGCCTGAGCCTCAGAAATCAGTCATCTTTGTGGAGCGCCTGCATTAAGGGCAACACGCATTGACTTTAATTCAGCGACATGAGTAAGCTTCATGACAAAGTTGACGTAATTCTGCTTTGTTTTAAATTATCTGTAATTAAAACATTTTCCCATTACATAAATATTTAAGAAATTAATCTGAAAATAAAATGCCACTTTTATGTGAGATTGAAAAGCCAATAGTTTCCAAATCGTTAGCTTTATCATTCTTACGTCATGTACCCGTGACATTTTAATTCATTTGAAAATATTTACTTTTTATTTTCCTTCATGAAGACTTCAGTGCACTCACAAGAGAACCGGTGAATTAAGGAGGTACATCATTCTTGTTTACTTGTCTATTTTGTTAGCACTCTGTTGTACTACTGTGGAAATTATTTTTATGCAATTCTATGACTTTTTGTTAGACAGCACAGATTAAGACAAGACCGACCTGGTAGCACAAGCCTGTTGAGGCAGAAGGATTAAAAGTTCAAAGCTTGTTTGGGCTGCAGAGAGTTCAAGGCTGGCTTGAGCAACTTGGTGAGACTGTCTTAAAATAAGGGTTGCAGGTATAGTTCAGTGGTTGTCTACAATGTGCAATGCCCTGGGTGCCGTAACCAGTTAACACACTCACACCCATACACAAACATGCACACGACCGTGTGTGTGGAACAGCTCTTGGCTGATAGCTTCCAATGCTGCCCAATTATCCCAAGTCACCTAAGTGCCCCTTAAACAAGCAGAGTCTGAAGGCACTTGAGAACTGATGCATGTTTCAGAAACGCTGCTAAAGGAGTCTTTCTTCCTGAAAATTCCGACAAGGTACAAACGGGTGACTCAGCAGCCATTCATGCAGGCTGAATGTGACGGGGAGTTTCGAATCGTTTGTCTGGGGATCAACTGGAAAAGTGCATTCCATTCAATGTCGCTTGCATTCAGCTGCTCACAGGAGGGCTGCATTGAACAAGCTGCACCTGCAGCCCCTGCTTTGCTGTCACTGTGGGGCTGCCAGCGTCCAGATGTCGATGGTGCATCCATTTATCACCTTTGGCTGTTGGTTATTTAAGTGCATCAACCGCTACTGTAGAAGATGGATTTGCCTATTCACAGATCTGCCACTAATCCGTGGGAGAGCAAAACATAGAATGGAAAAAAAAAATTCACAAAAGAAGTGAGACCATGCAAATGCAAGATTGTAGAGAGCAATAATTATCTATCATCTATCTACCTATCTATCTATCTATCTTTTTTTTTTTTTTTTTTTTTTTTTTTTGGTTTTTCGAGACAGGGTTTCTCTGTGTAGCTTTGCTACAAAAAACCTGGCTCTGCCTCCCGAGTGCTGGGATTAAAGGCGTGTGCCACCACCGCCCGGCCTATCTATCTATCTTAAAGAAAGCATCGTTACTTATCAAAACCAAACTGGAGTGGCAACCTGAGAATTCTGCCTCTTCTGTGTAGAAGCATCTGATGTATTTTGTTTTTATAAAGGAATCCAGAGAGTGCTGTTCTAAAAACTGGAAATAGCAAGCAGCTTGGAGGGCCCAGGTGTTTGTTTAGGCTTCTCTGGTCTCCCAGGAGCCAGTTCAGATTTCAACTGGAGAGTATGCAGTGTCCTTGGCCAGCAGCCACTGTTTGCCTCACATGTAGACAGGCCTCGATCAAGGTTTGCCCTGACAAACATTTTGTTAACTTATAATTTATTTAGAGACATTAACTGAAGCAGAATGATTAAACTTTTTACAATTAACAGAGTTTAGGATGGGTAACTAACTCAACACCTCCCAACTTTCCCTCATGTCCTTCTCTGTGTTAGGGTTTGGGACTCTGTTAAATTTCTACTTTCCACGTTAGCTCATTGATGAACTTTGATAAATTTAGGTAAAAAATTGTTGAGAAACCAATATAGATGCTCTTTGATGTGGTAACTTTAAACCACAAACCCTGCCCTGGGTTATAAATATGCTTTAATCTCTAACAGAGCACTGAAAATATATGTGGTATTTGGTGGCATAGGTCTTATATAAGTGTTTTTATTTTTTGGTTCAACAAAAATATATTTAAGATTTTCAACTTTAAATAATCAAAAATTTGCTCTTATCGTGGTTCTTCAAGTAATTATGCAGTTCAGTTTATTAATTTATTTAAAGCTGGGTTTGGTAGTCAATGATGGTAAATCCTAACACTTGGGAGGCTGATGCAGGAGGATTCTGAGTTTGAGGCCAGTATGGACTATGTCAAGAAACCCCGTTTCAATTCCCATAAAATATCCCAAATTATATATACTTACTAGCTATATCAACAATCATGCTATATAACTTTACATCACAATGCAGTAAAGATAATGGTGACATTTTGTGTTTGTGTACTGGGGCGGTGGTAAGAATTAAAGATTTAAAAATCAAATCAAGTTGAAGGGTATTTTGAGTTCAAACTCCTTTCTCCATTTCCTTTTGATTTCAGAGCCATTGTCCCTATTGCTGAAGCCTAGGGGAACATCCAAATCCCTCTGCAGTTCTGTGTAGAAGTTCAGGTCCAGAGCATCAGTGTCTGAAGTGAGGCTCATCAACGGTGAAAGAGGATGGTCTTTATGGGGGACCAGGCATGCGTCCCATTGTTTTTGGAGTGAAGAGCACCAATTGTCCCCAGAAAACTCCTCCGCTGTAATATCTATTGAGAAACCTCACTTCCCAACCTGTTCTGGGGTTTTTATACTGAAGGATCAGGATCAGCCAAGAAGGCCTCTCTTTAGGAGGACACGTTAACTTGAGGGATGGCGCTTGCCCTCATAAAACCAATGCAGCTGGCAGTCAGAACCAGACTTCATTGAAGGACTAGAAGAAAATTTTAGAGTGGGGTAGGGTGGTGTGTGTCTGTAAGTCCAGCACTTGGAGGTTAAGGCAAGAGGATTGCCACAAGTTCAAGGACAGCCTGAGCTACGTAGTGAGTTTGAGTCAAGCCTGGACTACATATATAGCAAGGTTCCATCTAAAACAAAACAAAAATTACCAAAAAAAAAAAAAAAAGGCAGGGGTTGGGTGGGGCTGAGGTTGTAGTTCAGAGGTAGAATATTTGTTTAACATGTCTGAGGTGTCATCTTGGGGAAAAAAGGAGAAATTAAGTAATAATGTAGTAGTGGTTTTCAAAAAGAATAGGAATTGATTGTGCATCCTCAAATTCAGTAGACAAGTTTAAAACAAGATGAATCAGTACTGCTGAACACACCATCAGTTTTAGATTGAATGAAAAACATATACCACCCATGGAACAAATTCGTGGGAGCCATGGAGGAAAAACTGCTACAAGCTGGAAGCCCAAGAAGGAAGAGAATGAAGAAAGACTTGGGTCTTTAGGAGATGGTGGTCCACAAGCTGTGTAGGCTATAACAATGACAAGCACCCTAGCCTACTGAAGTTCTTGGGTCACAAGCATGGAGTCTTGGAGTCAGTCAGAGAAAACCGGTTATCTTAAAAGAAATGGAATAAAACAAGTATCAGTTTTTCCATCTGCAACACTGGAAGCTAGAAAACATGAAGAGCTCATTTAAAGAGTGGTGGGGCATCCAAGCATCCGCCACACAGCAGAGCAATGACAGGAGAAACGGCATCTTCAGTAGACACATGACATCTTCGGTAGACACATGACATCTTCGGTAGACACATGACCATACCTCCTTTCTGAGAAAGCCACTGAAGGAGGAGCATGGGTAATGATTCCCGAACACTGCAGTTATGCCTAAATGGACAAGGATACAGGATCTGAGGACTGAGGTTAGCTGTTCAGGGAGGGTGCTTCTCACAGATGTTTCCAGCACAATTACCATTCTCCTTGTATCCTCACTCCTCTTCACAAAGGAGATGTTACATGAATACTGGAGACACGTATCTCCTTACCTATCTCCAGTGCTTAATCCCACAGTCAAGCTCTTTAGTCTGTGCCCGTTTCTCTTCCCCATCCCATTCTCTGGTCCCTCTGATGACATTTCTTTCAAATTACTTCCTTGTCACCAAAGCCTGAGATTTTTGTTTACTTGTTTGTTTTTATTTTTGTTTTTCAAGACAGGGTTTCTCTGCATAGCCCTGGCTCTCCTGGAACTCTCTCTCTCTGTAGACCAGGCTGGTCTCAAATTCAGAAATCTGCCTCTGCCTCTGCCTCTGCCTCCCAGGTGCTGGGATTAAAGGCATGTGTCACTATGGGCCTGGGTGTAGATGAACAGTCTTATTAAATAAGCAACACAGAGCCAATTGCAGAGTTAAAAGCCCAAGAGGTCAGAGCAGTAGCTAAGAGCTGAGCTTACCCTTCACTGCCTCTGCTGTCCTTCCTCTCAGCAAGAGCGCTACTTCCTGTGTATCTGTCTTTTTATAGACTTTCTGTTCTGCCTTCTCATTGGTTGTAAACCCAACCACATGACCTCCTTGTCACTGCCCATCTATACAGACCTCTAGATCTTCTATGGTTGGTATTGAGATTAAAGGTGTATATCTCCATGTTGGCTATATCCTTGAACACACAGAGATCTGCCTGCCATGTGATTGGGATTAAGGGCATGTGCTACCACTGCCAGACTTCTGCTATGGCTTGCTGTCAGCTCTGACCCCCAGGCAACTTTATTAACATACAAGTAAAATCACATTTCAGTACAAATAAAATATCACCATACCTGGGATTATTTCTTTTACTTCCTCTTACTCTTCCTATCTACATCATTTGACTTAACCATGGAGATGGGTGGCTTCCTCCCTCCTCAGACACTTTCTTCTCTCACATTTCATGACACTGAGCTCTTCACCTCAGGAGCTGCTCTTCTTGCTGCTGGGCTTGCTCCCTGTCCTATGTTAGTGTGCAATAAATTAGTCATTGCCAATGTGACAGTATTAAGCAAGGCCTTTACAAGGTGACTGAGCCATGATGAAGGAGACTAAGCTGTCCTTTAAAAAGAACTTGATAAGGATGGGGAAACAGCTCGATAGGTAAAGGGGTTGCCATTGAACCATGAAGATTGAGTTTGATTGCCAGCACCTAATGTAAAATGCCATGTGAAGTGGTAAATGCTTGTAATTCCAGTAATGGAAAGCAGACCAAGTTGGGTTCCTAGGTCTTGCTGGCCAGCCAGCCTGGTGCTCATGCACCCATGCACATGTGCTTACAAACACACACGCAAAAGGGCTTGATGGAAAGACTTTGTCCCTTTTAACCATTCACCTTCTGCCAAGTGATGATAGTGTTCCTCCACTCTGGGTACTCACACTCTGGGGTACTCACACTCTGGGGTGCTCACACTCTGGGGTGCTCACACTCTGGGGTACTCACATTCTGGGGTACTCACATTCTGGGGTACTCACACTCTGGGTACTCACATTCTGGGGTACTCAGCATTCAAGCTGCCAGTTTGGAGGTAGAGAATGAGGCAACGACAAACAGCAAGCCTTCCAGACTTGAGTGATGGACTACCAGCCCACACAATTGTAAGACACAGGTTTCTGTTCTTTATAAACAGCTTATTGTAACAGCAACACAAAATGGACGTAGATATTAATAACTAGGGAATACTAATCAAACCTTCTACCCATTGGGATGGTCATTGTTAGAAGAGGAGGAAGGAGGAGGAGGAGGAAGAAAAAGAAGAAGTAGTAGAAAAAGAATAGAAGAAGAAGAAGAAAAGAAGAGGAGGAGGAGGAAGAGGAGGAGGAAGAAGAAGAAAGAAGAAAGAAAAGCGAGTCAATAGAAACCAGATGCTGGTGAAGCTATGCAAGATTTGGACCTCAGGTATTCCGTTGGTAGACATGTCAAATAGTCCCATCGCTTACAGAGGTTCCTCAAAAAATTAAAAGGAAAATTACCACATAATTAAGCCATCCCATTTCTGGGCATGTATCCAAAAGAATTGAAAACAAGATCTCAGAGATATTTGCATACTATGACTAGTTCATTGAAGCATTATTCACAATAGCCAAGGGGTAGAAGCCACCTAAATGTCTATCAAGAGATGAATGGATAAAGGAAATATGGAATACAATAGGATATTATTCCACCACAGCCCGGGAAATCCATCAGGGGTTAGTTCACAGATGAACCTTCAGAACACCATATTAAGTTAAGTAAGCTAGTCACGAAAAGATCAGTACTGTATTATTCTATTGACTAGCTATCTAGAGAATGAAACTGCTAAAAATAAAAATTTGCATGATGGTTGCCAGGAGCTGTGGGTAGCAAGGAAAGGAAATTGTTCAATAGACAGAGAGGGCCGGGCGGTGGTGGCGCACGCCTTTAATCCCAGCACTCGGGAGGCAGAGCCAGGCGGATCTCTGTGAGTTCGAGGCCAGCCTGGGCTACCAAGCGAGTCCCAGGAAAGGCGCAAAGCTACACAGAGAAACCCTGTCTCGAAAAACGAGAAAAAAAAAATAGAGAGGGTTGCAGTTTTATAAGATGAAAAAGTTCTAGAAATTTGTTATGCCAGATGTACATGTTCGTATGATTAGCACCATTGCAGTTTTTAAAAAGCAATCGCAATGGTTGGCTTTATGTAATGAGGATTATTCTTAGCACAACAAATAAATGAATTCACTCAATATTAGAACCCTTCTATAGGTTATATAATGCTTGACCCCATTTATGGGATATCCTCAAAAAAAGCAGAGCTATAATAATGAAAACGATTGCTAGAGGCTTGGATTTGGAGGAGTGATTCTATAGTGCTTTCCAGGGCTGGGGGCACCGCTCAGTCAGTAAAGTGCTTGTCATGCACTTATGAGAACCTGAGATCTCCAGCACCTGTGTAAGGTGCTGAGCCCAGCAGCAGGTCATGCCAGGCCAATGCCAGGGAGATGGAGCCAAGAAGACCCTTGGGGCTCATTGGCCAGCCAGCCTAGATGAATCAGTGCGTTCCAGGTTCAGGGAGAGTTCCTGTCTCAAAAATTAAGGTAAATGATTGAGTACACACATACACATGGACACACACACTAAATACAAGAGTGTGATGGTGGTTCTAAGATTCTAACCATGCACGTATCAGCCCCATCAGTCTTTATAAGTGTTCATTTTAAGATTAAAATAAATAAAGGCTAAGTAGAAAAAAAGCAAGAATTTGTGCACAGTATTTTATGACGAGCGTAAAATTATTAATGGCTCTGAGTCATGCTGGCATTTAAATGGGTGATTTACATGTGTCCTGGGAAAGAACTCAGTACAGTCCTTCACTGAGCTGTCACTCCTCCCACACACTGCTGGGGGGGGGGGGGTAAAGCTTGGTGCCTGCTTAACATATGCAGAGTCCTGGGTCCCACCTCAAGCACCTCAAGAAAAGGGGGTGGGGGGAAAAGGAAGGACTGAGAAAGAGCGAGAACTCTATGTAACAATGGCCCTTTTCGTGTCTGTACCATGGTACAAACTGTGTTCATGGCCTCTTTCAACACTGTTCTTTCTTTACTTGTGGTTTTTTTTTTCCTTTTAATAATGTGACTTGAAACTGCTCTCTTACTAGCCTATCATACTTTTCCTGATTAATGACAAAAAGAGAAAAAACCTCTTTTCCCTCTTCACTTCTTCTAGTCCTATGCTTCATATTGTGTTTTGCATCTCTCAGCTTGAAGTCACTTAAATATGTAATTAAAAGGCTTTTTAAAAGTCTGTCATCCAGATTATTTATGAAGACGTTAAACAAAACTGGGTTTGACCTTAAACCCTATGGGGTCTGCTAATCTAAACCAAGATCATCCAGCCCTCACTGCTTCATGTTGGGCTGCCCGCTGTTTATGGCCCTATCTCAGATCTGTTTTGTGGTATCAGTGATCCAAGGAATTCATTTCCATTCCTCTAATGCATATGCCACAAATGCTTGCCGAAATGTCCAGATGTCTTGTATCTTTTGTCCATTCATTTGATAATTGTATGAAAAATTTGATCTCACATCCTCTTAGTGGCCACCTAGGAGGAGGCAAGGAGCGCCAGGAGTCCATCAGAATCTGTTTGTTCTTGAGAGTTAGATAATAAGTCGGGAAGTAAACAGAAGAAATGAGCAATAAAGACAGATCCCTGATGTAGATAAGGAGGTTTTCAGCTTGGAGTAATAACATAGAAAGAAGGGAGGGTAGGGAGAGGGAGGGAGGGAGGGAGGGAGGGAGGGGGAGACATTGAAAGATGATGGCTCATGGTTCATAGACACAATCAGAATCACAGACACAAAGCCAGGACACAGTGCAATGTTTGGATATCCCAAGAGCAGAGGTAGGGTTAAAGCTGCATCTTAACAAGAAATACACAACGTTAAAGCTTTGAAAAACATCCCTTTAATGAGGAGAGAAGGCAGAGGAAAAGAAAAAGCATTTGGATTTCTTCTATGAAGAGTTAGAAACCGGGTGTGATGGCACATGGGTATTATTCCAGCCCTTGGGAGGCTGAGGCAGGATAGGAAATTTGAGGCCAGGCTGGGCTACATAGTGAAACTGTCTTCAGAAGAAGGAAGGAAGAGAAAGAGAAAAGGAAGGAGGCGAAGGAGAAAGAGGAGGAGGAAGTGGAAACAGGAGGGGAAACAGAAGGAGGAGGGGAAGGGAAACGGGGGAGGGAGGGAAGCGGGGAGAGGAGGGCGGGGAGACCGAGAGGGAGGACAGAAAAAGAAAAGCAATTTGCAAAACAAAACTTCAGTCTATAATGTATTCAGGTCTGGAACACAGGTGAATTCGAAGTATCAGAGGTATCTTTAATCTGAAAAATATAGAGATAAATTGGCATAAAATCTTGTTTCTAGACGTGAGACATTGGGACTAGATTTATGAGATAGGGGCATACTGTCACTCGTGGTGATCAAAATGATACAGTGTGAGGAGAGCATGACAAAAGCTGCTCTCACTCCATCTCCTCTGCTCAGTTTTTATGTCACCCTAACTGGATGACCTTTATGGTCTTTTTCCAATGAGCTAACTCCTCAGCACTGTCATCAAGTTCAGGTGCCTCATTATAGCCTCAGAAACCCCCACTGGAGAGTTGATACCACCAACACACAAGTGCCTCACAGGGTGATTGCCCTACAGAACATACTGTGTGCAAAACAGCTTTTTTGGGTATTTTCCTATCTACTCCCTGAAACATCTCCTTTTGGTGAACAGGGTCTTGCTAGCAGGTTGTCATCAAACTCACGATTCTCCTGCCTCACCCTCCCAAGTGCTGGAACCACATGTGTGCACTACCCTCCTGGCTTCTGAAATCCCTTTTCATTTTGGTTTTTTTTTTTTAAAGATTTATTTATTTATTATGTATACAGTATTCTGTCTGCATGTATGCCTGCAGGCCAGAAGAGGGCACCAGATCTCATTACAGATGGTTGTGAGACACCAAGTGGTTGCTGGGAATTGAACTCAGGACCTCTGGAAGAGCAGCCAGTGCTCTTAACCTCTGAGCCATCTCTCCAGCCCCTTCATTTTGTTTATAATACGGCAAAATGCAACTGATCACAGATGATCAGCAGCAGCAGCAGCAGCTCTTTATACCTATCTCAGACAAAGAGCTCACTGCCTCCCAAGTACCTAGTAAAATCCTATTTCGAGGGCAGAATAACTTCAGATGTGCAGACCACAATTCAATAGCTTCTCACAGGATATGGCAGTAAAATTCTCTGGACATCAATATTTAACCAAATCTGATCACAATTTGCATGAGCCAATAAGTCTTGATATCACGTATTTTTTAAAAAAAGAGAATAGATTTCAGGTTATGTAATAAATATTTATAGCTAGAACAGCAGGAAAATTCCATTAATTAACAGAGCTTAGTGAGTATATCAACGTCTACTTGTGTGGACTTTTAACATAAATTTCACATACTTTTATATTAAAGTAATGTGAAATTTGATCACTGAAGCCACTACTGTGAGTTTAGATGAGTTTAGATGGGAATGTACGATTGAATACCATTTAGCCTTAAAATGGAGGAAAGTCTGTCATTCATGGCAACATGGATGAACCATGAATGGCAAGTAAATTAAGTCAGCTCCAGGACAAATGTCACAGGATCTTACTTACATTCGAACTCTTTGTTTTCATAAAACAGAGCGTGTAACTGGGGTTACCAGAGGTTGGGACTGGGGACCCAGGACTAATGAAATTTTGGTTGGAGGACACAAAGTTTCAATGGGACAGGAGAAATAAATTCAAGAAATTCACTGTGTAGTGTAGTGATTGTAGTTAATGACAGTGAGCTGCAGATTTGAATTGCTAAGAGAGAGAGATCTTTGGTGTTCTTATCACAAAATCAATAGCTATGTGAAATCATGCAAATGAGAAGCAGCTTGATTTAGTCATTCCGCAATGTGAATGCATATAAAATATCATGGACACCTCAAAGTTCGCAACCTTTACTCATCAAATCTTTAAGAACTGTATGAGGGGATGGATGAGGAAATTCTGTTCCCTGACACCTGGCACCAACTAGTTTTGATAGTTGTGAGGATTTAGGCAAGATGTTTAACATCCTGAGAGTTCTTTATTCATTAAAAACAAAACAACAACAAAAAAAACCTAGGGTTTAAAAACTAGTTTTCAAGATCTTTTCTGAGGAGTGCCCTCAGGACAAGAGGAAGGGCATCTTGAGCAGCTGGGCTCCTGTGTACCCACATCTATGATAGTAAAAGCAATTTTGCTTTTATTGTGTATTTTGTTCCCACTTATACTTTCTTTTGAAGTGGTATTTAAAATTTTTTTGCTGGTATTTTGAGATAGTCTTCCTATGTAGCTCAGGCTTGTCTTGAACTTGTAACCTTCCTGAGTGCAGAGTTGTGGGTATGTACCACCATGCCCACCTTGAAGTGAGGTGTAGAGGGCCCAAAATATTTATCTCTCAGGTCCCTTTTAGTCCTACCACTATAAGATCTGTAAGTCTAGAGGCCAAAGACATGTGATGTTCTGTGTGCTTTCTGTGTTAATAAGGTCCCATTAGATAGAAGGGAATGAGAGCCGGGAGCTTTATCTCCAACAATGGGCACCTTTATTGGAATGTATGTGTCTCTCCAAGAGTCACAGGTTGGAACCCCAAGATGATGGAATAAAGAGGTGGAATCCTTGGGGACATAATTAAGTCATGACCGCTCAGCCTTCATGCATAGAATTAACAAGTTTATGGAAATGCTCTGAGCCTTGTTTGCCTTGCCGCCCTTCCACCATGTGAACAAACTTCGAGTCAGCCAGATCACTTGTCCACAGATCTTCTATCACTTAGAATTATAAATAACACCTTTCTAGTATTATAAATTACTAGCTTGTAGTATTGTGTTATAGCATCAGGAACTAAGACAGTAGGGAAAGTTGGAAAGACCCAGAGATGTGTCAGGACAGTCTAGTCTCTGGAGAACTGGACCTTTAATCAAGATGTAAAGAATCATCTTGTTGCCGGGTGGTGGTGGCACACGCCTTTAATCCCAGCACTCGGGAGGTAGAGGCAGGCGGATCTCTGTGAGTTCGAGGCCAGCCTGGTCTACAAAGTGAGTTCCAGGAAAGGCACAAAACTACAGAGAAACCCTGTCTCGAAAAACCAAAAAAAAAAAAAAAAAAGAATCATCTTGTTCCATTGTAGTTCCTGGTGTTAGCTGCTTTTGAGAATGGGCTCAAAGTGGACTTCCATTTTTCCCTCTCCTGTGATTCTTCCACGCTCATGACAGAACTTTATAATTGCTTTCTTTGCCCTTCTGCTTTCTGAGCCTGTAAACACCACTTCCACGTGATAGAAAGCCTGGCTGTCAATTCCTGTAGGAAGGGCCTTTATTGGCTGGCATTTTGCAGATTTCCCAAATCTAATCCATGATAGCCAAGACAGCAGGATCAGATGACAAAAACCTTGGCATCTTAGGCATAACCAACAGCCAGAGCTATTTCCCAATGACTCTACAAGTATGTAAGGTGCCTAGCTTACTTGTATAGCTGGCTTTCACTCAAAGACGATGAACTAAACTTTTGAAACCATGACCAAGCCCCAGTTAAATGCTTTCTTTTATAAGACTTGTCATAGTCATGATGTCTCTTCACAGCAATATAACACTGACTGAGATAATCACTGAGGCCCTTTTGTGGCAGCAAGGCCCTTCATGTTAAATTAGTTTCATTTCCTTAATGTTCGTGTCACGTCTGTTAAGGTCAACTCAGTTCCAAACAGGAAAGGACCAATAGGTTACATTGTGTTAGCCTTATGTCCACGAATGATAGGGGAGATATTGCAAACGCATTTGGAACTTCTTTAGATTTGAAAAGAAAGCATGATTTTGTTTTCAGTGGGAATATTTAGGGAAGAAGGACCTAGACAGTCAATGTGTGGCTCAATGAGACAGTTGAGCAGGCACTTGCCAAGTCTGACAACCCAAGTTCAGTCCCTGGGACCCACAAAGTGGAAGGGACAACAGACTTCAGCAAGTTGTCCTCCACATTGCTTTAGTGCATGTGCACACTGACACACACACAGAAAAATAAGTAATTAAATAAATACATGTTGTGACCAGAAGTTTCTCAGTCCTGCTCGGTCCCGAAGGATGTAATCATAGTTTCGTGGTCCCACCTGGCCCCGTGGTCCTACAGCTGTTTATAAAATAATCACTCAGAGGCTCATATTAATTACAAACTGTATGGCCTATGGCTTCAGCTTCTTGCTAGCTAACTCTTTCATCTTAAATTAACCCGTTCCTATTAATCTATACGTTGCCCTGCGGCCGTGGTATTACCGGTCTGCCGGCATCTTGTTGCTCCTTTGGTGCCAACTGGCATCTCTCCCGACTCCACCCTTCTTCTCTGGGTATCTCTGCTTGGATTTCCCACCTGGCTGTAAGCTTTCTTGCCATAGGCCAAAACAACTTTATTTATTATCCAATGGGAGCTACACATATTCACAGCATACAGAAAGACATCCCACCTCAATATGTAATCAAAACTTTTATATATTTATTTGGTTTTTCAAGACAAAGTTTCTCTGTGTGTAGCCCTGGCACCCTGGAATTCACTTTGTAGATCAGGCTGGCTTCCAATGCAGAGATATACTTGCCTTTGCCTCCTGAGTGCTGAGTGCTGGAATTAATGGCGTGCACCACTATGCCCAGCTGAAAAACTTTTAATTTTTTTTAAAGGATGGTCAATGTGACAAAGATAAATTTTGTCTTCTGTTAAGAGATATGAATTTAAACTTTATGGCCAAGGCCATCTTTCCTGAAATAATGTTTCTTAATATACTTACTACATCTACTACTGAAGATTTATTTATACAGGTTATACAACATAATCTCACTGTTAGCTCTAATTACAGAATCAATTACATTTTGTTATTGACAACTTTGACCACAAATCCAATTCACATTTCTTATTTTTAGTTTATCACAAAGTCTTGTCCATTCCAACTCCAAATATCTTTATTTTTAGTATTAAGCCCACCCCTTCTGTCATCTCTCATCAGATCATTGACATGGTCTTTTAACTGCTCTCTGTAGTAGTACTTTCTTGTCAGGACCGCCAGGTCCCCAGTAAGGACACAGAAACTTCTTATATTATGAAAGCTTAGCCCTTAGCTTAGGCTTGTTCCCAACTTGCTCTTATAACTTAAATTAACCTGCTTCTATTAATCTATATTCTGCCACGTGGCTTTTTTAGCTCTCTTCCATTCTGTGTGTTCGACTTGGTCCACATCTCACTGGCATCCATGTGCCTAGATTCATCCCTCTGACTTCTTCTCTGTGCCTGGAAGTCTTGCCTATCCTCTCTTGCCTAGCTATTGGCCATTCAGCTCTTTAATAAACCAATCAGAAGGCACCTTGGCAAAGACACATCTTTACAGTGTAAACAAATATCCTGAAAGAGCTCTCCTTATCCTACCCCTCTTCTGTCTGTTTCCCATCTTGCAGAAGGAAGATTCTTGAATGTACACATAAGAAGTGAAGGACAAGTATCACTGTGTCTTCAGGGTCCTTATGACTGGCCTTTACTTGCTCCTACCCAGCTAATCTCTTGCAAACTCTCTGCTTCTTCCACAGTCTTCCACTGGTCTCTCTTTTCTTGCTATAAATCAGTTAAGCACCCTGCAGGTCTCACCTCAGGGCCTACTTCCTCCAAGAAACCATATCAGACTGAACGTCTTATTTATTTGTTTGTTTGATGTCTTGTTTTGGTGCTGGAAATGGAACTCAGGGCCTTGCATCTGCTAGGCAGGTGCTCTACTACTGAGCAATATCCTTATCCTCCAACTTTTGAGACAGTCTCAGTAAGTAGCCCAGGCTGGTCTAGAATTTGCCAACCTCCTGCCTCAGCATCCTGAGTTTTAGGACCACATGTATGTGCTGCCATAACAGGCCTCAAATGACTATGACTGTCCTTCTGTGTTCTTATTGTGGTCACACCATTCATTGATTTGGTAATTAATTAGAATCTCTCTTCTTTGATTAGAAGAATAACACAGAGAGGTACCATGCCAGCTTGGGTCAGTCCAAAAGATCACCCGGCACATAACTGGAACCCATTAAGTATATAATACATGACTAATACATGAAAAACACCAAATAGAAATATGAGTACATTTGGTATGTGGATCAAAACATATGAAAAATTACTGTTTTGACATGAATCCAACTGTTTTAATCATTAATAGAAAGACATGATTCTGGGTTTTGGTTGGTGGTTGAAAATAAACTATTCAAGAGGATGTTTTGCTATGTTAATTTTCCCAATAGCCATGAATATTAAATGATTGGGCTACTTCTGTCAATCTCAAATGACTATGACATCCTTTTTACACTCTAAAATTTAAAGGCAAGGGTTCATGGTTTTGCAAATTGGAAGTAGTTTGAAATTTTAGCTTTGATTGAGTTTTATAGCATATTTAAAATAAATAAAATATCACAAAAAAAGTGCAAATGGAAAGCGTTGCTGATGATAATTATAGTATGTGAAATAGAAAAGATTTAAGAATACTGGTAGAATTGGGCTCTATTTTAGGTGCCCAGGTGGTGTCTCATTATTTGTGTCTCTGTTTCAATAAATATTTCTCTTTGTTAGACAGGTGGTGATGGTGCACACCTCTAATCCCAGCAGATGGGAGCCAGAGGAAGGCAGATCTTTGTGTTCGAGGCCAGCCTGGTCTACAGAGTGAGTTCCAGAACAGCTAGAGATACACAGAGAAACGCTGTCTCGAAAAACCCGAGAGAGAAAAAGAAAAGTCTCTTTGTGAATTTTCTCCTTTGCCTGGACCTCGTACAAGTTTAAATATGATTAAAACTTTGGATAATTAACTTTTATGGTCAGAAATGTTTGATTCGAAGTTTGTAATCCTTGGAGCATTTAGGGAAACAGACTCCTGCAGAGTCTGGAAGAAAGAAACTCCATTACAGCATCTAGCAGAAATGGAATTTACGCCTTGCTTCTCTGTCAATCTTTTGGAGAGTTCCCCTCCACACAGTGCTCTGTACAGCCACCAACACCTTATTGCAATGGAAATTGCTTGCCTGAGTCAGATCTCAGCGATGAGATACTTTGGTGACCTTAGAACTCTTATAAGGGGCCTCACTGATGACATCAGGGCATAGTGTGTGTCTTGTTGGCAGCTCGTGCACACCATCTGAAAATAATACCTGGCACAGAGTAAGTGCTTATGTTCATTGACGGATAAAATGTATATGCAAGTTCAACTTCAAAAGCTTGGTTAGTATGCAAACTATAAATCTCTCATTTAAAAATTAGTTCTTTAGTCCCTTAATTTTAATGGCTGTGTTTAGTATACCTGTGGGTCTCATGCTCTGGACGAGGCTAGGCTTACTTTATTTACAAAGGGGAGAAAAATCTCAGTATGTGTTTAATGTCTAAAAGGGCTGTTAACCTGTCGTTTTTAATATTTACTGTATTCACGCCTTTGAATTTAGCTTACAGGTACTGTTGTTGTTGTTAATGTGTGGAAGTTTAACACTCATGGTAAAAAAAAAATATGGCTCTCTGTTTAATCTCTTGAGATAAGGTCTCTCGCTGAGTCTGAACTTTGCTGTTTTGGTTATGCTGACTAACCAGTGAACTGGATCTGCCTGCTGTGATCTCCATGCTGGGATTACAGGGCACGCTGAGCCATTGTAGCTTTAGTGGGCCCTGGGGATTTGGACTCAGAGCCTGGCGCTTGCCTAGCAAATGCTTTTACATGCTGGCCCATCTTCCCAGCCCCAGGGATATTTTTTTCATTACTGGTCACCAACTAAGGGCAAAACTGAACACTACCCCCCAAAGATACATACTGGGTTTTGTTCACCTTTTCTTTTTCTCCCTGCTAAAAAAGATAAGATTTCAACACTGTTGTGGTATTTTGTTAGAAGTAAGCCACTAGTCACAAGGCACTTGAAAGGGGAGGTGGGGACTCCAGAAAGCCGCCAGAGGCTGTCTGCCACCTGCTCCAAGAGAGGTGAGTATCAGTTAGCTCTTGTCAATATAACCAATTAAAACAACGGGGAAGTGACGTTCTCTGGCAGAACACTTACCTCACTTCAAGGTGGCCCTGGGTTCAACCCATCCTGAACCCCCCAACCCACCTCAGCTCCCCGTGCCACCCACTCACCCACCTGTCCACCCACCCCTGGCACCTCACATGTCCATCTCAAAAAATAGGTTATGTCAATTCCAGGCTTACTATGAACTAGACCAGGGGGTCTTAAACTTTCCCCTAGTGACCACTTTTTTACCTGGAGAAATTTATATGCAACCTTGGGTACATAGGAATATAAAATAGTATACAAATCCAACATTTACTGAGAATTAAATCATTAAAAACTGTATTTGGGGGCCAGTGAGATAGCTCTGTGTAAAGGTACTTGCCCTCAAGCCCAAAGACCTGAGTTTGACCCCTGGACCTCAGGTAGTTGGCAATTATGTTTATCATATGCTGTAATTTATTTCAAATTTTCTTAAGTTAGAAAAGTTTTCAATTATAATTCTCTTTACTGGTTATACTAATAGTGAGTTTTATTTCAGTGCGAGTGTTGAACTCAGGGCCTCAGGCATGCTAAGTAAATTCTCTACCATTGAATTACACCTGGGCCCAGTGATTACAGCTTAGTAGTTGTATAATGCCACTGTCTGTTATGTTCTGTCACTTGATTTTACATGTATTTTTATTTTCAATGATTAATAATGAATTAGAGAACATTCCTGTGCGTGACATTTTCTGCTTCTGCTGAAATGTAATTGTTGAATAAATGCCCTGGAGACAGAAAACAATTAGAACTATTCTATAGTTACCTCATTGTGTTTTTTTTAAAGAAACCATACTGCCATTACAGCTCAAAAGTATTGCAATTTTTTATAATGTGTTAATGTAAAAACAAAACTCAGTTTCTTTGATCTCAAATATTCACTTATATGCATCATTGTTATCAGTAAAAGCAGACTTTTAAAAATATTCACTAGCTGACCTTTTTTGCATATGTGTACGTATGTTCAGAAGGTGTTTGGGTACATGTATGTGTGCTAGAGTGCACATGTATGTGCGTACACGCATGGAGAAATCTGAAGTTGACATCAGGTGTTTTCCTTGTTTGTCAGGCAAGGCTCTCGCTGAACCCAGAGAACTCACCATTTTGGCTAGGTGACTAGTCAATTTGACTCAGGGATTCTGTCTCGTCTCCCTTGGGACAGTTTACAGGCAGGCTGCCACGTCCTCGGCTTTTCTACAGATGCTAGGGGTCAAAACTCCAGTCCTCGAATGGAAAATTTTACCCATTCTGTCTTCCCAGAACACTGCCTGTCTTTTTAGGTTAATTAACCATTTGTATTCATTTACCATTTCAAAATTTTAAATGGTAGATTGCATCTGGACGGGCGGGGGTGTTTCTATGTATTTGGTAGTTATGAACTGCTAGTAAGAATTGAAAACACAGGAAGGATTCGTTAGGATTTCCAGCTGCAGCATTATTACAGTCGCTGGGATGGCTGACACAATGACAGAGGGCTTGCTTTGGAGAGAGCGCTGGGAAGGTTGGCTTGAAACCGTGCAAAGTTTGCTGTGGTGGTATTGTGTTCCCCCAAATATTGTGCACCCTAATAAACTTATCTGGGGTCAGAGAACAGAACAGCCACTAGATTAAACCTAGAGGCCAGGAAATGGTGGCACGCACACCTTTAATCCTAGCATTCCAGAGGCAGAGATCCATCTAGATCTCTGTGTGTTCAAGGATACAGCCAACAAGCATGGTGACTCACGCCTTTAATCCCAGAAAGTGAGCCTTTAATCCCAGGGAGCGATGGCAGAAAGGAGAAAGGTATGTAAGGTGTGAGGACCAGGAACTAGAAGCATTTGGCTGGTTAAGCTTTTAGGTTTTGAGCAGCAGTTCAGCTGAGAGCCATTTGGATGAGGACTCAGAGGCTTCCAGTCTGAGGAAACAGGATCAGATGAGGAATTGGCAAGGTGAGGTAGCTGTGACTTGTTCTGCTTCTCTGATTTTCCAGTATTCACCCCAATACCTGGCCCAGGTTTGTTTTCATTAATAAGAACTCCTCCCGCCCCCCGGAGCTGAGGACCGAACCCAGGGCCTTGCACTTGCTAGTCAAGCATTCTACCACTGAGCTAAATCCCCAACCCCAAATAAGAACTTTTAAGGTTTGTGCTACAGTTTGCTAAGCACTTCCACAAATCCAACAGTTCCTCTGATAAAGCTGCTTTATTACAGAGATTTAAAATATTTAGAAGTCAGAACAAAATTGAAAGCAAGGTTTTAAAACCGAGTTTTAAGAGGCAACGTGAAAGAACAAGCCAGCTGCATTTCCCATGAATATCCATTTTTAAAGGCAGACGAAAATTCTCCAGAGTACCACAGTGCAGACGGCAGCCACAGTGGATGCAAAATGTAACTGACGGCAACGATTGCAGGAAAGCATACATCAAGAGGGGGGCAAAACAATGACAGAGACCTGAAAAAAGAGAGAAAGGGATTTGGGTACAAGAGAGATTATGATTTGTTAAAGCAATGGTTTTAACCCGTTTACCTTGTCCTGTCACTCCACCCCCTGCAGCACCAGAAACATAAATGGCATACCTGCATCAGGAACTCCCATAGATTTACCTAGCCACAGGGTGATTTTGTTTTTCATAATTAAGCATCCTTCCCTCTCACTTGTAACATGGAACAGTAAGAGATGAAGGAGAGTTCCTTCCCAAGATTCCGTTTCCGACTCTACTGTGAAAAGATCTCCTTGACAGCTTTATTCCTCCAAGAAGGCTGACTTGTACTCCTTAGAAGAAATACATGAGTCAGTATACTGTACGCTTTTGCTGTGTCTGTTGAGATGAATGTGTTGATGGTGATGGTGGTGGTGGTGTGTGCACGTGTACACTGGTCTGAGAGTATTTATTCTCTGTGTTTTCATGGTTGTAGTTAACCACCTTAGGTTGGAATTTCCTTCTAGCACCTTCTGTAGGGCTGTATCTATATATAAATATTGCTTAAATTTGGCTTTTTCATGGAATATCTTATTTTCTCCATCTATGGTGATTCAAAGTTTTCCTGTGTCTGGGCTGGTATCTGTGGTCTCCAAAGTTTGCAGGATATCTGTCCAGGCCCTTCTGGCTTTTAGATTCTCCATTGAAAAGTCAGGTGTGATTCTAATAGATCCAACTTTATGTATTACTTGGTCTTTTTCCCTTGCAGCTTTTAATATTGTTTCTTTGTTCTGTATGTTTAGTGTTTGATTATTTATATGTGTCAGGGGCACTTCATTTTCCAGTCCAATCTATTTGGTGTTCTGTAAGCTTCTTACACCTTTATAGGCATCTCCTTCTCTAGGTTAGGGAAATTTTCTTCTATGATTTTGTTGAAGATATTTTCTGGGCCTTTGAGGTGAGATTCTTCTCCTTCCTCTAGTCCTATTATTCTTAGATTTGGTCTTTTCACAGTGTTCCAGATTTCCTGGATATTTTGTGTCGGGAGTTTTTTAAATTTAACGTTTCCTTTGACCTGTATATCCATTTCTTCTATCGTACCTTCAACACGGGAGATTCTCTCTTTCATCTCTTGTGTTCTGTTCCCTCTGTAATTCCTGGTGAAATTCCTAAACTTTTCATTTCCAGAGAATTTCTCTCAGTTTGGGTTTTCTTTATTGATTCTGTTTCCACTATCAGGTCTTGAACAGTTTTATTCATTTCCTTACACTGTGTTTTCCCGGATTTCTTCATTTCCTCCACCTGTTTCGTTGTGTTTTCCTGGATTTTTTAAAAAAGGATTTATTAATTTCCTCTTTAAGGACCTCCCTCTAATATTGTAGCTAGAGTTTTCCTGCCTGGCCCACAGTCAGGACAAATCTCTCTCACCCGCCAGTCCCAAGCCGCTCAAACCCGATCAAGTAAACACAGAGACTTATATTGGTTACAAACTGTATGGCCGTGGCAGGCTTCTTGCTAACTGTTCTTACAGCTTAAATTAATCCATTTCTATTAATCTATATCTTGCCACGTGGCTTGTGGCTTACCGGTACTTTACATCTTCCTTATCCTGATGGCGGCTGGCAGTCTCTCCCCCTCCAGCTTCCTGTTCTCTCAATTTTCCTCTCTGTTAGTCCCGCCTATACTTCCTGCCTGGCCACTGCCAATCAGTGATTTATTCATTGACCAATCAGCAACACATTTGACATACAGACCATCCCACAGCACTTCCCCTTTTCTTTTCTTAAAAAGGAAGGTTTTAACCTTTACACATCTCCAAAGTCAGCTTGGTATATTTGGGAATTTGGGCGTAGCTTCTCTTACTACTTCCTGCTGGAGGGGGGCGCTGTATCTTCTGGGGAAACAAAGAAAATTTTAGGATCATGGAGTAGTCCGTGAGGCTGTATCATCTGAGCCAGTTGTCTTGAAACGGTTCTGGATGTTGGATCATCTGGGCCATGGTGTCATCGGAGACCTTTCAGGGGGTCTTGGCTGGTCAAACCTGATGTATCTTACTCTGGAACAAATCCATAGCCTCTTGCTTTCTGTGGAAACAAAAGAGACTCTTTTCCAAAGCAACATATCCTTACATCCAAATTTTGAAGTCAAAGTATCTTTAAAATATACATACTGGTTTAACTCAGCTTCCTTTATAATCAAATATCTCTCTGTAGTTAAGAATCCCAAAGACAACACAATCCAGACTCTCTGTGTAATAGTCATCTCTACGTGGCTTATTTTTTATATTAATTTTACTGTCTCTTTAAAGACTTTATTTTTTAAAACCATGTATTTGTTTCTATACTGTATATATCACCTTTTTTTGTCTCTTTTAAGCCTACGTATATTTTACACACATTTTAAACTATTACATCTGAATCTGTCTTATTGTGAATCTATTGCTTTAAGCTGCAGCAACTGTGGCTGCTGGCTCCTTCCACCTCAGCTTCCCAACTTGGCGTGGTACTTTACCACCAGCTCTGGGAGCTATCGTGGGTCTATGCTTTTATCCAAGCAGCATGTAGCTCAGAAACCTCTTTTTTTGTTTTGTACTAGCAAAGGCTAAATCCACAATGCAGCTTAATGTGCCATTTGCAGAGACTTCATTCCCGCCATACTGCAGGTCGAGCGCGCACGCCAGCAACCCGCCAGTAGCTCAAACCAGCAGCTGCCGCTCATTTGAGAGAGACAATTAGGAACTGTTTTTAGCTCCGTTTTAGAATCTTTTTTCTCAGGTTTTAGGTGGAAACTCTTGCCACCACGTTGGACGCCATTTGTTGCTGGAGTTTTCCTGCCTGGCCCACAGTCAGGACAAATCTCTCTCACCCGCCAGTCCCAAGCCGCTCAAACCCGATCAAGTAAACACAGAGACTTATATTGGTTACAAACTGTATGGCCGTGGCAGGCTTCTTGCTAACTGTTCTTACAGCTTAAATTAATCCATTTCTATTAATCTATATCTTGCCACGTGGCTTGTGGCTTACCGGTACTTTACATCTTCCTTATCCTGATGGCGGCTGGCAGTCTCTCCCCCTCCAGCTTCCTGTTCTCTCAATTTTCCTCTCTGTTAGTCCCGCCTATACTTCCTGCCTGGCCACTGCCAATCAGTGATTTATTCATTGACCAATCAGCAACACATTTGACATACAGACCATCCCACAGCATAATATATTCATAAAGGTTTTTTAAAGTCTTTTTCTTGTGCTTCAGCTGTGTTGGAATACTCAGGGCCTGCTGCGGTAGGGTTGCTGAGCTCTCATGAACATATTACCCTGGCTGTTACTGTGTTTTTACACTAGTGTCTAGGCATCTGGGATTGAGATGACTATAGGTCGAGGTGCTGATATCTGGTCTGGTCTTTGTTGGGTCGCTGTTTTGTTCCTTGCTTTCCATTTCTTTTTGGATTTTAGGAGGGTGTGGTGGCTGTGGGTTGCCTGGTAGGAGATCTTCTGTGGACCTGTTTCTCTGACCTGCTCAGCTGGTGTGTTCCCAGGGAATGCCTGCTGGTGTTGGAGGCGGGATAAAGGGATGAGTTAGCATAAGGAAGGCTGGAGGAGAAGATCTTTGTGATCTCATGGGGATGGGGTTAGAAAGAAAAGGGAGACCACAGCAGGTGTTCCGCTACAGAGCTGGGGGTGAGACTGGAGGATTGGATCTCGAGGAGCAGGAGAGGTGAAGATCTGCAGTTAGTCTACCTGCTTCCCCGGAGGCAGGAGTGGCCCATGGGTAGACGGGGTGTCTGCTGGAGTTGGGGGCTGGGATAATTATACAAGATTTCCCCCTAATCCAGTGTAACTCACTAATCAACTTTTTAAATGTAAAACCAGATGATCAGGATAGGTAGATAGATTCATAATAATAATAACTCATAGATGTGTTAGGTGGAAGTAGGTATCAGGAGTGTAACTATGAAGGGTGTATCTTGTTCCTGGGCCTTTCATCTCTTTCTCTCCTGCCTCCATGAGAGGAGCAGGTTTTCTTGGTCATGTGGTGTCCTTTCCCCAGAAACAATGAAGTCAGTCATGTGACTATGTACCGAACCCTCTGAAGCTATGAGATAAAATGAATCTTTCTCTTTTAAAAACCATCTCTTACCAGCATTTGTCACCATGGTGAGAAGTCTAACACAGTTGTGCTCTCCTTTATGATCTCTGAAAAATATAAGAATACACTGAAATTCATAATTCCTTAGCTGTTAGAATTTAGTAGAAAACCATATAAGCCCGAAAAAGCTCTCAGTTCAATTTCCTCAACTGTATTTAAAAAAATCACGTTGAGACTATTTCTTCTCCTCATTTGCTGGTGACATTTTGTGTAAATTATACTTTGCTAGAATATGTTCATGTCATCCACATTTCCAGATTCATTGGCATAAAATTACTCTTGACTGCTATGGGATGTCTTTCTGTATGCTGTGAATATGTGTTGCTCTGATTGGTTAATAAATAAAGCTGTGTTGGCCTATGGCAAAGCAGTTTAAAGGCAGGCAGGAAATACAAGCAGATAGACAGGAAGAGAAAGGCAGATCCTGGAAGGAGACACCAGCAGCTGCCCAGGGAGCAAGATGCCAGCAGACCGGTAAAGCCAGGAAACATGGGGCAAAACATAGATTATAGAAATGGGTTAAGTTATAAAAGCTAGCTAATGAGAAGCCTGCCATAGGCCATGCAATTGGTAGTTAATATAAGCCTCTAAATGATTATTTTATAAGTGGCTGAGGGACCATGGAGCCTGGCAGGACTGGAGAAACCTTCCTACTACACTTGACTACTCTGTTTTACTTAGGAAGGGTTTTGTTTTGTTTTTGGGACAGCATCTCACTCTGCCATTCAGGCTGTCTCAAACTCACAGCAATCCTCCTGCCTCAGTCTCCCAAGTAATGAGATTCTAGCTGTGAGCCACCAAGCATAGCTGGTTTTTATTATTTGTTTAGTATTTCTAGCTTTCATAATAATATTTTCCTTTTCATTTTTAAAATTACATTTATTGATACATGTTGTGTGCACGTGTGGGTTGGAGTGCAGACGTTCCATGAAGGTCCTGGGACAACCTGCAGGAGTGGGCTCTCTCTCCTCCCATCCTGTGGGTTCCAGGATCCAACTCAGGTTCTCAGGCCCAGTGGCAAGTGACTTCACAAGCTGAGTCAACTCACCAGACCGTTTTTTCTCTTCTGATATTGGTTATCCGTGTATTTGAATTATCACCTTTTTGTCTCACTGGAAATATATCGATTTTATTAGGTTTAAGAATGGGTCTTTCAGCCGGGCGGTGGTGGCGCACGCCTTTAATCCCAGCACTCGGGAGGCAGAGCCAGGCGGATCTCTGTGAGTTCGAGGCCAGCCTGGTCTCCAAAGCGAGTTCCAGGAAAGGCGCAAAGCTACACAGAGAAACCCTGTCTCGAAAAACCAAAAAAAAAAAAAAAAAAAGAATGGGTCTTTGGCCGGGCGGTGGTGGTGCACACCTTTAGTCCCAGTACTTAGGAGGCAGAGGCAGGGGGATCTCTGTGAGTTTGAGGCCAGCCTGCTCTACAAAGTGAGTTCCAGGACAGCCAGAGCTATTATTCAGAGAAACTGTGTCTCAAAAGAACCCAAAATAAAGAAAGAAAAAAATAAGAAGAATTGCTCTTTGGCTGTTTTGAATCTCCGTGTTTTATGTTTTCTTGTCGCCCGTTTTTGTTTTTACCACGTTTTCCTCTACTTTCTTTGTATTTGTTTTGCTGTTCTTTTTCTATAATCATGAAAACTGTTCTTGACCTACTAACATTTAAACCTCTCCTAAGATGTTTATAAGACCATAATTTTTGTTTAACTGTGACTTTAACTAAATTTCATAATTTGATATACAGTCTTTCTGTTACTTTCCAGCTCCAATTATTTAATTCCAAAATGACTTCCCCATGAGAATTATCCAGGGGTGTATGCTTATTACTTTTTAAGCATATGAAAGGTTTCCTAACATCAGAGTGGGGAGCCTGAGCTCCTCGGGTAGCCCTCCTGGCCTGGAATTCGCCATGGAGCTCAGACTGACCTCAAACCTGCAATTCTCCTGCCTTGTCCTCCCCAGTGCTGACGTTACACAGACATACCACCACAGCTGAAAGGGTATTGTGGATGTCATGTTGGTAAAATGTGATTTTATTATTGCAATGTCATAACATTTAGTAATACTTTGTGAAGTATTCAGCATATGGTCAGTTTTTGTGTAGGCACTTGTTGCAGTCAATATTCAATATATACTTCTGACATCGAGGTTATCTATTATGATGTTTAGGTCATAAGTATTTCTAAGAATTAATTCTCCATTTTTGGTATTAATTATTGATATTTATGTAATCTGAATTCTACCTTCCTCCTGCCTGAGCAAGGGATGTCCCGGCACAGACATGGTGGCAACGGGAGGCGTTGGTAGACCTCTGTCCTCTCACCCCTGTCTTCAGTTGTGTTTGAGGGACTGATCAGATATCCCACTGTCTCTTCTCAGGGTTGAAGTAGGGGTGCTGAGTAGCTGTGCTGAAATCCTGAACTACGGCTGAGTATGCACACCTATAATCCTAGCACTCACGAGGCTGAGACCAGATCATGGGCTTGAAGCCAGCAAGAGTTCCACGAACTCGACCTTTCATTTCTCTTCTGGGCACATGCACGTTGTGCTTCCTTTCTCTTCCAGCTCATCCTTTGCAGCCTACGAAGGTGACCGGTATGGGGCATAGTGAGAGCAACAGATGATCGTTTGCATTGCTCAGAACACCACGGCCTCCTTCCTGTGTTCAAAACAGATTGTGCTTGACACGGAAAGTTTGGCTTCCCAATGCTGTCTGGGTGCAGGCCACTCAGTTAAGGCCTAAGCGGCTTAACCTCATGTGTACTCGCTCCGTCAATATTTGCTTTTTAGTTGTTCAGCATCATGAAATCCTTCACTGGCTGATTCCCGGAGTGCCGGAAGCTGAAGTTTCATGTATGTGTGTACAGGTTTGTGTGTGTGTTGTTGTGTTTGTGTAGGGGTGTAGTAGTGTGTGTATGTGTATTTGAGTACCTGTGGAGGATCCAGGACAATGTCAGGTGTCTCTTCTCAACTGCTCTCCATGTTTATTTTCTGAGAAGAGGTCTCTCACTGTACCTGAAGCTCCCGTATTCAGCAAGGCTAGCTAACTAGAGAGCTTCAAGGATCTACCTGCTTTCCCTCCATGCCTCCAAGGCTGGGGTAACATGCATGCACCACCCAACCAGTTACTCCTGGCCTTTTACATGGGTTCTGGAGATCCAAACTAAGATCCCCATGCTTGTATACCAAGCACTTTATGGACTGAGATTTCGCCTCAGCCCCTGTGTGTGTTTTAAAGTCATCCCAGGCTTCTTTTGTCAAAGTTCCTTGCATTCCCAACTCGGTAACAGCTGGCACTTACCTTTTAGAACCTGGTTGTTTTGTTGTTTGCTTATTGTGTGTGTGTGTGTGTGTTTATCTATGTGCACACACATGTGCCATGATGCCTGTGGAGACTAGAAGACAACCAGCAAGAGTCATTTTCTCCTTCTATCTTGTGGGTCCCGAGAATCAAACTCAGGCTTGGAGGAAGGGCAGGAAATTTTACCTGATGAGCCATCTCTCTGGCTCACAGCTGATATTTAAAGATAACTCATAAGAAAGTTATGAAGACATTACTGCTTCCTAGAAGGTCATTTGAGTGTATTTGTCAGACATTGAAATTTAATTATATGTCCTGTATTTCTATTTCCTAAATAAGATAATTCTAACAGGAGGGATTTAGTTTTATTTTAAAGGAGCAATTATTATTATTTTTTTTTTTGGTGGAAATGAAAATATTCCCAAGTGCTTAAAAATATTTCTATGGCAAGAATATGTAGTTTGAAACATCACCATGGAACAAAATTTAAACATAACCATGGATTTTTGGGGAGACAGGTCTTAATACGTAGCCTAGGCTAGCCTGGAACTCACAACTCCTCCTGCCTCAGCCTTCCAAGTGCTAGGATTACAAGTATGCATCACTACATGTGGCCACATCTATGATCTTATGTGAAAAAGATACATGATGCTAAATCTAACGAAAAGAAGTATTAATGGAAATCCAAAAGGTATTGCTTTTGAATGTAATGCCCCCAATGATGTGGGGATGACCAGAAACAAAGACTGATTTGAGCTTCCAAATACTTCCTGTGGAGCACACAATTTTACTTTAGCATTTTCTTTCTTTTTTAAAAAATTAATTAATTTATTTATTGTGCATTGGTGTTTTGCCTGCGAAAGGGTGTCAGTTCCCGGGAACTGGAGTTACAGATAGTCGTGAGCTGCCACGTGGGTGCTGGGAATTGAACCCAGGTCCTCTGGAAGAGCAGTCAGTGCTCTTAACCACTAGGCCATCTCTCCAGCTCCCTACTTTAGCATTTTCATAGGTAATTTTTGCTCAGTGTGTTGAAGACCTGCCTTTGAACTTGCAGATAAATTTTGAGACAAACTGAATTATCTGTGGCGCGTCCTATTGAAGCTGAGAAGATAAGTAAATCCCTTACCTGTTTGCGAATGTATGCAAGGATGCATGCACCTGTGACTATACGTGCATGTCAAAGGTCAATAGTGTTTTGTTTTTCCTCTACCACTCTCTACCTTCTTTCCTGAGATAGGATTTCTCACTGAGTCAAGAGTTGGCTGATTGTCAAGACTGGCTGGCCAGGGAGCCCCTGGGACCCTCCTTCCTCTGCCTCCCAGCAATGGTATTACAAACAAGTGCCATCACACCAGCTTTTTACGTGGGCTCTCAAGAGCCTTGCTGAGGTCCTCCTGCTCACACACTGATCATTTTACCCACTGAGCCGTCCCCTCAGTCTGCTCAGCTTTATTCATTCAAAATGTTAATGAGAAATGTAGGGTGACTGAGAAATGTTATGTTCTAGACTCACTGGGATACCGCATCCAAATCTGACTCCTTTTAAAAAGGCATGAATAGTTTCGTGCATACTGGACTTGTATACTTGCATACTACACCAAAAAGTGCAGCCAAGGATTTGTATCAATGCTGTATATGGTTCAGTTTGTCACATTTTTGACCATGTAGTTCATACTTGTTGAAACACAAGAATAACTTATTCTGAGATGCTGTATTCTCTCATATTCCCCTTGGACAATTCACCAGGTAATTATTTTAACTCATAGATTGGCCCATCATATGGTAGGCTATCACCTTCAGAGAGGAACAACATTTTATTTTTTAATTCAATATTTAGTAAAACCTTAATATGGGCTATGCACTATTGGGAGGAATGAAAGAGACAAGCCACGTGACCACTATCCTGGCACATACATTCCACAGGTCAGACAATACACAAATGTTGAGTGAACACTGAAAACAACCAAAAGTGGCAAGTGCTATGTAGAGTTTAGTAAGTGGGATGGCAAGTGTTAATCGTCAACATGACAAGATCTAGAGTCACCTTTGAGATGGCCTCTGTGCATGCATGCCTGTGAGGAGTTCTCTTAATTATGGTGATTATTGCCGGACAAACCTGTAACTAGAGTTTTCCTGCCTGACCCACGGTCAGGGCAAATCTCTCTCACCTGCCAGTCCCACTGCCACTCAGACCCGACCAAGTAAACACAGAGACTTATATTGGTTACAAACTGGATGGCCGTGGCAGACTTCTTGCTAACTGTTCTTACAGCTTAAATTAATCCATTTCCATTAGTCTATACCTTGCCACGTGGCTCATGGCTTACCGGCATCTTCACATGCTGTTTGTCATCGTGGCGGCTGGCAGTGTCTCTCTGACTCAGCCTTCCACTTCCCAGCTTTATTCTCCTCCTTGTCCCACCTACACTTCCTGCCTAGCCAATGGCCAATCAGTGTTTTATTTATTGACTAATTAGCAACACATTTGCCATACAGAACATCCCACAGCACTTCCCCCCCCCCTTTTTTTTTTCCAAAAGGAAGGTTTTAACCTTAACAAAGTAAAATTACATATAATTTGGGAATTTGGGCGTAGCTTCTCTTACTACTTCCTGCTGGAGGGGGGCGCTGTATCTTATGGGGACACAAAGAAAATTTTAGGATTATGGAATAGTCCATGAGGGTGCATCATCTGAGCCAGATGCCTTCAAACCATTCTGGATGTTGGATCATCTGGGCCATGGTGTCATCAGAGACCTTTCAGGGGGTCTTGGCTGGTCAAACCTGATGTATCTTAATCTGGAACAAATCCATAGCCTCTGGCTTTCTGTGGGAACAAAAGCAGAAACTCTTTTCCAAAGCAACATATCCTTATATGCAAATTTTGAAGTCAAGGTACCTTTAAAATATACATTTTGGCATAACTCAACAGCTTTTATAATCAAATGTTTTTCTGCAGTTAAAAATCCCAAAGACAACACAATCCAGATTCTCTGTGTAATATTCATCTTTACGTGGCTTATCTTTTATATTAATTTTACTGTCTCGTTAAAGACTATTTTTTTAAACTATGTATTTGTTTATATAACTGTATATCTCACCTTTTTTTGTCTCTTTCAAGCCTACGTATATTTTACACACATTGTAAACTATTACATCTGAATCTGTCTTATTGTGAACCTATTGCTTTAAACTGCAGCATCTGTGGCTGCTGGCTCTGCCCACCTCAGCTTCCCAACATGGCGGTAGTACGTTTTCTGCCAGCTCTGGGAGCTATCGTGGGTCTATGCTTTTATCCAAGCAGCGTGTAGCCCAGAAACCTCTTTGTTTTGTACTAGCAAAGGCTAAATCCACCACACAGCTTAATGTGCCACTTGTAGAGGCCTCATTCCCACCATACTGCAGGTTGAGCTCGCATGTTAGGAACCCACAAGTAGCTCAAACCAGTAGCTGCCACTCATTTGAGAGAGATAATTAGGAAGCTGTTTTTAGCTCCATTTTAGAATCTTTTTTCTCAGTTTTTAGGTGGAAATTCTTGCCACCACGTTGGACGCCATTTATAGCTATTTCCTGCCTGGCCCACAGCAGGACAAATCTCTCTCACCTGCCAGTCCCACAGCCTCTCAAACCCGACCAAGTAAACACAGAGACTTATATTGGTTACAAACTGGATGGCCGTGGCAGGCTTCTTGCTAACTGTTCTTTCAGCTTAAATTAATCCATTTCCATTAGTCTATACCTTGCCACGTGGCTCATGGCTTACCGGCATCTTCACATGCTGTTTGTCATCATGGCGGCTGGCAGTGTCTCTCTGACTCAGCCTTCCACTTCCCAGCTTTATTCTCCTCCTTGTCCCACCTACACTTCCTGCCTAGCCAATGGCCAATCAGTGTTTTATTTATTGACAAACCAGCAACACATTTGCCATACAGAACATCCCACAGCACAAACCTATCTGAACTGTGGGTGGAACCATTCTCTGGGCAGGAGACCCTGGACTGTACGACGTGGAGAAGCTGAGCTGAGTCCTTGGCATCGCACATCCATTGCTTTCTGCTTCCTGACTGCAGATGCCATGTGACCAGCAGCCTCAGATTTCTGCTGCCATGGCTTGCCTACCGTGACGGACTGTGTCTTTAAACTGCAAGCCAGAATGGACCCTTCTTCCCTCAAGTTGCTTTTGTCGGGGTATTTTTGCCTCAGCAACAGAAAAGTGATCAAGACAGTCGGGCAACTTTTAGTTTAGGTCAGGAGAAGCCTGTCTGAGGTGGCAGGATTTGAATGTGGGCCTAAATGAAAGGATAAATCCAGCTACACATAGATCTCGCGGGAGAGCATTGGGCAGAGGATGAGCTTTGTGTGCTGTGAAGGAAAAGACCATTGCATGTAGAGGAAGGATGGCGTGAAATGAGGTCTCACACAGGCAGAAGTCAATGGAGTTCATTCTCAGTGTGATGAGAAATCATACGACTTTCTTTTTAAATGTTATTTTATGTGTATGAGTGGTTTGCAATCGTTTATTTTATGTACTATATTCATGCCTGGTGCCCTCAAAAGTCAGACGAGGGTCATCTCCTCTGGAACTGGAGTTACAGTTGGTTGTGAGCCACCATGTGGTTCTGGGAAATGAACCTGTGTCCTCTTCAAGAGCAACAAGTGCTCTTAACTGCTGAGCTATTACTCCGGCTCAGCCATATGACTTTTTAATCAAACCATAGTAAGTAAGCATACTTCAGCCGGGTATAGTGGTGCATGCCTGTAACCCCAAAAAGTAGGAGGCTGAGGCATGTGACCCTCCTGCCTCAGCCCCCTGAGTAGCTGAGACTACACATGCATGTCACTTTACCCATATGGATTCTTAGATAAGGTAGTGATGTGCTTGAACTCATGTTTTTTTCTGACTCAGCCTCCTTCTGCCTGCTGGGATTTGAGGCATGTGCCATCACACCCAGCAGAAAGACAAACTGGTTGTTGTTGTTGTTGTTTGGTTTTTCAAGACAAGGTTTCTCTGTGTAACAGCCCTGGCTGTCCTGGAACTCACAACTAGACCAGGCTGGCCTTGAACTCACAGAGATCTGTTTGCTTCTCTCTCCCAAGTGCTGAGATTAAAGGCGTGTGCCACCACTACCCAGCAAGAGACATAGTTTTAATGGCTATCAGCGACAAGAAAAATTCCTCTCTCAGAGATACAGATGCATAGACTGTCTATATAGTTAGGGCTACCATTTAGTCATGGACTTTCTTCAGTTCCCGGGGAATCCTGCAAGAGCTTTTGTTAAAGTTTAGCTTAGTAACTTCCTATTCTTCTTGATCTTATACAGGTTCTTGAAAACTAATTTCAAAGTGGGGTGTTAAAAATATTTCTAACACACAGGGGGTTGGGGATTTAGCTCAGTGGTAGAGTGCTTGCCTAGCAAGCATAAGGCCCTGGGTTCGGTCCTCAGCTCTGGAAAATTAAAAAAAAAAAATATTTCTAACACACAAATTTTGGATAATTTGGAAGATTCTAAGCATGTTTTTAAAGGTTCAGGCGTAGAAATTTTATTACTGACTCGAGTCATTTCTGAGAAAAGAAAAAGAACTGTGTCATAGATTGCTGCCTATCATCCATTTCCATAAGTGACCATCTTGTCCTGTGAGCTTACCCTTACGAGATGTGTGGGGTTGAAGCTTTTGAGAAAAGCACCAGATAATGCTGTACTGATGTTTTACTGGCAGTTGTCATCACCAAAAAGGAAAGTTGGCTCAAGGCAAAAGTCATCAGAGTACACCTGTAGAAGACTAGCCGGTGGGGACTGGATAATAGCAGAGGGAAAAGTGTAGCTTTTGAGAATTTGGTGGCTGAGAAGCAGTCAGTCAAAACCACGAAGGATTCTATCCATTTGCACTAAAACAATGTTATTTGTTTGTTTGTTTGTTTGTTGTGTGTGTGTGTGTGTGTGTACAAATTGTGGGACCCAGTTCTCTCCTTCCACCACGAGTTCTGAGAATCAAACTCAGGGTGTTGGGTTTGGCAGCAAGCACCTTTACTCACTAAGCCACTTTGCCATCCCCTGAAATACACACACACACACACACACACACACACACACACACACACACACACACACACGTGCGCGCGTGCTGTGTCGCTCTGGCTGGCCTCTGGAACTCTCTATGTAGACTAGGCTTTGAATTCAAAGAGACCCACCTGCCTCTTCCTCTGGGGTTAAAGACAGTTACCTCCATCCCCAAATACCTTAAAAATAATTTTTAAAAAGCCAACCAATCACCCCTCTGGAGGTTCAGAAAACATCTCAGAAGAGGAGGCAGAAAGAATGTAAGAGCCAGAAGTTGGGGAAGATGTTGAGGAGCAGCATCTCGTGGATGCGACACTGCCCAGTGCGCGCATGAACTCACTACAGTTGGAGTGACCTGCAGATCTGCACAAGACTGGACTCATCACCTTTCCAGCATGTAGAGGGGAGGGACTCACGAGCCCCACCCCGAGCTGAGGGACTATGGAAGGTTAATCAGCGCTGGGGAAGGGGTGTCACTTTATTTTTCAGTAGTGTAGCCATCGATAAATTGCCTTTATTCCAGTAAATAACTCCCGACTCAGGCTCCTGCAAGCGTTCGTAATTAAATTCAGTGTGTTCTTCCCACACAAAAAAAAGAAAAAGACATCAAAGTAGAAAAGAGTTGGCTGGGAAAAAGAAAGGTCTCAACAAAAGAAAGAGGAGAAGAGAGGGTAGATGATAGAGTGTCTTAGTTAGGGTTTCTATTGCTGTGAAGCGTCGCCATGACCACAGCAACTCTTATAAAGGAAAACATTTCATTGAGGTTGTCTTAGAGTTTCAGAGGTTCAGTCCAGTTATCATCCCGGTGGGGAGCATGGTGGCGTGCAAGCAGACATGGTGCTGGAGAAGGAGCTGAGAGTTCTACATCTTGATCTGCAGGCAGCAGAAGGAGACTGTGTGCCACACTAGGCCTAGCTTGAGCATATGGGACCTCAAAACCCACCTCCACAGTGACACACTTCTCCAACAAGGCCACCCCTACTTCAACAAGGTTCACGCCTCTGAATAGCACCACTTAATATGGGCCAAGTATTCAAACACTTAAGTCTATGGGGGCCATTCTTACACAAACCACCACATATAGTGAATAAAAATTCAGTATATACATGTGTGGAATTGTCAAAGGATAAAAATTAGAAAAAAATAAAACAAATAACAGAAAAATATTCCTTTATCTTCAAATCTCTTTGTATCACTAATTTAGCAGAAGACAGGTCGTAGAATGTTCACTAGTGTGCTACTAAATACCTTTTTACAACTTTTCACCTTATGTTTACTTTCAATGTTTATTTCAATATGATTTCACGTTTGATGAACACTCAGTGGTACCTGGCCTGTTCTGTAGCTCCTGGTGACAGCTCTGGTGCTAGAGACTAAAATTAGAGACAATGACCAAGTTAGGATGAACAGTCAAGGGAAAGGACAAACAGCCTATCTTGCCAGTCCAAGGTGGCATTTCCATCCTCTGCCATCTGTAATTTGGAATCGTGGCATTGTTATAATCAGTTCAGGGCAAATGGTCTTAGCAGGTACTTAGGTGCAGGAAACAGGGAAGGGAATAATCCAAGAGGAATAAAATATGGTATTCTCCTACACCACAGACTCCTTAATTTAAAAACTGTGGCTTCTGATATATATATATATATATATATATATATATATATATATATATATATATATATATATAGGCAACTTACAAGTCAGAAATAATAAACTTCCTGAAACGTCACCAAATAAATTTTACATATATTGAACCAAATTTTTCATTGAAATAGCTCTTTGTGTATTTGTGTATGTATGTGTGTGTGTGTGTGTAAATGTTTGTGTGTATACATGTTTGTATGTATTGCATGTGTGTGTAGAGGGCAGGGGTCATTGTTGGGTGTCTTCCTGTAGCTATAGCTTTCTACCTTATGTTTTGAGACAGGGTCTCTCACCAAACCTGGAGTTCAGCAATTTAGCTAAACTAGCTAGTCAGTGAGCTCCAGGAGTGCCCTGTCTTTGCTTACCCAGCACTAGGATTATAGATGCAAACCACCACACCCAACCTTACCGGTCAAACCATCTCCCTTGCCCTCATGAAAGAAATTTTTTTTTTAAAAGATTTATTTATTTATTATGTATACAGTGTTCTGTCTACACGCATCCCTGCAGGCCAGAAGAGGGCGCAAGATCTCATTACAGATGGCTGTGAGCCACCATGTGGTTGCTGGGAATTGAACTCAGGACCTCTGGAAGAGCAGCCAGTGCTTTTAACCTCTGAGCCATCTCTCCAGCCCATGAAAGAGATTCTTATCATTGCCTCCCACTAATAACTTACCCTAATGAGAATTTTACTTATTATCTCTCAGGACTCTGGCTTAGTGGTATCAAGCTCTCAAAAAGGTTCATATGTCATTTGTTATGCTTATCAGTTATTTTCATCTCACAGTTACAAAATTAGCTAATGGCAAAGCATAATTCAAAGCAGGAGTCAAGAGTCAGTGAGTCCAACTTTAGATGTTGGTAAAAGACTGAGTGCACGAACTAATTACATTAACTTAAAACAGGCTGAGCAGAAGACACCCTTTACTAAAACCATGGAAAACCCTGTAGATAAGGACTAGAATTAGCATTTAACAGTTCAATTCTATTGTTTTCCTCACGTGCAAATTTATGAAAGACAAAGGGAAGAAGAGAAAGAGATTTTCCTGGTTTTGTTTTTTTGGGTTTTGAGACAGGGTCTTCCTACGTAGCCAGGCTATCTTTGAACTCACAATCTTGCTGTCTCCATTTCCCAAGTGCTGGGATTATGGGTCTGTGCCATTATTCCTTGTGGACATTTTCTTTTTAAGCATTTAAAGATTATAGTAAATATAAGAGCATGTGGTTCACAATAACTTGTAGAATTTCCTCCCTCATAAACATTTTTTTTTTTTTTTCACATGTATAGGTTTAAGTTCATATCTTCTGGGCCAGAGAGATGGTTCAGTGCTTACAGGTATCCACCCCCAAACCTGAAGACTTGAATTGGATCTCTGAGACCAGAATCAAGGAAGGAAAGAATAAATTCCTACAAGTTGTCTTGTGACCCCTACACGTGTGCCAGGGCAAAACAAAACAGAACAGAAACCTTTGCCTATAGAAACGTTTGCCCCCTGGTGGTGGAATTATTTTTATTATTATTTTAAGTTAAAAGACTTGGAGACTCTTGGCACTAAAATGCTTTCTGTGGTAAGGGAAATTAATAAAGTATCACAGCCGGTTGGTGGTGGCGCACGCCTTTAATTCCAGCACTCGGGAGGCAGAGCCAGGCGGATCTCTGTGAGTTCGAGGCCAGCCTGGGCTACCAAGTGAGTTCCAGGAGAGGCGCAAAGCTACACAGAGAAACCCTGTCTCAAAAAACCAAAAAAAAAAAAAAAATTTAAAAATAAATAAATAAATAAATAAAGTATCACAGATTAAAGGTGGAGAGATGAAGCTGTGCTCTGTGGCTTGGAAACTTGGGTGAAATAGAGCAGTCATATTTGGGGCAGCAAACTACAATGTCCCTGATTTCACTTGAACTCAGTTTTCCTTAGTCTATTTTTCTTTGTTTCCGTGTTAGCCACATCGCTAATTTAGCATTGTTAAGAATGCCGCCTCCTTGGAGTAAACTTAATAATAAGCATCATGAGACATGGGATCTCTAAAGTCTTAGCTGGGGCCTGTTGACTGAGGTGAGCAGCAATGTTGTTCTCCCTTTGTTCTCCCATTTGGCATTACAAACATTACAGGCCAACGGCAGAATGCCAAACCCAAGCTGTTCAGCCCAAGAGAATGGACAGTGAAGAGGTCTGCTAAAATTCCCTTTGAAGACTAATTGGAGCCTTTGTATATGAGGAAAATACAACAATCGCTGCGCCCAGGCTGAACTGAGGACCCGGTAAAGGAAAATGTCTGAGTTGTCCAAAGGAGAGAAACTAAGGTCCAAATCATAGAATGATTTGAGTAAGTAGCTGCAAACCTTCATAATTTAAATGATAGTCCTGGAGCCGTATGATAGGAAAAAAAAAGACATTTTAGCATGGATCTTACTGGTATATTATAAAGTCCCCAAGAATCAGGAAATATTGCTCTCTGAAAATTTGGAGCTACTTAGCATAGGATGAAAATGACCATTGGCTCTTCTGTGACCCCATCATTGAATATATACATTTTTCCTTCATTTTGTTAAATTGATCATATGCTCTTAATTCAGTATCTAACTAGCAGGAAAAATCATGACTACTGTTTTTATGGGAATGGAACAAAAAATTAAATTGGCTCTATTACCCAGGTGTTATTTTGTAAAGAGAGTCTTATCTCCTCTCATCCTGAACAATCAAAGGATTGGATGGGTTCAATAAATTTCTAGGCAATCACAGCCCAGGTTTGATAATAAATGCCCTTAAAGACTAGATCTAAACATTTGCCAATGGGTAAGATTTTCTTGCAGAAATCTTAAAGCCCTGTGGGCAGAGATGTCTCAGGAAATGATGGTGCCATTTAAATGGCAAGCACCGTATACTAGGCACTGCTTTTCTCAGCTGCCAAATAGCCTTACAGTTTGGTAACCTACTAGTTACCAAAATTTAGAGATGTAGAAACAGAGGCACAGAGATCACCTAGTCAGTAAGGAGTAGAGCCAGGATTCAAATTTAATCAGTCCCGTTCTAGAATCCATATTCCTATTAACTGTGAGATTGACTCTGTAGCACACTATTCACCGAAGTGAAAATCATAGTGTCAGCATATTAGAAATGTATTTATTATTTATAACACAAAGAACATCTGTATTTGTTTATGAGGACCTTCAAAACAATTAAAATTCAATACTGCAGTAGAAAAGGGATTATTTACCAAGGAAGTGCTTCTCCCAAACAATATTTTTCTAACCTTTGTCAACTCAATATAAATTAGTGAATGGTATTTGGACAAATAAATTATTGAGTGAAGATAATGTTCCATTAAAGAACAATGCTATCTTAGAATTACACATCCCTGTATTTGAGGAACAGCCTCATAGAGGCTAATGAGAACATTTCAGGATTTAATGGGAGCCAGGTATTTCTAAAACATGGAACGGGTAGGTAATGCTTTTTTTTTTTTTTAAAGATTTATTTATTTATTATATATACAGTGCTCTGCTTGCATGTATCCCTGCAGGCCAAAAGAGGCACCAGATCTCATTACAGATGGTTGTCAGCCACCATGTGGTTTCTGGGAATTGAACTCAGGACCTCTGGAAGAGCAGCCAGTGCTCTTAACGGCTGAGCCATCTCTCCAGCCCTAGGTAATGCTTTTTTCAAGACAGTCTTAAAATTTTAGCTATAACAAGTATTATACTCAATTCTGTTTGGTATAGTTAAATTTGATTTTACCCCAAAGTGAAGGCTATACTATCAGATAGCTTATTTAAGTCTATTTGAGTCCTTTACCTAGTTATTAAATAGTACCTGTGATAGTTAATGTTGATTGTCAACTTGAGAGAATCTGGAATCATTTAAGAGACAAACCCGCATATACTTGTGAGGAAATTTCTAGACCGGGTTAATTGTGATAAGAAGCCCCATCCTAAATGTGGGTGGCACTATTGCATATGCTGGGTGGGGTCCCAGGAGAAATAAAAAGGGAAAAGTGAGCTGAGCACCAGCATCCGTCTTTCTGAATTTCTTGACCCGTAGATGCAACACAATTAGCTTGCTCATGCTTGTATGCCTTAATTTGTCCACCATGATGGGCTGTACTCTTCAATTACAAGACAAAATAAGTCCTTCCTTCCTTAAGATGCCTTTACTAGGTATTTTGTTGCAGCACCAAGATAAAGAACTAATGCAGTTTCCCCATAGGAAGCAAAGGTCAGTACAGTGCCCCTGTTCACATTTAACAACACCTGAACTCCTCCTCTTTGCAACCCCTGTGTAGACGACCACCCATCACCCTGGCGTCTCCTTCTCTTCTTCATTGACAACAGTAGATTTTAATGTATCTTAGCCTTATACTGTTGTAATCATACCTTAAGCCCTATCAATAGCAGAACCTACTAATTTGAGTTACAAAAGAAGACTCTAGCCATGTGGGAACTGCTATGTTCCTGGCTCACTTGCATAAATGCCATACTAAACACAATTAGATGTCCTTGTTGAAAATTTCACTCTGGTTTATTCCACAGTTATTTATGTAAGTCTTTGTGCGGGCACATGTAACTCCTTGAATTCGCTTAGCTCTGCCTATAATATGTTTAAGACTACAAATACTCTTTCAAGTTATTGCCTTCACTACACCCCACAAGTTATTCTGTACTTTAACTCCAATTGAGTTTGTTTTATCGAATTTACTCTTCTTGAGGTTGTTGAGTTTGCTTTATCTGTGTTCTTCCCCCTTCTTTTAAAAAAAGATTTATTTTATTTTTAATTATGTATGTGTGTGTGGGGGACCTTTTAATTATGTGTGTGTGTGATATGCATTTGAGTACAAGTATACATGGAAACCAGAGTTACAGGTGGTTTTGAGTGTGGTGGGTTGGATGAGAATGGCCTCCTTAGGCTCATTTGTTTGAACACCTGTTCCTCCGTTGGTGGGACTGTTTGGGAAGGATTAGGAGGGGTGGCCTTGTTGAAGGAGGTGTATCACTCAGGGTGGGATTTGAGGTTTAAAAAGACTCATGCCAATCCATGTTACAGTGAGCTACCTAACATGGGTGCTGGGAAACCGTTGTATGATATTTTGTTTGTGTTATGACAAATAAAGCTTGTCTGAAAGATCAGAGAGGCAGAGCAGCAGCCACTTGTGAGTTCTTACCTCTATGAATCCTGAGACCAAATGGGGGCTCGAGATCCTGTCTCCACCTGCCTTATATTCCTGTCTCCACCTCCCTAGTGCTGGGATTAAAGACATGAGCCTCCCACATGCTGGAATCAAAGGCTTGAGACTTCCAAGTGCTGGGATCAAAGGCTTGAGCCTCCCATGTGCTGGGATCAAAGGCTTGAGCCTCCCATGTGCTGGGATCAAAGACTTGAGTCTCCCATGTGCTGGAATCAAAGGCATGATCCTTCCAAGTGCTGGGATTAAAGGTGTGTGCTACCACTGTCTGGTCTCTATGGTAACTAGAGGCTAGTTCCACCTTCTGATCTCCAGACAAGCTTTATTTGTCAGAACACAAACAAAATATCGTACAACAGGAACCAAACTCAGGTCCTCCGCAAGGGCAGTGCATATTCTTCCCCATCTCTCTCGCCCCTTTCTTCCTCTTTTTAGAAACAGTTTTAGCAAGATGTAATTGTTGTCCATATAATCAATGCATTTAAAGAGTACAAGCCAACAGGTTCAGTGTATTGACAAAGTTCTGAAACTGTCACCACAATCTAATTTCAAGTTTACTCCATAAAAGAAAGCTAGCACCCATTTGTAGTGAATCTCTAACATCCCCTGCCACCAGCCCTAAGAAAACACTAATCTACCTTCGAAGTTTGCCTAGTCTGGATGTTTTGCTTAAGCAGAATCACATAATATGCTCTTTCGTGACTAGCCTTTTTCACTAGGTATATTTTCAAAGTTCATCTGTGTTATAGCAAGTATCCATACTTCACTGCTTTTTATTGATGAAAAATAATACCATTGGGAATAATATTGACATGATTATTTAGCCCTACCACATTTAAGAAAAATCCATTCATTAGTTGATGGACATTGTTGTTGCTCCTGCTCTCAGAGTCCTTAGTTGCCTGTAGTTGTTTTTCTAGGGTCGAGGCCTTGTGAGCTTTCACCTTCTGCATTAGCTTTTCTGTTGGTGCCATCCTTATTCAGGTCATGTTGAGGGAACCGCGTTAGTGAGACTTCATGAGTGTACTTTCTGACATTTCCAGTGGACACAGTCTCACAGCAAACTTCCTTTTACAGTCTTTCTGTCCCCTCTTCCCCACTGACTCCTGAGCCTTAGGTGCAGAAGTTGTGTTGAAGATGTATCTGTTGGGAATGGGCTCTATAACTCTGCATTTTGATCGTTGTGGGTTTCTGTAATGGTCTCTTTGATGAGAAGTTTCTTTGGTGAGGGGTAAGAACTACAGTTATCTGTTGGTCTAAGGACAAATATTTAGAATTCAATTAGGGATTATCTTAGATATTGTTTGCAATATAAAAGTGTTCATTTTTGTGTAATCTATCTTTTCTTTTCTTTTGGCATTTATGTAGTTGGTGTCATATCTAGTGGTTCTCTAAAGGCCACTAATATTTATTCCCATTTTTTCTTACAAGAGTTTTAAATTTTTAACATTTACATTAGGTCTATGATTCATGTTGAGTGTTTTTTTTTTGCATCTATAGCTTTATGTCTGCTATTACTTCTGTAAAACTGACTACTATCCCTTCAAATACCACTTCTGCCCTCTCCTCTCTCTTCATTGTTTTGAGTTTGTTATACTTATGCTGGATTCATTCATTGCACACCTGCTTTCAAGTTGTTAGTCCTCCATTGTTTCCTCTTCCTGCTTCAGTTTGAGTATTTTTTCTTTTCTTGATTTTCTTCCCCAAACCTACTAATCTCTGCTCTGTTATATCTAGTCTTCAGTTTAACTCATTTACTGAGTTCTTGACTTCATATATTTTTCAAGATTTTCCCATTGACTCTGTTAAAATTCTGTACCTTCCTATATATTTTATCCACCTTTCCTTTTCCATTTTATTTTGTAATAGTGATTTCAAAGTTCTTATCTAAACTTTAACATCTGGCCTGTCTGTGGGTTTTCTATTATCTTTTTTCCCTCCTCTTTATCATAGACCAAACCATCCTGTTTTTGTCATGTCTTACACTTAAAATCAACCATATATCCCAGAGTTTTACATAAATTCCCATAGACAACATAGATGCTATTTTCCACTAAAATGGAAATTAGACAAATAGGGTGAAGTGTCTGTTATCCTCCACACAGTCACAGATGAGCTAGGTAGTGCTTGGGTTGCAGAGTTAGTAAGACTCAGTCAACTTCCAGTTTCTTTCTGTTCATGATTCCTCTGAACTTTTGATCAAGAACCAGAAAAGTATCTACCTCCTTGGCCCTTATGTGAATACAACTTCTCATAACTTCAGAAGTAATTGTAAAGGTCTTGAGTGTGAAGAATAATGCACACATATGTGAGGTAGGCTCCTCCTTCTAGGTAGTTAGCTGTATATGGACTTGTAGTCTCATACAGGTAGAACATGAGTTGGTTACTCTAAGCACAGTTCCTCAACCTCAAGCAATATCCAGGAGTTAGCAGGTGTCTTATGGGATTGCTGGCTATATGTTTGGGGCTCCTCTGTACCCTTAGTCCATCATATAATTTCTAATAAATATTCCACTGGTTTCTTTTTATCCATGTGAAGACCCTCTGCCTAGGCCAAAGCCAACAAGTTCATGCCTAGGATCAGTAAATGTCACCATGGAAGAAAACAGCTGATAACTGGCTGCTCCCTTAGACCAGACATCAACAAAAGATTTATTCAATTGCATTGCCCTTTGCAGCAAAATGGTTAACATAAAGATGCCAAATTTGAATGGCGGTCTTTGCAGAGATGTAAAGCAGTAAGAACATCATCTCAGAGAAGAAAGTGTTATTGAAACTGGGCAGGAAGAATTTTCAAGATCAATGCCTCTGTCTGTGAAAAGCACTATGCTGAATAGGCAACTCTACTTCTGTGTCAGCCTGGCCTTAGAAAGTAATATTGAGTAAGTCCTTGGAGTTCTTAGACAACACAAAGTTCAAGAGGGAAATGCTAGGCTGCCTGCTAAGAGCTCAGAATAATACTGCTACAGTTGTGGCAAGATTGCACCACTTTCAAATAATATTGTACATAATATGATGATCAAATAAAGAAAAGATGGATGCTGGGTAATACTTTTTTTTTTTTCGAGACAGGGTTTCTCTGTGTAGCTTTGCGCCTTTCCTGGAACTCACTTGGTAGCCCAGGCTGGCCTTGAACTCACAGAGATCCGCCTGGCTCTGCCTCCCGAGTGCTGGGATTAAAGGCGTGCGCCACCACCGCCCGGCGGGTAATACTTTTTGTTGTTGCCATATTATTTTGACACTCCACACACTGAATAAGCAAACACTAGCTTTAATTTAGGGACTTGGTAAAGATCAGGGTCTTTTTTGGAGGGGGAGTAGGGGTATTTGAGACAGGGTTTCTCTGTATAGCCCTGGCTGTCCTAGAACTTGCTCTGTAGACCTGGCAGGCCTCGAACTCAAGAGATCCGCCTGCCCCTACCTCCTGAGTGCTGGGATTAAAGGCGTGCACCATCACCACTTGGCTAAGATGAGGATCTTTTAAAAAATATTTATTTCTTAAGTTTTATGTGTATATATAAATACGTGTGTAACTCCTGGAGCTGGAGTCACAAGTGGTTGTAAGCCATCCCAACAGGGGTGCTGGGAACTGAACTCAGGTCCTCTGCAAGAGCAAGAAGTAGTATTAGTGACTGAGTCAACTCTAGTCCCAAGATTAGTTTTACTTAAAGGGTATATATAAACTTAAGATTAAAACAATTTAAATTTTATTTCTATGTATGCGTTTGCTTGCTTGAATTTATGTATATCATGTGTGTGCAGGATCCTGCAAAGGCCAGAAGAGGGCTTCAGATCTCCTGGAAGTGCAGTTACAGACATATACCCGCAAATCTTAATTCATAATTAAAGTATATTTTTTTCTTGGTTAATTTTTTTTTCCCCTTCAAACACACTGGAGTGGATCTGTGTTTCAGTCGTTGGTTCAATTCATCCTTCTTTTTTTTTTTTTTTTTTGGTTTTTCGAGACAGGGTTTCTCTGTAGTTTTGCGCCTTTCCTGGAACTCACTTTGTAGACCAAGCTGGCCTCGAACTCACAGAGATCCTCCTGCCTCTGCCTCCCGAGTGCTGGGATTAAAGGCGTGTGCCACCACCACCTGGCTCAATTCATCCTATCTTTACTGATCGAATAATAAAATGCGCGGGAGCAGAAAGCCTAATCCATACATCAATCCTGGAATGTGCTTTTAATGGTCAATATTTAGGAGGGCAACATGGAAGCATCGGGAGGAAAACCTACAGGCAAGCGTTTCGGGCCCTGGAGGTCTATAATTGTCCACGTCTCTCAGCTAGCGCAGAAACACGTGCAGTTACCCCAGCGCCAGCCACTGAAAGGCTCTTCTCCAAGGCAAAGACCCAGAGCGCCCGGCGTTCCTACTTCCGGCCCCGGCCCCGCCCCACAGTTGCTAGGAGACATGATGTCACCGGAAGCGAGGCCTGGGATAGGCTGAGGCCTGGGGAAGCCTCTCCCACACGGCAGCCCGGGTGCCGGCGCTTGCTCTCCAGCTGTTCCTAGGCCCAGGGCGAGGGTCCGGGAAGGGAGAGCGGGCTGCGGCTGGTCACCGCTCGGGCAGCCTCGGCCTGGTCGTCCTCTCCGAGTCTGTTGGTGCTCCCGTCGGGCCGGCAGCCTGGCTAGCAGCTTCCGGGCGGCTGCCCGCGCTCCTGACTGACAGGCGCCGTCCCCACAGCCCGCGCCACCCGCCACGTCCCCGCTCTCGGCCGGCGCACGGCGTGGCTGCCAGCGACCTCTCGGAGCCCAGTGCGATGTGGGCTCCCGGCTTCGGAGCCGCGCGGCTTCCCCGGCGCCGGCGCCCTGGGCCGCTGGCGTCCTCCGTTCGGCCGCTGTGGCCGCCGCTGCTGCTGTGCCTGCTGGCGGCCGTGGGGCCGGTGCGCGCCTGGGAGAGCGCTGACCTGGAGTTGTTCGACTTGGTGGAGGAGGTGCAGTTGAACTTCTACGAGTTCCTCGGGGTGCAGCAGGTAAGCGCGCGGCGGGCCGCGGCGGGCCGGACCTCGTCGTTCAGCCCGGTCCTCTTGACCGCCAGCCCGTTCCCAGTCCCTCACCCTCGCGCCGACTTCGGAACTTGTGGTCTAAGTGCCAGACCCGGACGGTGCCAGCAGCCTGGGGGTGCTGATACCTTTTCTTTCTGGAAACCATCCTTTCCCCACCCCCAAAAGCTGTGCTGAAGGAAGAAGGAAGAGAGGTGTGGGTAGACCGTTTTTACACTTACCCCGTCTCAAGTGTGACACAGTAACTATGTGTCACCCCAAATTGTCATCTTCCCACTTAAACATATTTTTACTTCTTCTGCCTGCCTCCCTCGTCCTTTCTGGGAAGAAAGAATACCTTTTGCCCAGCGTGTGTTAGCAGTTTTCTTGCACTGTATTTCGTAATCGTTATAGCCTGCTGCTTAGTATTCGTCTTACAGTTAGAAATATGGAAGAATTTGAGGCCTCTCCTCATAGGAGAAGCTGTGAATCCTTCAGGGCTTGAAGTGTTTGGGGTACTGCTGGAAGAGGAGCCCGGGATAGTGGTGTATACGTCTTTGCCTTTCTATTCCTTTCTGTTCTGGTTTTAGCTTGTATCTTGTGACTGAGTGAGGATATTTATCCAGGATCTACCTGAAACAGTGAACAGAAAAAGCAGACATGTCACTAACTTCATGATTATGGAATGAAAGAATTTCCCAAGATCTGATTAAGTCCTTCACCTAATACATAAGTTGTGGAGCTTAAAAAAAAAAAAGACACGCTTAACAGGATTAGTTAGGAAATATACCTCTTCCTACAGGTTATGAGATAGTAAATTTTCAAAGGAAATTAAATTGAACTATTAAGTAGAAATTTAACTTTCAGTCCTTGCATTTTAATTCCATGATTGTATATAAAATTATTGAGTATAAAATTGCCATGGAACTGAACTTCACAGTTCTCATTTTTGTAAGAGTTATAATATAAATATTTCACATCTCAGCTGGGTGTGGTGGCTCATGTATTTAATCCAAGCACTTGGGAGGCAGAGGCCGGCGGATCTCTGTGCGTTTACAAGGCCAGCCTGATCTACAGAGTGAGTTCCAGGACAGCTAAAGATACACAGAGAAACCCTGTCTCGAAAACCAACCAACCAACGAACCAAACAAGTAAATAAATATTTCACATCTCAAATTCTTAGACACAAATGGTTTTGTGGTAACTGTAAAGTGTTACCTGGTGCCACTTCCTGCTCATAGAGAAAAACTATGCCTCATTTCCAAAGTAAATGATAATGCAGTGTATTTATTAACAGTAAGTAGTGAAAATGAAGACTAACTTTTTGGTTTATTTGTGTTTGGTTTTGTTGTTTGTTTGTTCAGTTTTTTTTTTGTTTTTTGAGACAGGGTTTCTCTGTGTAGCCCTGGCTGCCCTGGAACTTAGAGATCCACCTGTGTCTGCCTTTGGAGTGCTGGGATTAAAGGCATGTGCCACCACTGCCTGGCTGGGTTTGGGTTTCTGAGACAGGGTCTCACTGTCTAGCTCAGGCTGTTGTGACAGTTGTGAGCTGCCATGTGGCTGTAGGGAGTCAAACCTGGAGCCCTTGAGAGAGTAGCTAGTGCTCTTAACCATTGAGCTGTCTCTCCAATACCAGGAATATTCTTTATTGCATTTATTCATTCACTCGTTTGTTTGTTTGTTTGTTATGTGACGGCAAACATGAGGTCAGAGGACAGCTCTTGGGAGTTGGTGTTCTCTTTCCATGAGGGTCCCAGGGGTTAAATTTAGTCAAACTTAGCAGCAGGTACCTTTAACTACTAACCTATCTTAAGATTCACTCAATATTGAGAATACTTGTTTAGTATTCATTAAGATTGGTTAAATTCTAGCCGGGCGGTGGTGGCGCACGCCTTTAATCCCAGCACTCGGGAGGCAGAGGCAGGTGGATCTTTGTGAGTTCGAGGCCAGCCTGGGCTACCAAGTGAGTTCCAGGAAAGGCGCAAAGCTACACAGAGAAACCCTGTCTCGAAAAACCAAAAAAAAAAAAAAAAAAAAGATTGGTTAAATTCTGTAGCTAGTGAAAGTTTTATATATAACTGTGCTGGCTAGTATTTTGTCAGCTTGACATAAGCTAGAGTCATCTTGAAGAGGGAATCTCAATTGAGAAAATGCTTGGATCAGATTTGTTTGTAAGCAAGTCTGTGGGAGCATATTCTTGACAAATGGTTGATGTGGGAGGGCCCAGCCCACTGTGTGGTCCTGAGTTATATAAAATGCAAGGCGAGCAAGCCAGGAAGCAGCATGCCTGCATGGCTTTGCTTCAGTCTCTGCCTTGACTTCTTTCAAAGATGGACTGTGACTTGGAAATGTAAGCCAAAAAAACTGTTTTCTCTCTTATTTTTTTTTTTTTCGTGTTTTATCACAGAAACAGAAAGCAAAGTAGGACCATAACCAATAAAGAAAATATTGAGTATGCTTTTGAATTGTTTATAGAAATTAAGCTTCTTTAAGAGAATACAGAGGCTGATGGTGGTGGTGCATGCCTTTAATCCCAGCACTCAGGAGGCAAAGGCAGGTGGATCTCTGTGAGTTCAAGGCCAGCCTGATCTACAGAGTGAGTTCCTGGACAGCCTGGGCTGTTACAAGAGAAACCCTATCTCAAAAAACAAACAAAAAAAAAAACAAAACAAAAACAACAACAACGATAACAACAACAAAACAAAACAAGAGAGGGAGAGAGAGAAAGAGAATACAGAGACTTAGTAGTGATTTCAACTTTAGATTATCTGTTGCCTGGAGAGATGGCTCAGTAGTTAAGAGCACTTGCTGTTCTTGCAGAGGAATGGAGTTCAGTTCCTAGTACCTGTGTTTTTCAGCACACAGCTGCCTATAATTCAGTTGTAGGGGATCTGACACCCTGTTATGGCTTCACAGATACAAATTCATACACATATACACATACTTAAAAAAGATTAGATTATCTAATCTAGCCATATCTGTGCACTGTTGTGGTTTGCAATTTCATGCTATTTAATTTGCAGTGAATTAGTCAATATGAACAACTAAAGACCTTAACTTTGTAAGGAAAGATGGAAAACTATGTGTAGAAAATTGAGAAAATTTGGTAAAATTTGAAAAGAATCCAGAAAATTATTTTAATCTGTATATCTGTGTTTAGCTGTATTGAAATAGAAAAGAAAGTCAGAAGAAACTTTTCTATTGACACAGAAAAGTAGATTGGAAAATTCTTTACTTTGAATCTTAGCTTTCATGGAAGACTTTCTAGGGACCAGATAGTTGGTAGAGATAAGCTCAACCGGTTTAAAGTTTAATGTGTGATATTCAAGTTAAAGCCAAACATTCTTTTGTTGACTTGTAGATGTTGGGAACAGAACAGTAGAAAGACTACCCAATGTTGTTCGTTCAGTAGAGTTTTTTTTTTTTTTTGTTTACTAAATCTTAAGCATAAAACCTTTAGCCTTATTTAGCTTAATAGTTTAGTGGGGATGGGGACACAAATAGTGAAAAGTAGCAGATAGGCAGAGGTTTCTGAAGGAAATTAGAAGTTATAAGGCATTAATTCCATTCTTAAGGGCTCCACCTTTATAACCTATCAATTGTCAGATGTACTAGATCTTAGTACTTAACCACTGTGGGGATTGGATTTCAACATACTAATTTTAGAAGGACTCAAGCATTCAATTTATAGCATGATGGAGGCACATTCAGTGTGGTGGATGAGCAGCCAAGGAAGAGTAAGTGCACAGGTCTTACTCAGGAGTCTATTGAGTATTTGAAGGAAGCCAGTATGGTTGGAGCAGAGTGATGTTGAATAGTATTAGGAGATATGATCCCAGTCATAAGTGGTAAGGACAGATCATATAGGGACTTGCAGGCCATTATAAGGACTTTGACTTTGACTTATAATTAAGTTGGAGAGTGGGTATTGACCAAATTGGAAGTAAATTTCAAAAGGGTCTTGTCTCTGTGTTGATAGTTTATAAGGCATTAGTTACTTAGAGAAATAATGGTGATGTAGAATGTAACATAGGCCTGGGTGGTAGCAGTGACATTGGTTTAAAGTGATTAGATTCTGGATTTAATTTGATCATAAAGCTGACAAGGTTTCACTCAGATGGTGTGCTGGTTGTTTTGTTTTTCCCAATTTGACATAGGCTAAAGTCATCTGAGAAGAAGGACCTTTATTTGAGAAAATGCATCCATCAAACTAGTCTGTATGCAAGTCTTTGGGACATTTTCTTGACAAATGATTGACACAAGAGGGCTCAGCCTACTGTTGGTGGTACCACTCCTAGGCAGGCAGTATTGGGTTGTATAAGGAAGCAGACTGAGTAAGCCATAGGAAGCAAGCCACAGCCTCTGCTTCAGTTCTAATGTCTCTTCAGAATGGAATATAAGCTGTAAGGTTAAATACACCTTTTCCTCCCTTTTGGTCATGGTCTTTATCACAATAGGAAAACAAACTAGGACAGATGGTTTAACAGAAGAGAGATTGAAGACAGTTCTAAAGATTACTTACTGAATTGTAGAGGCCTGAATGAGGATTCTGGTTGAAGGAAAATTGAGAGTCTGGTGTTTGGTTCCACTAAATTTGCCATTTCTGTTAAGCACAGTAGGGCTGGCATGTAGGTATTTGGTTAGTCAGGTCTGGAGTTCGGACAGAAAATTTGGGGCTGTAGATACGAACTAGTTCTTGGTACTTAAAAGGTAACTTGTGTAGACTGAAGTTTCTTGGTCCCACTGGGGCAGCAGCCGTTTTTATTAAAATAATCACTCAGGGGCTTAATATTAATTACACACTGTTTAGTCTATGACTCAGGCTTATTGCTGGCTAGCTATTACATCTTAAATTAATCCATTTCTATTAATCTATATATTGCCACATAGCCATGCCATTACCAGTCTGCTGGCATCTTGCTCCTTGGGTGGCTGGATGGCATCTGTCCAGACTCTGCCCTTCTTCTTCCTGTATCTCTCTTGGATTTCCTGCCTGTCTCTTATCTTGCCTTACCATAGGCCAAAACAGCTTCTTTATTAACTAATAGTAGCAACACATATTCACAGCATACAGAAAGACCATCCTACAGCACTTCCCCTTTTCTGTCTAATCAAAAAGGAAAGTTTTAACTTTAGCATAGTAAAATTGCATATAACAAAACAGTTATCAAGCAAGAATTACAATTACAATATCTAGTCTATTTGTATATGTCAAAATTAAATATTCTATCATCTAATTTTGTTAGTCTAAAGTTTTATATCTAATTTATCTTTTATCATGACTAAGGAAAACTATAATTATCACTATCTAGTCTTCAACTCCATCAAAGACCCCAGAAGGATATAATATTACCTAAGTAAACAGGAAGTGCATTGCAAGCAACTTCTGTAATTCTAGAAATGACAGAGACATCTGGCTGTCTGGACAGTCATCTAGAGTTTCTCTGCAATGTTGAGGCATCCATCTTCAGCCTATAGGCCTAGAGTATGTGGCAGACTTTTCAATGAAGCAGGAAATTTGAAGGACTATTTTGCCTATTTTGGCAAAATTCATCAGTCACTTTTCTCTGTGTCCTGCAGAATGTCTGGCAGTTTCTTCTGTGATGCAGGAGCCTAAAGGACCATCTTAAACTGTTTTGGCAAAGTTCAGTGGTCATTTTCCCATGGGTCCTGCATGTCCATTTTATACAACATACTGTCAAACAGTCCAGGCAAGAGCGGTTTCTTGCCCAAATGGCTAGCCTTTTCCATATTGTTTTTTTGTTTGTTGTTTGTTGTTGTTTTTTTTCTTTCTTTCTTTCCCCGAGACAGGGTTTCTCTGTGTAGCTTTGGAGCCTGTCCTGGAACTCGCTTTGTAGACCAGCCTGGCCTCGAAATCTCAGAGATCCTCCTGCCTCTGCCTCCTGAGTGCTGGGGTTAAAGTCATGTGTCACCACCACCCAGCTGCCTTTTCTATATTGTAAGCAAACTCCATAATGAGTTTCTTTGATGCCCATCATCCTCTTTGAAGTAATTGGTGCTGCCAGGAGCAGACATGTCTCATTGTCCAGAAAAGTCTTAAGTTTTTAAAACATTTTAAATGGCATATTCTGTATGTCTTTGAAGTGTTTGAAGATTACCTACCTAATTAAGATATATCTTTGTATACCTAGAAAACTTAACTAATGTGACTGTAAGTTTGATTATCACAGATGACTAATTATTAATCTGTATTTCTTAATTATACATTACAATTTTAAATGAGTTGCATAAACATAATACCTTAAACAAGAGTAGAAATATACATGCAGTATAACAAAATTGGCCTTAAACTTGTATCAGTAAACCAAAATCCATATCAGTGTAAAGTATTTTGAGATTAACAAAATATTCCTTGGATCAAAGATTCAATAATCTATCTTTTTTAATCATTTCTATATCATATTCCCTTTTTTTCTTTAGAAAGAGATTGCATTTATAATCAACCCCCTTTAAATAAAAACAAACATTTATAAACAATATTTTGGGAATTTGGGCATAGCTTTTCATACTATTTCCTGCTGATTGGGGCACTGGCAATCTTATGGGGATTCTGAGAAAATTATGGTCAAGTCTTGACTGGAGTAGTCTGTGAGGCTACATTGTCTCAGCCAGTTGCCTTGAAGCTGTTCTCAATGTTGGATCATCTGGGCCATAGACCCTATTGGAGACCTCTCAGGGGGGTTTTCTTTGATGTAATCATATTAACCTGGAAGGAATCCACAGTTTATCATCCTCTGTGGAAACAAAAGCAGAACTTCTTTTCCAAAGCAACATATCCTTAGACCCAAATTTTGAAGTCAAGATACCTTTAAGATATATATGTTGGTTTAACTAAGCAGCCTGTAATCAAATGTCTCTCTGCAGTTAAAAATCCCAAAGACAACACAATAATATGCAGTATCCAGACTCTGGGTATTTTCTATCTTTATGTGGCTTTTTTTTAAAAATTGTATTTCTTTTTTTAAGGGCTTTCTCTATCCCTTTTATTTTTTCTCCCAAGCCTATGTTTATTTTTCAACACAGTGTAACCATTTAGAGGTTTTTTTTTTTTTTTTCTTCCATCTGAATCTGTTTTATTGTGTCTTTAATCCTTTTCTGACCTGGAGAGTTTTTAAAAGGCTAAGCTGGATTGCTAGAACCAAAGTGGCACCCTGACTGCTGGCTCCACTCCACTTCGCTTTTAAACATAATGCAGATACCAATGAGTCGCTACCTCCCCAATTCTGGGAAGCATGGGAATTAAGTAGCATGCCTGTGTTTTTAAGCCCATGGCAGTGGCTGGGAGAAGCCTCTTTGTATTGCTGCCCATGTGAGAGACCTAGGGAGTCTGCCATGTTGCTGCTGAAGCCTGCTGCAGCCAGGGGATGCGTTTCTGTACCAAGGTCAGTAATGAGCAACATGAACTAGGAAGCTTCTCTGCTCTTGGTTCCATTTTAGAACCTTTTTTTTATTTTTAAGTTCTCAGGTTTTATGTGGAAATTCTTGCTAAACATCTGGGCACCAATTGTAGCTAGAACTTTTCCTGTGTCCTGCACCTGCTAGGTCCCAAATAAACACACAGAGGCTTAATTACAAACTGTTTTATCTATGGCTCAGGCTTATTGCTAGCTAGTTCTTACATCTTAAATTAACCCATTTCTATTAATATATATTTTGCCACATGGCCATGGTGTTACCAGTCCACTGGCATCTTGCTCCTTGGGCGGCTGGATGGCATCTGCCCAGACTCTGCCCTCTTCTTCCTGTTGCCAGCCAGATGCAGAGGAAGCAAGATGAGAATGCCACACTAAGAAAAGGTACCAAGTCACATGACTAAACATAGATAATAATTATGGGTTAATTTAAATGTAAGACTAGTCAGTAATAAGCCTGAGTTACTGGCCGAGCATTTATAAGTAATATGAAGCCTCCAAATCAATTATTTGGGAAGCAACTGCTAGGTATTTAGGATTTGCTGATGGGAGAAAACTTCCAACTGCAAACTTGAAACCACCTAACTGGATGAGATCACCCAAAAGAATGAATCTAAAAGATAAGGGAAGAGGTCTGGGACCTAAGCCAGAGAGATGGTGATCAGAGAGATGAAGAACTAGTGAGGAAGATAGAAAAGGACAAACCAAAAAAAGGTGATGTCTTTCATGTCAAGTAGAGGAAATATCTCAGAGAGGAGGAATCTGTCAGATGAGTAAAGTGATGAAGATTCAAATAAGATGGGTTCTGAGAATTGGCTGGGCCTAACACTTTATAGGTCATTGGCTACCTCAACAAGAGCTATTTCTGTGAACTGGTGGGTTCAGGAGAGAAAAGAGAAGAAAAATTGGACAACAGAAATTAGATAGTTCTGATGGAATCATTTTGTCTTGTCAGTTCTTTCCTAAGCTGTATAGTTGCAATAACATGGCTTTTAGAAGTTGGACCACACCATCTTCTAGCTTTATTATTTTAGTCAGTTTTTAAGAGTTACCTCATTTTTTTAAGAACAAGTGGATTTTATAGGCACCTATTAGACACTTCAGTATATACTGAATGAAATAATAATGAAAACATACAAGTATTATAACAAAAACTAAATTGCAGTTCTCTAAACAAGTACTTTCTTGATAGTTTTTACTCAACAATTGGTTATACTTATCTAATGGCTTTTAAAGGCCCTAATAGAGCAAAGGACTCTGTATGTATTTCGAGATGTTCTAGAAGTTTAGGAAGGGACTTCAGAAGTCTTTGGTAGAGGTTGAGTCTAAATGGCGTATCTGTGGTTCAGCTTGTTCTTACGATGCTTTTTAATTGTTCATAGGGCACTCCAGTGTGACTGCTGCATCTTCTCAGAGAAGTCAAGGACAGAAAGTTGAATGCTGTGTAGGGAGGAGGACATGCTGTTGAAAATCTTAAATCTAACCTAAATTCTAGATCTCTGCATAGTATTTGTATTTCATCTAACAGTTCCTTTGACTCCTTTATTTATCATGGAATCAGTGGCAACTCTAGTTTTTCTTGTCATTTCTGTAATTTTCTTGTGGGACCATGACTTCCCTTATACAATATTTTTGTAGAGTATTCTAGCCAAGAATAAATAGTTCATTTTTATTTTAAAAATCTGCAAATATTCTCCAATAGCTTCATTAGTAATAAACGTGCCGTATATTCTCTCCATGCCTAGCTCGTATCCTCTCTTTTTTGGATGGGAAAGAAGAGTCATTAATTGGCCTTCTTAAACCCTAACACAGCCCCTTTTTAAAAATGAAGATGCCTTTCATAGTTGACTGGTGAATCTGCATTGTTGTTCTCAGTTATATCTAATTATTCATATTGTGAGATCCTCTGCACTTGTGATGCAAGTGTGTAGTTCAGCCTTTAATCATTTATTTCCTTGTAAATTTGTTGTGTGATTAGACTCCTCCTTTTTATTATGATCTGGAATTATTTCTTAATTTGGAGAAGGGAGATAAGCAAATTCTAGAATGGTAGATCACTCTTCAACTGTATTCCTCATATTGGCATATTGTGTTTAGACTTAGAGATGAATAAATACTTGTTTAATTATATACAGCTTTGAATCAGATTTGATTATTAGAATTAGTTTATTTTTCTTGTGTGCAAAAGGCTTACTGTAGCTTAGTGAGGATTGCCTAAGTACATTTTATAGGAAAAGGCAAGTCTGTTGCGGAAATTTTGCCACGTACCATTTGAACTGATAGAACAGAAACTTTTTAGCTGTCATTTCTGATGTTCGGAATCTTTTCAGTACTAATCAGTAGAACACTCAGATATCTTACCTTTTACTTCCATAGACAACATTTTACATTGAATTGGGAAAGTAGAATTGGTTTCTATGGGTACAGTTACTCAATAGAGGTCCATTTTAACATCTTGTTGACTAGATCAGCATCTTACCTAGTGACTAATGTGGCAGATTTCAAAATCCTATTTTCTCAAGGTTTAGAATAAAGTAGATTATAGGATGGAAGTAAGAATAGATATTTGGTTTAATGATTAGTGAGGGGAGAGTATTTGTGGCAGTTAAAAGTAACAAGTACTTTTATAAGATGCCTGTTTTCAATATTAAGTGGATTCCCAGATTTGTTAGGTTTTCTATCAGTGAAGGAATCATTGTGTGAACTGTTACTATAATACTGTACAAATATTTCCCAAGATAAGCATTATTGGGTATATTTGAGTGGTGAGATGCCAGTGAATTTTGTGTATATTTAAAACTGCTCTAAAGCCTTTCTTGAATAGTGTGAATAGATAAAGGAATGGAGTTAAAGTGAAGGGAGACTTCTAATTGTGGAAAGTAACACCTTGGACCTTGTTATAACAAAGCTATAGTCATATGTACTTGGCAGAAATCAATTTTATTGTTATAAAGCATTTAATTGTGAAAGACAATTCCTATACAAATGAGTGTAAAACATTTTCAGTGTTTTTTGAATAACATTATATCTTATTTTAAGAGCTGAATATTTTATGGTATTACTTACACTTCCTGATAGAGATGGAGGTCTGACTATTAGGGCTTAAATTAGAAATTTAATCTAGACTTTGTGTTTCATTCTTTATCTTATTGGATATTAAATTAAGTAAAGTTAGCATTCATTTACTTTTTCAATAAGTATTCCTGTTTACCACCAGCAGTAGCTAAGATCTCATATGTAATCAGGCATATTGCAAAAGCAAGGGCAAGCCACATTCTGTACTTTTGCTTATAAAATGTTCATAAAACAGTATGCTTCATTATTAAATGGGTGCCTATTTTAATAGTTGCTACTATGGCAATAGCCATTAAGCTGTGTGCAGTCAGGAATAGAATTAGAATTGTTTATATTAAACTGAGTCCAAGATCAAGAATAAAATAAAGGACATGCAGTATCCAAATGCAACTGAGAACAAAAGAATTCTAAAAGGTAGTAATTTCTTTAGTTAAACAAATCCAGGAATACATATAACTCGTGATATAAAAGGCACAAGCATTTTTAAAAGCTATGTGGTATTATCTATGACATGTATCATGAACATTAAGTTGAGACCAGAAGGAAGAACATCACCATTGTCATTTACTGGACCATAGGGAAATCTGAGGGTTTAAAACTATGCCAGGTAAGAAAGATAGAAAGTTCTTATTTCTAGCCAGTCCTTTAGAATTTGATTCATACCACTGAAAAAGTAAGATTTGGTAGGGTATTCCATGATCAATTGCATTTGTATATTACCAAGAAACCTCGGACTTTTAGAAATTTAGAAGTTGCAAATTTTATCGGCAGTTATTTTTTAGTGATCACACTTGTATTTAAAAGATTAGTATTAGCCAGGTGGTTGTGGTCCATGCCTTTAATCCTAACATTTGGGAGGCAGAAGCAGGCAGATCTCTGTGAGAGTCCAGCCTAGTCTACAGAGTGAGTTCCAGGACAGCCAGGGCTACACAAAGAAACCCTGTCATGAAAAACCAAACAAATAAATAAACAAAATATTAGTATTTATTTGAGGTGTAGTGGCACATACCTATAATTCCAGCACTTGGGAGACAGAAATAGAATTCTTTCAAATTTAGGCCAGCATGGTCTACACAGTGAGTTCAAGCTATCTAGGGTTACGTAGCAAAACCCTGTCTCTTTTTTTTTTTTTTTTTTTTTTTTCATTTTTTTTTTTTTTTATTAATTTATTTTGCAATACAATTCAGTTCTACATATCAGCCACGGATTCCCTTGTTCTCCCCCCTCCCGTCCCCCTCACCTTCCCCCCAACCCCCACCCCCCCCATTCCCATCTCCTCCAGGGCAAAGCCTTCCCCACAGACTGAGGTCAACCTGGTAGACTCAGTCCAGGTAGGTCTAGTCCCCTCCTCCCAGGCCGAGCCAAACAATCCTGCATAGGCCCCAGGTTTCAAACAGCCAACTCATGCAATGAGCACAAGATCTGGTCCCACTGCCTGGATGCCTCCCAAACAGATCAAGCCAATCAACTGTCTCATCCATTCAGAGGGCCTGATCCAGTGGGGACCCCTCAGCCATTGGTTCATAGTTCATGTGTTTCCATTCATTTGGCTATTTGTCCCTGTGCTTTATCCAACCTTGGTCTCAACAATTCTTGTTCATATAAACCCTCCTCATTCTCGCTAATTGGACTCCCAGAGATCCACCCGGGGCCTAGTCATGGATCTCTGCATCCAGATCCCTCAGTAGTTGGATGAGGTTTCTAGCACAACAATTAGGGTGTTTGGCCATCCCATCACCAGAGTAGGTCAGTTCGGGCTGTCTCTCGACCACTGCCAGCAGTCTGTTGTGTGGGTATCTTTGTGGATTTCTGTGGGCCTCTCTAGCACTTTGCTTCTTCCTATTCTCATGTGGTCTTTATTTACCATGGTCTCCTATTTCTTGTTCTCCCTCTCTGTTGTTGATCCAGCTGGGATCTCCCGCTCTCCCAAGCTCTCTTTCCCTCGACCCTCGCCTTTCATTACCCCCACTCATGTCCAGGCTGTTCATGTAGATCTCATTCCATTTCTCTGTCATTGGGTGATCCCTGTGTCTTTCTTGGGGTCCTGTTTTCCAGGTAGCCTCCCTGGTGATGTGAGTAGCAGACAAGTCATCCTTGTTTCATGTCTAGTATCCTGCTATGAGTGAGTACATACCATGTTTGTCTTTCTGAGTCTGGGTTACCTCACTCAGGATGATTTTTTCTAGATCCATCCATTTGTCTGCAAACCTCATGATGCCATTGTTTTTCTCTGCTGAGTAGTATTCCATTGTGTATATGTACCACATTTTGTTTATCCATTCTTCAGTTGAAGGGCATCTGGGTTGTTTCCATGTTCTGGCTATTACAAACAATGCTGATATGAACATAACTGAACAAGTGCTCTTATGGTGTGGTTGAGCATTTCTTGGGTATATGCCCAAGAGTGGTATAGCTGGATCTTGGGGGAGATTGATTCCCAATTTTCTAAGAAAGCGCCATATTGATTTCCAAAGTGGTTGTACAAGCTTGCATTCCCACCAGCAGTGGAGGAGAGTTCCCCTAGCTCCACATCCTCTCCAGCATAAGGTGTCTTCAGTGTTTTTGATCTTAGCCATTCTGACAGGCGTAAGGTGGTATCTCAGAGTTGTTTTGATTTGCATTTCCCTGATGATTAGGGATGTTGAGCAGTTCCTTAAATGTCTTTCAGCCATTTGAGTTTCCTCTGTTGAGAATTCTCTGTTTAGTTCTATAGCCCATTTCTTAATTGGACTGTTGGGCATTTTGATGTCTAATTTCTTGAATTCCTTATATATTCTGGATATCAGTCCTCTGTCAGATGTGGGGTTGGTGAAGATCTTTTCCCATTCTGTAGGTTGTCGCTTTGCCTTGTTGACCGTATCCTTTGCTCTACAAAGGCTTCTCAGTTTCAAGAGGTCCCATTGATTGATTGTTTGTCTCAGAGTCTGTGCTACTGGTGTTCTATTTAGGAAGTAGTCTCCTATGCCAATGCGTTCAAGACTACTTCCTACTTTCTCTTCTAGCAGGTTCAGAGTAGCTGGATTTATGTTGAGGTCCTTGATCCACTTGGACTTAAGTTTTGTGCACGGTGATAGATATGGATCTATTTGCAGCCTTCTACATGTTGATATCCAGTTTTGCCAGCACCATTTGTTGAAGATGCTTTCTTTTTTCCATTGTGCACTTTTGGCTTCTTTGTCAAAAATTATATGTTCATAGGTGTGCGGATTAATGTCAGGGTCTTCAATTCGATTCCATTGGTCCACATGTCGGTTTTTATGCCAGTACCAAGCTGTTTTTATTACTGTAGCTCTATAGTAGAGCTTGAAGTCAGGGATCGTGATGCCTCCAGAAGTTGTGTTATTGTACAGGATTCCTTTGGCTATCCTGGGTTTTTTGTTTTTCCATATGAAGTTGAGTATTATTTTTTCCAGGTCTGTGAAGAATTGTGTTGGTATTTTGATGGGGATTGCATTGAATCTGTAGATTGCTTTTGGTAAGATTGCCATTTTTACTATGTTAGTCCTGCCTATCCATGAGCATGGGAGATCTTTCCATTTTCTGACATCTTCTTCAATTTCTTTTTTCAGGGACTTAAAGTTCTTGTCATATAGGTCCTTCACTTGCTTGGTTAGTGTTACCCCAAGGTATTTTATGTCATTTGTGGCTATAGTAAAGGGTGATGTATCTCTGATTTCCTTCTCCGCTTCTTTGTCCATTGTATATAGGAGGGCTACTGATTTTTTTGCGTTGATCTTGTATCCTGCTATGTTGCTGAAGGTGTTTATAAGCTGTATCAGTTCCTTGGTGGAATCTTTGGGGTCGCTCAAGTATACTATCATGTCATCTGCAAATAGGGAAAGCTTGACTTCTTCCTTTCCAATTTGTATCCCCTTAATCTCCTTATGTTGTCTTATTGCCCTGGCTAGAACTTCAAGTACTATATTGAATAAGTATGGGGAGAGTGGACAGCCTTGCCTCGTTCCTGATTTTAGTGGGATTGCTTTGAGTTTCTCTCCATTTAATTTGATGTTGGCTGTTGGCTTGCTGTAAATTGCCTTTATTATGTTTAGGTATGTTCCCTGTATTCCTGATCGCTCCAATACCTTTATCATGAAGGGGTGTTGGATTTTGTCAAATGCCTTTTCTGCATCCAGTGAGATGATCATATGGTTTTTTTCTTTGAGTTTGTTTATATGGTGTATTACATTGACGGACTTTCGTATGTTGAACCACCCTTGCATCCCTGGAATGAATCCTACTTGATCATGGTGGATAATTGTTTTGATGTGTTCTTGGAGTCTGTTTGCCAGTATTTTATTGAGTATTTTTGCATCAATGTTCATGAGGGAGATCGGTCTGTAGTTCTCTTTCTTTGTTGTATCCTTGTTTGGTTTAGGAATTAGGGTAATTGTAGCCTCGTAGAAGGAGTTTGGTAATGTTCCTTCTGTTTCTATTGTGTGGAACAATTTAGAGAGTATTGGTATTAACTCTTCTTTGAAGATCTGGTAGAATTCTGCGCTGAAACCATCTGGTCCTGGGCTTTTTTTGGTTGGGAGACTTTTAATGACTGTTTCTATTTCATTAGGGGTTATTGGACTATTTAAATAGTTTATCTGGTCTTGATTTAACTTAGGTATGTGGTACCTATCCAGAAAGTTATCCATTTCTTTTAGGTTTTCCAGTTTTGTCGAATAGAGGTTTTTGAAGTATGACCTGATGATTCTCTGGATTTCCTCAATGTCTGTTGTTATGTCCCCCTTTTCATTTCTGATTTTGTTGATTTGGATGCTCTCTCTCTGTCTTTTGGTTAGTTTGGATAAGGGCTTGTCTATCTTGTTGATTTTCTCAAAGAACCAACTCTTTGTTTCATTAATTTTTTGTATTGTTCTCTTTGTTTCTATTTTATTGATTTCAGCTCTCACTTTGATAATTTCCTGGCGTCTATTTTTCCTGGGAGACTGTGCTTCTTCTTGTTCTAGAGCTTTCAGGTATGCTGTTAAGTCTCTAGTGTGAGATTTCTCCAACTTATTTATGTGGGCATTTAGTGCTATGAATTTCCCTCTTAGTACTGCTTTCATAGTGTCCCATAAATTTGGATATGTGGTGTCTTCATTTTCATTGATCTCTAGGAAGTCTTTAATTTCTTTCTTTATTTCTTCCTTAACCCATTGGTGATTCAGTTGGGTATTATTCAGTTTCCATGAGATTGCAGGTTTTCTGTAGTTTTTGTTGTTGTTGAAATCCAACTTTAGACCATGGTGGTCTGATAGAACACAGGAGGTTATTCCAATTGTTTTGTATCTGTTTAGATTTGTTTTGTGGCCAAGTATGTGGTCAATTTTAGAGAAGGTTCCATGGGGTGCTGAGAAGAAGGTATATTCTTTTTTGTTAGGATGGAATGTTCTGTAGATATCGATTAAGTCCATTTGAGTCATGACATCAGTTAAGTCCTTTATTTCTCTGTTAAGTTTCAATTTGGGAGATCTGTCCAGTGGTGAAAGTGGGGTGTTGAGGTCTCCCACTATTAATGTGTGGGGTTTTATATGTGATTTAAGCTTTAGTAATGTTTCTTTTACATATGTGGGTGCCCTTGTGTTTGGGGCATAAATATTCAGAATTGAGACTTCATCTTGGTGGATCTTTCCTGTGATGAGTATGTAATGCCCTTCTTGATCTCTTTTGATTGATTTTAGTTTGAAGTCTATTTTGCTGGATATCAGGATGGCTACACCCGCTTGTTTCTTAAGACCGTTTGATTGGAAAGTCTTTTCCCAGCCTTTTATTTTTAGGTAGTGTCTATCTTTGAATTTGAGATGTGTTTCTTGTATGCAGCAGAAAGATGGGTCCTGCTTTCGTATCCATTCTGTAAGCCTATGTCTTTTTATAGGTGAATTAAGTCCATTGATATTGAGGGAAATTAATGACCAGTGATTGTTCATTCCTGTTATTTTTTGGTGGTGATGTGTGGGTACTTCTATACGTTGGGGTTTACTGCTGTGGCTTTATCTGTTGCCTGTGTTTTCGAGGGTGTATCTGACTTCCTTAGATTGGAATTTTCCTTCTAGTGCTTTCTGTAGGGCTGGGTTTGTGGATAAGTATTGTTTAAATCTGGCTTTGTCATGGAATGTCTTGTTCACTCCATCTATGGTGATTGAAAGTTTTGCTGGGTATATTAGTCTAGGTTGACATCCATGGTCTCTTAGTGTCTGCATTACATCTGTCCAGGTTCTTCTGGCTTTCAAAGTCTCCATTGAGAAATCGGGTGTTATTCTGATGGGTTTGCCTTTATATGTCACTTGGCCTTTTTCCTTTGCTGCTCTTAATATTCTTTCTTTATTCTGTACGTTTAGTTGTTTAACTATTATGTGGCGAGGGGACTTTTTTTGGGGGTCTAGTCTGTTTGGTGTTCTATAAGCTTCTTGTATCTTCATAGGCATTTCCTTCTTTAAGTTGGGAAAGTTTTCTTCTATGATCTTGTTGAATATATTTTCTGTGCCCTTGAGTTGGTATTCTTCTCCTTCTTCGACCCCTATTATTCTTAGGTTTGGTCTTTTCATGGTGTCCCAAATTTCTTGGACATTTTGGTTCATGACTTTGTTGGCTTTAGTGTTTTCTTTGACTGATGAATGTATTTCTTCTACTGTATCTTCAACGCTAGAGATCCTCTCTTCCATCTCTTGCATTCTGTTGATTATACTTGCATCTGAAGTTCCCAATCGTTTTCTCAGATTTTCTATTTCCAGCATTCCCTCTGTTTGTGTCTTCTTCATTTTTTCTATTTCCCTTTTCAGGTCTTGGACTGTTTCCTTCATTTGTTTCATTGATTTTTCTTGATTTTCTCTCAGTATTTTATTGTTTTCTTCCAGGACTTTATTGATTTCTTCTAATTTGTTTGCCCTTTCCTCTAGTTGTTTACAGCGTTCTTCACATTTTTTTGTCTTTTCCTCTACGCAAGCCTCTAGCTTCTTCATGATGTCATTCATAAGGCTGTTTTCTTCTGCTTCTTCCAATTTCTGATGTTCAGGTCTAGGTGTTGGAGGAGGGCTAGGGCCTGGTGATGCTGTATTGCTATTCATTTTGTTGTATATGTTTCTGCCTTGACGTCTGCCCATCTCCTTGTGGTTCGTTCTTGGCCTTATCCGCACACTTGGTTCAGACAGACCAGGGTTCCAAAAGGGAAGTCAGTGTTCCAAAAGGGAAGTCCGGAGCAAGATGGGAGCTGGGGGCCAGCCTCTAAGTCTCAGGAAGAGGCTTGGGGCTCAGGTGGATGGGCGTGGTGGCAGGGCGTGGAGACTGCAGGGTCTGCCAGGGGTCTTGGAGAAGGGGATCCTTCCCGGTGCGGCTAGCAGGGAACCTGCCTGGTGGCCAGAACCTGGGGCCGAGTTGGGCAGGTCTTCCCTGGAGTGGCTGGTGCCCAGGGATGGGGTCTGGGGCAAGGAAGGGTACTCACGAGTGTTCCAAAAGGGACGTCCGGAGCAAGATGGGAGCTGGGGGCCGGCCTCTGAGTCTCAGGAAGAGGCTTGGGGCTCAGGCGGATGGGCTTGGGGGCAGGGCGTGGAGACTGCAGGGTCTGCCAGGGGTCTTGGAGAAGGGGATCCTTCCCGGTGCGGCTAGCAGGGAACCTGCCTGGTGGCCAGAACCTGGGGCCAAGTTGGGCAGGTCTTCCCTGGAGTGGCTGGTGCCCAGGGATGGGGTCTGGGGCAAGGAAGGGTACTCACCAGTATTCCAAAAGGGAAGTCCGGAGCAAGATGGGAGCTGGGGGCCGGCCTCTGAGTCTCAGGAAGAGGCTTGGGGCTCAGGCGGATGGGCGTGGGGGCAGGGCGTGGAGACTGCAGGGTCTGCCAGGGGTCTTGGAGAAGGGGATCCTTCCCGGTGGGGCTAGCAGGGAACCTGCCCGGTGGCCAGAACCTGGGGCCGAGTTGGGCAGGTCTTCCCTGGAGTGGCTGGTGCCCAGGGATGGGGTCTGGGGCAAGGAAGGGTACTCACGAGTGTTCCAAAAGGGACGTCCGGAGCAAGATGGGAGCTGGGGGCTGGCCTCTAAGTCTCAGGAAGAGGCTTGGGGCTCAGGCGGATGGGCGTGGGGGCAGGGCGTGGAGACTGCAGGGTCTGCCAGGGGTCTTGGAGAAGGGGATCCTTCCCGGTGGGGCTAGCAGGGAACCTGCCCGGTGGCCAGAACCTGGGGCCAAGTTGGGCAGGTCTTCCCTGGAGTGGCTGGTGCCCAGGGATGGGGTCTGGGGCAAGGAAGGGTACTCACGAGTGTTCCAAAAGGGACGTCCTGAGCAAGATGGGAGCTGGGGGCCGGCCTCTAAGTCTCAGGAAGAGGCTTGGGGCTCAGGCGAATGGGCGTGGGGGCAGGGCGTGGAGACTGCAGGGTCTGCCAGGGGTCTTGGAGAAGGGGATCCTTCCCGGTGGGGCTAGCAGGGAACCTGCCCGGTGGCCAGAACCTGGGGCCGAGTTAAAACCCTGTCTCTTAAAAAATAAAAAAAAGATTATATTTATTTATATTTATGTTCTTTTTCGACTTTTAAGTGGTGTTTTGTGTTAATAGTTGGTGGCTTGAGTTGATTTATGGGAGTTAAGGGACAATAAGAATAATGTAGGAAAGTCAGGAATTGTGACTTTGCTTGTAGTTAATTTATCTTACATTATTTTTGTATGGATCTTTTATCTACACTAAAGCTAGAAATTGTGGTTTTATTTGCAGTTAGTTATATCTTACAGCATTTTTTATGGGTCTTTTATCCACAGTAGGAAATGGGCTTCCTGGTATAAGTCAAGCATATTACTTTAAATATGTGATGAAGTGCAAGGGACTATGATGTTGTAATTTTCATAGTAGTTCTATGGAATTAATGTGACTGTTGGTATCACACTGTTAGATGTATTTTACCTTTAATTTAGGTTAATCTTGAAAGTGGTTATTGTGAAAAGCTTCAGTTTTCAATAGTGCTGACATTTTTTAACAATTAGCAAAACTTAGAGTTTTGAATTTCCTTCAAAGCCTATAGCACAAAATTCACATTATCTTTATTGTAAATAAGTCTTTAAGGATTTGACTTTTGGCAATAGTTAATAGTCATTTGGAGCTAAATTTGTGAAATTAAGTTATCAAGCTCTGAAAAATAGTTTATGTTGATGAAGAGATCTGAATGTAGAACAAGTACTCTACCAGCAAGGTGAATCCTCAGCCCCTGTCAGTAATTTTTTTCAAGGCAGGCATGGTAGCCCACACCTGTAATTCTAGCAACTAGGATCACCAGTTCAAAACCAGCCTGTCTTACATGATAAGATCAAGGCCATTCTGAGCTGAATAGCAAAACTTCATCTCAAAAAAGAGAAATAACTAACTGCACTCAGTGGTAGAGTACTTGCCTAGTATGTGCAAAGCCTTATAAGGTAAAAGAATGTATTAGAGTAACTAACCTTTGGGGGAAAGTATGAAAAAAAATGTATAAATACAAATATTAAAAATAATGGAGTAATATCTCCATCTTGTGGTCTTTTTTGGATATTGCCATTAAGAATGTTGTGGGGTTGTGTTTTCACAACTGTTGGCATAAGTAAGAATACAGTTTAAGACAGGTAAAAATGAGAGCCAGAGATTTCCTGTGTATTTTGCAGGAACCTTGAACTGAGCTTCCCAATTAATTCACTAGATATGAGTGTATTGTCCTATGTGTTTATACTTCAATGTGTCTTACATTATATATAAGCCTGCTGGGAACACCTTGGTATATGTGTGGTTCTCACAGTAAATAGATTAAACATAAAAGTCTCCTTCAAAATTAGGCTTATCAAAACTTTTTGTAAACTAAAGGCCCTCATTTGGCTGTCATAGAAATAAAAGCATTAACTTGAGCCCGGGAATCAAGCCAAAGGAAGAGCCAAAGTGTTTGTATTAATGTTACTCAGTTACATGATTACTTACCTTAGATAGCAGAATACTGACTAAATGTTATCAGTCTGCAGTAGCTGAGAGGAATGCAGTTCAGCCACAGATAAGGAATTCATGTACTTAATATTTGGAAAAAAATTGTGTGTGTGTACCGAATATGTACAGACTTTGTCATTTCCCTAAGTGGTAACAATGTAACAACTATCTGTATGGTGTTTGTATTGTGTACAGTATTATACTTAATTTGAATATGATTTTAGTATTTTTTAAAGATTTATTTGTATTTTATGTGTAATGAGTGTTTTGTAGGCATGTATGTCTGGGCACCACATGTGTACTTGGTATCTGTGGAGACCAGAAGAAGGTGTTAGATCTTCTGGAACGAAGAGTTACAGCTGGTTATGAATTGCTATGTGGATGCTGTGAATGAAACCCAGGTCTTCTGTGAGAGCAGCAAGTGCTCTTTACAGCTGAGGGCTATCTTCAATTCTTCTAGAGAGGATGTGGATTATACAGGAGAAAGAGTGTTGTGTATAAATACTACTTCATTTCACATAAAGCACTTGTACTCCTAGGTTCTGAGATTTCCAGTGGTCCTGGAACCCATATGAAAGACTCTTCGTGTTCTAGTGATCCATTGTCATTTACTGTATGAAGAGTTTGTAGCATATATAATATACAGATTTTGAGTAGCCTATAGTAATGTTTTATGCACTAGGAGAGAAGAAATATTCTACTTACAAATCTTTCATAGTGGACACTCCTGATTTCTTGACAGATGGTGGAGAACAGTACTTGGTGATATATATCAGCAACAAATGTAATTTAGAAAAAAAATAAGATACAAACACGAAATTAACTTTAATAGTATATTTCATTTAAATCCATATATCAAAAATCTTCAACATCTTGGGTTTTATTTGTAGCTCTATAGATTGAATCCAAGGCCTTGCACATGATAGGCAAGTGTTCTACTACCTAGATATCCTCCCTCCACAGACACAAATCTTTGGAAATAGAGCTTTGCTGTGTAGCTCGGACTGGCCTTGATCTTGCCATTTAAGTCATGCTAACTTTGAACTGGTGATCCTGAGTCCTGAAATTACAAGTACGGACCACCATGGTTCTAAATGTAGCAGCGCGCGCGCACGCACACACACACACACACACACACACACACACACACACACACACACACACACAGAGCTTTATTTACAAGATATTTCAGAGTCTAGCATTTTGTAGTAGACTTTAAAATATGATGTATATTTTACATTTATACTTCCAGCACACCTCCTTTCTAATACTAAATTTTATTGAAAATACTTAATCTGTACTGTTATTTCTTAAGATATACAGGTGATATTGCAAATCACAAACTCAGATTGCTCTAAGCATTCTTAAAGTTTGACTAGAATGTTGTTAAATTTAAATTAAAACTAAGATTTTAGTCTCTTAGGTCTAGCACATTTCAAGGGCTCACCTATGGATATTGGATAACACATACTAGATAACACAGCCTTTGAGAATTGCAATTTCTGTGTGCTTAGATATAGTTAAATATTTTGAGATTACTAACTACCGTATTTGTTTTATCAAGTTTGTAGTTTTCCTTTCCTTTTTTTTTTTTACAGTGTGTGTGTGTTTGTGTGTGTGTGTGTGTGTGTGTGTGTGTGTGTGTGTGTGTGTGTGTCTGTCTGTCTCTGTCTCTCTCACAACTGTGTGTTTGGAAATCAGAGGACAACTTTGAGGAATGGGTTCTGTCCTTCCACTGTGTGGTTCTAGGTATTGAACACAGGTTGTCAGGCTTGACAGCACGTGCCTTTTTCCTGCTGAGCCATGTCACCAGCCTGAGTGTGAAGGGTGTTTTGTTTGCTTGTTTTAGAATTGCTCCATTTATGCTTGATACCATCTTCCTAGTTAGTTGTTTGTACATTTTGTGCATGCTTTTTTTTGTTCTCTAAAACTTTGGTTGATATGGTTCATGCTGTTCTCCTGGGAACAATGGTTATCTGAACTTCTATGAACAGATCTGTTTGATCAGGGTGATTTTAAGTAATGTTTGATTAAAATTGGCCTTTTGCTTTTGCTGACTCACCTGTTATAGTTTATGATTCTGTAATTTTGTTTTTGTATTATTGAGTAAGCGTATGAGTGTGTGTGTGGTGGAGGGAATATACATGGCTGTGTGTGTGTGTGGATGCATATGCATGTGGAGGGCAGATGTTCATGTAGGGTGTCTTCCACAATCACTTTCTAGCCTGTCCGCAGATACACATACCTTCAGTTGAACCTAGAATTTTGCAGACTCGGCCAGTATAGCTAGCCAGCTTGCTGTGGGGATCCCCTGTGGCTCCCTCCCAAGTGTTGAGATTACAATCAGGCAGCCACATCTGCCCTGGCATTTACACAGGTGTTAGGAATGCAAACTGTAGTCCTCATGCTCGTGTGGTACATGCTTTACCCCTTGAGCATCTCCCAGCCCTGATTCTGTGTACCAAGAATTACCAGTGTTCATACTTTGTAATTTTAACTTTGAGTGCCCCTATTTATTCTATCACTCAACCAATCTCATATATTGGTAGCTGTTAAATATGCATTATATTCTCTGTTGTCACCTATTTTGATTATTAAAATATCTTTAATTAGATGTTTTTCAAAGGAGATGTCTGGATGCAGTTAATATTTGTGCCAGTCTTTTAGCTCTTTGCAATACCAGTGAGCAGTTCTGTGGCCATTCTTTTGTAGTGATTGCCTGTGCTATCTCTGTATCTCCCAATGAGTACTACTTTCTTCTGGTCTGCATTATTAATTACTCATCCTTTTCCTCACCTTTTATAATTTCATAAGCACCAATGAAAAGAAGTATATCTTAATCTGACACTTTTTACATCTACCTAGCTACTGTTGTTCCAAAACCTCATACAAGAAAGAAATTACACAAGAGTCTGAGATGGTAAAGGTGCTTCAGTGGAGGGCCCCACACTCATGGGTATGTATATGGGCAGCATAAATTGGACTCAGTGAAAGATAGATAGATAGATAGATAGATAGATAGATAGATAGATAGTTGGTTGGGAGGGGGCATGGGGAATAGATCTAGATGAGTTAGGGAAAGTAATAGGGATGAATAGGATTAAAATATATTGTATGTATGTATGAAATTCTCCAATTATAAATTCTCAAAAATTATGTTAAAAATACTTCAATTTGAGAGAAATCCAAGGACAAAACAAAAATTAAAGAACTGGCACTAGAATTCTGAGGTTGGAAAAGACCTTACCAATATCTGTACCCTTGTAGAGGAATCTTCTGTAGCACATCCAAGATGGATGGTTATTATCCAGCCTACTTGATTACATCTAAAAGGGTTAGGAGACAATTTGCATAATAATGCTTCATATGTTTATTCTTATGTAAAGCTCAAAGCATAATTCTTTTTTTTTTTTGTTTTTTTTTTGTTTTTCGAGACAGGGTTTCTCTGTGTAGCTTTGCGCCTTTTCTGGATCTCACTCTGTAGACCAGACTGGCCTTGAACTCACAGAGATCCGCCTGTCTCTGCCTCCCGAGTGCTGGGATTAAAGGCGTGTGCCACCACTGCCCGGCTGCATAATTCTTAATCTTACTTAAAACTTCATTCACCGCCTTCTTTTGAAGCACTGATGAATATCAGTTTTTCTGTGATGCGTTATAAAATACACAGGAAAAACCACTTTGATTTTTCTACACAGTAGAATCATTAAAAAAGAATACAGACAGTTGTGAGTGGTCACTTGTTTCATCACCTCTGGTCTCATCGAGAGAAGACCTCAGCTACTATACTAGTTATAGTTTGGGGTTACTCTAAGGAATTCCTGGGGCTCATCAAATCAGCAATAGGACATTTCTGGAAGCTGGAAAAATAAGATGATTTTGAGTTTGCCACTTTTGATAATATGGGCCATGAAATGAACCTAATTAGAAACAATCCCAGAAACTGTTTGACGCTTTTGAAGCAGAGCTCTAATGTACAGATGTGTAGGTTGCGAAAGTGCTCCAAACTAACTGCCGTGCTGTAGATGGTTAGAGAGACTTTGGGATTGATGTGCAAATCTGAACATAAGTTTAGACTGTGAAGTAAATAATTTCCCATGGATAAGTAAAATGCAATACTTTAAGTAGGTTGGATCTTAATTGGCAGAATTTTAATTCTCAGGTTCATCTTGAGTGGAAGTTTCTCTTCTGCCCACTTCTGTGTGGCTTTATAGTTGCTTTTACTCCTTTTCCTAAGACACTTAGAGAAGTAGTTCATATGTAGGCAGCTTAGGGATCCCTCTTGAGCTTATATTGAGACCACTATACATCCAAACATCAAGCCTATAGGCCCCTTGGCCTGCTGTACAGCACTATATAATGAGACCTTGTCTCAATTAAAAAATATATATAATGTTACATATGTGCATATTACATTGATTGGTTTATTGCAGGAATGGACAAATTATGGCATACTCTATTTTAGACCTAGTTTAAAACATTAGACTCAAAAGTAGGGGAGTGGTTACCCATACTGACCAGTGGTACAAAAAATAATTACTTAAACAAAAAAATAACTAGGACTTCTGTTCAATTATTCCTTATAACTTTTATAAATTGTCTCCCTCTCTTCCTCTTCCTTTCTGTTCTTTCTACAGCCTTGCTATGTGGTCCAGGCTGGTTTGGAGCTTATCCTCCACTTCCTAATTTCTGGCATTACACCATATACCACCATGACTTGCTTTATGTTTTCTAATATACCACATATTAGTATAATAATAAATTAATGAGCAAATAGGTATCCAAAAGTCAAATATGAAGATCACAACATCATTGTATTCTTACCTACTTCTTCAAATGCTGCTTATTCAGAAACAGAACTGCAGTATCAGCTGGCAGTCCCACCATTGAGTATACAGCCACAAGGCAATTAAATTAGTATGTCCAAAAGAGACCTGCATTTCCATTGCAGCACTGTTCACAATACTCAAGATAGGGAATTGGTCTATATTGGATGAGTGGATGAAGCAAGTGCAGAATAAAATATTTTTCAGCAACAAAAAAAGAAATTCTGTCATTTGCAACAATCTAGGTAGAACTGAAGGACATTGTATTAAGTAAATCAGTCACAGAAACACAGAAATGTGTTTGGAAACTGAAAACTAATCTCAAAATAAAGAAAGAATAGAATGATGGATACCAGAGCCCAGAGACAATATAGGAGAAAGGAGACGGAGAAGCAATAGATAACAGATATAGGATGCAGTTGGATAGGTGTAATAATTTCTCATGTTCTGTAGCATAGTAATATAAGTATAGCTGACAAGAATTGATTTCAAAATAGCTAGTTGGGAGGAATCTGAATGTTCATAGCACATGGAAATAGCATATGAATGAAGTAATAGATCTGCCTTGATTCATATCACCACACATTAGATACGTAAGTATTGAAATCCCCTGTTGAGTTCCGTAAGTAACTACAGTTACTACCTGTCAATTAAAATCATTTAAAAATGGTAGCAGATTCAATGGCAGAGCCTATAATCCCAGCTACTTGGGAGACTGCAGCAAATTAAAGGTCTGCCTAGACCACAGAGTGAATCCAGGACCAGCCTGGGTAACTTAGTGAGATCTGTCTCAAGAAGAAAAAAGAAGGCTGAGGATGTAGCCTCGTGTGCTTTAGACCTTCCCTGTACTACACAAACAAAAACTAAATGCTACTTATTCTTAAAAGCTGCCTCTAAAGTTAACCCAACTACTGGATTTTCTCTATTGCCTAGTCTTCTAATCAGTTATGACCACCCAAATCCATGACAATTTTTTTTGGTGGGGGTTGGGGTAGAGGTGCGGGGAATGGAACCTAGGGCTTCAGATATGCTGATCTCATGCTCTGCTACTGACCTACATACATCTCAGTCCCAGTGGCAAATACTTTACAGTTTTTTAAATTTATGTATATGAGTGTTTACCTGCAAGTATATATGTACATCATGTATGTACCTGGCTCCCACAGAAGCCAGAAAAGGGCATCAGATCTCTAGAAACTGGAGTTATAGAGAGTTGTGAGCCATCATGTGGATGCTGGGAACTGAACCTGGGTTCTCTGCAGCAGGTGCTCTTAACTGCTGAGCTGTCTCTCCAGCCCCAACAGATTCTTATTTGTAGTTCACGCCAGATGGTATGTAGTTAGTACAGTGCCAGTAAATGAAAGATAGAATTATGGTTCACAATAAGTTTCCATACCAGAAGTTAGAAAGATAAGAATAATTAAGAAAAATGTAATTCTGTAGTCTGCTTAAGAAAATCAGTTGCATAAGTATAAAATGAGAAGATCTAGTTTGAACTTAATAGAAATAAATACTCATTTCATTTGATTACATGTTGAATTAGGCCAAAAATTTCTAAATTCCACCCGTAATTTGTGTTAATAAACATATAGCAAGATGAGCATTAAAAAAAAAAAGAAATGCAACACATTCTGTATTAGGATATTATAAAAAATCTTGGTGGCATATTTTAAGAGGGACACTGACAAACTAAATTTTAAGAGGGGAGCTACAAGCAAAGTAGAGATTCTGGGACAGTTTTCAAGAGGAACATATTTAGTGTGAGGAGAAAAGGTAAAGGAGATGTGTGATCACTGAGTTCAGATGTTAGTTGAAGCTGGGTGTGCTGCTTCACACTTGCAATCCTTGCACTTCAGTCTGGGGAAGGAGGCCCCCTGCAAACTGCAGTCAGCTGGAGCTACGTAGTGAGTCCCTGTTTGAAGCACCCCTGCAAGTCTTTTTAAAAAGGAATCTAACACACTTTTGTTTAGACTTCCATTCTGAAATCATCTTTTCATCCTTTAAGAATGCAACAAAAATAATAACATTTCTTGAACAATGGAGATGGCTCAGTGGGTGAAGTGCTTGAAACCTAGGTTGAGGACCTGAGTTCAGAATCTAAGCACTGTCTCTAATCACAGTGCTCCTAAGTGAGATGGGAGGTGGAGACAGGAGAATCCCCCAGAATCTTACAGGTCTGATGTGTGTTACAGTAAACAACAAGGGGATCCTGTCTCAAACAAGTTAAAAGTCAAGAACTGACACCTGTGTTAGTTATCATCTGACCTCCACATGTACATCTGGGTGCATGTGCTCCTGTACTCATATACATACATACATACACACACTAAAAGATAAAAATGATAATATACCTCTTCTATATTTTTCACCTAGCTTTCTCAAATGTCTTCTTAATCTTAGACAACGTTTCAAAACCAAGAGGTTAACATTGATACAATTTGTTAGCTTACTTGTAAATTTTTCCCTAATTAAGATTTATTTTATTTTTAATTATGTGTATGGTAGGAAGGGGCTACATTGAATGTGAATGCCAGTGCCTGTGGAGACCAGAGACTTCGTATCCCCCTGGAGTTGGAGTTACAGGTGGTTGGGAGCCCACCAGTATGGCTGCAGGAGTAGTATGCACACTAACCAGAGGCATCTCTCCAGCCCAAGCTTATCTATACATCTGCTCACGTTTAGTAGTGGTCTTGCCAACTTCCTTTTTCTGATCCAGAGTCACACAATTAGTTGTCTTATCTCTTCAGTATCTTGTACTCTAGCATGAGCTCTCTTCTTTGACTTTCATACTTTTTAGGAATATTGAAGAGCTTTTAGTTGGGGTTTCTCTAAACTTTTCTGGTGGGCCAGGCATGGTAGCACTCACTTGTAGTCCCACTTAATTGGAGGACTGAGACAGGAGGATCACTAGAACGGAGAAATTGGAAACCAGTGTGGCTGCATATCAAGACCATTTAGAAATAAGTAAAGAAAGAGAACAAATGGACATAAAAGGAGGGGGAAGAAAAGAAAATTAATTTTCTTTATGATTAAATTCATACATATGATGTACATATTCATCATAAATAGCACAGAATTGATGTGCCCTTTTAGTGTACCATATTAAGAGGCATTGGATTGCCTCTACTCCGGTCCTAAAATCAGTTATTTTGAAAGAGATCCGGTCAATTTTTAATTGAAAAATAGTTGCTTTGATACAAAAATATAATTACTAAACAGGCTTGTTACATTTCTGAAGAGTTGCTGGTCATGGTGGCATGTACCCGTAATCTAGGGCTCAGTACTCAGGAAGCAGAGGCAGGTGGATCTTTGTGAGTTCAAGGCTAGCCTGGTCTACATAGTGAGTTCCTAGTCAGTCAGAGCTACACAGTGAGACCTTGTCTCAAAAGAATTTCTTTTCCTCCTAAAGATTCCAGCGTTTCACAGCAGATAAATTTCTCAGTGGATAGAGCCAGGAAGTAACTGTGTGTGTGTGTGTGTGTGTGTGTGTGTGTGTGTGTGTGTGTGTGTGTGTGTGTGAAGGTGTACATTATTTGATCAGTTTCTGGTTTTTCTTTTCTGCTATTTCCTTAATATCTAGCACACATTTTCTACCAAATAAAGAAGATCTTCTTAGTATAACATTAGACTAGGTAGCGTACTTACTTACCTTCTAGTTCTGAGAAAGAGAAATAGGAAACTAAACAAAAACTAAACTCTCCACAAAGTTTATGGTAAGAAAGCAGGGAAAGTTAGAAGACTTTGTTATAAAAACATCACAGCAGTTGAAGACCTCTATCAGGCTTTGCTATGCTAAGGTAAAGAGATTGACAGTCCTTTTAGCTGGTGTCCTGTAGTCAGACTTGCAGAAAGTTTCATCAGTAAAGCTATCAAACAAAGGAAAAAAGCAAACAAGGGTATCTCCTTTACTAGGATTCTGTCTTTAATTTGCTTTCCTTCATTTCTCCTTTAGATGAACTTTCTCCAAGTGCCAGATGTTTCTGTTATGACCCTATGTATGGGTTCATGTGTTGCAAGATCATAGCCCCATAAACTGCAGAAACTGCAGGGAAAAGTGGATTGGGGTGGAGTCCTCAAAATGTATGGAATGTTATGGAATGCTAATGAAAGCAACAAGACCTAAAAAATTAAATCTCCACCAGCATTTTCATCTGCCATCATAGCCAGTTCTTAAAATCCTCTAAACCTCCTGACTGTGCTTCTTCATAGGAGAGATCCAGGGGTGTTGTTTGTTTGAAGTTATTTGAATAAAAGTTGAAAATTGATCCCAAGTAGAGTGTTTTATAAGTATCATTTCTGGCACAGTTGCTCAGGGATATTAGCTTCATGACTCACATACTATATTAGCTATATTAGGGTGTTTTGCTTTATTTAGTAGGGAAAAAACTTAATACTTGACTGTTAGCTCCTGGGTGTTTATATTTTGGTCACCTGCCTAGGAATTGGGTCTAAACTCACATCCCAAACTGACTTCGCAGTTATTCAGAACACATCTAGATGTATCTGTACATTGAACCATGTGAGTTTTTGCTTGGGTTTAATAATTACTACTTTGGGAAGTTACTTCACCTTCAGAAATTTTATTTCGATTCATGGTTTACTTTATGTGGCTATCTAGAAAAGAAGGAAGTGAATTTCTAAGAGGAATCTGGTAATACTTGCTTTATAAAAACCTCATGTTATGACTTAATTAGACTTGTCTAGGTTGCATTTTAGCTAAATAGTGTGTTTACTTGACATAATGTGTCATTTTGTTTTTATTTCTCTTAAAATCTAATGATAGTTAAGATAAATCCCTGAATTTTGTCTGGTATTTGAAAACTGAGTCCTAGGATTCTGCTTCTGGCGCATGAGAATACATTAGGAAGTAGGGGGACAGCGGTATGATGAATGTCTGCTCCAGTTTCTGCCTACCTCTGAGAAAGCATCCGTGTGCTCTGGCTTGCTAGAGTAGATTTAGGGTTCTTTGCTGCCCTTTTCTGTTGCTTACCGTTGGCCCTGCTGCTCCGATGCTGCTGCTTTTAGTGAGTTCCTTTTACTGCGGTTGTACTAGTGTTATGAAAGGAAAGAGAAATAGGAGAGCCTGGGGGGTAACCTACATTTATGAAAAAACTAAGAGGAAAGCCAGCCCACCAGGCTTGTCTCTTCCTTCACTGATCTTAATATGGCCATAGAAATCAATAAATATAGCCTCTGTCCCAAGAAGATAGAATTCTTCAGCTCTTTTGCGTTTTGTGACTTAGAAGAAGAGTTGAGAAAAGCCAGAGCTTAGAACATCCCTTGCTCCTGAAAGGCAGGGGTAACCATTTCAAGCTGCTGTTAATCTTTGTTGGGCTGGATTCCTTTAGACTTATCCTCAAAATATCTGTTAACATTTTGACTAGATGGTTTTGTTTGTTCATTTGCTTGAGACATAATCTCACTATGTCACCCTGGCTTGCCTGGAACTCACTGTGTAGACCAGGCTGGCCTTGAACCCACAGAGATCTATTGTCTTTGCCTCCCAAGTGATGGGATTAAAGGCATGCACCACTATGCCTGGCTTTAAGGAGTAATTTTTAAGTTATTAAGATTCAGTGATAACTAGTGTGGTTGGAGAAGACTTGGCATGATATTTTAGCTGTAGTAGGGTAATGCTGATGCCTTAGAGGGTGTGAATAGTGGGTGTTGCACTCCTGTAATCTTGGTATTTGGGAGGCTGAGACCTTACAATCAGAAATTTGAGTAGCTTTGACTACGAAGGGATTTTGAGTCCAGACTGGGCTACATGAGACCTTGTCTTAAAAAGAAAACAAAAATGTAATAAAAAGACACAACATTTATGTGGATGGCCGTAGTTTATCATTGAACAACCACATCTTTTTGCAGTCTCACATACTTCATAGAAATAAGGTTTTTCACATAAGCCAGTGTTTCACAAGATGTTCATTACCAAATGTTTGAACACCTTGTTGCTGTGTGGCTTTCTAGTTTTTAGAGTGTGTGGAAATAGGATCCTTGCTCTCAAACCCACTTATTTAAAAGAAGCCATATACCTGTTTGGGAAGCAGGAAGATGAATCAGCAGTAAGCCTATTATTGTCTTTTAAAAATACATTGCTCTTCAAGATGTAAAGTTTTTCTTAAAAGTAATGAAGTATAGTCACAGATAGAGCTGCTCATGCAACATCTTTAAGGCCTGTGATTTATAAACCCCTTCGGCGTAGTCTACAATTTCTCAAGTACCATTTTGCCCATCTGAAGTTACTCTTCATCTGATTTTTCTAGAAGAAAACTGAGGTGAATCTAACATTTAAAAAAAAAAAACCCTCATGCCAAAAAACTTGAGTAGTTATCAATTCATGGTTTACTTAAGGACGTGTATATTTGAGTTTCTGAATAACCTCTCTTCTTTGAAAATGGTTCCTAATTAAAACCAGATGAGAGTAGTGAAGGCGGCATTTAGGATACTAAAAACGGATGTGTCTCAAGAAATTTGCAGAATTCATCAATACATGTAACTATGATTTTTCATTGCGTTTGGTCTTAACACATATCAGTGTGGCTTTAGCGGGCACAGTAAGTAGGAGAGCTAGAATAAAACACTAAGGTGAAAGGGTTAATTGGCCTTGCACAGTTCAGTTTGCCACTCTAGTGGCACTGTCTGTTGTCTGTGTCAATAGAGTTGCTAAGGACTTTCTCACTAAGCTGCTACTCTTTTATTTATACAGTTGAGCCACCAATGAGGAATGGGTCAGTTTACCAGTTGTCAGGCCTTTTCTTCCTGCCCTTTCAGACCACTTCATGCTTTTTGACTCCAGCTGTAGCTACACACCTTCCTGATCTTTTCTTAGTCCCATGATTTTCTTTTTTAATGGTGTCTCCCTTACTCTTACTAGTTGTTTTGAGCATATGAACATGCATACTCAATTCAACTACTCTGCATTTCCTTCTCTCTCTGCTCCCCTTTTACCAAATTACATCTCAAAACTTAGTTCAACCTTTCAGTACTTCTTTGAAAGTCATATTTAAAAAACTGTATGAAAATTAAAGCATAACATCTATAGCTAAGAGTCCTATTTAACCAGACTTTAATTGTGAGTACCCTGCCCTATTATAAATTAATATATTAGCCGGGCGGTGGTGGCGCACGCCTTTAATCCCAGCACTCGGGAGGCAGAGCCAGGCGGATCTCTGTGAGTTCGAGGCCAGCCTGGGCTACCAAGTGAGTTCCAGGAAAGGCGCAAAGCTACACAGAGAAACCCTGTCTCGAAAAACCAAAAAAAAAATTAATATATTAAAATATATACTTCCAGACTATTTCTTATTACCAACTTTTTGTATATATTCATAACTGTAGTATTACTGGAAATTTACATAAATGTTAGTTTTGAGATATGTTTGGCTATCTATTTTCACTCTACATATATTATACATACACAGAAAGATGTATGCAAACTATATAGCAATTTCTAATTAAAATGTAACAGCTTCATATCACTTTGTATGTGGCATTTTTAGTTATCTATTAATAGATGTTTAAGTTATAATCATTGTTTCCTCTATTTTAAACATCACCATAGTGAACAACCTTATAGATGTTTCTTGTATATAGTCCTCAGTTTTTTGGGGGTGTGGGTGGGGGAGGCAGTACTTTCGACACAGCAAGTAATGAAACCAGCTTAGTCGGTTTGAATCTACATTACAAAGAATAGAAAGCAATAGGAAATAGTGTTAAGGATATTTACTTTTTTGTGATATAAATGTGTTAAGTTCTGAGTTGTGTTACCAAGTTTATCTGCTGCTCTAGGTATCAAGCAAAAAGCTTATGTTGTATATCAAGCATATTTTGTGCCGTGGGTTGTATGCCTAGTAGTAGATTATCTGGGAATAGGCTGCATGGTATTAATCCTGTTAGAGCTAACTTTCAGAGTGATTGTACTAGTTTATACACCCAAGACTCTGATTAGAACTTAATATTATAGTCAGATCTTTACATCTTTGTACTCCTGAGAGTTAAAAAAAATCTCATTTTATTTTTTACTAGTGAGGTTAAGCGTAACATTTCTGATAGAAAAATAATAATTAAGACTTGGTTGATAGGCTCTTATTCTTGACAGTCATATTGAAACTAGAGAAACCTTTATCTCTATAATCTTTTCTAACACTTTCCTTGTGTTTTTAAGAGTAAGCATAAAACTGAGCTTGATAAGTGATTACTAAAGATAATTTTGTTAACAGTACCACATTGTATTAAATCAGGCTTATCTCTTATTTACTTTGAAACCCAATTCATTTACTTAGTATGAATAAACTTGGATATATACATATTTGAAGAATTGCTATCTATCAATATAAGAATTTATTAGTAGCCAAATTCCATTATGTCCATTTCATATATTGTAGAAGAGAAGATGGGTTCAAGCTAAGTGATTGAAAATATATCTTGCCTTTAAGACCAAAATAGAATGATAGAATCCCATTGAATAGAATATTCTAAAATAATTTTGGTTTAATGTTGGCTTTCAGATTGGTTTTCCCTGGTAGTGGAGTATGGTCACTCTCGTTTCAAGTAGTCAGTTTCAATATTAGTGTTGGTTACTAGAAACTCAAAAGCTGCCAGCTTCATTCAGTGTGCTACATTTGCCTTTGTTAATTTCCTGCATGATGATGGTTCAAATGCCAAGCATAAGATTTCTTCTTTGACTGGAAGAATTTTGATTTTTTTTTTTTTTTTAAGATCCAAACTTAAGAGTATACATCCAAAAACAAGTAGCCCTGTTAAGGAGGTAATTGGGTACAAATATGTCCTATAGATGCTAAACATACTAATTTCATTTAAAGGACTTGATTATTTGGTAAATTGACAGTTTTAATATTTTTAGTTAACCTTGGTTTATAAAATTGTAAACAAAGTTGGAAGCTGACTTGAAAAATGGTGTCATAGTTAAGAGCCTGTTAGCTTTCTACTTTTTTAAAGTAGGACTTTTTATTGGACTGTATCATGACATTTAGGTATTCTAGTTTTCTGTTTTCAACTGAAAACTACCCTATTTCCAGTTTCTTGGTACAATACATGAACCTATGAGCAGCTGTTCTCCAGTAGGAGTTAGAAAAGAAAACAGTGGGTGTTCAGTCCATTCTATACAGACTATGGCTTTAGCTTTTCTGATCACTTGGAGCAAGTAACCACTTACGTTTGACAAGCAGGGATTACTTATAAGACTGATTTAATAGCAGTTCCTCTTTGGGGAAACAGGTCAGTAGATTAGATAAAGTAGTCATTTGTAGGACTTACTTTAAAGGCCCAAGTTTTCTCATTTAAATTGATGCATGCTCAAACTTCATTCAGTTCTGCACAGGCCTTCAAATAGGGTTAAAGCCACTGCTTAATTTTAAGAGTAGAGTTAAATTAATGCGTTTCTCTTAGATTTAAATATTTATTCTTTAATAGAAAAATCAGAGTAATACTTAATAGAGCTTTAGCTGCTCATTCCTGGTTAGTATATTTTCTGGTTTTCTTTTCCTTTTTTTTTTTTCTCTATCTGAGAAAAGAGTGCTCAAAGTGTAGTCTAAAAGCTGGCATGGTTTCAAAATTGTTGGTTAATTCCTTGCAATGAGATAAATACAGTAATTAAGAATAATCATTTAGAAAATTTTATACCAGTTTGGCAGAATAATTTTATTATTGAGTTTAATAATAATAAAATTGAGGGTTATAGTTTATGTGTCTTTAACTTAAAATTTCATTCATGTAAAATTCGTTTATATTTTTAAAAAAATTTCCTTGAAAACAAAATAAGCTAGATCATACTTCATATCAATCAACAATTACAGCAGAATGCAGTTCTTAATGTTACACTGTTGGGTATAAAATAGAAATATAAAGAAAAATGAGGAGAGTATGAGCTCAAATTGTAGATTCTAATTCCTAAACATTTTTTTGAGTACTGACAAAAGACCTGTGCAGACTAGGAAGTGCTCTGTTTCATAGAGCTGTTTCATACTCATTGCTAATGACAATTTCCATAGAAATAATTTGAATTATGACATCAAGCTTTTGTTTTATTATTTTTGTTTACTTATATTTATATTTAATTAATTTATTATTATTTATTATTTTTAGAAAATAAATTTTATCTGAGTGGTGGTGGCATATGGTGGGATTCCAGCACTTGGAAGGGATAGGCAAGTGAATCTCTGAGTTCAAGGCCAGCCTGATCTTCAGAGTGAATTCTAAGACAGCCAGGGCTACACAGAGAAACCCTGTCTAGAAAAAACAAAAAAAAGAAAGAAAAGAAATTTTACAAGTCTTTCTACCATGGGCAGAAGTTTAATATGGAAAGTTATTTAAAAGGACAAAATATCTAGTGCTTCTCAAATGAAGGTACTTACTTAAAAATTGTGTTGTTTTTATGTCAATTTTTATGCTAATATTTATTTCAAAGATGCTTCAAATTCTATTTTCAGATAGATTGTGGTCTTTTAATTTTTCATAGGCCTTAAAACCTTCTAAGTAATTTAATTTTGATAAATATATGGCAAAGAAAAGGATAAAATATGATTTCTTAAAATTAGTTTAGCTCCTCAGGGCTAAGGATGTAGCTCGTTGGTAGATTGCTTACCTAGCATGTGCAAGGCTCTGCATTAGTACCCATTCCCAGGGAGTGTATTGCTTTATAAAGATGAATTATGTTGGTGAGATGTACAGTTAATCATTTGTCATAAGTAAAGGGCATCCAGATATTTTTACTCCTAATTGTTACTGAACTATCGATGAGTCAGATCTAAAGTTTCTGAATTTAAAGGTGTTATGTCACACATATGATTAGACAGATATTTTTATACTTCTAAGGCCAGACTTATGTTGTTATAAACTGAAATTGTCACCCTGTTTAGTATGGAACTAAAGTTTAGAAATATCTTGCATAAAAAAGCAACTATGTGAGGGTGATAAATACATTAATTTGTTTGATTGTGGTGTTTTACAATGTTTAAATGTATCTGTGATGGCTATTCTCGATTGTCAACTTCACTACATCTGGAATTAATTAGAAACCAGGCAGCTGGGTACACCTATGAGGAGTTTTTTCTTAATTAAATCATTTGAAGTGGGAAGACCCACTCCCCCACTCCCCCACCCCCCTTGCAAGACAGGGCTTCTCTGTGTAACAACCATGCCTGTCTTGTAACTCACTTGTAGATTAGGCTGACCTCGAACTCAAGAGATCCACCTGTCTCTGACTCCCGAGTGCTGGGACTAAAGGCATACACCACCAAGCCCAGCTTGGAAGGCCCACTTTTCATCTGGATATTTTGAAGTGGGAAGATCCATCTTTAATCTGGGATGCACCTTCTGCTGGCAGCCTCTAGAAAGGACATGGAAGAGGGAAGCTTGCTGTCATTGCCTGCTTGTTCTCACACTTACTGGCAAGTCTATTCCTTCACTGGCATTAGAGCTTACTTCTTTGGGATTCCAGTGTGTACTGATGAGCAGCTGAGACATCCAGCCTTGTGGACTGAACAATTACTGGATTCTTGTACTTTCCAATGGTAGACAGCCATTATTGGACCAGCTGGACCACAGCCTGTAAGCTACTGTGATAAGCCTATTATTATATGTATTCGTTCTCTAATTTCTTTCCTTCTAGAGAACCAGGTGTAATATAGAATCAAAATCAAATTATCAAGTTTTATAATGTAAATATTATAGTATTACAATTTATACTGTCAAATGTATTTTAATAAATTTGGAAGGAAGTTTTGAAGCTATATTTTTATAGGATATTATGATATAAAATGTAGAAAAGACAAATTAGAGTATGATATAGGGGAGACCCTCTAAAATATTATGACTCCATATTCCACTGTTATCCATTTTTGAAAACAAATCTTTGGTGTGCCAACTTTAAATAGAGATTCTGACAATGAAGGAAGTTTGTCAGGATCAACAATTCATTATGAAAGGACAAGAACAAATGTTTGAACAGGGTTGTAAATACTTTCTATCCCCCATAAGTTTCAGATACTTCATTTTTAAAATGTCTGTTAGTCTCTCCTAGTTCTAATGCCATGTCTACATTTTCATTTTAAGATCTCATATAACTATGACTTTATTTTCTTCTGATTTCCTTTAAACAACCTAGTAAAGGAATAAAAGAAACTATGAATGTATTAGTTATTTTAGCCTTTAAAATGATATTTGAAAGGCCACAATGAAAAAAATTTAGCTAACCCATGGTAATTATTACATTTTTATTTGTTAGTAAAAAATTATAAAGCCGGGCGGTGGTGGCGCCCGCCTTTAATCCCAGCACTCGGGAGGCAGAGGCAGGCAGATCTTTCTGAGTTTGAGGCCAGCCTGGTCTACAGAGCGAGATCCAGGAAAGGCGCAAAGCTACACAGAGAAACCCTGTCTTGAAAAACAAAAAAACAAACAAAAAAAATTATATTACTGTAACTTTGAATTACATTTATTACTTTTTGTATATAATAAAAATGTTCAGTTTATAAAATTTAGGAAGACCAAAATAATGAGATGCAAGAAATGCTAATAGAAAAAAATAAATTTGCTAAATAATTATAATGATCACTTAAATATGTGCAGTAATTTTACCTGCCATCTTCACCTTTACAAATTGTATAAAGTTTCAGATACAATGAAAATCAGGAACTAAGTAAAATATTACACTGAAAAAAATCTGGAAAATGCCAAGACTAACACAAGTTAACTAGAATCAAAATCATTGATCCTATGTAATACATAAGCTCCTGGTCAGAAGTGTGATGCATAAATCTAATTAATCTTTTCAATAAAAACCAGGAGTTAGATATCAGGGTAAAACCCAGAAAGATCAGAGAAGCAGAGGGGCAGCCACCAATGACTTCCTACCTCTTCTGTTCCTGTGACCAAAAGAGCCAAGATCCTGTCTCAGCCCTGCATTACCATTTCCATTCCCCCTCTCTACAGTCCTCCAAACCTCTATGGTTAACTAGTAGCTAGCTCCACCTTCTGACTCCATGCAAGCTTTTTGACAAAACAAAATATCACACAACAGAAGTAGAACTGGAGAAGGGAATATATGGCCATTGATATGATGACCGAATTCAATAGTAAAGTGTCTTGTAGTGAATTACTTGTAAACTTTGTATCATACCATGTTACAGATGGTTTTAAAGGAAAATGCTGTCAATCCTTTTACCATATAGTTTTAATATTTTTTATAACTCTGTTACAAGATACAAGTGATATGATTTATAACTTTTGAACAGTTAAACCACGTAAAATAAATTAGTTGAGGAATTGAAGACATCCCCTAAATCCAATTCAGTTGAATTGTTTCTGATTCAGTTATTGATGTTCAGTTTTTCAAGAAGTCTCTTTCTGTTTGGTATTACTAAAAAGAATAAAAAACTATCCAGGTGCTGAGTTCTTAGTTGAGGTTTACAGTTACAGCTACTCCTTGATTTGCTATGAGATTACTTCTCATAAACCCTTTGTAAGTCCAGAATGCATTTAGTACAGCTACTCTTCCAAATACAACTTGGCAACATCCTAAATGTGGAGTGTCAGTTGTTTACCCTGCAATTTCATGGTTGGCTGGGAGCTGCAGTTGGCTGCTAGTTTGCAGTGTCTTCAAAAACTGTCTTAATATAAGCACTACCCAGGAAAAGTGAAAAAAATTCCAAGTGAGTAAGTACCTAAATGTAGGAGGCATGGAAAATTTGGCAATAGCAAATGTTTCTGGAAGTGCAATGACCAAATTTTTTTTTTTTTTTTTTTTTTTTTTGGTTTTTCGAGACAGGGTTTCTCTGTGTAGCTTTGCGCCTTTCCTGGAACTCACTTGGTAGCCCAGGCTGGCCTCGAACTCACAGAGATCCGCCTGGCTCTGCCTCCCGAGTGCTGGGATTAAAGGCGTGCGCCACCACCGCCCGGCACAATGACCAAAATTTAATTCAATCTCAAATGTGAACTGACTGCAAGGTGTTGTGGCAGTTCCTGTCTGTGTTACATTGAGTGACTTCACTGCAGCCTTGGTTCTGAATGCATAGCATGTGCACTTTGCACAAGGCCTGTGGTCATTCCACACAGTGCCGGCCAATGCTCGCTGGAACTCATCAGCTAAGAGTCCAGATTATTGACATGTTAAGGAGTGCAGTATTTTATACTGTGCATACAAACTCTTTTCCTCGTACAGAAACAGAGTGAGCTAATTAAGGAAAACAAACATTTTTAGTATTTCCAACTGTCATTCCTCAGCATGTATCAAATTAGGATATCTTTAGAATGTACTGAGTTAGACTGTTTGATTTTTAAAAATCACTGATTTATTGGTGAGTTTCATTAAGAAAAATGATTAAATGAATTTTGCCTTGAGATTGAAGCAGAATTTCCAGTGGTTTCTGAAATGACCCTAAACATACTTCTGGTATTCCGTACTACATGTTTATGTGAAGTGGTGTTCTCAGCATCAATAATTGCAAAGTCAAAATCTGTGTCCTGCAGTAGTAAATGTTCAGCTAAGATTCAATTCTTTATGTAAAAGTGAACAAGCACATCCATTTTATTATTATGCAAATTTGTTTTAATCTTTTATAACTGGTAGAATTACAGGCATATCAAAGAATTACTTTAAAATAAATTTTACAATTAATTATTAATAAATACTTGGTTTGTATTTCTAATTTTTGCACCTATATGCTTAGGGTCACATAAAAATTTCCTGGACAAAAAGAAATGAATACTAGGAGCTGGAGCAATGGACCAGTGGTCAAGTACCCTTTCCACCTACATGGCGGCACAAGCACACAGTTGCCAGAAACTCCAGTCCCAGCAATCTGACACCATCTGCTAGCCTCTACAGGCACTGCATACATGTGGTTCACAGACATACTACATGTTGGCAAAACACATACACATGAAATTTTTCTTGTCCAAAAGTGGTCCGTCCACAAGTGGAAAAAAATAAGAATTCCTATTCTTCATTAAAGCCCAATTTTAGGATATTTTCATTATTTTAAAGTCTTTGATTTCATTTGCAGCCAATTCCTACTTTAACATGTAACCCCAGGCAGCATTGATTTATTTTCTGTATTTTTAGTTTCATGTTTGTTAGACATCTCCTATACATTCCTTGCTTAGAATTTTTTAAACTGTGGGTCTGGCTTCTTTTACCTGGCATAATGTTTTGTTGTTCATTGTTGCCTGCCTGCCTGCATCCCTCTTTCCTCCTTTAACAGTACTCTAATCCAGCCATATTTTAAGCATATGTTTGTTTTCTTGCACCACAGTGTTCAGGTGTACCTTCCATTTCCCCTACCCAGCCCTGGAATCAGCCATTTCTTCAGGTAGCCCTGGTTATTTATATTCACTTTTCTTTCAGTTGTCTTCTTCATATCTAGAACAAATTGGTTCTTTCCCAAATCTCTTTGACTTCTTCAAAAGCATTAGTTAGAATAAAGGCTAAGTCCCAGTAACAAAGAGACCCTAAAATAAGGAGGCTGAGATAGGGTAGAAGATTGTTCTTTCTCATATCATAGTCTAGAAATAGTGCAGAGCTAGAGAGGAAGCTCACTTTGCAAATTCTTTGCAAATTCTGCTGACTCATGTTTTATCAATCATCTGTGCACAAGAAGGGGAAAACACATTATCACACATAGCTGTTCACAGTCCATTATTATCACCTCATCAGAGTTCAAACAACCTTCAAAGGAAGTTAGTAAATGTAATTTCCAATGCGACACCCACGTATCCACATAGTGATAGAAGAAAATGCCCATTGTTGACCTCTATCCTCTGCAAAACCCGTGTATACTCACATCTGTCTCCATGCACATGTGTACACATGAACAGACACACATACACCATACACATAAAGAAAAAACTTACAAGTTCCTAGAGAGAAAATTACATTGGTAACTAACTGTTCTTTAGTGCCCACTCATTTTGCAATCTTTCAGCATATTATTCTTTTCATCTGTTACAATAAATAGGGAAATTTGAGATAAATTTAAATGTACAAGAACAGTAGGAATGATTTTCAAATAAAACATGCCAGTGGAATGGGTAGGAGAGTCAGTGATAAAGGGCTTTAGTTCCAGCCTACATGGGTACAATTGACTTTAGAGTAAATAGAATTTTGTCTAATTTTGAAGAAGGTTTAAGAAATGGCAAGTGAGTTTTATTAATTGACCAATAGGCATACATTGGTTTTTAGAATAATTTACTATTCATTAATCTTTCTTGCTTGCTGTATGGACATAGCGTTGAACAAATCAGAATTCTGCAGTTATATTATTTACATCTTAGCAGAAGAAAACTACCATGAACAAATGAAATACATATTAAACTATATAGTTAAAATCCTGTGGAGAAAAACAAAACAGAGAGGATAGATAGTGTTGGGTGGAGGATTGTTGTTTTAGATATGGGAGAATGCTCACTGAGCAAATCCGTGAAGTACAGAAATGTGAGCAATGATATTAAGATGGAAGACCATTTCAGGTAGAAGGGTCTATGAGTGTGTGCTCAAGGGACATCGAGGAGGGGGTATATGTGGAAAAAAAGAGGGAAAACAGTTGCAAGTGAGTTCACAGATAATAAGACATCTCTGGTCCTTACAACTTTATAGAGCATTTTGATGTGATTGCAAGGATGCAGTGCTTCCAGAGGGAGTGTGTTTGCACTCCTGTGTGTGTGTGTGTGTGTCTGCGTCTGCGTGTGTGTATGTAGATACTACTGGGGATTGAACCTAAGGCCTCACACATACCAGGCAGGTGTTCTACTTCTTTTTCAATTCAATTCATGTGTATCGGTTTTTTTCTCTCATGTATGTCTGTGTGTCACCTGCATGCAGTACTGTGGAAGCTAGAAGAAGATGTCAGATCCCCTTGGACTGAAATTACAGACAGTTGTGAACTGCCTTGTGGCTGCTGAGAATTGAACTCAGGTCCTCTGCAAGAGCAGCAAGTTCTCTTAACTGCTGAGCTATCTCTCCAGTCTTTTTTATTTTGAACCAGGGTCTCACCAAGTTGCTCAGGCAGGCCTTGAACCTGCAGTCCTTTTGCCTCTGCTTTTCACGTAGGTGGGATTTTGTTGTTGGGGGTTTTTGGTCTTTTTGGGGTTCTGCCACCCAGCTCCAAAATAAGCCACACATGGAGGCTTATTATTATTTATGAATGCCTTAGCTTGGCTTAGTTTCTAGCCAGCTTTCCTTATTTTAAATTATTCCGTCTACCTTTGACCTCTGGGCTTTTCCTGTTCTCTTTCTTCTGTAAATCTTACTCTTTCTCTTTGGCTTGCTGTGTGGCCAAGTGACTGGGTGACTGGCCCCTAGATTCCTCCTTCTTCTCTGGCTCCTAGATTTTAGATCTCTCCTCTCAGTTTTTTCCTTCTATATATACCCTCTGCTTGCAAGCCCGCCTGTTCTTTTTTCTGCCTTGCTATTGGCCAGTTCTTTATAAGACCAACAGGTGTTTTTTACACAGGCACAATAACACAGTTTCACAGAGTTAAACAAATGCAATATAAACAAAAATAACACACCTTAAAATATTCTACTGCATTTCCCCCATTTTGTCTAAATAAGAATAAAGGTTTTAACTTTTAACATAGTATAACTACATACAACAAAAGTAGTTATCAAGTAAGAATTAATTTACGATATTCAGTCCATTTGTAATTAGCATATTTAAAGAAAATAATGTATTATCTGTCCTATCTTAGTGAATCCAAAGTTTTACACCTAATTTACTTTCTATCTTAACTAAGGATAACTGCAGCTATAACTATTTAGTCTTCAATGCCATCAAAGACCCAGAAGAATGTAATATTATTTAACAACAGAGACATTTGGCTGCCTGGACAGTCACCCAAAGTTTCTCTGTAACGTTGGGGCATCCATCTTCAGCCTACAGACCTAGAGTATCTGGCAGACTTTTCTATGAAGCAGGAAATTTGAAGGACTGTCCTGCCTTGTACAGGCAAAATTCATCAGTCATTTCCTCTGTGTTCTGCAGAATATCTGGCAGACTCTTCTGTGAAGCAAGAATTTTGAAGGACTGTTCTGCCTTGTTTTGGCAAAGTTCAACAGTTTTTTTTTCCCTATGTCCTGCATATCCAATCTACACAGCACATTGTCAACAGTCAAAGGCAAGAACAGTTTCTTTGTCCAGTGGCTAACCTTGCCACAATGAAAGCAAACTCCATAAGGAGTTTCTTTAATGCCTATCATCTTCTCTGAAGTAAACTGGTGCTGCCAGGAACAAATGTGTCTCATTGTCATGAAAAATCTTAAGTTAACAAAGCATTTTAAATGCCATACTCTGTAGGTCTTTGAAAGGTTTGAAGACTATCTATCTATCTAAAATATATCTCTATATGATCTGGAAAGTATACCTAACATAACTACAGATTTGATTGTTATAAATGACTAGCCACTAACCTATGTTTCTTGATTATCCTATATAGTTTATAATAATAGCTTTCAAAAACTAGAACTTCAACCTACATTTCCAAATGAACTGCATAGGCATAATACCTCAAACAAAAATAGAAACATACATATAATATGTTGTAATAAATATAACCTTAAATTTTTTTATCAATATACAAAAATCTTTTAAACAAGAGTAGAAGCATATATACAGTGTTAGCAAAATAATTTTAAATTTGTATCAATATACTATATTCTCCTAAATGATAACAAACATCCATAACCCACCAAATAACCAAAAGCCGCCCACATCCCTCTGAGGAATGTTGGCATAGTTTTCTCCATACTTTTTCCTGCTGTCTGTGGACGAAGTATCTTTAGGGATCCAGAGAGAAATTTTTGAGATAATGACCAAGTCCTGGGGAGACCAGCAGTAACCTCTGCTGATAGACATCATCTGTCAAGTCTCAGGAGGTCTCGCCTGATCAAACCTGATCCATATTAACCCTGAAGGAACCCACAGCCTCTGGTCTCCTCTGGAAACAAAACTCCAAAGCATTTTTGATTTCTATTTGACAAATATATTTTTTTGACTTTTTAAAAGTTAAGGCATTCCTAAAGCTTATAGACTGATTTATTTCAACAGTCCCTCTTATAATTCCGGGGCTCCTTGGAGCTGTCCTTTGTTTTTCAACAATAAAAAAATTCCAAAACAACACAATAATATACAGGATCTGTGTATTTCCCATCTTATGTGGCTTTTTTCTTTTATATTACTTTTACTCTCTTTAAAGACTTTATTATTTTTAAACTATTTTTTCTATGACTGTCCATACCCTTTTTCTTTCTTTCTTTTAAGCCTATGTACATTGTAAAACACACTGGAACCTGTTTAGAAGTTTTTCTGTCTAGATCTTTTACTGTGTATCTTTTAGCCTTTTTGACTACTTGAGCAAACTTTTAAACTGTTAAGGTACACCTGGATTTTCCACTTGTGGCTCTCAGCTGGCTCTGCCTGCTTCTTAGGCTGTGAAAGCCAAACCTAAAGCTCAGGGCCCCAGTTAGAGGTTTGTGACTGAAAACTGCATTCAACCTTCCTAGCTGTGGAAGCCAGTACCTGTGTTGTCACAAGTGGTTTTTACTAAGCTTGTGGTTTTTACTTAGTTTGCCATTTTTATTTAGCGCTGCTGTTCAGCTATGTCCTTTTTTTTTTTTTTTTTCCTTTTTAAGCTTTCTGGGCCCTATGGAAATTCAAGAGCCCCATGTTGGGTGCCAAACTGTTATTGGGGGGATTTGGGTCTTTTTTTGGGGGGGGGGCTGACACCCAGCTCCCAAATAAATCACACACAGAGACTTATTATTACTTATGAATGCCCAGCCTTAGCTTGACTTAGTTTCTAGCCAGTTGTCCTTATCTTAAATTATTCCATCTACCTTTGGCCTCTGGGCTTTTCCTGTTCTCTTACTTCTATAAATCTTACTCTTTTTCCGTGGCTTCCTGAGTGGCTGTGTGGCTGGATGGCTAGCCCCTGGAGTCCTTCAGCTTCTCTGGCTCCTCAAGCTTAGATCTCTCCTCTCAGTTTTTTCCTTCTATATATACTCTCTGCCTGCCAGCCCCACCTATCCTTTTTCCTGCCTTGCTATTGGCCAGTTCTTTATTAGACCAGCAGGTGTTTTACACAGGCACAGTAACACAACTTCACAGAGTTAAACAAATGCAACATAAACAAAAGTACATACCTTAAAATAATATTCTGCTACAGGATTATAGGCCTGTAGTACCAGGCCCAGTTAGGATTTAGGCTTTTAAAAAAAGAAATTCTAGTAAAGTGAGTATAGCAAGAATAGTGGCATTTAAACCATGGTTAGAAGTAATATTCATTGGCATTAAGTACATTCATAGTATTCTACAATATCACTATTATTTCTTTGTATTTATTGATTTTTTTTATACACCACCAGACTGAGTCTTTATTTACCCATTAAGTAACAGTTCCTCTCCCAGCCCCTGGTAACTTCTAGTTTGTTTTCTGTTTCTATGAATTTGCTTCTTCTTGATATTTCATGTAAGCACAATCATACAGTATTTTTACCTAACATTTCACTCAGAATAATGTATTCAAGCTTTATTCCTGTTGTTGATTGTATTAGATTCTCAGTCTTTTTAATGGTCATATAATATGCATTGTAGGCCTATGCCATTTTAGTTTGACTACTTACCTGTTGATGAATATTTAGGTTGTTTTTCATCTTTAGCTATTGTTAACATCACTGCTGAGAACACTGATGTACAAATATCGGCTTGAGTCTTTGCTTTCAATTCTTTGAGGTATACACTTAGAAGTGGAATTGATGGAACATAGAGTAATCAGATACTTAATGTTTTAAGGTCCTTTTACAGATGGGCATGGTGTTTTCTGCAGTAGTTATACCATTTTACATCCCCACTAGTACAGTTTCAGGGCTCCAGTTTCTCTACATCCTTGCAAACATTGGTTATTTTCCACTTTAAAATTATAGTCATCCTAAGCTAGGAAAATAACAACAACAACAAATATCCTGAGGGAGATAACCCAGACCCCAAAAGACAAATACATAAAAAAGTATATATTTGCTTATATGTGAATGTTAGCTGTTAAGTCTTTGATAAACAGGCTATAATCTGTATAACCACAGAGGTTAGGTATAATGGACTATGGGGGAGGGAAGGATCTCCCCGGCAAGGAGTAATAGAATGATAGTTATCTATGGACAGGGGCAAGGTAACTGGAACAGGAGGATCAAATGGGAAGTGGGGGTAAGAGGAGGTAAGGGATGTAATATGGTAAGGGACAGCTAAAACTAAGAGCCATTTAAGGGGTTATATGGAAACATAATGCAGTAGAAGCTAAATCGAAATCTAAATTGGAATTACAAATAACAGAGGAGACAAAGCCCCAACTAGACATCTTATTCGAGCAAATTAAATCTCCAGTGCTGGAAATAGGTTACATTTGATTGAATTGTTAGCCAAAGAGGCACTGTAGAATCCCCAAATAACCCAAATTATTGCCAAGGCTATTGATTGCTCTTCAAAAACTGATGGTAAGGTCCTCTTGCTATAGGTACACCTATATAATTTCCTGAATAAGGAAGACAGGTTGGTGCCTACCTAGAGCCTTCACTGCTACTGACTAGTGTTCATAGTACTGAAAGGTACTCTGCACACTACCAGAGGAGAAAGTTTAAATACCAGCCCAGCTGCAATCCACAGTGATGACCTGCCTGCAAGATACACTGGTGCAGTAGTAGCACAAAGGTTGTGGGAGTGCTGGATAGCGGTGGCGCACGCCTTTAATCCCAGCACTCAAGAGGCAGAGCCAGGCGGATCTCTGTGAGTTCGAGGCCAGCCTGGGCTACAGAGTGAGATCCAGAACAGGCACCAAAACTACACAGAGAAACCCTGTCTTGAAAAACCAAAAAAAAAAAAAAAAAAAAAGTTGTGGGAGTAACCAACCACTATCTGATTGAAATTAAGGCCCACTCCATTAGGTAGAACCCATCCCTGCATCTTCACTGGTGGCCTGAGATTAGTTAGGCCATACCTAGGAGAAAATGTAATATTACCCTTCCACTAAAGGAACATAGCAATAAAATGACTCCTAACAACATTCTGCTATACTCATAGATCAGTATCTTGCTCAGCCATCCTCAGAGAAGCTTCTTCTTGCAGTAGATAGGAACAAAGATAGAGAACTGCAACTGGACAATGTGTAGAGAGTGAGAGACCTCTCAGTCCATCAAATCCCTCCCCTCAGAACACAGGGAACTCTGTGAAGAGGAGGTGGAAGGATTGTAAGAGCCAGTGGGAATGCAGACACCAAGGAAACAAGACATTCTAGACATAACAGAATGAAGGAACATAGGAATTCGTAGAGACTGTGGCAGCATGCACAGGGCCTGCAGGTCTAAGCCAGATGGGGTCCCATGCTAACAGGAGAAGTAGACACAAGCCCCCTGCCTTAGCTCAGAAGCTATCTCCAATTGATAATCACTTGCAAAATAAAAATTGTTTTTTTCCAGTGGAGGAGTCTCACTGGGTATATAAACCCCAGTTAAGCACAGGCTCCATGTCCAGCAGTAAGAGCCAACACAAAAGGAATTCAGTTATATTTTTGGAGGGTTTTTTTTGTTTGTTTTTGTTGTTGTTGCTTGGGTTTTTGTCTCACAATGCTTTATATGGACTTTTTCCCTTACAGATCTTTTGCTTATATATTTGTTTTTATGGGTTTTCTTTTTGTGTGAATGTGTGTGTCTCAGTGTCAATATATGTTTCTTGTGCCAACCCCTCCCTGTTTGTTTTGACCTATTCTGGTTTGCTTGTTTTTATTTTATCTTATTATTTTTTTGATGCCTGTCTGTACTCTACTGAGAGCAGCTTCCAAATGCCACGACTTCCTTTTTACCCATGCCTATATGCCTTGCTGTTCTGCCATCTGATTTGCTCTCTCTGCCCAGCTACATCACTTCCTGTTTCTGCCCAGCTCTGTCATTTCCTGTCTGTCTGTATAGACCTCCAGACCTCCATGGTTAACTAGTTTTGGAATTTAAGGCATGTGCCACCACGCCTAGCTCTGTTCCCAGTGTGGCCTTGAACTCACAGAGATCCTGCCTGCCAAGTGATAGGATTAAAGGCGTATGCTAACATTGCATAACTTCTGTGTTGTGTCTGACTTTTTCCTCTGATCGCCAAGCAAGCTTTATTTATTAAAGCACTAATAAAATATCACCACATTTCAGCACAAACAAAATATCACCACATGTATGTCCTACTTTCCTGCTTCCTCTGTGTCTGTCTGTCTGGCCCCTGACATCTCCCTGTAGTCTCTTTTCTTTCTCTGCTGAGCCTAAATTCTTCCTCCTACTTTTTTTTTTTTTTTGGTTTTTGGAGACAGGGTTTCTCTGTGTAGCTTTGCGCCTTTCCTGGATCTCTCTCTGTAGACCAGGCTGGCCTCGAACTCACAAAGATCCACCTGGCTCTGCCTCCCGAGTGCTGGGATTAAAGGCGTGCGCCACCACCGCCCGGCTTCTTCCCCCTACTTAACTCTCCCTATCCAGAAGTCTCACCTATACCTCCTCCCTCGCTATTGGCCAGACAGCTTTTTATTAGACCAGTCAGGTGCCTTAGGAAGGTAAGGTAAAACAGCAACACATCTTTACATAGTTAAAAAAAATGCAACACATCTTTGCATAGTTAAATGAGTATTCTGCAACAGATAATATTTAGCATCCTCTCAAGTCCACTGAGTTCATAGTGCTGCCAGTATGTGAATGAGTATGAGGCTATCTACTGAAGCATGGGAAGCCTCTCAGAGATACACATCCATTATGAAAACTGACTTTCCCTTTCCCAGCAGCCATCAATTTGCAATAGTGCCTCACCTAGGAGTAGGACTTCATGACCCCTTGCCCACATATACTAGGATTTTGTCTAGATTGATCTAGTACAGATCTTGTGCAAACAGCCAGGCCTGATGTGAGTTCGTGTGTGCAGCTGGCCTGTTATGACCAAAAAACACTAAATGACTATAGGTATCCACTACCTCTGGCTCTTATAATCTTTCTGCCCCCTCTTCTACCATGATCCCTGAGTTTTGGGAGGAGGAGGAGGAGGAGGAGGAGGAGGAGGGTGATGATACAGTCCTGTTTAGGGCTAAACATCTTGAAGTCCATTATTCTCTGCAGTTTGACCAATTGTGGATCTCTGTTAATTGCTATCTGCTGCAAAAGTAAGCCTCTCTGATGAGGGTTAAGAGATGTACTGATTTATGGGTATAAAGATAAGTACTTAGGGACAGCTTAATGCAATGTCCATTTAGCAGAATAATAGTAGTAGGTTCTCCTTTAGGACTTGTGATCTACCCAGCCACATATTCTTGGCCCTGTTAATGGTAACGTATTGGGTCGGATAGTTCCATTTGAAATCTTTTTATATAATAATATGTTTATATTTTAGGAAGCTTCTACAGTAATATGTTTCCATGTGGCCTTCAAAGGTCTTTAATGTTAGTTGTCGCTCCCCATACTCCCTCCTGTACCCCGCATCCCATCTCACTTAATCATTCTTGCTCTTAGTAGTTCCCATTCCCCTTTATACCACCTGCATTTTATGTCCCCTTTCTTGCAAGTCTTCTACCTCATGGTCCCTTAGAGTTTCCTGACCTCTGTGAGCACTCCAGTTTAAATACATGTATCTAAAGATTTAGAGCTAGCTTCTGCATGTGAAAGAGAACATGTGACATTTGCCATTTTGGGTCTAGGTTACCTCACTCAGAATGATTATTTCTATCTCTATCCATTTACCTGAAAATTTCACTTTTCTTCATAGCTGAATAATATTCCATTGTGTAAATGTATCATATTTTCATTATCTATTCATTATCTACCTTGTTTCCATTTCTTAGCTATTGTGAATAGAGCAGCAATGAACATGAATGAACAACTATGATGATCCTGTAGAGTCCTTTGGATATATGTCCAGGAGGGGTATAGCTGGATCTGTTTATAGCATTTTGAGAAACCTCCACACTAATTTCCACAGAGGCTGTACCAGTTTGGACTCGTACCAACGGTGAATAAGAGTTCTCCTTTCCCTACATCCCTCCATTTCTTGTTATTTGGATTTTTGTTGTTTGTTTGTTTTTACCTTAGCCATCCTGAGGCTAGAGTAAGATGAAATTTCAAAGTAGTTTTAATTTGCATTTCCCTAGTGGCTAAGGACATTGAACATTTAAAAATATTTCTGTAATTTGTATTCTTCTTTTGAGAGCCTTTGTTTAGTTCCATGTTCCACACATTAATGGAGTAGAATTCAGGACCCAGATACAAACCCATGCTCCTATAACCACCTGATTTTTGACAGAGAGGCCCAAAATACACACTGGAGAAAAGACAGCATCTTCAACAAGTGGTGCTGGACAAACTGGATAATTATATGTAGAAGAATGAAACTCAGTGCTCACCTCTCACCCTGCACAAAATCCAACTTTAGGTAATAAAGAACCTGAACACGAGAGCTGATACCCTGAACTGGTAGAAGAGAAGTAGGGATAACATCAAGGCCCAGGAAAGGACTTTCTAAATGGACTGCACAGGAATCAGGACCAACAGTTGACAGTGGGACCTCAAGAAACTAAAAGCAGGGGACACCCATCTGTCTAGTGAAGAAGGAGCCTTCAGGACTGGGAAAGAGTCTCTACTAGCTGTACAACTGACCAAGTGTCCGTATCGAGAATATACAAAGAATTAAAAAGACTAAACTCATTTTCTGCAGAATTTTTTTCTGTAGGTCAGGCTGACCTTTAGATAGTTAATACTCCCACCTTAGCCTTAACAGTGCTGGGATTATAGGCACGTGCCACCATGCCTGCATCTGCTGTTTTCTTTATATTGCTTTTTGTTCCTCATATCTTCCATTACAGCCCTTTTCTGTGTTTATTTAATTTTTGGTTTTGCTCACAAAACAGTTGTTAGCAATTCCTCATGCTAGGCCAGTACTTCACCCCTGAGCCATACCCCCTACCCTTCAGTTGATTATTTTTCTAATGTACTGTTTTGATTCCTTTTTTCTTTCCTGCTTTGTATCTTTTAAATTTATTTTCTAAGTGATCACCTAGGCTGTTATAAGTTAATTTAGATTGTGATAAGTTTATAATATTAATTGTAATTCCCAAGATACCAATTAAAGACTTTGACTGGGTCTATTTTTCATTTTTATGTGTCTGGCTGCTGTGCCAGCATTAAACCATTAGAGAGGATACTATGCCAGGGTTATAGTTGGAAAATTTATTAGGATTTACTATGATCTAGGTAAGAAATGAAGATGGCTTGACCGTACATGTTTGTGTGGATATGGGTACTCATGGATGTATGTGCACATGCATGTGAAGACCATAGGTATTTAATGTCCACGCTTTTATAGCTCTCAGCCTTATTTTTTGCTAGAGGATTTCTCATTGAACTTAAACTCACCCATTGGCTAGGCTGACTGTTAGGGGTACTGGGATCTGAACTCAGGTCCTCACGCTTGTGTGGCAAACACTTTACCAACAGAGGCATCTCCCCGACCTTCCTGAGTATAGTTTTGATGTATAAGCTAGTAGGATTTACTAATGATCGAGTGTAGACTGAGAAGAAAATGAGTCAAGAATGACACCAACATTTTTAGATGATGAAATTCCACTTAGACATAGAATTTCAAGTTTAGAAGACATGTGTTAAATGGGTTGTTACCAAGTAGTTTAAGATGTGCTCTCCATGTTTAGGAGAAACATCTCAAGACTGATAGGTTTATATCATAGCAGAGGTTTTTTTGTAAGACTTACCGTTGGTGTTGTCCATGTGTACTATACCCAGATATTGCAAGTACAAGTTTGTGGAAATGAAAAAACAGTTATACCTGTAATTTCCTTCCCAAGTCAGTTAAGCATGCTGATAAATTTTAGTAAGATTTCAGCTGGAAATACTGCCAAAAAAGAGAAAAGTGATATTTGTTGTTAAATCTAATATTTAAGTAGATCTGAAAAATCTTATCTTCTCTGTTATCTGAACTGCCCGGAAAATATGAATCTATATACTGAGGCATAAGGAACTTTAGGACTGATAGAAGTACTCTGAAACTGGGTTTAGGGATTTTGTTCAAACACTAAATTTTTTTATTACATTTTGTGTATTTATTTACTTAAGAGAGTGGAGCACATGTGTCATGGCACGTTTGTGGAAGCAGAAGCTAACTTGATGGAGCTGGTTCTCTCCTTCCCCAACATGAATCCCACGGATTGAACTCTGTCAGGCTTGGTGGCAAGGAAGCCATTTTGCTGACCCAAACATCTGTTTTAAATGTACAATTTCTGTTTTAAATTCACAAAAGAGGTACGGGGTCGGGGGAGATCTAACTCTCACAAGTCTTCCTCTGGACTCCGTATGTATGCTCTGGAGTGCATGGGGGACCCACACAGCAAATGAAAGAATAGATAAATGAATGAATGAATGAATAAATAAATAGCAATGTCTTTTGTGAAGCTGCTAAAATTTACATAAATACATCAGAAAGGGAAAAATTATTCTTAGTCATTAATCATCCTGATTTTTTCTTGTAGTTTTGTTTTTTGAGACAGGGTTTCTCTGTGGAGCCCTGGCTGTCCTGGAACTCACTCCGTAGACCAGGCTGACCTTGAACTCACAGAGATCTGCCTGCCTCTTAGTGCTGGGATTAAAGGCTTGCGCCACCACCACTTGGCTCTGATTAATATTTTTATACTTATGTAGAATTTCTGTTTTAAAGTCTCATTGTAGTTTGTTTCATTTCTCTATAATTTTATGTTAAAATAGCATATGATTTACACAAGAGGCATTCTCAATTATGTTTCTAATAATAGCCAACCCTTTAAAAATTGCTGTTAAGTAGCATAGTTTGTATGAAAATGATGAATATTACAGTAAGCCCAATAAACAAATTAGTGAAGAGACAGAGCAGACATTATGAGTTCTGTTTTCATTCACATTTTGAGTATACTGTTTCTAGCAAATAGAACCGAGGAATAAAGTAGAATAGAAGACGGCTACCTTTTATTGTACATTTTATATTACATTAACTTCTTTTTCTGAGACATGGTCTCTTAAGTAACTTTTGGTTGTCCTAACTTGTGTACATATATGTACATATTTATGTTGGTGTGAGTGTTCAAAGACTTGTATGAAACTAAAACTACAATGAGATTTTTAAACTTAAATACAATTCTACACAAGTATAAAACATTAATCAGAATGATTAATGACTGAGGGTGATATTTTTCTTTTCTGATGCATTTATATAAATTTTAGCAGCTTCACAAAGGAAAGTACTTTGCTTAATGATGGTATAATACAAAGAATATTTCTGCATGTAAACATACATGAAAGTAAGTGTGTTTTTAAAAGCATAGTATTGCATAACAACTGATTGTTTGGCAATAGGGTATTGAAAAAGGCTGTTCTTATTTCTTCATTATTACTTGAATAATAGAAAGCAAAATATGAAAAACTAAACAACTGAAAGAAAACACAAAAAGATAAGGGCTCAAGTAAAAATAGTAGTGATAGAAAAATAGCTTAACTATATGAAAAATATTTGGTTACTAGATTGATAGAGCACAAAATGATTGTGTTGATAAAAGATAACATTTTAAGTAGATTTCATTAAATTAACTTTAGTGGGATGTAAACCTCACTTGAACAAACATTAAATTTATAAAGCAAAATGGAAAATTTACTAAAAGTAGAAAATATAATACAATATGTATAACTTAGTTTGTAGCAGTAAAAACAAAAGAGGAAAAGAATGTTAATGATAAAGTCCAGTGAAGCGAGAGGCCCTCATTATTCTGCTTGCCTTAAAGGATAATTATAAAGTAACTTGAAAATAATAAGAAATTTTGCTATAGAACTAACAAAATACATTGCAAATTAGCTTTAAACTATGTAAGAATTATTTGACGAGAAGAATGTTTACCTACCTTTATGGATCTTTAAGTATCATTCTTGAAAGTCAATACCTTTCAGTGTTATTTTAATTGATGTTCAGTTTGCCAGCTTTCCAACTTATAGTTAACTAATTCTTGTTTAATCAGGCATAGTTATTTTAATCATGAATTTGTTATATGCTCTGTTTTAGCATGTGAGATGAATATAATGGAGAAATGCACGAGAAACAATTCACTAAGTAAGCAAATGCAACTGAAATGATTATGCCAAGAATAGGGGTTTTTTATTTTTAATAAACATAATAAAACTTTCATAGTTTGATAAGAATTCAATAAGGTGTAGTACATGTTAAGTGTTCTCACCACGAAGGTGATATATATTTAAGTTAATTAGTTTAATTTAGCCATTCTGTAATATACACATTTTAAAATACATTGAAGCTGGGTGTGGTAGCATACTCCTTTAGTCCCAGCACTTGGAAGGCAGAGGCAGGCTATCTCTTGAGTTGGAGGCCAGCCTGGTCTACAGCATAAGTTCCAGGACAGCCAGGGCTACACTGCCTCTAACAAACAGACAAACAACAAAACCCACCCACATTGTATATGATTAACATATATGATTTTGTTCATTGAAAAACATTAAAGAGGAAAATAAGCCTGATGTGTAATCTCAGTCCACAAGGCAGAAGAAGGATCTCATTAGGACAACCAAAGGTTACTTATGAGACCATGTCTCAGAAAAAGAAGTTAATGTAATATAAAACGTACAATAAAAGGTAGCTGTCTTCTACTTTATTCCTCAGTTCTATTTGTAGAAATAGCTATTTCTAAATGCTTTCATGTTTGCCTATATAAGCCTTTGCATTATCAAGTTTGTTCTTCATTGGATGGTTTTAGATAAATCTTAGACTATTACCATTCTAAAGTATTTGTAGATTGTAATATGCTGTGTTGCAGTAACTAATTTAAAATTAGGAAACACTTAACTTCATTGTCCATCAATTTATCTTCACTGTTACAAATTAAAGGTCTATTGATGATTCTCAGTTCCCCTAGCTGGGACATTTAACAATGGAGACACTAGTATGGAGACATTTTTGTTATCTCAGCTAAAAGGAGGGCTGACATTGAAGCCACACTCCTGGCATTTGTTGTTAGAGATTAAGAATGTGGCTAAATATCCTACAGTGCACAGAACGACTTCTACACAGACTTATCTGATCTAAAATGTCAGTAGTGCATGGATGGAGAAAACTGGCCTTGTGTAAAAGTCATTACTAGTGTGGATGGCCCAGGCTGACTGCTTAAGTATCAGAACCCCAGTAGCTCTGTGACTGTGGCTCATTGCTTAACCCCTCTGTGCCTCAGTTATTTTTGGTTTGGTTTGTTTTTATCAATATAATGATAGTTGTGCTTGTTTTATAGAGTTGTCAAAGATTTATTTGAAATTCTACGTATGAAACACGTAGAATAGTGCTTAGCCTCCACTAGGGATATTGGCTGCTCTTGTTAAGCTGTTAATACGTAAACCTATACTGATAATCAAAGCTACAAAGTTTTCAGTATCTCTGAAATTTAAAAATAGCCTTCTTATGGAAAATTAAAGTCTCATTAAAAGAAGAGAATTTTCCTTACAGGAAATTTCTACCCTGTTTTTTCCTTATTCACAGGCTGTTGATAACATTTTCAGGAACCATTGTTGAAACAACAGTCCAAGGGTACAATTTATTAAATTGGACAGTTTCCACTTGATTAGGCCCTAGGTTATTTTGTATAGGCAATAAGAAAAATATATACCCCCTTACTAGCTGCTGTTGCATAAATTTATTAATCTTAAGCAATTCTTTATTTTCTTCCTATTATCCCCGTCAGCTAAGTAATTCATGAAACATTATAAATACATGTAATTCACGGTACTTTTTATATATTTGCAAACTTAAAATCTGCAGCCAAAGCTTTAGATTTAAAATAAAGGCCAGGTATAATCTGGGTGTGGTGGCCCACGCCTTGAATCCCAGTGCTCTGGAGGTAGAGGCAGGCGGATCTTGGAGTTTGAGGTCAGCTTGATCTACAAAGGGAGTTCCAGGACCAACAGGGCTACACAGAGAAAGAAACCATGTATTGAAACCACCCCCACCCCCCACACACAAAAAAAGAAAAGAAAGAAAGAAAGAAAGAAAGAAAGAAAGAAAGAAAGAAAGAAAGAAAGAAAGAAAGAAAGAAAAAGAAAGAAAGAAAGAAAGAAAGAAAGAAAGAAAGAAAGAAAGAAAGAAAGAAAGGAAGGAAGGAAGGAAGGAAGGAAGGAAGGAAGGAAGGAAGGAAAAAGTACAATGATACTTTTTTTCAAGAAAACAATGCTACTGTTTTTTCCCCCAAATTTGATACAGATAGTAAATGACACAGGAGAAAACCAGAGACTTACGCACTGCAGAGAGAGTGCGTAAGTGATAAAGACTATACACAGTTCTTTCCCTGTCTCTTTGCTTTTTTTCTTTTCTATTTTTAGGTTCAGTTTTAGTTTTTTACCACTTGATGGCAGTGATGGAGCTAGAGCCACCCGGCGAAGGTTAGGGCAAGAACTCATTATGAATAACAAAAGGGTCTGTACAAAGGAAATATCTGACATTTCAATATTATTCACATTTCTAGGTGATATTACTTATATTGCAAGTGACAGTGATAGGAGGGAAAGCCTCTAGATGGAGCTTCAGGACTTTCTAAGGGAGAATGGTTGCTCCCTTTCCAAATGTGTGCTTTAGATTATTTTACATAACATTGAATCTAGAACTGACTTTTAAAAAAACAGTATTTAAGAATGAATTCATGTCACTTGTAATCAGAGAAATTAATTCACCAAACCCATCAGTAATTTGAAAAATTGGCTATTTGAATGTCTTAAATTTCTATATCATTGTCACTGATATTTGTTGAAAAAGTATTGTAAAGTATTAGTAATATGTTTCTATGTAGTATTAAAATGACATTGCATATCCAATAAGCTAGAGGAAGATTTTAATAAGAAATCAAGTATTTCAAATTGGTGTTATTTCATTATTAAATGAACTTAATGTTTTTAATTTTTATGGCTATTATCTTTTCACACTTTAGTTAAGAGAGCATTGCATTTCAATCCTGGCATAATACTGGCTATATGTGTATGTATGTATATATAATTTTATGTTGTCCTATAATAAAATCATCTGGTCAACGAATAGCAACTAAAAATATAGATGGTTTTGTTTATGAAGCAATATCCATTTTAAATATTTGTTACCTTAATAACATGACTTACTAACTTCATATGCAAGTTCATTTTATGAGTTATAATTATATATATATATATATAGTTTGTGGACATATATGCATATTATATGTTTTGTTGGACTGGAGTCTAATTTAAAATAATAAACTTGAATAGTGTTGATTTTTTTTAAAACTTTTACTTAGCTTTACTTAACTTTTACTTACCTTAGTTCTTTATCAACGAGGAAGAACATCTTAATGTAAAAATAGTTACATATCTCTTTCATTTAGGTTTAGATTTAATTTAATTTAGGTTTTAAGAGATGATGGTCTTAACTGTAACAGAAGATTATTAGTTTATATATAATTATGACTGAAATAAAATGTGATTATTTTTTCACATTTATACTGTATATGTATTAAAAATATAATTTTGGAAATCTGAATGCTTTTTTTTATTAATGACACAGTTGTTGCCATCAAATTTTGTTGGTAGGTATTTCTTTGTGCATAGGATATATGTAAATATTGAACAATCTAGCTCATCAATAAATTACTCATTACTCTTATTCTGTACTGCAAGCTTTAAACTGGAAAATAATATTAGTATGTTTATAATATAATTTGCTTGAAATTAGCTTACATATCTAGCAAGTTAATAAAATATTCTCTATTAATAGAAACTCAGATATTTAAAAACAGTGTTGTAACCATAACAAAAATGATTACCTGTATTGATTTGCCTGTTACCACTTAGCATTTGAGTCATTAAAATATAAATTATTTTTCTCAGTTTTTTTCCATTTTTAAAACATTAACTAAAAGCTTGAAGAATTTTTGTATAAATTGTTTTTTATTAGTATGTACTTTTTTTCTTACCAGAAATGTTTTCTTTTTATAATGTAAGTACATTATCACTACATACTGAAGGGTGTTCATCATTTTTACAATGATGCTTACTTATGTTCTCAGTTCCCTGTTGACTATAGTGTCTATTTATTTTAAGATAAAACAAGACCTTTCTTTTGGTGTATCACTATATTTTAGTGAATGCATCCTATGACTTTACAATTGGTAGTTTTAGAACTCAAAATATTAAGGAAAGCCTCAGATAAGACTTGGTTTAGAATTGACTTTAGGTAGGTCACTTGTTTTATGTTGAATGAGAATATATAACTGGGAATTCATAGCAAATGCATGATAAATGGTATGCAGTGGTTTTATATATTTTATTTTCTTGAATAAAAAATATTTGAGACTAAAAGCTTACTGAAATAGTTTGCAGTAACTTTTGATAATTATATTTTATAGTGTCAGAACAATTGATTTTCTCTTTTGTAATCAAATATCCTACAGATTCCTTTCAGGGTGTGTATAGAACCAGAGAAATTACATTATTTGGTTTACTTTCCTTGTCTAGTCTTTCAGATCTATTTTGGAAATATTTCAGAAACATCTAAAAATATTTTTTATTATTGATACCATTGGGCTTAAGATAATTGCATTAAATCAGCTTTCAATTGTTTAATAAAGTGAACTTGGAAAGGTATGTTCAGTTTCTTAGGGGTAGGGAAACTCCAAGGGCTACTGTAATGATCTATAAATGGTAGCCAATAAATAATAATGTAGTTATTAATAAAATAATCACATAAAGTAATTATGGTTAATAAGCTTCATCTTAAATTATAACTTGAAGGATCTCACTTGCCAAAGGAAACTGACATTTCTATTTCTGTGGAAGGACTTCCATGTGAAAGGATGGTTTCATCCCATGTTAATTGTACGTGTTAAACTTCTAAGGGAAAGAACAAGGCATGTAGTTGTCGTGTGCTACAGGCACATACATTTAGTGTTTTTAATTTGCTGGAGGAAAAGTTCTTTTGCTGTCATTTATGTTGCTTGGTTATATTTTCTGCGTTTTGACTGGTATATTTGTGTTATATAGTAACACTCCCAGTATTAAAGCTTGTTTAGGTGTATCTGCAAAGAAACATTCTTATGGACAAACATTTCCCGTTAAATTTAGAGCATTCATTTTCAATTTATACTATAAAAATGATATTGGTGTCAAGACAAAGAGTAACCAAGTAGAAAATAGCTATCAGATTTCTTACTTTTTAGGAAAATGGTGTTTAAATGAAGCACTAAACAGTAAAGATGCAGGATACAAAATCAACATTAAACAAACAAACACAACTAGCCTTCATTTATACCAACAGCATACTTTCAGAGAAGGAAATTAGAAAAAAAAGTTCCACTCAAAATAACTTCCCCAAATTAAATATTTAGGAATATATCTAAACAAAGAAGTGAAAGGTCTCTACAATGAAAACTTGAAGATACTAAAAAAGGAAATCACAGAAGATACTAGATGATGGAAAGATTTCCATGCTCTTGGATTTGCAAAACATGGCTATACTACCAATATTAATTAGTACAATACTCATCAAAATTGCAATAACATATTTCACGGGTTTAAGAAAAACAATCCAGTAATTCATGTGGAATCACAAAAGACCATGAATAGCCAAAGCAATCCTAAAGGGTAAGAATATACTAGAAGTGTTACAGTACCCAACCTCAAATTATACTCTAGGGCTGGGACTAGCTTAAAAATAGATAAGATCAGTGGAATAGAATAGAGAACCCAGAAACCACAAAGATATGCTTACATAATTTTTGACAAAGGAAGAAACAAACATATATTGGAAAAAAAAAGTAGCCTCTTCAACAAATGGTGGATTTCTGTCTGCAGGAGAATGGAATTAGATTCTTTCACTTTTTACAAATATCAATTCAAAATGAAACAAAACTCTTAATTTAGAACCTGCAACTTCTGGAAGAAAACATAGAGGATATTTGTCTTAGGGTTTCTATTGTGATAAAACAACATGACCAAAGCAACTTGGGGAGGAAAGGGTATTTGGCTTGCACTTCCACATCACTGTCCATCATTGAGGGACGTCAGGGCAGGAACTCAAGACCAGAACCTGGACACAGAAACTGAAGCAGAAGCCATGAAGGAGTGCTGCTTATGACTTGTTCCTCATTGCCTGCTCAGCCTGCTTTCTTAATACCTGCCCAGGGATAGCACCACCCCCAGTGAGGGCTGGCCCCTCTCACATCAGTCATTAATCAAGAAAATGCCCAACAGACTTGCCTATAGGCATCTTCTCAGTTGAGATTCTTCCCAGATAATAGCAAATGTTTGAAACAATCAGCAGAACAAACTGAATGGGAGAATATCTTTACCAGCTACACTTCAAACAAGGGGCTAATATCCAAAATTTACAAAGAATTTCAGAAATTAAAAAGCAACGAAACAAAACTCCAACTAACAATTGGCAAATGAAGTGAATAAACACTTTTTAAAATATGTAGAAAAAGAAACACAAATGGACGGAAATTATTTTTTAAGTCTTCGGTATTCTTAGCCATCAGGGAAATGTAAATTAAAATTACTTTGAGATACCACTTCATCCTAGTCAAAATGAATATTGTCAGTAAATCTGACAACCGTGTTAGAGAAGATAGGAAGAATAAAAGAACGCTTTCTGTTAGTGGGGGTGCAAATTAATATAGCCATTGTTGAAATCAATTTGGAAATTTCTCAAAGTTAAAAATAGAATTACCATAGGATCCAGCTATTTTATTCCTGGGAATATTCCCAAGAACTCTATATCCTTATTTGCATCCTATGTTTATTGCTACTTTATTTGCTATAGCAAAGAATTGGAATCAACCTCATTGTCCATCAACAGATGATGGATAATGAAAACATGGTGTATATACTTTTGTGTGTGTGTGTGTGTGTGTGTGTGTGTGTGTGTGTGTCTGTGTCTGTGTCTGTGTCTGTGTGTGTATGCATACATATACATTCTGCTCTAAAGAAATCTGAAATAATGAATTTTTCAGGAAAATTGATGGACTTAGAATGTATATTAAGCAAAGTCACAGAATCTCAGAAAGAAAAAAGCTATTTTCTTCCTCCTATGTGGAATATAGCTAACAATGTATCTGTATATGTAAACAAATGCACATGTGGATGCAGTATAACATGTAGAAAAGAGAACAAGAAAGGCTAAATATTAGGGGACGAGGAAAGACCAAATGTAGGCTGAAAACAGAGGCTTTTCTGTCCTGCCAGGTCCCATAGCTGTTTCCAAATAATCATTCAGAGGCTTGTATTAATTATGGCTTATTACTAACTAGCTCTTACAACTTAAATTAACCCATTTCTATTAATCTGTATATTGCCACATGGTCATGGTGTTACCGGTCTGCTGGCATCTTGCTTCTTGGGAGGCTGCATGGCTTCTCTCAGACTCCACCCTTCTCTAGTATCTCTGCTTGGATTTCCTGCCTGGCTCTATCTTGCCTTGCCATAGGCCAAAGCAGCTTTATTTATTAAACAATGGGAGCAACACATATTCACAGCATCAGAAAGACATCCCACAGCATTTCCCCTTTCTGTCTAATCAAAAAAAGGAAAATTTTAACTTTAACATAGTAAATTTACATATAACAAAACAGTTATCAAGCAAGAATTATAGTTACGATATTTAGTCTATTTGTATTTGGCAAAATTAAAGAAAATGTTCTACCATCTATCCTATCTTTGTGAGTCTAAAGTTTCATATCCAATTTATCTTTTATCATAACTAAGGAAAACTATAATTTTAACTATCAAGTCTTCAACTCCATCAAAGACCTCAGAAAGATATAATACTATCTGAGTAAACAGGAAGTACATTTTGTAAGCAACTTCCAAAATTCTAGAAATGACAGAGACATCTGGCTGCCTGGACAGTCACCCAAAGTTTCTCTGCAACGTTGGGACATCCATCTTCAGCCTATAAGCCTAGAGTATCTGGCAGACATTTTTGTGAAACAAGAACACTGAAGGACCGTCCCACCTTGTTTTGGCAAAGTTCAGCAGTCACTTTCCTATGGGTCCTACATGTCCAGTTTATACAGCATACAGTCAAGGAGTCAAGGCAAAAGCAGTTCTTGTTCAAATGGCTAATCTTGCCATAATGAAAGCAAACTCCTATGGAGTTTCTTCAATGCCCATCACCCTTTTATGAAGTAAATTGGTGCTGCCAGGAGCAGATGCGTCTCAGGTTATTAAAACATTTTAAATGCCATATTCTGTAGGTCTTTGAAGTATTTGAAGATTACCTGTCTGAAATATATCTCTGTATACCTAGAAAACCTAACTAACATGACTATAAGTTTGACTGTTATAGATAACTATTAATCTATATTTCTTAATTACACATTACATTTTTAAATGAGTTACATAAACATAGTATCTTAAACAAGAGTAGAAATATACATACAGTATAACAAAATTGACTTTAAATTTGTATCAATAAACAAAAATCCATATTAATATAAAATATGTAAGATTAACAGTTTTTTAATTAAAGTAGATTCAATAATTACCCTTTATCTTATCATTTCTTTATCATATATTTCTATATCAGTAAGTAATGAATACTAGTCATTAAAGAAGGTATAAAGCTAATTTTTTTTTTCTAGTTCTGTCATGATTTTTTTTGTTTTGATAGTGGTTAAGTGCATAAAAATATATTTGATAGTTAAAGTATAAAATGTGAAACTCTATAGCTTACATTTTGAATGGCTGCTCTAACTGTATAGAAGTTCAGGTAATCTTTGGATCTGGTTAATTTGAGTATGTGAATTTTTTTTTTTTTTTTTGCTACTTTGAAAATGATAGTTTTTTTTTTTTTTAATTCCTGAAATGTAGTCTAGTTAACAGACTTTTTTTTTAGAGATGTTGAGCATAAAAGTACAAGGAGATCTGTAGTAGTTACATGCTTAGTAAATTTCCATTTTGTCAAAACAATTCACTATAAAAGAAAAAGAATAGAGTACTTTCCTAGCATTTACAAAGCCCTGGCCAAGCTGGTGGTGCCTGCCTGAAATCCCAACATTCCAGGCTGTGGCAAGAGGATCATGTGTCCACTTGGGCTACCTAACAAGTTGGAAGGTAGTCTAGGCTACATGGTACACTATCTCCAAACAAAACAAAAAGAAAAAAAAATCTACTTAAACAGCTTTTGCTATTAAAACAGAATTCCAAGAAACAGATTTCTCTTTTAATTCCCGAAGTGTGTCTGGCCAGCTTTGTTGCACTAGTCATGTACTAGTTTGACTAGCGTCTTCACTCTGTGTTTAAGTTGGGATTTCTATTAGAGTGGTTTTCAGTAGTTTAAAATATGATGACATAGCAGCTGTAAAAAGTTTTGCTATCTAGTTTTATTTTTCAAAATAAAATTCTAATTTTTACATAAAATCATGAACTTTTTATTGTATTTTCCTTTTCCATCATTAAAAATTCTTACTTCATTTAAAAAATAAATATATATTAAAACAATTTGGTTTGTTTTACCTTCTATCCTGAAAGAGCTATTGAAGTACTTTTCCAACCGTTATTTTCTTCTGGGGAAAGGAAAAAAAGTTAGTGAAGTTGTACTGCAGAACTGTTTCTTAGTCTGGCCCTCCTTTTATGTCCCATTCTTTTTCACTAAAATTTTTGTGACCAAACAGATAAGAAATACTAATGTTTCTCCAATAAGGCCATGACTTTTCAACTAAAAAGCAAGTTATATTGATAAATAAACCCTCTGACTTTAGTCTTCTGTGTCCTTTTAGTTTTTTAAAGATCCAGTAACTATAAGAAAGGCCATGTGACTATAGTAAAATGCAGATGCATTTTTCATAGAAAGATAGGATTTTAATTTACTTTTAAATATAAATTTTATGTTAGTCCCTTTTAAGTGAAGTCGCCATGATTTAGGGAATAAACTTAGGTGGATCCCAGATACAGCTCTGGTAGTGCACAAAAATTGTGGTTGTATTATACATCTCCAAATTCATCAAAGTTGATGCCCAAAAGCAAAATTTCTATATTAATTAGTGCTGTATTAATAAAGATTAACACAGTCATGTCATGTGAGGCAAAGTATAAAAAAAGATCATATATTATGCAAATATAACTATATGTAATATCTGTAGTATATATTTTGAGACATTGAAAGTAATGAAATAATTGTTTGCCAATAAGAAATAATAGTAATGTAAATATTAGGGACTATAGGGAAAATTTATAACTATTCTACTCATCTATTCTAAAAATGTCAAGTACATAATATTTTATTACTGTTTAAAATTTGCATACTACCTTGATGTCTTTGTTGACTTAGTCTGCTTATTAATGGACCAATTGAGCTACAGCATGAAAAAATAAATTCATGAAATTCAAGATGTTCTGCAGACTGAAAATTTCAATAGATACAGTTGTACATATGTGTTAAACTTTTGTTTGTTTGTTTGTTTTTTGTTTTTTTGTTTTTCAAGACAGGGTTTCTCTGTGTAGTTTTGGTGCTTGTCCTGGATCTTGCTCTGTAGACCAGGCTGGCCTCGAACTCACAGAGATCTGCCTGGCTCTGCCTCCTGAGTGCTGGGATTAAAGGCATGCGCTACCACCGCCTGGTTTGCATTAAACTCTTGTATTATGAAAACACATAACATGACTTAAATCAGGTTATTTCAACCTGTATCTTGCTTTAAAATTATTTTTATTTTTATTTTTTTAATGTGTATATCACTAAAGAGTGTCTTGCCTATATATACATCTGTGCCTTGTGTGCATATGCTTTGTACCTGTGGAGACCCAGAAGAGGTTGTTGAATCCCCTGGACTGGAATTACAGACTGCTGTGAGCCAATATGTGGGTGGTGTGTTCAAACTTGGGTCCTCATATACAGCAGCAAATGCTCTAACCACTGGGTCATCTCTCCAGCCCCTCAGCCTATATCCTATGGTCATCTTTTCATCTTGGAGCTGATAGATCTTAACACAACTTGAAATATGAGTAAAAGTATTTAGTTTGTGGTTAAGAACTTACCTTAGATCTTTTTATTAGTTTTTTTTTTTTTCTGATTTTTCAAGTCAGGGTTTCTTTGTGTAGCCCTGGCTGTCCTGGAACTCTCCCTCTAGACCAGGCTGGCCTCAAATGCACAGAAATCCACTTGCCTCTGCCTCCCAAGTGCTGGGATTAAAGGCATGTGCCTTCACCGCCTGACCTTTTCTATTAAGTATTTTAAGCATTATAGATTTTCATGTATCTTTTCTAGTCATTTTATGTTCTTTTGTTTTTAATATTATAGAGATATATAAATTTATATAGATTAAATATTATATAGATTATGTAGATTTAATATGTAGATTTGAATGTTAAAATGAATTTGTATGCACATTTTGAAATGTCACCTATTCTAGAATTTAAACATGTCTTTTAAAACTCGTATACTTGTACTGTTTGTTAGAACATTCTAAACATTTCTAAAAGTATATAAAGATGAGTAATATGTAAGTAAAAAGTTGATGTAAACTTCATGAATACTGAGTTATTTTATAAAATGGCATAAATGTTATATTTAAATATTATTAAAATTTAATCTACTAGATATGATGTTTTGGCATGAAAAGCCATAGCTTAAACTCTTTTACACTAAAAATCATATATGACAAAGTTGGTTTGTAAGTATTCAAGTAAAATCACTTTAGTACTTCATAACAACCCATAAAATTATATGGTTTGGGATAATAAGAATTTACACACGTACTGAAATTTAAATTGACCAGCAAATAAACCTAAGAATTGTGTACTTTGTTTATAAATCATGATCATAAGTGTTTATTCAGAGGCTTCAAGTTTGTACAGAGACATTTAAATTTAGATATTCTGACATTTAATATAACCCATTAGCTAATTTTCTTAACTTACATATTCATACAGGTGTATGTGAATTTGTTTTTGTATATGTGTCTATACACAACATACTGTCTTTTTTTTTTTTTTTTTTAAGGAGAAAAGAAGATACAGGTTGTCTGATGTGTTCTTTTGCAGTAAAGTAGTGATGATTTTGTTAGGGCTTGTAAAGGAAAGGATTAAAGGAGCCTGGTTTAAATCTTAACTTCCTGATCACAGGTACTGTTTATGCCATGCTCTCTGACTTCTTAAATACAATGATTGTTGCATTTTTATATATACAAATATATATACTATATTGAAATTTTTTTTTTTTTTTTTTTTTTTTTGGTTTTTCGAGACAGGGTTTCTCTGTGCAGCTTTGCGCCTTTCCTGGGACTCACTTGGTAGCCCAGGCTGGCCTCGAACTCACAGAGATCCGCCTGGCTCTGCCTCCCGAGTGCTGGGATTAAAGGCGTGCGCCACCACCGCCCGGCCTATATTGAAATTTTTAAGAAAATCTTTATCAAGGTAATATGCCATTGAACCTTAATTTGGTTTTACTAAAAGCATTTTGGCATATTGTCATAACATAAGTTCCTGCAAAATCATGTGGTTGCACAGAACTATACATGTTTCAGTCAGCAGAGTAAGTCTGAGCTACTCAGATAAGGAACTGGTAATGCCATTTTTATGAAGCCTTCACTCAGAGCTTAGCTTATCAAGAAAGTTGTTTTCAAAGTAATGATTATTAGTCAGTTATATTGGCAAATTTAGCAATAGATCTTTTATGGGTTGAGATGAAAAGATGTTTTACTTTTGAAGAATAGTTTAATTTCTGAAATATCTAATACCATGCTTTAACTAAGTAGGGTTTAATAAAAATACTAGTACTTAACAGTCATTTCCTTACCAACTTGCAATCATTAGTGTTCACCATATTTTCTGTCAGTTACATGTGTTTGAACTTCTGTGTATTTGCTACTTTTGAAAGATGACAGAAACCATGCACAAAGTAATCCTAGGAACAAAGTAAATGACAGTGTTAAATCTGAAACATGTAGGTGTAGTATCGCAATGCTTCAAGTCGGTATTGTTGGAATTGACTTGGGAAAACTATAATTCCAGATTCTGTTGGTGACCTGTAGTGTACAGAAAGCTTAAGACAAGTCTAAAGTGTCCATCCTTAAAAATGTGTGCCACTAACATCAGCTTCATTTCCTTACCCTACTAACTGAAGACTGTAGTAAAAAGAGTAGCTCAGAGAAATTCTATTTGTCCCAGTAGGCTATCAGCCCTCAGTTACATTAGAGGAAATGTATTTTATTACATGTGTGTGCGTGTGCATGTGTGCATGTGCCATACATGCAAGTGGCGGTCAGAGGACAACTTACAGAAGTCAGTTCTCTTTCTACCGTGCAGGTCAGGAGATCACATACTGGCAGGTTCGGGGGTGGGGTGCCTTTTTGTTGGTTTTACCTACAGTTTTAAGTTTTGGATGTGTATTTTCATTGACTTTTTTCTGTCTATTAAAACAAACACAAAGCAGATCACAGAAAAGGAATTGGCAGATATTTAACTAGTTTAAGAGTGATGGTTCATTTTTCCCCCTTTAATGTCACATAGATGTTACAAACCAGAAATTGATTGTTGAAAAAAGTTCTGGATGTATTTGAATGTAGTTTCTTTTTCTTTCTCTGCTTTTAACTGAATTGTTAATTATATCATTTTCAGGTTTATTGGGCTATACCTATTGTATTTTGATTTCTCATTGTTTTAATAAAATGATTGCCACCTAGGGCCAAATTAAGTAAATTAAGTAAATTTGGGGGGTTACTTTGATAGTTAGAACGTTTAAAGAGAAATGAGGTTTTATGCAACATATAAATAGCATACTTATAATCTAGCTGCAAATGTGTTCATTTTGCATGATGAAACATTGTACAACAGGTTTGTTTTATTTAAACTTCTCTAGTTTTTGTTTAGATAGTTGATTCTTTCTTTACATGTTCTTTGTTTTAAAAACAGTTTATTTAACTTTATTTTTTGTGCATTGATGTGAAGGTGTCAGATCCCTTGGAACTGGAGTTACAGTTGTGAGCTACAATACAGGTGCTGTAATTTGAACCCGGGTCCTCTGAAAGAGGAGCCAGTGCTCGTAACCTCTGAGCCATCTGTCCAGCCCCCTTCTACACATGTTATTAGCTCGACTTACAATGTGCTATAACTTTATCCTGTGACAGTATACAAAGGAAAATATATACATTTACAAGAGTAGTTTTTAGAAGAACTTTGCATTTGATCATTTCTGTTGCATATGCCTTATTCTAATTGTTTTTACTTCAGAATATTGAATGCAGTCTGCTGCTTATTCGGAGAATATTGTGTTAAATCCTTTTCATAAAGTTTGAAATACCGACTTTTCCTACCACTGTTCTTTGCAATAGCCTTTTCATTACCATATTCTTTACTCCCACAGGAACCAGCATTACTTACATCTTCTGTCACCAACACCTCCATTGTCTCCTTGTTTCTCAGATCACATCAGACTTCTAGTTAAACTCTTATTTGCCCAATTATCATTAAAACATTTAATTTTTTCTCATAATTCTCTGTTTTACCTGTTATAATTGCCCCAATCCAGCTAAGCTTTGTACTCATTCTTTAAAACAAGTTAATCAGAATTTAAAATTCAGTGACCTTTATCTGGCCCGACTCTATGGTCTTTGCAAAAGTGGGGTTACAAATTTGACTAAATTCCTTTCCCTTTAAAATTTTATTTTTTACTCTTTGACATGTTCATACATGTATATAATAATTAGTTGTATACACACACACACACACACACGGGGGGGGGGGGGGGGGGGGGGGGGGGGGGGGGGGGGGGGGGGAGAGAGAGAGAGAGAGAGAACATTCTTACCCCTGTTACCATCACTCATCTTCTATCCCTCTTTTGGTGAAACCTACCTCCCATCAAGCCCCCCTCCTACTTTATGTCCTATTTTGTAGGAGTGATCCACTAAGTTTAATTATGGCTGCTTGCATAAGCATGGGTGGGAGGTTATTTATTGGGAGTATGGGCAACTTTTCAGTGACTACACCACTGAAGAAGTTGACACCCTTCTCCCAGCAGCCATTAACTTCCAGGAGTCATGCAGGACAGGATGGGGCCACAAGATTCCCTCTCCCCTCTGAGATGCAGTGTTGAAAGGCCCAGTCTTGTGTAGATGTTGTGCAGCCAACAACAGCTACAGTGAGTTCATGTGTGTAACTGGCCATGTTGTGTTCAAGAGATATCTTTTTCCCCCCAGCTTCTGTGTCCTATGACTCTTTCTTTCTTTCTATCCTTCTCTCCTACAATGTTCTCTGAGCCTCGGTGGTGATGATATCCATGTCTCTTTTAGAGCTAGGTTTTCCAACTTGACTAAAATTTTAATCAGCATGTCAAGTGGAGTACTGAAGAAAAATACATTTTTTTTCCCCTCAGGGTGGGGGATAATGGGAATACATCCTCAAATGCAATAATCAGGAAATAATCTATAAGCAGTGGCTACATAACAAAATCTAAAATTCCTATTTTCCCCATCTGTTAAAATGCACAAAAAGGTATACAGGATCATTGTGTAGACTATTCTGATTCTGATTTTTTATTACTTATTGACTTACCTCTAAAATTTCATAAATTATTTCTATTCTGCAATAGGGAAGAAGGACTATTTCAAATTGTTCTAGTTACAGTCATAAAACTAACCAGAGCCAAGAGGGAGGAACATATCAGGCCTCCAGTACACCAGGTAGTTTCTCTGCTGGGAAGTGTGAAACTAGGCTTCTCTCTTTCTTTCTTTTCTTTTCCTTTTGTTGTTTTTTGGCTTTTTTTTTTTTTTTCAGGTTAAAGGAAAGGAGGAAGACTAACCATGTAAGCTTCTGGAACAGAGCTGGTTACAGGAACATTTTCTTTAATTTGCATGTTGTGGGTTTTTTGTTTTATATTTTATTTTCTTTATAAGAGAGTTTGCTTAGATATTGGCATTATACACTCTATTAACTATTGGATTGTTGCCATTTTTCTAAGAATATCATTTAGAGGGTCAAATCTGCCAAAGTAGTTTGAGAAGTATAGTTTTTTTAAAGTAAACTTTTCATTGAGATGCAAAAATTATTAATTCAGAAAAATGCAAATCTCCAAAATATATAGTTCAATCAGTTTTTCAGCAAAATTGTCCTAAGTAATCCCCAAGGTCAAGGAACAGAATGTTACCAGAAGACCCCATTGTTTTCCCTCCCGCTTACTACCTTTCTCTCCAAAGACAACCATTATTTTGCTTTCTAAAACCATCTATTAGTGTTACTGTTCACTCAGTTATAAACACTGAATCACATAGTATATATACTCCAATTGCTTGGCTCCTTTGCCTAAGATTAACCTTACAAAATCTGTCTATTGTGTATAGAGCTAGTGTTCACTCCTATTCATTGGTAGCTATGTATTGCATTGCTTGGAGAGACCCAAATTTATCTATCTCATAATTTGTAGATAATTAAGTTGTTTCTAAATTAGAGATATTAATGAACAATGCTTCTGTGAACACTCATGAGTCTTTTGATGAGTAGATGTGTATATTTGATGCCTAGGAATCAGATTGCTAGCTCAGAGGCTTTTTATGTTTGGCTTTAGTGGATACCTCCAGTTTTCTAATGGCTGAACAGTTTATAGTCCCTTCAGCAATACATCCGTGTTGCCGTTGTTCCATGTCCTTGTCAATTCTTGGTGTCTTAGTTAGGGTTTCTATTACTGTGAAGAGACACCATGACCACAGTAACTCTATAAAGAAAACATTTAATTGGGGTGGCTCACTTTCAGTTTCAGAGGTTGAGTCCATTATCATCATGGCGGGGAGCATGGCAGCAGGCAGGCAGACATGGTGGCTGGTTACATCTTGATCAGAAGGCAACAGGAAGTTGACTGTGATACTGAGTGAAGCTTAAGCAAAAGAGACCTCAAAGCCTGCCTCTGCAGTGACATACTTTCTTCCACAAGGCCACGCCTCCCGATAGTGCCACTCTCTATGATCTTATGGTGGCCAGTTACATTCATACTACCACACTTGGTATTTTCTAATTTATACAGAAAATCAGAGAAAAGTTTGATAAAGTCCTACCATTCTGGGAGGTATGTAGTGGTGTCTTACTGCAACTTTGACGTGCTTTTCCTCAGTGATTATTTTTTCATTTTTATTGACCATTTATATATTATATATAGACTATAAAGTGTTATTTATTCTTAGGAAATATTCTCACATAGAAAAGCAGAGGGATTGAATTTACTCATTTTAGAAATTATCAGAGCCGGGCGGTGGTGGCACACCTTTAATCCCAGCACTCGAGAGGCAGAGCCAGGCAGATCTCTGTGAGTTCAAGGCCAGCCTGGGCTACTGAGTGAGTTCCAGGAAAGGAGCAAAGCTACACAGAGAAACCCTGTCTCGAAAAACCAAAAAATAAAGAAAAAAAGAAAAAGAAATTATCAGTGTGATATTGATTTTTTTGTCTAATTTTAAATTTTCATTTTTAGTAGTTTTAATTATATATGTATATCCGTGTATGTGATTGCAGGTACCCACAGAGACCAGAATTGTCACATCCCTCTAGAGCTGGAGTTAAGGATGGTGTGAGCCACCTGATGTGGGTGTTGGGAATTGAACTCAAATTGTCCAGAGAAGCTGTATGTACTTTTAACTCCTTAGCCATCTCTGCAGCCCCTTCATATTTTTTTAATTACTTAAATTATATTCTTTTGTAGAAAGTTGGAAATATGAAGAAGCACTCCTGTGAGAGGATTAAGCTAAACAGTATCTATCTAGATCTCCTTTAAAAGAACAGCTAAGCCAAACCAGTGTTTACCATTTTATGGCCTTTACTAGGACATGTCTTTTTTAATTCTAAGACTTTTTTTTTTTCCAAGCTATACCCACTCTGATAAAAGATATAAAAGAACTCCCTAGTCACTAGACATTACAGTTAATACTCAACAATTCAGAGCATTTACTCTGAATTTCCTAAAATTAATTTACTCTGAGTTCCCTAGGTTCAGTTCCTAGCACCACAATGGGTGGCTCACAATCTCTTGTAACTCCATCTCCAAGAAATTCAGCACCCTCTTCTGACCTGTGCAGGGACCTGTACTCATGTACACACCATCCCCCCACCCCATGGATAAATAATAAAATAAATCTTAAATAATATAGAACTCTCTTACCAACTTCAACCTCAATTATTGTTCTCTCAAACCATTTCCATTTCAGCCTTTATTGGTCATGACATTTGTCCTGAGACTTATAACATTTATTCTCAGCCTATTTTCAGCTTCCACTAACTAACCTGCATAGACTTAGATCTTCATAAGGATTTACAAGCCTTGTTGCCAAAATATCCCCTCTTTGAAGGCCAGCTTCTCTTCCCTCTTCTGGGTTCTGCTCTTCCCTCTGCCCTCCCCACCATAGAAGTGTGCTGTTACCCTATCACCTGTACTTAGTTATTCTCTCAACTGGATCCTTGTCGTTGCTGTTTATAATGATATACTTATTTAGAAAGAAAAGGAAGCTTCTGTTAGCCACACATCTCATTCCAATTTTCTTGAAAAACCCTCTTTATTTTCCTATGTTTCTTTCATTACTTACCTACCCCGACCTGTTGGCATTTGTACTCATTCCTCTGTTAGACAACCCTCCACCACAGTCATGACAGTGGGTGATAGGGTTCAGTGTTCATTTAACCTGTCCTTAGTGCTGATAGTGCTGACTCTTCTTTCATTGTTGGAATGAAACCACATGCTTTTCTGATGTTATACCTACCTTTCTGATTTTGTCTCTTTAGTTGTCTTTGCTAATTCTTGTAGCAAATACTTGACACTGTTCAAAGCTTATTTAAGCCTATGTATGGTACCACTCTACGCTTTCTTTTCTCTTCTTTTTTTTTCTTTTTTCTTTGTTTTGTTCTTCAAGACAGGGTTTCTCTGTGTGGCCCTGGATGTCCTGGAACTTGCTCTGTAGACCATTCTGACCTCTTACTCAGAGATCCACCTGTCTCTGCCTCCTGAGTGCTGGAATTAAAGGTGTGCGCCATCATGCCTGGTTACACTCTATACTTTGTTTAAGCTATCTTAATCATACCTGACATTTGACTTTTCTTCAAATATCAATGGCTTCTAAATTTGTATACACTACAGATTACTTCTTTGAGCTTAAATTTTTTGTATCCAGATGTTAAATTCACATTTCCAGTTGACTATTTTCCAGAACACCTTCTCTTTGGCAAATTCATGGCCTTCTCCGCCCTTCTAACATTCTTTTAGCATTTCCCATCTCTAAATGATACCAGCATATCTTTATTTTTCTTTCTTTTTGTGTTATTACCAGTATCAACATGTATGCATGCTTGAAATCAACAAGTTACAAGATTTTTTATTTTATTTTTTTCCTATATCATTTAGTGCATTTGACAAAAATATTTATGTATGCAAAGTTCACACTGGTTTTTCAGACTCTAAATCACATGTAGTATTTCTCTCTAGAGACTTCCAAGACAGGTTCATTGCCATTCCTGCCACAATTTTATCTCCTCTGTGATTACCCTAGACTTAACTCAGTGTCTCTCACCTGTGTTAAGCTATGAATTCTGTAAGAACAAAGTCATGTGATCAAATGAGCACTGTGGCATTTGCTAGTTCTAGAACCACACTTTCACCCATTCAAGGGAATGGCCAACACCATGGTTGAATAGTAGGACTTTTGCTAACACTGTTATAGGAAAGCCAGCAACCTCATTGCTATCAGAAGGGGTCTTTGGGCTAGGAATGTAGCTCAGTGATTTAGGTACATTTAATCCCCAGTGTTAAATAAATAAGTAAATAAATAGCTTTTCTTTACCACATGTGTTCATTCTATACCAAAGTGCATGTGATTGGCCATACCTACCTCACATGTAATTTTTCTCCTGTAACATGAGAAGGCACTCTGGAAATAGACTAATTGTAGTAGTAGCCACTAACAATGTATAAGTATTTAAATTTAAGTGAAATAAAATTTGAAGTCTCATCCTGTAGCTGCTGCCCATTACCTCAAGTACTCAGTGGCCATTTGAACTAATCAACTTTATGTTGTGACAAAGTATTTTTGAGGAACAATTGAAAAGTAACCTCTGAATTTGAGCTAAAATAAACCTTCCCCTTCTTTTAAATGATGCCAGCTCCCTTGCTGGTAGATTATAATGAGGGAGAACTTCATGACAGGGAGCATGTGATAGCACAGAACTCACGGAGGGTAGGAAGCATAGATAAAGAGCCCAGGAAGAGAAATAACCTGCAAAAATCCACCCCCACTGACATACTTTCTCCAATTGAAGCTCCAGCTTCTGGTAACCATTCAACTGTGAACTCATCAATGGATTGATATATTGATGAAGTCACCTTCATGATTTACTAGCTAGGGACTAACTGTTCAACACATGAGCCTTTTGAGGGGACAGCTCATATCCAAAACTGTAATAGTATCAGACAATGTAGATGTAGTTCCCACACTGTAGGAGATTCCTTTGAATAATGCTGGAGTAGAAAGGAGACGAAATGAACATCAGTTTTATCAACCTTCAAAGCCATGGTATTTGAAACAGGTTGTACTTCCATAGACAGGCAAGAATAGGTAATTTAGGCTAGGATCTTGGAAGCATTTGGATTAGTGAATCACATAAATACCTGAAGGATATAAATGAATTGAGTTTTGCTGTTAGGTTTTTGGCCTGTGCTGTTGAATAGAGAAGAGAAAGTCAAGAGAAAAGAGTCTAGGATCTGTCTCAGTTACTGTTCTATTTCCATGATAAGACACCATGACCTATAGAAGACACCATGACTTATAGAAGAAAGAATTTATTGGGGGCTTACAGTTTCAGAAGGCTAGAGTCCAAGACCATCACAATGGGGAGCATGGCAACAGGCAGACAGGCATGGCACTGGAGCACTAGCTGGGAGCTTACATCTTGATCCATAAGTATGAGGCAGAGAGAAAGACATTGGAAATAGCCTGGGCTTTTGAAACTTCTTAGCTTGCCCCAAGGCCACACCTCTTCATTCTTCCCATACAGTTCCACCGATGGGGAACCAGGTATTCAAATATGAGCCTTTGGGAGCCATTCTCATCCAAACCACCACATTACACTCCCTGGCCCTCATAGGCTCATGACTATATCATAATAAAAACTGTATTTAGTCCAACTTCAAAAGTCCCCAATATTCTTTCACAGTCTCAACATAGTTTAAAAGTCTTTTCTGAGACTGAGGGTAATCTCTTGATTTAACCTCCTGTAAAATCAAAAATCAAATCACATACTTCTAACATATAATGACACAGAATATACATTTCCATTCCAGAAGGGGAAAATGACATAATGAGGAAATACTGGGCCAAAGCAAGATGGAAACCCTGCAATGCAAACTTCAAATCCTCTATCTCTTAGTCTTATGTCAAAGGACTTAAGTGGCTTTGCCCTTCTAGCTTTGTTGACTGAAACACAGTTCTCTCTCTCCGGCCTATAATCTTCTTCCTATGTGCAGCTCTCCCTGGAAGACATGCTTCAGCACACCACCAATATCCTGGCTTCGTATTCACAGTTTCACACAATGGCCTCTCAGGGCCTGCATGCAGGAACTCTCCTGCCGTATCCCCAGCCTCCTCAGCTCTCCTTAACTGCAGAGGAGGATTCCACAGCCCTTTATTCATGTATCCTTCATGACAACAAACCCAGGACCAAATGACCTGCTGGGGATGAAACCTGGCCCCCTCCTTGAGTTACATTTGCATAAACTTTGATTTGTTTGTGCCTTTTAGGAGCAGAATATTTCTCAGGCCATTTCTTTTCACAAGTTGCTGAATTACCTGGTTGGAATCTTAACCTAAGGATACACTACCTTTATTCCATTTCCTGTCTGAAGCCAGAATTTTCTCCAATCCTGCACGGCCCTGTGGTCAGGACACATCTCTCCCACCTGTATCCTGCAGCTGCTTATAAAATAATCATTCGAATGCTTAATGTTATTTATAAACTTATGGCCTATGGGTCAGGCTTCTTGCTAGCTAGCTCTCTTATATCTTAAATTAACCCATTCCTATTAATCTATGTTTTGCCACATATTTCATGGCTTTACCAGTCTACTGGCATCCTGCTTCTCCTTTGGCAGCAGCTGGCATCTGTTCTCTCTCTCTTTTCTCTTCCTGTCTGCTTGAATTTCCTGCCTGCCTCTAAGCTGCCTTGCCATAGGCCAAACAACTTTATTTATCAGCCAATCAAAACAACACAGATTCACAGCGTACAGAAAAACATCCCACAGCACCTATCAGACTTTATCTTCTTTTATCACAAGCCTTGGATCTAACATTAACGTTCCTGGTGTGCTTTTTTGCCTCAAACTGTACATATTCTATATTTTTTTTTGCCATAGTAGCTCATTTTTATTGTAGACTTGCATAAGAGTGATTACTTACGTATGTTTTAGTCGTAAGTGTCTGTCACAACAACAGAAGAGAAACTTAAGACAGGGAGCTTCCAAGATATGTCATTTATACTTTCCAATAAGACCTTAAAATAAAAGAATTACCTACCATCTTCTAAAGATTTACAATTTGTATTATGAATAATTTAGAAATTCACCCTGAAAATCCTTGAAGAGAAAGTAAAAAATGTTACAGAATATTACAAGTCTCTATGCAGATAACATTCCCCCTTTCTGATTTCTACTTTTACCGAATGAGAATGTCTGTTAAAATTTGAGTATAATATGAGAAAACAAATCTGTGTGATAAGAACAGTTAGTGTCTGTGTGGACATGAGCTTCTTCACACTGGTGTGCTCTCATAGTGCAGTACAAGTACTCTAAATGTGATGGCCACTAATCAAGTGGAAGCCATGCTTCTGCCACTCTGGCTTTTTCTCTTTGTAGGCATGGCACATGTCTGGTTTTGTTGGTGTGACATGGATTTGAAAGAAATATTTTTAGTGATTGTAGCCATCTTTGTCAGTTTCCAGACTGTGAAATAGAAGCATACTAGCAGAAAATTGGACTAAAGACACTTAACAGTATCAGTGAAAAAGCTAGGTCATACAGTGGTGGGCACTGGGGACAAGGCTCGAGGCTCACATTCAGGAACAGAGACTAAAAACAAGACATTTCAGACTCACAGCAGAAAATAAGCCCTACAAAGGGGACTAAAGTACTGGAATTAGAGTGTGTGTCTGAAAGGGAATACATGCCTAAGTATATGAGATAATGACAGATTTAATGTTTTGTGTTGTATCTACAACCCTTCTGGGCCAAGCTTTCAGATTTTAGCTTTGTTCTGGGAAGGTACATAAGCAGAGAGAAGACAGATGAAGCAGGTATGGCCACTTTCCATTTAGTAAACTTGGGCTTAAGTCACTAGTAGCATAGTTTCTATCTGATATATTTGTTTTATTCATGCTTGGTACAGAACTGGTCTTTCCCACTTTCTGCCTCATTAATTTCAGCATTTGTGTTTCTATTCCTCTACTATCATTTTGGTTATTTGTTTGTTTTCTGTGTTTATTTCTTAGGTTAGGTAATTGGTTCATTTACTTTGAGTTTATTTTGTTAAAAATAACATTTAAAGATACTCATATTTTCTCCTAAAAATTTTACCTCTCTTCAATTTTTTCTCATAAGTTTTGATGCAAAATGTTTTCCTTTCATTAATTTCTAGGTCATCTGTAATTTAAATGTTTAGTTAATGCTCTGAAAAACTGTGATTTTATATATCTATATATGTATATATAATTTGTAAGTTGCTATGGTATTGTATTTTAAAAAATAGTTACTGTGTGAGTTACTTTTTTTTATTGCTGTGACTAAATACCTAATAAGCAGCAGCTTAGGGAGGAGAGATTCTTCCAGCTTACAGTTGAAGGAGAGACAGTCTATCATGGTGGGGAAGTTGTGATGGCAGAATTGTGAGTTCACATTGTCTGCTTTTCAGATGGCCAGGAGTCAAATTGGAGCTAAGTTATAAAACCTGAAGGCCCACCCACAGTGACGAGTTCTTCAACAAGACTCTATTTTCTAAAGATTCTACAACCTTCCAAAACAAACAGTACTACAGCTAAGGACCCAAGTGTTCAAACATATGAGGCCGTGGGAGACAGTTTACATTCATACCACAGCTGTCACTAATTAAGTTAATATATCCTTGAGATAAAACTGCAAAATATACTGATAGTTTTGCCAACTGAAATCAAATTATTTCTGGTGGTCCTTATGGACAGGTACTAGATCAATAGCTGCATACCATATACAAGATGTGTTAATCTGCTCAAGCTTAGACACCACATATAGCACCTGCAATGGAAGTCGCTATACTTGATTTCAAGTTTTTGATAGTCAATTGTCATTCTCCACGATCCATTTGTCTTCTTTACTGGCCAGATATGAAAGTTAAAGGGAGACATGGTGGGAACCAACACTCCTGAATCTTTCAAGTCCTTGATACTGGCACTAATTTCTGTAATTACTCCTGGGATCTGATACTATTTTTGGTTCACTATTTTCCCTGGTGCAGGCAACTCCAGTGGCTTCCATTTGGCCTTTCCAATTGTGTTAGGGTTTCTATTGCTTTGAAGAGACACCATGACCACAGCAACTCTTATAAAGGAAAACATTTGGGGCTGGCTTACAGTTCAGAGATTTAGTCCATTATCATCATGGGGGGAAGCATCGTGGCATGTAGACAGACATGGTGCTGGAGAGGTAGCTAAGAGTTCTACATCTGGATCCACAGGCAGCAGGGAGAGACTGTGACACACTTCCCCCAACGAGGCCACACCTACTCCAACAATTGACTCCAAACTCCACTTCCTGAGTGCTGGAATTAAAGGCATGCACCACCACTGCCTGGCTTGTTTTTATTTTCTTTAGTTTGTTGCTATGCACACCTTTATATCTTTTGTTATGCTTGCTTTGGATTTACTTTAATATTTTTCTAGTTCCATAAAATAGAAGCTTAAGTTCTTGCCCTCCCTTCCAGTTTTCACTTTTTGTTTGCTTCTAATTTTAACGACCTTGTGTTTGTCCAAGACCATCTGTTTGTATGTCCAAGACCGTCTGTGTACAGTGCCTTGGAGGCTAAAAGAAAGCAATGAATCCTTGGAACTGGAGGTATAGAGATGTGGGTGCTGGGAATCAAACTCAGGTCCCTTGTAAGAGCAGCAAGTGCTTTCAATTGCTGAGCCATCTCTCCAGCCCCCCTTTCTTTCCTTAAAAAATATATATCTAATGGTAAACTTTGTTGTAAGCAGTGCTTTTATTGCATTGTAAGTTTTGCCATGATTTGTCTTCATTTGTGCCAAAATATTTCCCAACTTTTCTAGTGATTTCTTTTATCTTAGAAAAAAAATAACTAATTTTATCTTTGCTTCATAACGAGTAGTCTTAAGTTAGAAAATAATTATAACTGTATGTGGTGATACATGCCTGTAATCCCAGTACAGGAGAGGGAGAGGCAGGGAGACCAGGTGTTCAAGGCCAGCCTTCATTAAATGAAACCGAGCTCAAAAAAACAAAATTTGACTGGGGGTGTAGCCCAGTTGGTAGATGCTTACCTGGCCTACAGGAAGCCCTGGGTTTGAGCTTTAGCATATAGTTGTATGATGGCACATGCCTGTAATCCCAGCAGCATGCATGCATCATCTTCAGTTATTTATCAAGTTCAGTGTCAGCTTGGGGTGTAAAACAAAACAAATAAACTAAAAAGAAACCCCCCCATGCCCGAGAGAGAGAGAGAGAGAGAGAGAGAGAGAGAGAGAGAGAGAGAGAGAGAGAGACAGAGACAGAGAGAGAGAGACAGAGAGAGAGAGACAGAGAGAGAGACTAAAAGAGAAAAATAATCATTATCAACTTTTTTTTTGAGTCAAGGTTTCTCTTTGTAGCCCTGGCTGTCCTAGAACACCCTCTGTAGATCAGGCTGCCCTACTCAGAGAGATCCACCTGCCTATGCCTCCCAAGTGCTGAGATTAAAGGCGTGTGCCACCATGCCCAGCCTATAACCAATTTTTAATGAATGAAAATCTTCCTAAAATCATCAGTACAAAGTCTCCACCAGTGATAAAATCCTGGTATTTTATGGATTTTTTTGTGTCAGTCTTAAGCATTCTAAACATAATGGAAAAAAAAGTATCTCTAAAGTTTTCTGTTTTAGTCTAGAATACAATTGTCTGGTCTGTTACTTAGAATGGTCTTCTATTACTCATTCTTTTTTAAAATTTATTTTAATGCATCTTGTCAATTACTCCTTCCCTCCTTTCTTCCCTCTCTTCCTCCCTCCCTCCTTCCTTCCTTCTTTCTTTCCTTCTTTTGTGTGCATGTGTATGGGGATGCCTTTTATCTTGTTTCTCAGTTCTCCTGTTAGTGCTTCCTTTTGTAATGGCCTTTAACTCAGATCCTCCTGCCTCTGCTTCCCAAGTGATAGCAGTAAATGCATGCACCACCACACCTGCCCTTGATTTTGCTATATTTTGTTGATAATATTTGTGTTGGATTTCTGTATTTTACCCCACTTAAAGCTTCTTGAATCTTAGATGTGGAGATTCATATCTTCCAAAATTTTTGAATTTGCATTCCTCTTTTTTTTCTGCAGATATTTTAAAACTGCATCCTTTTTCCTTTCTTTCTCCTTCCTGGACTCATTGCATACATGTTGGTACTCTCCATAGTATCCTAAAGGTCTCCAGGATCTGTGTTTTCTTTCATCTTTCTGACTTATCCTCATGTTCACTGAGTCTCTTTTATCCATGAAGATCTGCTGTTCAGCTTGACCTAGTGACATTTCCTTTTCAGTTACTGTAGTTTTGAAGTTTAGAAGTAGTTCTGTTTGGACCTTTTAAAGTTTTCTGTCTTTTTGCTGATACTCTGATTTGGAAAGAGAGTATTCCCTTATTTCTCCTCTATTGTTTGTACATGCTCTTTGACCATATTATGAGTTAAAGCCTTTGTCTAGTAGGTCCAATGTTTAGACTTGTCAGACAACTGCTATTAATTTCTTTTTTTCTCTTGTGTATTAACCAGTTTTCTTCTTTCTTTGCATTCTTTATCGGTTTTTTAAATGTATGTATAATTGTAGACATTTAAAATATATAACATGGCAATTATGTTTTCCTACCTCCCTAGAGCTTGTGCTGTTTGTCTAATGACTATTCTAAACTAAGTTTATAGAATGTCCATAATCGGCTGTGTGTGGCCATTGGACTCTGCTTAGATTAGTAGTCAGCCAGTGGTTTTGTAGAGATCCCTAAGGCACATGGGAGAGGTGAGGAGGAGGTAAGACAGAAGTGAGGAGGAGACAAATGAGACTGTCCCAGGCTTGGCCAGTGTCTTATTCACTGTTCTGTTGCTGTGAAGAGACACCCTGACCAAAGCAACTCTTATAAATGGAAGCATTTAATTAGGGGCTTGCTTATAGTTTCAGGTTAGTCCATTATCGTCATGGCAGGAAGCTTGTGGAGCAATAGCTGATAAATTTACCTTCTGATCCACACAGACAGCAGGCAGAAAGAGGGAGGTGTGTAGTGTGGAGACAGACAGACATACACTGGGCTTTTGAAACCCCAAAGCCCACCACAACACACCTCTTTCAACAATGACACACCTACTCCAACAAGGCCACATCTCCTAATCCTTCCAAACAAACGGTTCAACTGGGGAGTAAACATGCAGCTATATTAGCCTATGGGGGCCATTCTCATTCAAACCACCACAGCCAGTGAACTCCTGGAGCATCTTTCAGTGCTCAACTGGGTATTGACAACTCTTTCTTAGCCTGTGCTTGCTGCTTACACAAAGCTGGAAGATAACCAGTGGTGAGAACTTCAGCACTTTCCCTGGTCTTTCTAAGCACATGTTCTTCTCTGGGCATGCACACAGTCTTCTAGTTTTCGAGGAATTTGAAGGAGCATTTCAAAGACACTTCCCCAAAGTCTTTCTTCCCAACTGTTACCCCTTGACTGATTTGTAGATGGAGTTTCCCTGTGTCAGCAGGTGGTCCCAAATAATCACTCAGAAACTTAATATTAATTGTAAATACTTGGCCAATAGCTTGTTACTAGCTAACTCTTACATTTAAATTAACCCATATTTCTTATCTATGCTTTGCTACATGTCTCAGTACCTTTTCTCAGTACAGCATGCCCATCTTGCTTCTCTCTGCATCTCCTGGTGACTCCTGACTCTGCCCTTCTTCCTCCTCCCAGCATTCTCAGCATTCTCAGGTTGGTTGTCCCGCCTATGCTTCCTGCCTGGTTACTGGTTAGTCAGCTGTTTATTACACCAATTCGAGTGACAAATCTTTACAGTGTACAAAAGGATTATTCCACAGCACTGATTCAATTCTCCTTTAAATGGTTTTATTTTACATTTAGTGGGTGTGTGTGTGAGTATGGGTGCACGTGCCCACACCCACACATGCAGTTAGTCAACACACTGCAGCATCCTTATGGAGGTCAGGAGAAATTTTAAAGGAGTTGGTTTTCTCCTTCTGTCATGTGGGCTCCAGGAATCAAACTCAGGTTTATCAGATTTGGTCATAAGGGCCTTTAACCACAGAACACTTCATTGGTCACCTTTAAATGTTCTTGACAAACGTTGTCTGTACACTTTTAGAATTCTAAACTTGATTTAAAACAAAAAAGGATAGTCTTTAAAAATATCAGAATAGACAGACAGGTCAAAACAACCATAATTCTTTGAGAACAGGTCAGCTGTGCTTTTTCCTGCACTGGGAACTCACACCATAAATGGAGGTTGGTGCCTTCAGAACCCTTACTGAGAATGAGCTTCATGTAATCTTAAGTGCTTGCCTGACTGCCATAAGCTTTGACTGGTTTCCAGGGTTCAGATAAAGTTGACAGTTTTGCCGGGTTATTCACTGTGTCTATGGTGGGGCAGCCCTTGGAGTTCTCTATCCTGCCTCTTCACTGATGCTTCATCACAGCATTCCATTTTGACTAGCATATATTACATTTAAAAAATGTTAAGAGTGACAATATGTCTCTTCATTACAGAGGTTATCCAAGTGTTAAGATAATTCATATTTTGCCTGCTAGTGAACTATATCAGATTTAGAGGTAATAGAATCATGGCAAATTAATGTAGTACATCTCTTGATATCAGCATTAGTCGGTCAGCTCACCCATCACCCTGTCAAGTTTTTTTTCTGTATAAGCCAAAGAGATTTTAAGTGGTCTCTTTTGCTAAATTTAATTGGAGGTGTTGAAACAGAACTATCTGGCTGTATTTATATTTGGGATGCATACTGTGACAGAAAATTCTGGCAGACAAGACCAGAAGCAAGGAAATGCCTTTGGTGACCTGTAGTAATTTTTATTTTCAAGTCATAGATGTTATATGATGTATGTGATTTTATAATGAAAAATATATAAACTCATTTTATTTAAAAAATCTGCTTTTGGATTTTTTCTCATACAGTATTAATTTAATAAAATTATATTTAATTTTTAATTAAAGACTGTTTATTCATTTGACACATGACCTCTTTTCATGACAAATTTCATCATAGATTTCCATTAAATAACCCCTTTCTTTCATGTATTACCTGTCATCTAATGTGGGAAGCACATCCTTTCCTTAAGCAAATTTAAAATGAAATAATACAAATATATTACCTATAAGATTTACTTGGTTGTTTTTTTAGCTCCTCAGCCCTTAGAAGTCCTAGAGGTAGTCACACCTAGGGTAGCATACTAGCCTGAAGCAGTGAGTCCCCCCCCCCCACACACACACACACTAACAGTGGAAATAATGGCTTATAAAGGAAAGCTTTGACAGACTAATTGTAGTCTTTTTTTCTTTTTTTTCTCCCAATCTGTTTCTTCAGCAACTATTTGGCCCCTGGTATATAGATTTTTGTGTTAGTTTGGGTTTTCAGTTATTTGAGCTTTTTAGTAAAATAATTTTAGTAATTAATTGGACAGGTAGCTATCAGACAATTTAATAAATTGCTTTTCTTATCACTTGCCTTAAGAATCTGTTTTTAAACATAGTAGAGATGAAGTTTTGAACTTTGGTGTGTTTATTCTAGCCATGTAAATGATGTTTTCTTATTTTATCTTCACAAATAATATTACTATTATTTTAACATCCTAATCTAAAGCATTGGACTACTGTGACCTTGTATATATTTTAAACTGTATTAGTCATGCATGAATAATGGGCAAGTTTTTTTCTACCAACCAGACTGGGGAGACCGTAGAATGGTGGAAATACCCTTTAAAGTACATGACTGTTTGTAATTACAACTGTTTGAATTGTGCAAATTTAATTCCCTTCAAATCGACATTTCTTGACATATGAAATTGGATTTCCATAAGTTGTTGCTGGATGATAACTTCAGTAGAAATAATTAAAAAAATATTATGTATCTATAAGCTTGGGCTTCAGAAACTGGTTTTAAGATTCTCAAGTAAATAATAAAGTTCTTTGATAGCACACAGATACATTAATTTTTAATTTGTCTCTTTTTTATATCTTAATTACTAGAAAAGATTTATTGGTTAATTTTAGGGAGGCAAGTGTTGGAAAAGTTTTGCCAAATACCATCTTCTTTAAATGACTATGGTAATGAAAGTTAAGAGGAGAGCCAATTTAGATTGAATAATTGTTCAGTCATGTGGGTCAGGCTAGCTGCATAGCGTGGTTGTTAGGCTGATTGCTCAAATTACATTGCCTGGGGTCCTGCACTTGGTTGGCTGTCTTCTCAGATCTTAACAAGGTTCTGGGAATTTCTCTTTCTGACAAAGTTTGCTTTGTATTTTCCCCTCCCCCTCCCAACCCAGGATGCTTCGTCTGCAGACATCAGAAAGGCATATCGTAAGCTTTCACTAACCTTACATCCAGACAAGAATAAAGATGAGAATGCAGACACTCAGTTTAGACAAGTAAGTGAAATGTAATTTTATTACAGTGACAGTTGTATTAATATGCTTATGCTAGAAATATGAATTCTAAAAATAGAATATTTTCATTTGAACATGACATTTAAATAAATAACATTTAGATTTTTTGATTTTTAATGGAATTCTTTTTTCAACATTTTGTGTCATTTAAAGTTTCTTAGTTGTTGGAGGGTCATGATTGTCATAATTTTCTTGTCTAAATTGTGCTCTTACTCTTAAAATTTTTAAAGGTAAACTGTTACTTTTACACCTTTCACAAAATTTCATTTTGATATCAATCAGTTTTTAAAATTGCTTCCAAAAACATAAAATGTTACTTATAATTGGATTTTTACTGTTTATTGCATAGATGAGCACATGGGGTTCTCTGCATGTGCGTTATAGAACTTTCATCCTCCTGTGTGATTTCTTACAGTTGAAAGTATTTTTATTTTAAAGTAATGCTTCTGTTTTAGTTGGTGGCCATTTATGAAGTTTTAAAGGATGATGAAAGAAGGCAGAGGTGAGTGCTTATTTGTGCTTTTGAGTTTGGATGGGCAAGTTTCATTCTACAGCTTTTAAAAGTCCTGTTTTAGGTTAGGTTTTTTTGGTTGTTTGTTTGTTTTTTGTTTCTTCCAAGAAATGCATTGTTTTACAGTCTTGTGCAGAGCAGAGCTCATTTCTTTTGAACCTATTTCCTAGGCTGTTTCATTACTTACAGACTAGAATCATGAGCAGTAAAGTTAGTAAGTTTTGCTTCGGTAGAACAGACTTTTAATGTGGGTGTTTATGCCCTGGGAAACAATCAGGAGTACTTGATTTCAACCGAATTCCCATTCTTTTCCCCATGCTAGAAATAGCTCCTCTCTGAATTCATTTGGTGGATCCACTCCCCTCCTGACTGCTTGTAAGTGTTTGAGAGGATCATTTTAGTAATCATGTGAGTGTACTTTCCTGAGGTTTCTTCACCTCAGATGGCCCAGGTTGTAATTGATAGACTTGCATGAACTGTAGAAGATAAGAGGAAAAACATCCCGCCCCCGTTCTTTGTTTTGCCTTCTTCCCTACGTCTGCTACAGTGGTCCTGTGTCTGGTAACCATAGAGTTGAAGCAGTCCCTCTCACAGACCTGTCACTCTGCTTCAGAAGAGCAGTGATAATAAACTCTAGTGGTTTATAGTGCCAGTGACTCAGGAGATCACAGCCCTTTGCTCTGTTGTAGAATGTGTGGAATGTGGATCTGGTGTGAGGTCTTCAGAGATCTTAGAATCAGACCCACAGTAAGAAACACTTTAAATTACCCCTTTGAACACATACAACGCAAGTTTCTCAAGAAAAATTGTTGTAGGTGAAATAAACTGGTTTTTTGTTTGTTTTTTAAAATACTAGTGAGCCCAGAATAAAACACAAAATGTTTGTTTTATTCTGGACTCGCTAGTCTTTAAAAAAACAAACAATAATAATGCTGGTTGGGGGTCCAACAAGTTGATTTCATGAGACTGTAGTGAACAGCATTGGAAATTTGACAGTGTTATCTTAAAGAAAATACCCACATATTTGAGATTTAAGCTAAAGCAGGCATAAATACCTGATTTGTTTATGTGGTTAACGTCTTACACACAAACCCCAGAATTATATTATGCGACATTCTAAACTTTTCTTCAAATATATGGTCTGGAATAATTCTACATCCTAAAATGTTAGCTGCCCTTCCTGGTTTTTAACTGTTGATTTGAATACCACACAGTTGGCCAGGTTGTAAAGTCTGAGAATCAAGGACACTCTTGAAGTTCTTTGCTTTGTAACAAGAGCTGGCTGGCTTTGGTCCAGGTCTTCCTCTAGCTATCTGGCTGAGGAAGCTTTGGACATTCTCTCCACTGATTCAGTAGATTCTCTTTAGTGAACCATTAGTTTTGATTCACACATCAAGAATGTGTTGTAAAGCTAGCTTGCTTTATTCTTCCAGTATCTTTGCCTTCAGATTTTGTCTTTTTGTTGGTTGTTCTCTCCAAAGTCAGTAAACTTTGTAATAACTTCTTTTAATTACTAAAAAGCATTTTTATCTTCTCACAGCAAATCACTTCTTACCTATCCATTGTTTCTGTGTTAACATAGACTCATCTAACATAATCTCTTTAGGAATAGTTCCCTCTGCATTGACCTTACTGTTAGTAGAAAAAAAAAAATGGACCTGACAGTTACACAAACATCTGTAATATTTCCCCTTGAGGCACAAGTAACTCTTTGGTAACTGGTTTTCCTTGAGGCAAAAGTCTTAACTAATCAAGCTGAGAATCACTCCTCTAAAGCTTGTGCCTGAGGCCAGGTGACCTGTGAGTATTTAAACATACAGGAGAGAGAAGAGTGTGCAGATCTTTTCAGTAAGACTCCTAATTCCTTCAAAAGGAAAGAATAGTCAGCTGCATCTCCTAAAAGACCGTCTCATATAGCTCTCACAAAATAAACTTGACCAACACAATTGTTTATCATAAACATTGAGCAAGTGTTTTAAGATTATAACCTAGGCATGAACCTAGTTTGGAAAGTTATCATAGAAGTGTTTGCTGTTTATTCTTCAGACATGTAATTATGTTTTCATTGAAATTAGATGCATTGTTTGAATTTGGTAGGAAAAGGAATAGAAATGCAACAAATACATTAACAAATGAAATAGCTTTTTCTTCAGAAAAAGAGATTTTATTTTCTTTTGTAATGGCCTCATTTAGGTATAAATTGCACATCATGAAAATCACCTGCTATAGGTGTTCAATCCAATGATGTATAATAACTGTACAGAGTTAGACATACTCTCTCCACAACCCAGTCTTTAAACATTTTCATCCTCAAAAAATGTATCCCAAGCCCATCTGCAGGCAATTCCTGCTCTGAAGTCCAGCCCTAGGCAGTCACAGGTCTGTTTAGTGTGTTTATCAATTTGTATTTTCTGTTCATTTCATAGTAACAGAAATATGCAAAGTATAGTCCTTAGCATAATGTTTTTGAATTTTATTCATACTCTACTACATTCTACTGCTTTATTCTTAGTACTGGATACTATTCTATTGTGTCAATAATTTTGTTTATCCACTCACCATTTGATGAACTTATGACTTTTAATACTTTGTGTTGAAGATGCGATGAACACTGTTGTGAAAGTCCTTGTACTGACATTTCTTAGGTAGGTTCCTAGAAGAACATTTGAAAACTTGAAACTTCCCCGTTCCTCAAATGCATAGATTATAGCATGAAATTAATAGATTTTCCTGGTGAGTTTAAGGAATCCTAGCACAGGATTCTTCCCTGAACTCCGTAGCAAATTTGCTCATTTGAAGAACCAGCAGCCTATGATCTAATACAAATTTCTACACAAGTTCCCAAAGTTTTTATCTAAAGTTCTGAAGACTACTTACTGCCTGTACACTAGATTATACTTACATAATATTAACGTGCATACTTTTGTTTTAAAATATATTATAAATTTAACTAGTATTTTTTTTGTGTGTGTGTGTGTGTTTGTTTTTTGAGACAGGGTCTCTTTGTATAGCTTTGGCTGTACTGGAGATTGCTATGTAGACCAGGCAGGCCTTGAATTCACAGAGATCTGCCTGCCTCTGATGTGCTGGGATTAAAGATGTGTGCCTCAGTACCCAGCAAACCAGTATTTCTGTTAATCCAATTATGCAACTTAAATTTTTCTTTATCTGTTATATTACTATGTTAGTAAAATTTAAACATTTTTTTAATGAACCAAAGAAAATCATGCCTCATGTACAAATGCAGCTTAAAATGTGTCATTAACTTTAAATCTACTAATGTGTTTATAAATACATTACAGAATCACTGTAAATTTCATTACAGATCTGTTCAAATCTGAGAATATGACATCTAATTTGACTTTCCCTAAATTGAAGCTGTAAGACAACTAAGCATTATGTAAAAAGCTATATACCACAATAGATTCGCCAAATACACACACACACACACACACACACACACACACACACACACACACAGAGGAAATTAGTTAAGATCACTTAATTTACTGTTATTTCTTGTTTATAATCTCTATGCAACTGAATTTTGCTGAAAGGTTTAAAATCTGCCCTAAAATGGAAATTGTTATTTTTTAAGCTAAAAACATCATATTCTCTGTAATAGGAAATTCAATTTTCTATTTTTTGACAAATGCTAGAATTATTTATTCATTTTTACTATTGAGATTTTCATTTTGATTTTGTTTCTATTTTATGATTTTGTTTCTATTTTAAAATAATGTAAATATTTTCTGCTGGTAGTTTAAGATTATTTTAAATTTGTTCCTCAGTATTTCTAGCAGGCGATGAATTGCGATTCTAGAGTGGAACTACTAATGATTTTGCAAATGTTATTTCATGTTTATCGTGTGTATTTAAGAAAATCAAATGAAGCAAATGTGCATAAGACCATGTGTTGAATATGTGGAACTGATCAATTAGTGCTTTAAACTTCAAGAAGCTCCATGTCAGCTTTTATTTGTGTGTGTTAGTGACTTTTTTTTATGATAGAGATTTGCTTCTGTCTAACTGCTAACACATTTATCCATTTGTACATTCTTAATCTGGTTTAAATGCAAACTTAAGAATAGTTTGTATCCATCTCAGTTACAGAGCATTTGAGCGTTATATGTTTAAATATAGAAACACATGGTAAAGTGTTATAAATTTTGTATTGTCAACACATTTTTTCCTTAAATAACTTATGAGTGTCTGTGTATATTTTAAGAAGTATATTTGTCTTTTCAGTGTCCCATCAGGAAGGTAGTAATTTATCTTTTAACAATATACAGTCTAAAAAGTGAACTATAATAGAAGCTATTCTCCTTTCAAATGGCCAGTTATGTGAGCCGTAATGTTCATTGGAATAAAATCAATAGAGCATTGACTATACGCTTAATCCCTGGACACTGTGTTTCAGAGTGGCAGGCATAGCCAAGTAAATATCTGCTTCTTCATGTTTTCTTTCATTTGGATTTGGTTGTGCACTAAATACAATTTATACGTGTGATAGAAAAATAGTGGCTTTTCCTAGTGATGGTGATGAAATACTTGATAGACAAGTCTTAGTTATGAGTGCAGCTATATTTTCTTCCAATACAGTTTAGGTCCAAAGCAAATTTAATATTTGTACTAATGCTAATAAGGAATCAACTCCCCATTCTCAAATACTTTTTATTAACCATACCTTTTAGAATTTACTTCAGTGGAGATATTTCTGAAAATAGGATTTTTTTTTCATTCACTTTCTTTCATCCTCAAGAAATCTGATGTAGAAGAGAATTCAGCATAAATGTGGGACCTAACGATCACTGGACCTCATTTGAGTATTGTGGTCTTATGGCATACTAACATAACCTTTTTACTTGGGTCTAAATTAGCCAGTTTGTAAAAGATAGATTTAAACATAAAATTCTGAAGACAGAATAAATTTTCTAGGGCTCCATAATGTTATAGCATGAAGTTACTGTTTAAGGAACAGTACAAGTGCTGGAAAAGGAGAGTATTTTTCACATCAGATTTTGCCTGACCCTGCCACCACAAAACCATATTGTAATTTGACTCTTGTAAATATCCTTTTCTTTTACTACTCAGATACTCTGATCTAATAGTATTAATAATTAAAGGTGATTTAAAAGTCAGGTTTTTAAAGATTGACTAATAAATAATATTTTACATTAATAACCAATGTTTTTCTACTGAAAAAAGTTTTCTATAATAAACCCTCCACTTTATATTTTTAGCATATCTCCAAGGTATCAATTTAATAACTATCAAAGTAGCTACTGCAGTTGTTGCATTTAAATTGATTTACATGTCAAGACTGGCAGTTTAGCAGCTGTGCTATTATTCCTAGATCGGTCAATTTACTTGAGAAAAACCTACTACTGAGCTCTACTGACCTGCCTGACAATATAGGTCCTATTTCTATTCCTGTAATTAGGCCTGCCACTAACTCAGAACATTTTTAATTAAAATATTTTGGTCAATGTGTTGCACCAAATTAGGCCTTTCAGTGGAGGTTTAATTCTAGAAATAGTGTGATTAGAATATTTAATGAGTTGTGTTCAATTAAGATTAACAGGTTGTGTGTATTAAGCATACATTGTGTGTGATCATTTTGAGTTTCACAATCATAAATGTTAGTCCTTATTTTTAACCTTAAAAATATATGTTCAGTAACTGACAAATTTAAATTCAGTTGAATTTTTATTTCTCCATTAGCCTGATAGTACCAAGAATGATTGTTTAAATCTATAAGGAAGGCTGTTATGTATTAATGTTCTTCCCTTACAGCAAAAGCCACAAATGAGGAAATTGCTACTTAAGGGTTTACAAATAAGCAGTTTTATTGTGAACTCTGACATACATTTGTTATTTTCATGTCCTTCTCTAATTTGAGATCTTTTTGTTCTTAAAGGAACATGAGCTCTGCAAAATCATAGGCACTCATTTTATTTATGTCATTAAGAGCTTTAATAAAATAATGTGTACAGTATTCAACATTCAACTACTGTTATCATGAGGCTAGACATAAAAGTATTGAACAAAAAAATGTACACTGAGCTTGATTCAATTAGTGTGTAATTCATTCAAATAATATATAATTCAAATAGCTCATTTTATTTTATTTCATTTCCTCTGTGAGAGCCTAACTTTTGTTACTGATTCTGTGGTAGAGAATTTTCTACAGACAGTGTACACAGGTATGCATGTCACACCAGTAGTCATATAACTGGGTACTGTAAATCCTGAGATCTGGTGTCCAGGGTATTAATACTGTGGGCCTTCCTGAAGATTGTTACTGAGGTCATTTAACCATGCTTTGAATTTACTAGGCACTGCGATGCTGGTAAACTCTAGTTGTTACCTCTGAGAGATATTGTTTTCTTTTTCGTTTTAAATGTAGGTGCAAATGAAGTTTTTCTTTAGCTTTGCTTTGGTTTTGCTTTATCTTAAACTCTCCATAAAAAATTGTTACATTTGCTACTGCAGGTATGATGATATTCTGATCAATGGACTTCCAGATTGGCGACAGCCAGTATTCTACTACAGGCGAGTGAGAAAAATGAGCAATGCTGAGCTGGCATTACTCTTGTTCATTATTCTCACAGTGGGTCATTATGCTGTGGTTTGGTCAATCTACCTGGAAAAACAACTGGTAAGTATTGGAGATAAATCAAATGGCCTAGCCTCCTTTATTTTACATAGAATTCTAGACACTTACTTTTCAAGTGATAGAAATTTCTATTCCTACTTGTTCTTCGTATCATAATAGTTGTACTGTCACTAGTTACTGCTTGATTTATTTTTATGCCAAGAAAAACACATGAATATTTTTAAACCTTTCTTTTAAAAAGATACAGCATTTGAGTTTATAATAAAACTTTGTAAAGTAGAGCCATATTCTTCTAATTATTACCATCTTAGTAGAATTTTTTAATGTAATTGATGGGAAATTTTTGTCACAGGCTTCTTGTATAATGCATTTACTTTAAAAACATAAAATAAGATTTAAAGTGGATATCTATTATAATGTCAGGGATCAGTTTGTTAAAGGATTTATTAAACTTCCTCAGTCTAATATGCAATATAGTTTATTCTGCTATGGATTTTTATTTATATGCTATAAATAATCAGATATTCATGAATTATCATTTATTTACTCACTCTTTTTAAAGTAGCACTATTAAAATTAAAGGTGCATGAATAATAAAAAGTAAGTTGAATACTTTCTCTTCCTAGAAAACTTTGATTGCCATGGGGATGCACATGCCTGACAGTGTTGAATTTCATGTGTCTGTAAAGCTGGATGCCATGGCAACAGTTATTATGACAGACTGATGAGTTTACTTGATCATGTTGGACTCCACATACATTTGCATAAATGCTCTAGTGTTTTCTCTTTACAAAAGAATCTTTATAGCATCTGAGGTATACATGTTGAAATCACTCAGTTATTGTCATTCTTTTCATGATAAGGATGAGCTGCTTGGTAGAAAAAAGAGAGAAAAGAAGAAGAAGACAGGAAACAAAAGTACGGATGCAGCAAAACTCAGTGCTTCTGAAAAAAATGAAAGGTAGGCATGCACAAAATAGTATGTAATTTAAGATGATTCTACTTCATGTGTGTATCCTCTTCAGAGATGCTGTCACACCTGCCTTAGGTATAGACATGCATATGCCATAATTTACAAGACAAATTCTAAGCAAAATTTTCTAAGCATAATTACAATTTTTCTTTTCTTCTAAAGGGTTCACATATATCTAAATAGTATTAACCTCTCAAAGTCTTTTACTTTGAATTTTTTCTACTGAACTTTAGAAATAGAATGCTACTAGAATAATCTGTCTCTGTTCAGAATTGACAGTAAATAGAGAGGAAGTGAGTGATATGCAGAACACTCAAAAAGATATGACATTTCTTTCATTGGTTCATAACAGAAATAAAAGGTTTGAATTGTTCACACAGCAGGGCAGGAACTGGATCAATGTGGGATGGAGATCAGAGACCATTCTGTTTGTCTTCTATCTTATGACATCAGTGAGTAATGCCTAGGCAAACTGAAAATGTCATTAATTTTTATGCCTTGGTTTGTTTATGCTACCATATTGGTAACTACTTGTCAGCACTTTGGAGCACTTCGACAATGACTAGTCTTTTATAGCTGGAGTAATCATAAGGTCTGAGAATTCATTTTGCAGAGGTGATGAAAGCCCAGCCTAAATGGGGGGAGTTTAGGATTTTTGTGTTTTTTAATTGAGAATTTCACACATTCATATAATGTGTTTTAAACAGATATCTCCCCAGCTCCTCCCCTCCAATTAGTTTTTTTTTAAATTTTTATAACTTGATTAAAAACCTCTTTCCACAAAATTTTATAGGTTGGATTCTTGTACTTTTTACATATATATCATGTTTGTAACTACTGCATTTCATAGAAGACTAGTCAGATTAAGTGATGACTGTCATAAATATGTTATTGAAAACTTTATTTTTTAATTTAAATTGACATTCATAAAATATTTCATAATTGCTTAAAATATTATGTTTCTCAATTTTGTCTGTTTTTCTGATTTGTTGCTTGGGTTTCTCCCATTCTTTAGATTGCTAGTAAAACCACAATGGCATGATTTGCTTCCATGCAAACTGGGAATTTGGTTTTGCCTTACACTAAAAGCATTGCCTCATCTAATCCAGGTAAAAAGTACTTCTTTAATAGAATGTTAGATGCTTTCATTTTTAATTATTCATAAAACAATTTATGACCATGTCTGCTATTTGAATGCTGGTATGTAGTATATGCTTCATAATATTGATTGGATAATATATGTTCATAAGTTAACCCTAACTTACAATTGTTCCAAGATTATTTAGGCACCTATTCCTGTAATTATCTCTTATTTTGCATTTTCAAGCCCAAGACACTGGAAAAAGGAAAATGATAAACTATATTTATGACAGACATAAGAGCAATAAGAGTTTAATCAGCTGTTATCCTTAAAGACATAACTAATAAAAAGGAACAAGATTTAATGAACTTATTCATTATTTTAATAGCACCCAATACATTATAAAGAAAAACCTTTACATGAACATTTGCACAAAAATATATATTACTTTCCATTTTATTTGCAGCTTCAAGGAGAGTGGGGACATTTTGTTTTCTACCAGTAATCAGAAATTTTGTTTCGGGTTAGCCCTGATCAAATTAGGAGAATGTATGTGGATATTTCACTTTCTTTTTTGTATTTAGCATTCCAATCATATTTTATGAAATTATTCCTTTGCTAAATTAAAAATTTCCAATAGGTAGCCATAATATTTAAAAGTAAAAGAATACTTTTCACTATTAAATTTTGGGGTTTAATAATAGAGTTTGGGGTTAAGATTGTGACTTTGGAGGAGAAATGGAGAAATGTTTTTTTTCAAAAGGAAGTGTTTATAAGACAGAGCCAGGTCTGCCCACTGTACTACACATAGCAGAACTGGTTTTTTAATCATTTACAGAAACTAATTATGCTGTATTTTATTTTCTTTTTCCTTCTTTTAGTGAGGTTTTTTTTTTTTTGTCCAAAGGGAAAATAGAACAAAAGTTCCTAGTCTGACTTTTTCTATCATTTAAGAAATTGTTTAGTGGTTTTTCTATGAGCATAATTCATGCTAATAGTCATTGATTATAGAATCTTAGGTTGTGTTTATACTCAATAAACACTTTTAGTTATTTAACATGTTATTTGGGAAAATATGCAGATGTTTTTATACTATGTCAGTAACAGTTAATAAGAGAGAGGAAAACTATATTTACCGAACTATTTTTATGAGAACGTGTGACAGAAAAATGTCTTCAGGGCAAATTTTTGCCTTAAAAAAACCTTTAAAAAAAAACAATTTTAGAATCTTTACAGAAGGCAATCTATAGTATTGATTTTTGGGAATTTCACATCATGCACCTCAATCCCATTCATTTCCCATTCCTTCCATGTCTGCGCTCAACCTTGTAGACTCCCCCCAAAAAGAAAAGAAAAACAAAAAAATCAATTCACTGCTCTATCTTTCCTGCCTCTCCATCACGTGTTCATTTATCCCAAGTGGCCTTGGGAGCTGCAGTGTATCACAGAGTGTTGTCCAAAAGCTTTAATTGCAGATGCTGATTGCAATGGGTTATTGGTCTGGTTCAAGGCCTCTGGTTTTTGCTACACTATCAATACTGGACCCTCACCAAAACTTCTTTCGGATATCCTGCTGTTGCTCCAAGTCATGGAGATCCTGGGGCTATGGTTCCATAGGACCAGTCCCTTTACACATTCCAGCAGGTCACAGATGGGGTAGATGTTAGGGTATGTCAACTCAAAGCCCTGGATGTGGACTTGAGTGGTAGCTGAATTGGTCAGTCTGGGCTTCCACCGGAACCACTTTCCTCAGGCAAGGGTTGAGGACCAGCTCTCCTGCATGATGGTGAGGGATGGGACCAGCTCTCTCACATGCAGGGCCAGCCCTCCCGTTGTGGCAGCCAGTGAGGGGGTAGGCAGTTTTCCTAGGGCTGTAAAGGGTCCCAGAGCCATCTCTCTTGCACCCATGACACTTAGAACTGCTCTCCCTCTGAGGGCAGCTGGCAAGGAGTGCAATCAGCTCTCCCATCCCATCCCCTGCGACCCCCATGGTGGTAACAAGGACTACTGACATCTACACAGACCATGGCTGCAGTAGGGCCACGGACCTAGACATGGCTTTCAGCTGCAGCTCAGACCTAGACATCACTATGGCCTCAGGTAACAGTGTAGGCCATCCATATCAGCCTGTTCCTCACCTCCATCAAGTCTTCAGTTCCGCTTCTCTCCATAGTGCGCAAACCACGCTGCTTTTCCTTCTCTCCCATTTCTCCACCACATACCTGGTCATCGTAGTGGTGCCTGCCAGCCTGGGCCACTTGGTGCCAGGCAGCCAGTTGCTGTATTAAGTCTTACAAGCGAACAACCTATCTCCCTAGAACAGTGGTTCTCATGACCCTTTCTCGGGAGTCACATATCAGATATCCTGAATATCAGATATTTACATTGCAATGCATAACTAGCAAAATTATGGTTAGGAAGTAGCAACAAAAATAATTTTATAAAGTAGGAGTCAACATGAGGGCTGCAGCATTAGAAACGTTTAGAAACTCTGCACTCCTTAACTCTTGATCAGTTTGAATTTTAAAGTTTTAACTTTCAGTGTGATTGCATTTGCCTTTCTACTTTCACTGAGGCATTAGCCTTCCAGACTGTAAAAGCCTAAGTTTTTATGTTTTGCTGTAATCATTTCTTACTGATAAGCATTCTAAGAAAGAAAATGAGGTGATCCCCCCCCCCCTTTTTTTAAGCTACTGCTTGATGTTTTGATTCTTCTTTAGGAACTTACAATTAGTTTTTCTGGACCTCACTATATGCTATATAAATACTATAAAGTATAGTGTATAGTATATAGTATAGAAATAGTACTTTATACTAAAAAACATTATGGTCTCAGAGAAATTCATCTGGTAAAAGTTGAGTAAGCCTGTTCCATTCCAGGATTCAGGTACAGGTGAAGGGAGAGAACCAACTCTACATAGTTGTCCTTTGACCTCCAAACATGTGCTATGGCCCAAGTATGTGTATGTGTACACACCACGCGCGCACGCGCGCACACACACACACACACACACACACACACACACACACGTGCACACGTGCACACATGAAAACATTAACGTATGAAAGACATCAGTAAAGCAGTGCTGAATAGTTGCTTTTAGAATTAGGTCATGGTCTGAATTCTTGTTTTCCATCTGTTGTGACCTGTGTATTAATTCATCCTCCATAAAATTGAATAATGTTGAATACACGTGCCATTGATGACACTGGGACTCCATGAGATGTTCTTAAATAACGTACTTGTGAAATTCAGAAGTAGCCACTTTAACTTGAAGAAGACTAGTTATTTAGCACAGTAGTCAGAAAAAATGCCACTAACAATTTACATATAAAAGTTATATATCATATATATCTCAATTTTTTAGGCATGTACTTTATGCTTATTCACTACTCAGTAATATAGAGTCATTATTTAACATTTACATAGGAACTGGCTCAACAGTGGTCATTGCCCTCTTCTTTGTATAAACCAAACCTATGATCATGTGTTCTTTGACGGTGGATTTTCATCTTGATTTCTTTAAAAGCTAGATCCTTGTGAAGGAATATAAGTTTATAGTTGTTATAGATTTTTACGATTTCTCTCTAGACTTTTACATCTAGATGCAGCCTCTTTCATATTGAATTTTACAAAATTCCACTTGTTTTTATAGAAACCATGCTGGTAGCCTACTCATAGTTTATCTTTCGTACACAATATTTTGAATCATGTACTGTAATACCAAGGTTGACTGACACAACTCTAAGTGCTTGCAAAGCCCCTTATGAGTACATAGTAAACTAGTTAAGTAGTTGTCAGTTGAGAGAACTGGTGTAAAACTCTTGGATTTCCTGAAAAGTTAATTAAAACTGAGCTGCAAAGTATATGGAAGTGGAATATTTAGAGGCTTCTAGCAAGTGAACTTCACACAGGCAGGATCTGAACCCATATGTTGTCATAGCAACTCTTCTCCCAACTTCCTTCCCATTCATTTTTTACATACTAATTCCTTTACTACAGTTCATATGTATCTAAAATTTTCCAGCAGAATTGAGAACAGTGGCGTTTTGCTCGCTTTTTACTCTTAAGTTCTCTTTTATTATTTAGCATGGGAGATCCCTAAGAAGACTTCTTATTGCCTATTTGTCTAAATTCTTTTCTGTCTCTCACGCCCAAAAATCCAAATGAGAATAGTTAAATAAAAATTTGATATGTAAATCTCCTTTTGGTCATTTGTTGAAAAATAAATCAGCCAGTCAAAAATATGGTAAGGACATATAAAAACAAGGCATGACAGGGGGCACTGGAAATGAATATGCTTTCTAGGACTTACCAGCCAGTTATAGCACATGAATACAGATACCAGATTAGTAGGTCATTTAAGCTTCAAATATGTAGTATCCAGTGACACCTGCAGTTGTTCAAAGGTGTAAGTTGTATGTATTTAGTATGACAAGGAAAACTCAAGAGGGACCACTTGAACTGAGTTTGGAAGATGAAATAGAACCTTAACATATAAGTGACCACTTTGTACTAGGAGGTATCTTAGTGGTTTCTGTTGCTGTGAAGAGACACCATGATCACGGCAACTCTTATAAAGGAAAAACATTTAATTGGGATGGCTTACATTATCAGAGGTTTAGTCCATTATCATCATGATGTGACATGGTGGCGTGCAGGCAGACATGGTACTGGAGAAGAAGCTGAGAGTCCTACATCTTGATCTGCAGGCAACAGGAAGTGAGACAGTGGGCGTGACTTGAGCTTGTATGAGATCTCAAAGCCCACCCTCACAGTGACTGACACACTTGCTCCAAGGCCATACCTATTCCAAAAAAGCCATACACCCTAATAGTGCCACTTCCCATGAGCTTATGGGGGCCAATTAAATTAAAACTACCACAGGTGGTATTATACACAGACAATTTCGTAGATAAAGCACTTCCCACAAAACCATACTGTGTTAAAGCTAAGGAAAAGTTTCAACCACATTTTGAAAAGGAGGATATCATATTACCATCAAAGACTATATTCCCAATCTCTAGATTTAGGCTTATTTATTTAGCAAGTTAATTTTTATCAGGTAAATCTTATATGTGAAGTCTGAAAAGAATGTTTAAAAAGGATAGAGTTAATGGACAAGAAAGAACTATAATGCGTGACTCTATGAGCAAAACTGGAGAACTTGACAAAGTATTTAGATAAGTAAAAATCTCAGTAAAGTGATCAGCAAAGGACATGGAATATAAATTAGAAGGAATTTAAATTGTATCAAAAGGCTTCTATGCTTTGATGCTGTAATTTAACTCTAACATTAACAAGCATATAGCCCCAGTCAACTTCCACACCTTTCTAGTCTGCTTCTTCTTCTCGTAATAGTTTTGAACAGAGTACTTGTTCTTTAATAGTCTGACTAAGCTGGGCTTTTATGTTCATTGTCAAAATATATCATCTACAAAAATATTTTAAGGTTCATAATACCTTTCTGGAGATTACACACACACACACACACACACACACACACACACACGCACGCACGCACGCACGCACGCACGCACACACGCACGCATGCTCATGTGCATGTATGGTTCTGTGGCTTGAAACCATGGCCTAATTAAGGCATGCTAACTAAGCACACATTTTACTGCTGAGCTATACCTCTGACCCTGGGATTTTTTTTTTTTTTTTTTTTTTTCCCCAAGACAGGGTTTCTCTGTGAAACAGTCCTACCTATCCTGGAACTCAATCTGTAGATCAGGCTGGCCTCGAACTCACAGAGATCGAGTGCTGGGATTAAAGGCATGCGCCACTACTAGCCGGCTTGACTGACTCTCTCTCTCTCTCTTTTTTTTTTTTATTAGATTTATTTATTTTGTATACAGCATGTATGACTGCAGGTCAGAAGAGGGCACCAGATCTCATTACAGATGGTTGTGAGCCACCATGTGGTTGCTAGGAATTGAACTCAGGACCTTTGGAAGAGCAGTCGGTGCTCTTAACCTCTGAGCCATCTCTCCAGCCCCTGGGATGTTTTTTAATTGATCATGTTCTGTATTCAAGAAAGTAGCAGAAATTGATAATATATAATCAGTGTTGTATATTTTCAGTTTTATCTTTATAACCTAGTTTATTTTAATCACCATGTGTGTTGGAGTTGGATATATTTGAGTCCATAATAATATAATTGTTAAGACCCTCTATTTCAGAAGGTACCACTTATCTAACGTTGGTTATTAATTTACATCTGATAGCCTGAAGTAAGACACATTGTTGCACGAATCCTAAATGATCTTTTTTTTCCCTCTTTTTTCTTTTTTTTAAAATTTTATTTCAGGGCTGAGGACCGAACCCAGGGCCTTGTGCTTGCTAGGCAAGCGCTCTACCACTGAGCTAAATCCCCAATCCCCCTAAATGATCTTATAATAAAAACCTGGAGTCAGATATTGGGGCAAATGCTGAAAGATCAGAGAGACAAAGGAACAAGCCACAGCCACTTCTCACCTCGCCAACTCCACAAATACCCTGACTGAATGCCTCTGAGTCCTTAGCCAAAAGTTCCTATCTCCTCACGCCTTATACAACTTTCTCCACCCAGCCATATCACTTCCTGTCTTAACCTTCCTAATGCTGGGATTAATGGTGTGTGTGCTTCCCAGATACTAGTAGCAAAGGCATGAGATCTCAAGTGCTGGGATTAAAGGTGTGTGCCACCACTGCCTGGCTCTTTTAGACTGGACCAATCTCATGTAGCCCAGTGTGGCCTTGAACTCACAGAGATCCAAATGGATCTCTGCCTGTGCCTCCTGAGTGCTAGGATTAAAGATGTATGCCACCACTGCCTGACCTCTAGGTTTAACTCTATGGCTGGCTCTGTCCTCTGATCTTCAGGCAAATTTTATTTTTTTAGATTACAAATATCACCACATTTCCCCCTTTTTGTCTAAAATATTAAAAATATTGTAACTAATATAAGAAAAACTGTATACAATAAGTATAATAACTGTATATAATATATACAGTCAAGAATTACATTAACAATGTCCAGGCCATTAACATTTGACAAATTCAGAAAAAATACTCTATTATTTATCCTATTTTGATGAGGCCAAAATGTTGTACCTAATTCACTTTCTATCCTAACTTGTATTACCAACCCAAAACTATCTTTTGATGTCTTTCAAACTTATACACTGTACACCTCTTTAGTGAGTTTCTTTTCTGAATTTGTTATCAAGGAAAACTATAACTATCTAATCTTCAACTCCCTCAGAGACCCAAGAAGGAAATATTACCTAAGTAAGCAGGAAGTGCAGATAAGCAACTTCCAAAAAAAATGTGAGAAATGACAGAAACAGCTGGCTGCCTGGACAGTCACCCAAGGTTCCTCTTCAACATTGGGGCATCCATCTTCGGCCCACAGGCCTAGCACATCTGACAGACTCTTCTGGGAAGTAGGATATTCTGAAGGGCCTTCCTACCTTGTCTTGGCAAGATCTTAAATGCCCACATTTTATTGATAGTTTGATTTTCTGTGAATTTATTGTTTTAGCAGCTTACTACGTGATGTGTAACATTTCTTAGTAATATATAAAATTTATTTAGATGTACATTTCCTAAAGTTACAAATTTTTCACATTAAGTTCTAGTCCCATCCAATGTAACTATGATTAAATGTTAGATTATCATAGGAAGGCTCCAGTGTGCACACCCTTCACCTCCATCAGAATTCATGGGCTACATAAAAGCAGTAGCTGAGAAGACATGGGTATCATCCCTGTATTACTCTACCTTCTTTTAAAATAGCCTAAAAGCATAAAATCCATTGGTACTTTACAAAATTACCTATTTGTGGAAGCAACCATCCTTCTCAGAAGCTTTTTCCCTGGACCCCTAACTGAAGGAAGCCTGGAGGCCACCCTTTTTTAGCCCAGCCTTTCATTTCTAGTCCGTTGCTTCTGCTTGCCAAGACTCTTGTCAGAATCCAAGCATAGGAAGCATTTACAGCTAATTGGAGCAGGGTGCATAGCCCCTTAAAGTTTGTTGGAAATTTAGTGGCCTGCCCTTCTACTCACAGTTAAAGATGGATTTTTCAAGGGATGTAGCCACTTATTTTATAAGTCTAAAATACATTTTAAAAATTGCAGGCAAGCCTTTTTGATATTGGGATTACATAATCTAGTGAAAGTTAGTTTGAAGTTTCTAAGACTGAAGCTCCACTGCTAGATTAAGATGTAGGGAAACTGGAGAAACCTCACAACGTAAGACACAATTTTGTATTTTTACCTTCTGTAAGTGTAGGAGGAGCACAATAAGGTGCAGATTCTTGGAGATACAGTCTACAACACAGAATTTTCTAGTTTTACTGCTAGATGCAGAAAACATAAATAGCCACAAAAATGTTAATTGGGGAGAATATTAAAGATACATAGTCTCACTGATGCCATATTTTAGAGTTGAAAAATACTCATGACTCAGATTGGTGAAATAAATTGCCCAAAGGCCACAACTAGTTCACATTATACATGAAAGTTGAAACAGATAACAATAATATTAGCATATAAGAAATAGAAAAGAGAAAATGCCAGTGTCTGATCTGAATTTCTCTGAGTATTTAGGCTGCTTTTCATTGTTCTAAAAGTAGAGGGTAGTACTTGTGTTGGGTTAGGTTAAGTAGATGGCTCCTATTCTGTCTCATCCCAAATGCAAAAGCAACTTTTAGGCTTTGCATCCCTATCAGTAGGACTATCTCAGGCAGAGGAAACCATATTTTCTAGCTCTTTGCTGGAAATTCACCTCTTACCCAAAGTATACAATTGTGAAGTTTTTCTTCTCTTTATTATAATCTTATTATACATTATATGTAAGTCTAAGAATGTATCATTAAGTGAATGGAACAACAAAATGTAATAGAACCTGTGACTTTGTAGACAGGTTTTCAGAAATGTGCTTATGGTATTTTCCTATTGGAAGGTTATTTGTAAGCTGCAATCAAGAGATTGATGCTGTCAAACAATCAGAATTACATGAGACATCCTTCATCTTTTTTCCACCTACCTCTCTCCAGGACTCTTCCACATTCCTTATTCCCACATCTTCCTGCTCCTACCACTCTACAGTGCCCATCTTTTCTAAAATATCAGATTGCTTCTTATTTTGAGATATTTAGGGAGAAGTAAAAGTAAACTAAAACATAACCAACAATGCCAACTCAGAATCTTTTTAAAATTTATTTTGGGTTTTTTCCGGACAGGGTTTCTCTGTGTTGTTTTGGTGCCTGTCCTGGATCTTGCTATGTAGACCAGACTGGCCTCGAACTCACAGAGATCCTTCTGGCTCTGCCTCCTGAGTGCTGGGATTAAAGGTGTGTGCCACCACCTCTCGGCCAGAGTGTTATTTTAATATTGCTATGTCAGTAATGTTAAAGATTGATGTATGGACTTTCTCAATACTACAACCTACCTATCTCAGAAGTATTACATCTTACTAAATTTTTCTCTATAATGAAACCTCTGTCAGGCTAACTAAAAGTTCCCAATGAATGTTCTCTGTACAACTCACTAGCACCATTTGAGCATTCACATCCAAAAATCTGAAATCCAAAATCTAAGACTTTTTGAGTGCTGACATGATGGCATGATTCAGATGATTCTGTGTCCACTGGCCTTGTTTCATGCAAAGTAGGAATAGTCTGTAAAATTACCTTCTGGTTATGTCTATAAAGTATATGTGAGACATAAAAAAATTTATGTTTAGATTTGGGTCCCATTATATATGTGCACATAGTCCAAAACTGGACAAAATATGTGAATATGCAGTAGTCATTGGAAAAATAAGAACTTTGAAATGCTTCTGGTCTCAAACATTTTTATATACGAGAGATCCTCAACTTATTGTCACAATAATAGACTGATAGATTTTTGGTAAGGCACAGATCACCCTAAAATTCCAATAGATTGCAGTTATTTTGCAGGTTAGACGCTTGTCTATTGGCTATTAGGAAATGGAGCATTGTTCAGGTCACATGCCACTCAGATTAGAACAATGATGCCTTCAATGGCATCTAGCTGTTACCTCAAACCTTCTGAGTCTAGCTTGTGCATCCATGTTCACCATGGCAAGTACAAAGAGCCAGAGATTTCCATGATCTTTTCTATCAGCTGATTTCAGAAAGATATACCTCCACCTTCAGCCCATCCAAGCAAAGAAAAGAAATACTCCTTTTTTCATGAAACATGTATTCTGCAGTCTAAGATTTAATTTAATGTAGATTTTTACATATTCTTTAAGTGAAACTGTTATTTTATCATAAATCATCCTCACATATCTTTAAAAGCATAACACATATAGCAGTGGTGTATGAGGTAAATCTAAACACATATAATAGCCCAATGGCTTCTTCTTCAGAAGCCCATGTTTCATAATCATGTACAAATACTAATAATGTAAATCCTTTAGATTTGCCACACTCTTAAACATAAAACCAAACCTTTGTTTGCTGACTATACAGGCAGATTTTGAACTCTTGAAGAACATTTAAATGTGAAGAACATTGTTTCTAGAGGAAAAGCTTTTCTTGAAAGTTCTAGCCCTGAGAACTACAAGCTCCTTAAGAAGACAGACTCTGGAAGAATGTAAATGCCATAGTTTTGATACAGTACTAAAGAGCCCCAACTAGTCAGTTTGAGATAGTAAAGAATTGTTTGTTCTTTTACGAAACATTTATTAATCTATATTGTCATGGGCAGTTTACAAAGGCTAGGGGAATAGATAGGGTGTTTATATCAACAGAAAATCTTTAACCTCCTGTGTTAATAAACTGGAATTTATCTTAGACTCAACTTTTTTGTTTCTTCACTAAACAATTCTATTATCTTGAATTAGCAAGGAGGTTGGGGTGTGTGTGTTAAATACAGTGTATCTTTTCAAACCCTTTTGAATGCTTGAATCTCTTTAGAATATATATTAAGGGCTGGACAGTGGTGGCACACGCCTTTAATCCCAGCACTTGAGAGGCAGAGGTAGGCGGATCTCTGTGAGTTCGAGGCCAGCCAGGTCTACAGATCAAGTTCCAGGACAGGCTCCAAAGGTACACAGAAAAACCCTGTCTCGAAAAACAAAACCAAAAAAAAAAAAGAAAAAGAATATATATTAAGGAATACCACCCACTCTGTTCTTGAATACTACATACAAAGTCAGTTTATTTTCAGCTAATTTTTATTATTAGAAAATTATTTTTTTATATTTATTCAAAATTAAAATCTCCATTTCTGGAACTTTATACAATATTCATAGTATTCTTCCTTTGATGAGCCTTAAAAATGCTTATGGTAGTTACCAGGTTATCTCTAATCTCATCTCTTGTCCTATATAAGACAGAATTTCAAGCTGCCGCACCATGTGATCACTCTCCTCTTAGAATCTTCCTGATTGTAGTGTACTTTTAAGCATGTTATACTGTAATATCCACAAGAATGGTTGAAACATAGCGGAATTGTTTAGTTACAATGGTAAATTTGTTAGGGAAGTAATAGTTCTTAGAAAAGGCAAACTATAACTGTAATTTGAAATACAAGTAAGCTAAGGACAAAACATCAGGAACATTTAAATGAATGCTTAAAGCTTGAGCAAATGGAAAATGACATTCTTTGCCTTGAACAAGCAGGTAATAAAATAGAGAATGCAGAACAACCTTGAGTTAGCTAGAGTAGCTTTAAGTATTTGATACGTTACAACCCTAGGGATGGTTTAGGCTCCCATGACTACTTCAGAGCAGATTCTTGGTAGAATTACTTGCTGTGGCAGGAAGAGGAAACCTTAGTGGAGAAATGTTAAAGGTTGGCAGGACCTCTAAGAAGAGGCTGGTACTGCCCAGTAGTAACAGGTCTTTTCATTGAGTCAGGAGGGTGCAGACAAGGAGAAGTAAGAGAAGCAGGAAGGTACAGGCTTTGACAGGAGGCATTTTGGTGAGGTGTGAAACATAAAATTCAATCTTACTTTGTAGTAGAAAGTACAATGATGGCAAATTATTAAGAAGCCATTAAAAAAAAAGCTAATGTATGGAAGACCCAACTGTAAAGGTGGCATCCTAAGTGTCTCCTAAATAGTAAAATGTTAAATCTTTGTAACAGACCTTTGAGTTAGACACTTTTATTATCCTCATTTATGAATGAGAAAACTGACCTGTAGAGAAACAATTCGCTGAATGTCTCCTAGCTGGTAAAATAAAAGAGCTAACTTCTTCATAAAGATAGGCAGACTCCAAAATCTTCTCTCTTGTGTTGATTTACACCTGTAACCCAGCACGTGAGACGCTAAGGTAGGAGAATCATGAGTTCAAGGCCTACTGGGGTATCTAGTGAGATCTTGTCTCAAAAGTCAGTCTGTCCTCATAAACACTATATCTCATTGTACTATATACTATGATGATATATTTCAATCTATACTCATAAATAACTAATCTGTGCCCTTCTTTTTTTTGCATGGTGCCACATTTCCTACTCCCCTCAAGGAGCCAATGCCTTCCTGGCCTTTTCTTCTTCCCTACTATTAAAACCTACTCTGTGGAAAGAAGCTAATAAGCTCATTCATTCATTCACACCAAGGTATAAATGACTGATATGACTTGCTACAAAGTAATACTCCTTTAGGGTTGAGGTTTTTTAAGGGAGTGGGGTGGAAAATGTTAAGGGGCCATAAAACCTTAGCCCAGACCTTGAGGAAATGTAGGTATAATTTATAGATAGATAGATAGATAGATAGAGAGAGAGAGAGAGAGAGAGAGAGAGAGAGAGAGAGAGAGATATCGGTATGGGAGGGTGAGTACTTGGGTGAATTACTATCTATGCTGTTTTGAGTATACATTTGTGTGACTGACCCATGGTTTGTAGAATGATTGTACTAGAAATTAGGAACACAAAAGTCTGACTGAAAGAATAAAAAGAAATATTTTCACTATGTATTCAAATGTTTTAGGAAGTCTCTCTATATAATTTCCCTAATTCATTATCTGGTAGTTCTAGTATAATCCCAAGAAACAGACCCCATGAGATACCTTTGATTTGCTTACAATTATGAAGGAAATGAGGTGGGATAATTCGTGTATCTGCATTTGATCTAGGTAGTAGTGTTCTTTTGTTTTCTATAGACGTAATCACAGATAGATCTGTGATTTATCTTCTCTAGGAATCTTACAATACAGTAATATCACCTTAAACTTATCCTTGATACCTACTTCTTTCCTTATTCTTCATCAGTCAAATCGTGCATTTCCATTTCCTTCTTTATAAGATTTCATATGTATTCCAATTTGATTCAGTTCAGTAAACACAGAGTGCCAGATCTTAGTTCTGTCTTAAATGTCCCATCTTCTAGATGATACTATGACATGATACAAGCATGTGAGTGTTTAAGTATAGGGACTTGCTCTGCTGGAGAAGGTAAAGGCAATGCTGTTTGAACACAGTTTCCAAGTATGAAAAGGAGATTGACAAAATAATGGCAGGGATCAAAATAGTCCAACCTGAGGCAAACCAAATACAGAAGTATGGAAACACAGTGTGGGCCTGGTATTTCTGAAATGTATGAGACTTCATCAAAGAGTGTGGGAAGATCTGCTTTGCTGATTTTCGTCGTTAGGAGTGTCATATGCCTAGAGAATCAACCAATTTCTGTCCATCTCTGTGATTATGTGACACCTAGCCTTTTATCAGAACCTTGCTGAGCACTTGTGTGCCACTCATTGCAACTTTAGAGTGTCTATGGAGTTTGTGTCTTCAGTTTTCTGTGACAGCTGTTAGTCTTCTCCGAGAGTGATAGGGAGGAAGAGTGACAGCTCTCAGTCAGAGATGAATTGCTCATCCTCAGTCGTGTTGAGGATCTGGAACTAAGACAGTAACACAGAAATGGCACTAGTACCTTGTTGGTCCACAGCAGATAACTAGGTTCAGTCAGTAGGCTTTGCTGCTGCCGCCTGTACAATAGTATGGCATTGGGGAGACATCAAACAGTAGAAGAGAATTGGAAGGGAAATCCTCCTTTTCATCTGTGAAAAGTTTACTTGAAATTTCACCATGCAAAAAACATTACAGAGAAGTGTTTGTTCCGTTTCTTCTGTTCATCATGTCATTGGAAAGCAGAAGGAAAACTACATGGAAAATGAGTGCATTGTTCTAAGGGGAAGTTACAGGGAGGATACTGTCAAAACAAAGTTATTTTTATGTTAATATACTTGTACCTTCTTTTTTTAGGATGCTGGGCAGTTTTATGCAAAATATAAGGAGACAAAATTGAAAGAAAAAGAAGACGCGCTGGCTAGAATTGAAATTGAAACACTTCAAAGTAAGTTTTAAATATTGTTTACTTTATTAATAATGTCATATAAAACTAAACTAAATTCAAATTTTCCTTTAAATTTAACACTAGTTGAATTTTCTGTGTTTTCTTTGCCATTTTCCAATTGAGTCACTTGTATTACTGTATTACACATGGAAAATACTGCTGTTGAGCCATACAAAGTCCAGTATTAGGAAAGAAAAATCAACCTGGGGTCATACAGCTCTTCAAGTTGGGATCATTCAAAATCTGCAGAAACCAATTATCTTTTGGTACTAAGATTATAATTAGTATTTAATACCATGAATAACCAACTACTATATGTTAATATAGTGCTATAGCTGTAAGTAAACCTGGAAAAAATTTATTTTTGTTTTGAAAGCCTTTGCTTCTTTTGTAATATTGTTATGTAATACAAACAACCTTAAATAAGTTATCAGAATATTGGAAAGAAGTCAATCATGGGGACTCCCACCTGTAACCCCAGAACCTGGAAAGTTGAGACAGAAGGCATACTTCTTGAAGGCCATGGACCACATGTTGAGTACCAGGCCAGCCAAAGCTTCACAGCAAGATCCTACCTCAAAGAAATAGAAACATCTGGAGACATGGCTCAGGCTATGAGCACTGGCTGACCTGACAGTGGACCCCGGTTCTATTCCCAGCACCACATGGCAGCTCAGAGTCATCTGTAACCTCCTTTCCAGGGAGTCTGAATCTGATGTCCTGTTCTGGCATTCGTGGGTACCATGCACACAAGTGGTGCACAGCTGTACATGCAAGAAAAGGACCTATATGCATAAAATAAAAATAAATAAGGTTTTAAATTTTTAAAATACAAGAAAGAAAATACAGGAATGTTCCATGGAACACAGAGATGTTTCTTGACTTTATGTCCATCTGTCCTACATGTACACTGTCTGCACATACTGGTTATTTTATTCACAACAGTTACTACCGCTCAGCAGAATGTATTGATTTTGTTTATATCTACTTTCTCCCAGTAGATAGAAACCCTATGAAAGTTAGGACTTTATTTTGTTCACTGTTGTGTCTTCAAGACAGGTATTTTTAGGGGAAGTTTTTCTGTCACAATTGTTCTTGTGTCTGGGCAGCTTTAGAAGAGGAATTGTTTCTTTTTCACTTTGTGTGTGCAGCAGTGAACAGTGTCCTGGCACACAGTAAGTGCTCAGTACGTAAATGGTGAGTGGATAAACAGAGGAATGTATGTAATTCTATGAATAGTAGTGAATGCCAGCCGAGCTGCTCTCTGTACAGTGCCCTGTCTCAAGGAGCATGTAATTCAATTAAAATACTCTAACAACTACAAAATGATACTTAAATCTGTACAATTATCTGAAGTAGATGCCTATAAGAAGAATTGAGATGATAGAAGATTGTGAAGGAAGGTTGCTAACTGTGTTGGGCAGTAAAAGTAGGCAAATGAAACTTTAAATGTAATTTTCATAAAATTGTTACTTTTAAAGTTACTCTTTTTAAGCCTTTTAAGTGAGTCAGAAGGAAAATGAATCTATAGGAAAATCTTAAAAGTACCCCCATTTACCTATTAAAACAATAGGAATTCACTACATTTCACTGCTTTCTACTTAGCTTATCATTTTTATCTAATTTTTATAACAAATCAACTTACTGGTAAAATTTTAGAGTATATATTAGAATTATCTGATAATAGCAGATTAAGAATGTATACTGCCCTTATGAAAATTGTAGTTAAACATGAAATGTTTATCACAATGTGAAATCTACATTGGAGGTTTGTAGCCATTTTTCAAAATTTGTTTAAAGATTTTTTAAAAATTCTGTTCTGTTAAAATTCTCAGGTTTAAAAATTCTTTTTTCTTTTGTTACTTAATAAAAAATCTAAAATAAATACAAAATTTTAAATAGACAAGCATCTGGAATGTCTGTCTTTTTTAGTCAAGATATGTAATAAACAGCCTTGTAAAACTCATAGCAATCCATCACTAGCCCATTGCTCATAGGAGGCTTGTGTTATAAAACCATCTTGTGTTCTCAAATCAGTGGTATATTGGAAAAGGTGAGAGTATCAGTGTTAAGAATAGTAAAGAGCAATTGTACTCACTGTTAGCAGAGTCAGAAACTGTTGTGTATTTTAAAATATAGTTTAAAGGTTACATACAAGGAATCCTTTTGTTTGTTTGTTTGTTTGTTTGGTTGGTTGGTTGGTATGGTTTTTCCAGACAGGTTTTCCCTGTGTATCCCTGGCTATCCTGGATCTCACTCTGTAGACCAGGATGGCCTTGAACTCACAGAGATCTGTCTGCCTCTGCCCCAGAGTACTAGAATTAAAGGTGTGTGCCACCACACCCGGCTTCCAGGAATCTTTAATTTTGTCAACTTCATTACCATTTTTCTGCATGTGTAGTTTAGAAAAGAACAGGCTTCTAAGAAATAACAACCAAACCTGATATAATAAAATATAACAACACACAGCAAAAACTTTCATATCAAAGTTGGACAGGGCAATTCAACAAAAGGAAAAGATTCCCAAGATCATGCCAAGAGTGAGAGACCTACTCTTTCTAACAGTCAGGAGTCCCATAAAAATACTAAGCTAATAGCTACAATATATATGCAAAGGGCCTCGTGCAGACCCATGTAGGCCTTGCTTCAATCTCTGTGAGCTCATATGTGCCTTGCTTATTTGATTCAGAAGTGTTCTCCTGGTGTCCTCTATCCCCTCAGGCTTGTGTCTTTCTGCCTCATCTTCCTTGGGATCCCATGAGCTCTGAGGGGAAGGAATTCATGGGGAACTCCCATTTAGACTCTCCTCACAATGTCTGGCTGTGGGTCTCTGTATTTGTTCCCATCTGCTAGAGGAAGCCTCTCTGATGATAGCAGATATTATTAGGAATTATTTTATTCATATTTGTGGGTTTTGTTATTATCGTTGTTTTATGACCAGTTGTGTTTGGTTTTACCCTGTGTCTTGGGACTATCTAGTCTCTGGTTCTTGGTTACCCAAGCAGTGTCGGGTCTGGGTTCCTTCTAGTGGAGTGAGCCTTAAGTCAAATCAGACAATGGTTGGCTACTCCCACAAGTTCTGTACCACCATTGCTCTAGCATATTTTTCAGGCTGGACAGATTGTAGTTGAAAAGTTTTGTGGCTGGGTTGGTGTCCATGTTTCTCTTTTGGTAGCCTGCAAATCTTGAGATAATTCTTAAATATTTTATTATTTTTAATAGTGTATATGTATATTTGTCATATGTGAGTACAGGTGCCCATAGAGGCCAGAAGTGTTCGATTGCCCCTAGAGCTGCAGTTACAAGCAGTCTTGAACTACCACATGGTTCTGGGAATCAAACTCAGGTCCTTTAAGAGAGCAGTAGTTGCTCTTAACTGCTGAGACATCTCTGTAGCCTTACAATCATAATTTAATGAAAACTTCAGTAAGATTCACAAAGCAGCATCAAGATACTATATGTTTTTATATTAACTCACAATTTTTCTCAATAAACCTCACAATACTGGTAAAAAGAAAAATCTTAGATTGAGTGAAGTATAATTGATGCTATTACCTCTAAAATTCTTGTGCATGTACCTATACTAACTTTGTAGGTTTTATTGAATCACAATTATGGAGAGATATTGAGAGTACTTGGCAAATAGGAATCTTTGGGTCATTTAGGCATATTTTCTAGACATTTAGTTTTGAAAATACATACTTTTTCATTTATTAGATTTTGCCAAGTGCAAAATGTTGGATGGTGCAAACTCAAATTATTTTAAAAGCACAGAATTTAATGAATATTTACTAAGCTATTGTTTATTGGCTTTAGAAGCCTGAATTTACAAATAGATTAATGTTGTAAAGTCTTGTCCATTACTTCTGTAGTTTTCTCATAAGATATGTCAACATACCTTCACATGTATGTACTTGTTTTTCCTGTGATGTTGCTTCTCTTCATTGGTTTTCACTGCACTCCCTCTCTCCTTCATCTCATCCCCTCCATGCCTTCCTATAGTCATCCATATTATAGAATATCCACTCTCATATAATAATTAGATATGTGTGTGTAGACTTGTATAAACATAAGGATATATAGAAGCATGATTTTGCTTTAAAATATGGAATCATCCTTTTCTGATCTTTCTTTTGCTACTTAAATTCATTGAAATACCCATGAAATTATTACTGTAGCTCTGCTTCAGTGATGATTTATTATTTCTCCATATAGATGAGTCATCAGTAATTATGTAGTCATCTCTCTTACGAGGCATTTACTGTTAACTCTTATCTCTATAAACAGTAAATTGTCTCACACATACACATATAAGCATGTACATATTTATATGGATACATGCACTTATATTCAAATTCTTTTATGCTCATAAAAGGTTTATATATTTAATTTTAATAGATCTTCTTAGACTACTTTCCCACAAGATTATAATAGAATAATTCCTGATTTAGAGAGAGCCCTTCTCCTGCCAGAAGTATATCCTATTAGTTTTTTAATTTGTACTCTCATATTAGTTTTTAAATCACACATGATATTATTTGAATTTTCATTTCTTTAACCTGAGAATGTAGGCTTCTTCCCCCCCCCCCCCCATTTTTTTAAAAAAAATAAATGTATTTATTTTATATCCCGGCCACAGTATCCCCTCCCTCCATCTCCCCAGGGCCTTCCCCCCAATCCTCTTTCTGTTCCCAACCTCAATCCACGCCTCCTCCATTTCTGTTTAGGAAAGGGCATGTCTCCCATCAGTATCAACAAAACATGGCATATCAAGTTGCAGTAAGACTAAGCACCTTCCCATGTATTAAGGCTGGGCAGGGCAACAAATGTGAGGAGTAGAGTCTTAAAAGCCAGTAAAAGAGTCAGAGACAGCCCCTTTTCCCACTGTCAGGAGTCCCACAAGAGGACCAAGCTACACAACTATAACATATGTGTAGAGTGCCTACATAAGTCCCATGCAAGCTCCCTGGTTGTCGATTCAGGCTCTATAAGCTGTGATGAGCCCAGGTTAGTTGATTCTGTGAGTTTTCTTGTGGTGTCCTCGACCCCACTGGCTCTTACAATCTTTTCTCCTCCTCTTCTACAGGATTTCCGAAAATATTCCTAATGTTTGGTTGTAGGTCTGGATCTGTTTCTATCAGTTGCTGGATGAAGCCTCTGAATTACAGTTGGGCTAGGCACCAATCTGGTCATAGGAGATGGCCAGTTCAGGCTATGTATCTGCTATTGCTAGGAGTCTAAGTCTTCTTGTAGATTCCTGGGAGATGCCCTTGCATTAGGTTTTTACCTGACCCCGAAATACCCCCCTTTCCAGTAGTCTCTTTCAGTACTCTCCCCGCTTTGTCCCCACCCCAACCTGATCTCTCATGTTCCCCTCCTCACCTGTCCTCAGTCCACTCATGAAATCTCTTCTGTTCCCCCCTTCCCAGGGAGATCTGGTGTCCCCCAAAATAGGTTTCTTTTCTTGTTTTGTGGCCTTGTGGATTTATTTATTTGGATTGCCTAGTCATGACCTTTACTAACTTTTCTGTTGGGTTGCCCATCTTATTTATAAAATTAATCACTTTCTGTAATCTCTTTATCAATTTTCTGTTTGTCCTCTGAGTTGAAGATACTGTTCCCAAATTTGTTGTCTCTTGGTGTTTATGCTGTCCTTGTGTTTATTATAGAATTTGCATTTGTGACTTAAGTTAAGATTTCCTCTTCCTTTATATAGCACATGATTTTTAAGTTAATTTTTAGAATTCCATTTTAAAAAATCTCTTCTTTTCCCCAGATGGAATTTATTTTTGTATTTTATTTTGTATATGGTTAGCAGATTGTGTCTAATTTTCTTTCAAATGAATATTTAGTTTTGTTGGCATCCATTGTTAAGTCATTTTCCCCTCTGAGAGGTTTATGGATTATCTGTTTTCTTCTAGAAATTTGATGTGTTTTTTTTCACAGTAGCATTATACTATTCACATGCACATACACATATTGGATAGTAAAAATGTGATTGTGAGGCTAGGGGAGTTTGCTGATGGAAAAGGAGCAGCTTCTCAGTGTTGTCACTGATGAGAGGGAAGAATGCTGTCCATTGCAGCCAGGCATTGTTTGAAGGCAAGCGAGACAGTTTCATCATTGAAGAAGCATCATAGGGTGTGCTGACACAAACTGAGATAGCTGTGATGTTGCTTGTTGATCTCTGCAACCACCTTAGTATTTGTATTGTTGGAAATATCTTTTTTTTTTTTTTTTTTGAGACAGGTCTCTGTGTAGCTCTGGTGAACTCACTATGTAAACCAGGCTGACCTTGAATTTACAGAGAACTGCCTGCCTCTGCCTCCTAAATAATGTGTTTAAAAGTGTGTGCCACCATGATTAGCCTTGGAAATATTTTTGTGCAACATTTGACTGATGCTCCCAGATCAGGTTTTCTTTTTAGAATATTGAAAATACAAATATATACCATTAATGGTGTATATAGCTATTATGAAATAAGGTTATGACTAAGAAACTAAGGGTAGCAGAGGTGGCTCAATGGTTAAGAACTCGGTGGTGGCGCTCGCCTTTAAATCCCGGCACTCGGGAGACAGAGGTAAGCGGATCTCTGAGTTCGAGGCCAGCCTGTTCTACAGAATGAATTCCAGGACAGACAGAGCTACACAGAGAAGCCCTGTCTTGAAAAAACAAAACAAAACAAAAAAAAGTATTCCCTGCTCTTTCAGAGGACCCAGGCTTCAATTCCCAGCACCCAAGTTGGATGAGTCACCAGCTGGCTGACCAGCTGCCTGTAACTCCAGCTTCAGGGCATCTGACACCTTCTCCTGGCCTCCGTGAACGCTTGGCATATATGTAGCACACATTCACATAGACACATACATATATACATAAATAAAAATAAATCATTAAAAAATTAAGACTCTAAATTAAAGCTCTTTCCATGTCCTAAATGAAATGTTTTAATGAAAGGTACTTTGAAGACTAAAGGTATATACAAACAGATAGTGTGATCCTGTCATAATCACATTGACAGCATCTGAGCTTGTTATTAAATAATTATCAATGCTCAATAGAGCTTGTAGCTATTTACGACAAAGCAATTCTGTCTTGATAAAATAACATTGTTATATGTTCTTCAAAGATTTAGTCTATGAATACAATGTTAGAATATTTTTCATTTCTTTTAATTGTGTACAGATCTCAACTGGTTCTTTTAAATATTCTTTTTAGAACAGAAGAAAGTTAAAGTTAAAAAACCGAAACCAGAATTTCCTGTATATATGCCGTTAGAAAATACATATATTCAGTCTTATGATCATGGAACTTCTATTGAAGAAATAGAGGAGCAAATGGATGATTGGCTGGAAAACAGGAGCAGAACACAGAAAAAACAGGTAATTAAACTTTCTAAAGTTGATTTGAAAAGCAGCTGGATGGGCTCAAATTCAGAGCCCAGGCAAGCACAATCATTGAGATAAAGCTTTGCCCTGCGGATGTTTGATGGTTGGTTTGTGTGTTTGTTGTTATTGTAAAAGTTGGGCCAACTGTGTAGTCCAGGCTAGCCCAAAACCTATTATCCTTTTGCCTCTACTTCCCACATTCTGAGATTGCAGACTAACACCATTTCTCTATGTGTAAGTAAATGTTTGCACTGGTTTTAACTGAATAAGAAAACTAAAGTACATTCACTGTTGTTCAGTGAGCTGTTCTGGAGGGAACCTGTTAACTATTGCTAACCTAAAGGACTAGAATACTGGCCAGCAAGAGAACTCAGAAGGTAAAGGCACTTGCCACCAAACCTGATGGTCCAGGTTCAATCTTTGCAAAGCACATGATGGAAGTAGAAAACCAAGTCCCACAAATTGTCCTTTGTCCTGTGAAGGGATTTTATTTTTGTGGAGTAAGTTTGGAACCTTTCCTTCCCTTTTCTATTCTATGGAATCATTTTACGAGCACTGGCATTAATTTGTCTTGAAAAGTCTGGAAAACTCTGCAGTGAATCCATCCAGCTTGATTTATTCTGTTAGGAGACCTCATTATTGCTTAGTCTCATTGCATGCTACTTGCCTGTTTAAGTGGGTTACATCTTCTTGCTTTAAATTTAAGAAGGTCGTATGTGTCTGGAAATTTGTCTCAGTTATTCTAGACTTCCTATTTTATTGGAATATAACTGTGCAGACTATTTCTTTTTTTTTTGAAATATTTTTATTTATTTTTTAATTTTTATTTTATGTGCATTGGTGTTCTGTATGCATGCATGTCTCTGTGAGGGTGTTGGGTCCCCTGGAACTGGAGTTATAGACAGTTTGTGAGCTGCCATATGGGTTCTGGGAATTGAACCAGAGTTCTCTGGAAGAGCAGCCAGTGCTCTTAACTGCTGATCCATCTCTCCAGACCTACAGAATATTTCTTAATGATCCTCTGGATTTCAGTGGTATCTGTTATAATAGCTCCTATTTCTTCCTAGTTTTACTGATTTGGGTCTTCTCTTTTTCCTTTGGTTAGTTTGGCCAAGTTTGTTAGTTTTATCTTTTCCATAAGCCAAACCTTTGTTTCATTGATCCATTGTATTATTTTAGTGTCTCTTTCATTGAGTTCAGCTCTGATCTTTTTTTTTTCCTTCTTTCTTTTACTGGTTTTAGTTTATTTTACTTGAGACACCTTACTATGTTATTTATTTGAGAGCACTCTGTTTTAATACATTTGCTATATCTCACAGGTTCTTTTACATTGTTTCAATTTTCATTTAATTATAAGAATTTTCCTCCTGATTTCTTCAATGGCCTACTTTCATTCAAATATATTGTTCAGGCTCCATGTGTTTACATGATCTCTGTGTGTAGTTCTTCTTGCTATTATTTTTAGCCTGGTTGCATTATAATCTGATAAGATACAATAAATTACTTCAGTTTTTAAAGATTGTTAAGAATTGCTTTATGATCTAAAATATGCACTGTTTTGGGGAAAGAACCATGTGCTAATAAAGAGTGTATGTACTTGGAGCTGGGACAGAATATTCTATCGGTGTTTATTGGTTTTTATCTGTAGTGTAACATAGTTGATGTCTCTTGTTTTTTTTTTTTTGTTGTTTGTTTTTTAAAATTATTTATTTTTTATTTTATTTTATGTGCTTTGGTGGTTTGCCATGGGTGTCAGGTCCCCTGGAATTGGAGTTACAGACAGTTGTGAGCTGCTATGTGGATGCTGGGACTTGAACTTGGGTATTCTAGATGAGCAATCAGTGCTCTGAACCGCTGAGCCAGCCATCTCTCCAGCCCCTTGTTCTGTTTTTTGGTCTGAATGGTCACTGATGAGAGTAAAGTCTTCCACCATTGTTGATTCAGTCTGTTTCTTGCTTTATGTCCAGCAGAGTTTTATAAAGGGTGTTGCAAGTTCAATGTATATATGTCTATAATCATTATGTCTTCTGATGAGTATTACATGAATATGTGATACTTTCTTTTTTCTCTTATAATTTTGTCTTAAAGTCTGTCCTATTAGATATGAGTGTAACTACACTGTCTGGCTTTAGGGTTCTACTTGCCTAAAATATTATTTATCATTGCTTCACTTCCAGCTTTTACTGGTGAGGCAGGCTTCCTGAATGCAGCACATTGTTGAATCTTTGTTTAAATGTAGTCACTTTGCGTCTTCTACTTGGAGAATTAAAACTGTTTACATTTAACATTATGTTAAAATGAATGGTTTATGGCTTCCTGTGTTGACAGTATTTGATTCCCCCCTTCTTTCACACATTTTATGATTGTATGTATTCTTCCTCATCTAGTTGGTCCTTTGATGGAGTCTCTGGGATCTGCCATGTTCTGTTCATTCTTACTTTTTTATTAACTGTCTGAAGGTTATAACTAATCAGCCTTAACTTCAAGCCCTGCCTGATGCTTTTTCTTCTGTTTCATCTAGTCTGTTGGTGAGGGACGCTCTGAACTGTGTGTGTGTGTGTGTGTGTGTGTGTGTGTGTGTGTGTGTGTGTGTGTGTGTGTTTGTGTGTGTGTTTTAATCTCATCTGTTGAGTTTTTTATTTCCAAGATTTCTGTTTCATCTTATTCCAAATCTCTATTTCTCTTTATTGAGTGTCTCACTCATGTCCTATATTTCTAAATTCATTCAGCTATTTATTTGTATATTCTTGGCATTCATTCATTTTCATAAAACCCACTCCTTTAAGGGCTGAGAGAATCTGAAAGGTCAAGTTTCTCCTAAGTGTGGGGTCCACAACACTGATGCTGTTTCTCCCTGCAGTTGTTACAGGGTGAATATACAAGAACAGAACATCAATTTTGCCCAGTTGAGTCCAGTTTGTCAGCTGGGGGCTTTTACCTCCCCTCTTCTTTCAGTTTCAGCATCCCAAAGTTTGAGTGTAGTGAGGCCCTGGCTAGAATAAGGCACAGTTTCTCTCAGCTGGATGGAAATGTAGGCAGTGACAAGGCACACACTCAGCACACTTGAGACGCCAGGTTTGGTTGCCCTACAGAAGAAGAGAACAAGGACAACAAAAACAAAGTCAGTCAGAAATAAAGAAAAACCGAAAAACAAATAAGTGAAAACATAAGCAAATGAAATAAAGAAACAAAGTCGAAACCAGCATCATATAACAGAAAAGGGTGCAGAATTAATACAGAATAACCTAGTTGTTATAATGAATGTAAGAATAATTTTTTTTTATAAAAGAAGAAATGAAAGTATAGCTCAGTGGTAGATTCCTTGTCTAGCTTATACAAGGCCCTGAATCCTATTCCTGGCACTTTAATCAATCAGTAAATACAATTTTAAAAGGAAGAAAAAGTATGATAAAAAGAGGTAAAGGGGAAGAGGAAGAAGAAAAATGAAGTAAAAAGGGAAATAAAGTGGAGGAATATTATAGAGAAAAACATTTTTTCTGTTGAAATGTTTAAAAAGTTATAACTGGGCTGGGTATCGTGGCACACATCTTTAATCCCTGCATTTAGGCAGAGGCAGGAAGACATCTATGACTTCTAGCACAACCAGAGCTACACAGTGAGACTCTGTCTTGAAAAAAAGAAAACGGAAAACTCAAAATTAGAGATGGGGATATATTAGTGGTAGAGAGAGCATTTGTCTGGCATGTGTAAGCCAAATAATAATAAAATTTAAAATAAATAAAGAAAAGTGAGAGATAAATCATCATAGTATTGAAGGATATGATGGGGATGACAAGTTCCTCTGTGTGGGAGGTGTAGCTGCGAGATGTTACACAGTCTTCCTAAGGAGAGGCCCATACATGTCTTTTCTCCCAGACAGGGCACTGATGGCAGACCAAAGAACTCATCTTGGAACTGTGTATAGGAGCATAGTTGACTCAAAGAAAAAAATACTACCAAACAGGTGATAACTTACAAAAGCTATATCCTTATAATGCCCTACCTGCCTGGATGCTGCTCTGAATTTCTTCTCCCCAGTAGTTTTCACTGCCTTCTGAGTTACAGCTTTCAGTCCTTTAAGTTCAGGTTCCTGAGTGGAACTTTAGTGATCTTATGAGTCTTTCCTGAGTCTTAGGAGTTTTCCCTTCAGAAGGGAATGTTTTAATCCAGGGAGGATACCTATATTACTGGCTAGAATATTGTCTCTGCCTGCCTCTGTTTTTGTTTTATTGTTGTTGTGTTTTGTTTGAATTTTTGGTTAGAGAAAGGCCTTGACCTTCTGGTCCTCCTACCTCTACTTCTTGTGTGCTACTATGCCTAGTTTTATGCAATGTTGGGGATAGAACTTGGGACTTTGTCCATGCTAGATAAACACTGTACCAACTGAACTTCATTTCCAACCCATTATTGGCATTTTTTTTTTCTGAATAGTTTAAGGGAGTGTTAACTATGATTAGGCTGTATTGTCCCTATTGGCATTTAATATTTGTACTCACAGGGATGTGATTCGTCAGGGCCATGACAAGTCCTCCTCACCAGTGGAGTTTTCACAGACTATGGAAAGCCTTGGGCAGCATATCCCTAAGTTTTCAGCCTGCATGACCTGTCAGAGCTACAGCAATCCCTTCTTATCAATTGTTGTATTTTAAAAATGGCGGAAAGGAGTCACACAGTACAAGAGGGCCCACGTGGGAGATTTATTGAGGAGAGGGGAGTTAAGGAGGCAGAGATTGGTTCCTTAGGAGGAGAGAGAAGGAAGAGAAAGAGACAGAAGGTGGGCAAGGCCTGCCTTTTATAAGGAAACATAGCAAATGTCCACAATGGGTGCTCTTCGTGGCTGCCACTGAGGATCTCTCCTGTCAGGACGCTAAGGGCAGGCCAGTACAGATACCTAAATGCTGACATGGACTAAGAAGTCCCATTGGCACAAGGGTAATGCCAAGCTAGGTCTCCCTCGAAATACTCCACTCAATGTATTAGTCAGGGTTTGCTAGTGGAACAAAACTGATAGAATGAATCCATATATGTATATAAAAGGAATTTATTAGAATGGCTTACAGGCTGTGGTCCAGCTGGTCCAGCAATGGGTATCTACCAATGGGAGGTCTGAGAATCCAGTAGTTATTCAGTCCATGAGGCTGGATATCTCCTCTGGTCTTCAGTATATGCTGGAATCCTGAAGTAGGCTCTTATGTCAGTGAAGGAATGAACTTGGCAGTGAGAACAAGGGCAAGCAGGCAAAGAGCAAGGGGTTCCTTATTCCATGTCCTTTATGTAGGCTGCCAGCAGAAGGTGTGACCAGATTTAAGGTGAATCTTGCCACTTCAAGAGATCTGGATTAAAGATGGGTCTTTCCACTGCCGATGATTTAATTAAGAAAAATCTCTCGCAGGTATACCCAGCCACTGGGATTTTAGTTCATTCCAGATGTAGTTAAGTCGACAACCAAGAGTAGCCATCATACTTTGGGAACAGTAAATGTCTGGGGCAAGGGACAATCAGTTCAGGGATGGCAGCTAAGAAATTTCCTAATTCAGCCTCTCCAGTTTTCAGCCTTGCTCCTGGCAAAACCAACCACCAAAGATCCATGCTACTTCTTCCATAGTGGATGCTCCCTGACCATTGTACCTTTCACTCTTTTTCCCATTACAGCCCTTGCTCCTTGTTGTGTAAATTTTAGGTTTGTGTCAGACAGTCCCCAAGCCATGACTATCCCATGCCACTCTGTTTACCAGCCAATTCCAGGATATCCAATAGAACCCTGAATTGTGGTGTTCTGTGTTGTCTCATTTCCAGGGGAAGTGAGTCTCTAACAATAGAGCCCCCTCTTTCTTTAATGACTTATTATTTTTATCTTATGTGCATTGAGGTTTGGATTGCATGAATGTCTGTGTGAGGGCATAGGGCATGGCAGAACTGGAGTAACACAGCTGTGAGCTGCCATGTGGTGCTGGGAATTGAACCTGGGTCCTCTGGAAGAGTAGCCAGTGCTCTTAACCACTGAGCCATCATCTTTTCAGCCCCAATAGGTCCCTTCTTATGATGGCTTCCTGGTTGTAGCACTCTTGAGAGTTTGCTGTGTGGTCTAAATAATTTTTCTCTAAAACTGATTTTGTAGGAGGAGTCACTTTCAGATCATTCCTGGATCTGGGTTTAAAGCATTAAGAGCCATGGGCTTCTCCCAAGACTACTGTTGGATTTGTTTGTACTTTTTGGCTTACTCTATGCCTTCAGCGTGGTGTTCTCTATCTCAAGTTGTCATTTTCTTAAAAAAAAAAAAAATCTGCTGGAACTTTGGTTGGAACCGCATTGGGGAAGAATCATTGTCTAAACAATATTAGGTTTTCAAATTCACAAATATGGTATTGTTCATGTTCTATTTAAGTCTTTGTTCAGGAATATCTTTCATTAAGTTTATACCCGAATATGAATCATCCGAATGTTGTAAGTGGTTTTGAAATTTAGTTTCTTACCGTCCTTTGCTAAGTTCTATATACTGCTATATGCTAATTTTATATACTGATTTTTGTCCTTCATACTTGCTAGTCTTAGTAGCTTGTGGGTGTGTGTGCATTCAGAATTTTCTATATGGATTATTATATTATTTATATAGAGAGCTGTTATTTTTACTATTACTTCCCAGTTTGGAGACTCTATATGGCTTTTTGTTGCCTTTAATCAAATATTTATTTGAAATGATTAAAGAAACATGCCTGCCTGTCTTTTTTCCTTCCTTTCGTTTTTTAAAATAGGGTCTTACTATATACCTCAGTCTGGCTGGCTTTGAATTCATTGTGGTCCTCCTGCTTCAGCCTCCTGAGTGCTTAGATTATGTGGTGGTTTGAAACAAAATGACTCACAACAGAAGTGGCACTGTTAGGAGGTGTGGCTTTGTTGAAATAGGTATGGCCTTGTTAGAGGAAGTATGTCACTGCAGAGGCAGGTTGTTAGGTCTCATATATGCTCAAGCCATGCCCAGTGTCTCAGACCACTTCCTGTTGCTTGTGAGTCAAAATGTAAGAACTCTTAGCTCCTTCTCCAGCACCGTGTCTGCCTGCATGCTGCCATGCTTCCCACCATGATGATAATGGACTAAACCTCTGAACTGTAATCAAGCCACCACAATTAAATGTTCTCTTTATAAGAGTTGCCATGATCATGGTATCTCCTCATAGCAATAGAAACCCTAACTGAGACAGATTATACACATAAGCCACCATGATCATTCTTTGGGGTCAGTGTTGTAGTTTAGTTAAAAATGGCTGAAGGGCAGCCTTGGTGGGTTGGAGCCAAGGGGCACCAGAAAGTCTTATCATGCAACAGAATTCATGTGGGAGGTTAATTGGGGGGTAAGGAAGGGGTGGGAGAAGGGGGCACAGAGGCAGCCTCTAGAGATGAGAAGCAGCAGGAAGACAGATGGGAAATGGGCAGAGCTTGCTTTTTAAGGGAGTATAGGGCATGTGCACAGGGACTACATAGCGGCCATAGCTGATGACGTATTCTGTCACGACCCTGAACAGGCCAGAGTAACTGCCTGAATGCTGACATTCATCCCTTTTGTTTATTATAAAAAGGTAAAGAGTTAGAAAGGGGTAGCAGGTGAGGTGGGAATAAAGGCATCCAGTTCTTGAGACTGCTCCCTTCTGTCTTGGGGGCACCAGTCATCTTTGGGGGACCCGAGAAAGCTGGGATGCTGAGATGGCATCCTGAGATAACTGGTTGTTTCATTGCTGTCCTGCCTCTGTGGAACCGTCTGACGCTGCTTGGACCAGGCAAGATGCTGGCAGGGCAGAAGATAAAGTTAGGTTTAGGGGAAATTTTTTTTTTCTTAGGTCCTGGTAATTGAGGGAGGGAAGCCCCAAGACCAGGGAAAGGTGGGGATTAGGCTGTTGATTAACAGTACTTACCTGGAATGCATCTGACCTGTTCGAGGTGGATCCAAGTTGACTCCTCGGAGCTTACAACAATTTTTGAGTTTGCAAAAAGGTAAGTTTTAGACACACTGGCATTCCCACTGTTTGTAATCTGTACTGAAATCCACATTATAGAAAAGGCAGTATACTCACGCCTTTGAGTCATTAGAAGACAACCAAAAGGAATTTAAAATCCTGAGCCTGTGGATGTGATCATATAGTGGCATAGTATAGTGGTTTGTACTCTGCCAGAACTCGATTAATAGCTTATCAGAATTTCATAGATCAATGTTAAAAACTGTGGTCTTTTGGAGTCTTACTGTAACAGTAGTGTAGTGAGGGAAAGGAATCTGAAACATTTCATTCTTTTGTTCACCTCAAATCACTTTTTTATCACCACTTAAGCCTTTTTTTTCCACCCTCAGACCTTTATAACTTGCATTTACACACCTTAATAACCTTAAGTCACTTTCTTATATCCTAAGACATTCTTAGATTCTCACAGGAGATACAAGTGGGTGATTACTGAGAGCGGTCATTGTAAAGTGAGTTCCTTTAAATAAAAGAAAAGTAAAAAGTGACATTGGAATCTGTTCTGTGAGTTTATCTCTTCTCTGAGTATGGTAACAAGGTAAACTGTCTAGCCCTAGTAGAGAGGAGAGGGGGGGGAGGGGGGAGGGGAGGGGAGGGGGGAGGGGGACGGAGAGGGAGAAGAGACGAGAAGAGAAGAGAGAGAGAGAGAGAGACCTGTGTCCTGAATTCTACACAGAGCACTGAGAAGGCTGCTGAAGCCTTGATGACAGCTGTTAAACTGACAGAGCAATCACTAGGCCAGTCGTCAATAGCATCAGAGTTCTGAGAAGGAACTTTTACCTGAGTAACCTGCAGAGCAAGCAGCTTTCGAATCTATTAAAAAATGACAGAGACTTACTTGCTGCCCCAGGGTCCTCCATGGTTGTTGGGGGGCTGAAATCTCAGGGAAGCATCAGTCTTCGGCTGCCAGGTCCAGAAGATCTGACATACTTACCTGTGGAGTAGGAACTTTTAGGAGAACCAGCCTACTTCGTCTAGGCAACTTGAGGCAGTCAATTCCCCAGTGTCCTGTTGTCCACAGTCTGGAGAGGGTCTTGGCAGCATTTGAGGTAAAAGACAGTTTTTGCTCAGTGACTGGCATTGCCACATTTGAAGCAAGTTCTGGGTGGAGGTTCTTCTGTGCCATCCATCTTCTTTGGAGGAAATAGAGGTGCTGCAAGGAGCAGGCATGTTTTTTATTAAACATTTTAAATGCCATATTCTGCAGATCTCTGAAGCATTTGAGCATATTAGGTATATCTGAATAGAAAAACTTTGTTTCTAGTTACTTGTTTTAAGCTTAACTTTGAAAATATATACAGGGGACTAAGTAAGGCTTATCCCTGTAATTAATCATATTAGTACTTAGCATGACTACAGTTAAAGAATTTGATCATTTATAAGATGACTATTGACTTGTGTCCCTTAACAGTGTACAGTAGGTTAGCAGCTCTCATAAAGACTAGGACTTTACATTCCGTTTCTGTGAGAATAAATATCAAAAGAGAAGCTTCTAAGCATAGATAATGGACTCAGTAAAGACACCAAAATAGCCATTTTGTGGATGAAAGCAGAACAAGTCTATTCCAAACTACTAAGGCTGTCTCCTGAGAAGACAAGGAATAGTGACGGGGGAAGATCCCAGAGCGAAATGGGAACAGGAGAAAGGGGGCTTGTGAGTTGCAGTGTGGCCCATGAGCAGGGACTGAAGGAGTCCAGAGGCCAGCACTGCCCTTAAAAAGCCATGGGAGCCTCTGCCCAAATGCTCAACTCTGGGAAAAGGACGCTCTCAGGGGACCAGGCATTCTGTTATAGAATATATATCTTATTTATCAAACACATATTGCCACTTATCTAAGTTCTCTAGAAGCTTGGTGTTGAACACTTGACAAAGACATAGGTGTAAATCTCTAAGTTAGCTTTTGTTAATCTGAATAAACCTTTATAACCTTAATTTTTTATCACCATATAGAGTATATTTTAAACCAGAGTTGAATCACATATACAGTATGTTGTAACAAATCTAACCATGTATTTTTATCATCATACAAAAGTCCATACCAATCCAAAATATTTGAGATTTGTTGCTTCCTTAGTCTAAAAGGAGATACAATGAACAGAGAGCTCATTAGGACTAAGAAGTGTACTTTTTAACTTTAGTAAAAAAATGGCTGCCAGTCATGTGGCTGCCTATATCTTGATGAGGTCATCAGCCGAGATGGAGGAGAGCTATGTGGTTGCTGTTTAAAACATACTTTTCTAAACAGTAGTTATATGCATATATGCACAGAATTGAATCCAAGTTACATACACATACACACAGAGTTAGGTCCAGCTTACATTCATACATAGAGAGTTAAATCCAAGTCACATATTACACACACACACACACACACACACACACACACACACACACAAGCTGGCTTCTCCATCTCTGACTCTCACGTCGCAGCAAATAGGACATTTAGAGAGGGAGAACAGACAGACACAAGCAGGTCTTGGAGCAAATTAAAAGAAAGTGAAGAATTCTTTCTCAGTTCCCTTACTGCTTGGTCCAAGGAATACTGAGGCCAGTGTCACATCCAAGGGAGTGGTCAGAGGTGGGTAGCCCACCAGAGACCCAGTTGCCGGTATTGGGTGGAAAGCAAAGCCTTTGGTGAACAAGAAAGCAGATTTGTTGCAGGTAGCAGAGAGCGGATCTGTTGTGGGTGGAGCAGGCGAAGAGGGTCCCCAAGTGAAATGGATACCTTTGGCGGGCCCTGCCAAGGTATGCCACTCAGCACACATGCCACACACAGCAGAGTTAGTGCAAGAGGTTGGAGGGAGAGGGAGCAGAGAGGGAAAAGTGAAAGGCTGTATTGGAGTGGGGACTTGAGAGAAGCGTAGATGAGAGGAAGAGAAGCGAGAGAGGAAAGAAGCAGCGAGGGGATTCCAGGACGGGGATTGTAGAGGGCTTATGCTCACCTACAAAGGCATGTGTAGAGGCCACAGGTGACGTCAGTGTTCTGTCCTCTGTTGCTTCTCTACCTATTTGACACGGGTTCTTTCCCTGAACCTGGAGCTCTCTGGTTCAGCTAACTGGCTGGACAGCAAGCCCCCAGGACCTGCCTGTCTGCTCTTCAGCCCACCCCGACTGGGGTTACAGGCATGCACTGTCATGCCGTGATTTTATGTCAGTGCTGGAGAATCTGAACTCAGGTCCTCATTCTCAGCCATGTCCCCAGCCTCCAGTTCATTCTTTAGAAAAGAAAAAAAAAGATTCATCTTTATTTTATGTGGAGGGGTGTTTTGCCTGCATATATGTTAGGGTAGTCTTTTCACCACTATTTATGGTATTAATGTGAAGCTTTTATCAGATACTCTTAATCAAGATGAGGAAAATCTCTTTTATTTCTAATTTGCTGGTGGTTTTAATTATGAATGAATGTTGGATTTTTGTCATTTTCTTTCTCTGCATCTAATAGAATTACATAGTTTTTCACTTTTATCTATTAGTATGGGAAATTCTATTGATTAATGATTAATTTTTTTAATGTTAAAAATTTTTTAAATCAGGCTTAAATTCTAAAGAAAAATCCCACTTGTTATTATCATTTTATATAGGGGGATTTTTTTTGGTAAATTTTTGTTTTAGTTTGTGTGTTAATATTCTATAATTTTATTTTAGTATTTTTAAGGCTTAATTTTATTTACGTGTCTGTAACATGAATCTTAAAAGGTCTTATTAATAAAAACAAACCCAGGGCCAGGTATTGGGGTGAATACTGGAAGATCAGAAAAGCAGAATAAGCCACAGCCACCTCACCTCGCCAGTTCCTCAGCTGATCCTGTTTCCTCATACTGGAAGCTTCTGAGTCCTCATCCAAATGGATCTCAGCTGAACTGCTGCTAAAAGCCTAAAGGCTTAACAAAGGCCACTAGTTCCTGGTCCTCATACCTTATATACCTTTCTGCCATCACTTGCTGGGATTAAAGGCGCGTGTCACCACGCTTGGCTGTGTCCTTGACCACACAGAGACTCTGCCTGCCATGTGATCGGATTAAGGGCATGGGCTACCACTGCCTGACTGCTTATGGCTCACTATGTGACCTCGCTATGTGACCTCTGATCTCCAGGCAAACATTATTTATTAACATACAAATAAAATCACATTTCATCACAATTAAAATATCACCACGTTTCCCCCTTTTATTCTAATAAAAAGAAAAAAAGAAAAGTTATAACTAATATAAGAAAAACTATATACAATAAGTACAATAACTATATATAGTATATACAAGCAATAAATACCTCAATAATGTCTAGTGCATTTGCATTTGACAAACTCAGAGAAAATATTCCATTATCTATCCTATTTTGGTAAGTCCAAAATGTGCCTGATTCACTTTCTATCCTAACTTACATTACTAACAGAGAAGTATCTTATAATGTCTTTCAAATTTATAAACTTACACCTCTTTAGTGAGTTTCTTTTCTGAAATTCTTAACAAGGAAAACTATAACTAACTACAACTACCTAATCTTTATAACTATCTAATCTTCAACTCAATATAACTATCTAATTTTCAACTAACTATAACTTTAACTATCTAATCTTCAACTCCCTCAGAGACCCAAGAAGGAAATAATGTTACCTAATAAAACAGGAAGTGCACACAAGCTGCTTCTAAAAAAAATGTGAGTTGACAGAAACAGCCAGCTGCCTGGACAGTCACCCGAGGTTTCTCCACAACATTGGGGCATCTTCTTCAGCCTATAGGCTTAGCGTATTTTACAGACTCATTTGTGAAGTAGGATGTACACAAGGCCTACAGTTCAACCTCACATTCGGTGAGAGTAGTCCATATACCAGATCAACCTGAATTCCACTAGTGTCCTGTCATGAGTCAGGATTTTTAAATTCTGGAAATTGTTGATGTTTCTGGAATTCAGCTGTTCATTCTTCTTGGCTAGTGGGTGGCTTCATCTCAGCATCCCGTTCTTCTACGCATCCCATTCTTCTTGGCTTGTGGGTGGCTTCACCTCTTTTATTAAATGCCAGTCTATAATTGAGAGGTTAGACTCCATCAGCATAGTTACTCTTTCAAGAATAACTGTTTCAGCTACTGTTCCACTGCACACCAGAAGCCATTGGTCCACTGCCTGTTCAGCTGCCTTCGAAGAAAGGGGCACTGTGCCTTTTCTGGATGGCAAAGGCCACTTCAGCGATGGTGCCAAATTGTCCTGGCCTCAGAGGATGCCTGTTGCTAAAGCCACGACCACACTTGTCTTGGCAAGAATCGGTAGTCCTTTGTTTTGTGTCCTGTCTGTCCATTTTGTCCTGTTTGTCAGCAGTCGATTCGAGGACACTTTGTTGTTCAGTGTCTAACTTTTGCCACAATGAAAGTTAACTCCATATGCAGTTTCTTCAATGCCCATATCTTCTCTGAAGTAGATTGATGCTGCCAGGAGCTGACATGTCTCATAGTCATAAAAAAAGAAAAAATTTCTAAGTTTTTAAAACATTTTAAATGCCATATTCTGTAGATCTCTGAAAGGTTTGAAGATGACCTGTCTATCTAAAATATGTCTGCTTGACCTTGAAAACATACCTAATATGACTACAACTTCGATTGTAATGTCTAACTACTAACTTTCATTTCTTTATATCCTAATAGTTGGTAATAATAACATTCAAGGATTAGCAAATTGCATTACATTGTTAAATGAACTATATAAGTACAATATCTTGAACAAGATTAGAAATACATGTATAGCATTTTCTAACAATCTCAATCTCAATATATATAATTTGTATACAATATACAAAAAACCAATCCATTGTAAAGTATTTAAAACTACTAATTGTCTTTTAAAAGTAGACTCAATAATCTACCTTTTTATCTACGTCATATCTATATCTTCTCTTTTCAGAGTAGATTCAATAATCTACCCTCTATTCTATCATTTCTCTACATCTTTTTTTTTTTTCAAACAAGAACCTTAAATCTAATCTCCTTTGCTTAGCCCTTTTCCTAACCATTAACAACAACAACTTGTAACCAACCCTCCTAAACAATGAAAATTATCCCAAACCCATTGAAAGACCAAAAACCATCGGCCCCACACCACCTCTTTGGGAATGTGGGCGTCGTGTTCCTAAAATTGCTTCCTGCTAGTTATAGGTGAAAGCATCTTTAGGGGATTCTGAAAAGAAAAATTTGGGTTAATTGTCACGTTCTAGGAAAGGTAGCTTTATCATTTGTTGTCCAGTCTCTGCATAATCCAAAGTTCAGGGCATATCTCAAGTCCTTGTTCAAGTAGTCTGTGAAACTGGATCATCTCAGCTATCCATCTCAAAATTGTTCTGAGCAGTTTGTAGTCCAAAGCTGATCTGTAGATGGTGTTTGTCAGCTTAGTGGTATTATTATTGTCCACATGGAATTGTTGTTGTGGGGCCCCATCATCTTTCTGGAGACTTCAAATTTGATGTTAGGGCTGCTTGTGATTCCCTGCAGAAAACTGATAGAGACTCAAACACAAAAACATGTATAGGCAGCTAATTGAAGCCTTTTTTTTTCTAGAATTAGTTAGTACTTTATATGACCTTTCTCTAGAATTAGTTATGACTTTATATGATAGTCCCTTAATTTTTTTTGTTTTTGTTTTTGTTTTCTCCTGTCCTATATCAGAAGATGGCTCTTTTTCTGCATGGTACAGAGATTTTGCATTTTCCTTTTAACAACATGCTTGGGTTTAAAGAAGGAGAGAGCCATTCTCCAACTCCAAAACCAGCTTTAAGTTTTAATTGAACTGGGACTACAAGAAGACCATTTGTGTTAACTGACTTTAGAGAAGAGTAGAAACAAACATTTAGGAAGACTTATGAAATTTTATAGATGATATACCAATAGGCCAATTTACTCTTTTTCTTGGGACATTTTTTTCTAGATCATTTGTCCTTTTTCTTCAGATGTCTCATTTGTCTAGTGTTCTTCAGATTCCTTAGCCTTCATTCTCCTGAAAGATAAAAGCAAAAACCTTTCCTCAAGACTAACTTTGGGGAGGTTCCCTTTTGGCAAGTTATGTGATTAAATGAAAAGGCATGTGTTAATGGTATAAGTTAGTTTAAATTGGATGGTCATGCTGGTTGATGAACTATCACCTCTTCTAATTAAGAGGTCTCTCTTATTCAAATTGAACTTTTATCAATTTTGATGGTGTCCACAGCTTATCTTCTCCTGTAGAAACAAAAGCAAAACCTCGTCCCCAACATAACACATATCCTGGTTTCCATTCTGAGGTCAGCACATCCTTAAAGTATATAGGCTGATTTAATTCTGTAGTTTTTTCTGTTATCCAGTGTCTCTCTGCAGCTGTTGTTCCTTTCTCATTAGCATTGAGAAAATTCAAAGTTAATAGAGCATTATGCAGTATTTCTGGGACCCTTTTCTGTTTATTTAGCCTATCCTTTAGAGTTCTGTTTGATCTTTTTTTATAACTGCTTGGCCTGTAGGATTATGTGGTATACTGTAATATGCTTTATATTGTAATAAGCAAAACACTTTCATTTTACCAGAGACATATGCTGGAGCATTGTCAGTTTTAATTTGTGCAGGTATACCCATGATGGCCATAACTTCTATCAAATGAGTGATGACAGAATCAGCTTTTTCAGAACTCAAAGCAGTTACCCATTGAAATCCTGAATAAGTATCAATGGTATGGTGTACATATTTCAGTTTTCCAAATTCTGCAAAGTGAAACACATCCATCTGCCAGATTTCATTCCTCTAAGTACCCTTTGGGTTACATCCTGCTGGTAATGGTGTCTGATTGTAAAAGGAACAAGTAGGACATTGCCTTACAATTTCCTTGGCTTGTTGCCAGGTTATGGAAAAAATCCTTTTTAAAACCTTTACTATTGACATGATGTTTTTTTATGAAATTCTGAGGCCTCCAGCACATTTCCTATCAATAATTTATCAATCTCATCATTACCTTATGCTAGAGGGCCTGGCAGACCCATATGGGTTCAGATGTGAGTTATATATAAGAGATGATTCCTATTCCTGATTATATATTGTAACTGAATAAGTACTGAAGTTAATTCTGACTCATCAGGGATAAATTCTGCAGTCTCAATATGTAATACCACTCTTTCAGCATACTGAGAGTTAGTAACTATGTTGAGAGGTTCTGAAAAATCCATTAATACCAACAGAATAGCATACAATTCCGACTTTTGAACTGAATTATAAGGATTTTGAACCACTTTACTTAAATTTTCTGATTTGTAACCTGCCTTTCCTTGTTTGTTGGCATCTGTATAAACTGTACAAGCTCCAGATATGGGTGTTTCCTGTACAATGGGAGGCAAAATCCAATCAGCTCTCTTTATAAGTTCAATTCTATCTCTCTTGGGATATTTTCTATTAATTTCTCCCAAAAAATTGCTCTTTGCCAAGGTTCAGTTTCTGTCCATAATTTTTCAGTGTCCTCCTTAGTTAAAGGTATGACAATTTCTGCTGGGTCTATTCCTGCTAATTGACGAAGTCTCAATTTTCCTTTTAAAATCAAGTCAGAGATCTTTTCCACATAAGTTTTTAATTTTTTGCTCTGTTTATTTGGTAAAAATATCCATTCTAATATAATATCTCCCCTCTGCATTAAAACTACTGTAGGAGAATGCCTAGAGGGTAAAATAACCAAAATGCAATCCAGCTTTGGAACAACACGATCCATGTGTCCTTCCTATACTTTCTTTTCTACCAAGGCCAATTCTTTCTCAGCTTCAGGTGGTAATTCTCTTGGACTATTTAAGTCCTTGTCACCTTCTAAGGTTTTGAAAAAATTACTCAGTTCATCATTTTTCTCCCCAGCAATAGTTCGTAGATGGGAAATGTCTCCAAATAATCTTTGAAATTCATTAAGAGTCCGTAATTGATCTCTCCTAATTTGCACCTTTTGGGGTCTAATTTTTTGTAGACCTATTTTTATATCCTAAATAATTAATAGAATCTCTTTGTATCTTTTCAGGAGCAATTTATAATCCCCAACAAGGTAAAATTTTCTTTACTTCTTCCAACATTCTTTCTAAAGTATCTGCATTTGAATCAGCTAGTATAATATCATCCATATAATGATAAATTATAGATTAAGGAAATTTTTTTTTTTTTTTTTTTTTTTTTGGTTTTTCGAGACAGGGTTTCTCTGTGTAGCTTTGCGCCTTTCCTGGAACTCACTTGGTAGTCCAGGCTGGCCTCGAACTCACAGAGATCCGCCTGGCTCTGCCTCCCGAGTGCTGGGATTAAAGGCGTGCGCCACCACCGCCCAGCATTAGATTAAGGAAATTTTTTATGTATCACTTCCAATGACTGTTGTACAAAACATTGGCACAGGGTTTGACTATTCAACATTCCCTATGGGAGAACCCTCCATTGATATCTCTTAACGGTTGAGAATTATTATAAGTAGGCACCATGAAGGCAAATCTTTCTCTGTGTTTTTCTTGTAAGGGTATTAAAAAGAAACAGTCTTTTAAATCGATAACTATAAGAAGCCATCCTTTAGGTAACAGAGTAGGCAAAGGAATTCCAGATTGTAGAGAGCGCATTGGCTGAATTACTTTGTTAATTGCTCTAAGGTCTGTTACCATTCTCCATTTACCAGATTTCTTTTTAATAACAAATAAAGGAGAATTCCAAGGGCTGATTGATCCTTCAATATGCTGAGCATTTAACTGCTCCTGTACCAGCTCTTCTAAAGCCTGGAGTTTCTCTGTTGTTAAAGGCCATTCCTGAACAGGCTTGTCTGTTAACCATTTTAAAGGTAGAGCTGTTGGTGTCTTTGAAAGATCATCAGTTGTTGTACCCTGTTCTTGAACAATCTGGATGGCTGGTGACCACTCAGAATAATACCTTCTAATATTTCTCTCAGAAACATGTGTTAGTTTATGGTTTGTTTCTGAGATTGGAGGAATGTTAATCTGAGTATTCCATTGTTGGAATAGATTATGGCCCCATAAATTCACAGCTATGTTAGCCATATATGGCTTTAATTTTCCTCTCTGTCCTTCTGGACCTATACATTCGAGCCTTCTTTCACTCTGTTTCACTTGAGATAATGTTCCAATCCCTAACAGCTGAACATTTACCTCCTGAAGAGGATGAAAATCTGGATTTGGGATGCTGAAAATCTGGTGCAATTATTGTCGTGTCTACTAAACCAGACTACAAAACATCATTTATTCATATTTTTAATTTTGGTCTTTGTTCATTTATAGGGGTTTGGCAAAAAAATTGCTTTATGACTTCTCCTGATTTTTCTATTCTCTCTGCCTCAGCTGCTCTATCACCCTGAGCAGCCTGGTTTATTCCAATAGGCATTTGGTTATTTCATTGCTCTGAGTAGGTGTTTCTTCTATGATGGCAGGAAAGGTCTGAACTGGATTTGCTGTGGGGGCCTGCCTGAGGCCCCTCTGGGAGTTTCCCCAGGACAGAGGCAAAGGATTACCTTGTCTGTCCCTTGTTGATCTACATTCGTTGGTCTAATATTTACCCTTTCCACACCTTCTGCATACTCCTGAAGGGAGGGGCATTCTGTTGTTGTTCCTAGAATAAACATTCTTTCTAGGAATGCCCTGTTTACATTCCCTTTTCAAATGACCTTACTTTCCACACCCAAAACATCTGACATTCCTCAAACCTTTTGAAATTATTTCTCTTATCCACATATCATCATGGTCATGAGACTCAACATTAATTATGTCCCTGATTCAATCATCAAAGGGTGCAGATCTTGCCTTTAGTGGCCTGATTATTCTTTTGCATGCTGCATTTGTGTTCTCAAAAGCCAAAGATTTGATTATTATCTGTCTAGCTTCTGAATTCGGGACCATTCTATTTACTGCGGAAGACAGCCTTTGTAAGAAATCCGTGAAGGATTCTTTCTCGCCCTGTATAACTTTTGTGAATGACTCAATTTTCTTTCCTGTTTCCTCAATTCTGTCCCATGCATTCATGGCTGCCATGTGGCATTGAATTAAGGTTTGGTTATCATATAAACATTGTCTTTGTATTTCAGCGGATTGGCCTTCTCCAAGAAGCTGATCCTGGGAAATGTCCACACCTCTAGCTCTCCACTGACTTTCTGTGATCTTAGCCTCATCTCTGTATCACATGTACCACGGCAGTTGTGCTCTGGGTTTCAAGACAGCAGTTACTAATTCTTTCCAGTGTTGAGGAATAATCCTATTACAAGTTGACCAGCAGTTTAACATTTGCTTTACATATGGAGAATGTATGCCATAAGATAATATAGCCTCCTTAAACCTCCTTAAATCTAACATTTCAACTGGAGTCCAATTAGTTTGTACACGTCCTTGATCAGGTAGTTGCTGTATGGTTACTGGATAAATTAAATTTGATTGTTTGAAAACAAGCTTTCTCTCTGTAACCTTACAATCCAATCCTGAAATAATTTCACCCTTAAATTCTTCTGTCTGAATCTGAATTTCTCTATAATTCATTTTAACAGGTTTTCTAAAGCTTTTGTCTTGGAACTTAAATTGACTATCTTTTAAAACAGTAAAATAAGGATAATTAAACAAATATGTATAATTGATGTTACATACATCCCATCAACATTAATCCTCTCATATACTTGTTCCATTTTCAGACTGCCTATTTTTTTTTTTTATTTTGCAGTACAATTCAGTTCTACATATCAGCCACGGATTCCCTTGTTCTCCCCCCTCCGGCCCCCCCTCACCTTCCCCCCAGTCCAACCCCCATTCCCACCTCTTCCAGGGCAAAGCCTCCCCCGAGGACTGAGATCAACCTGGTAGACTCAGTCCAGGCAGGTCCAGTCCCCTCCTCCCAGGCCGAGCCAAGAAACCCTGCATAGGCCCCAGGTTTCAAACAGCCAGCTCATGCCATGAACACAGGACCGGTCCCACTGCTTGGGTGCCTCCCAAACAGATCAAGCCAATCAACTGTCTCACCCATTCAGAGGGCCTGATCCAGTTGGTGACCCCTCAGCCATTGGTTCATAGTTCATGTGTTTCCATTCGTTTGGCTATTTGTCCCTGTGCTTAATCCAACCTTGGTCTCCACAATTCTCGCTCATATATACCCTCCTCATTCTCGCTAATTGGACTCCCAGAGCTCTACCCAGGGTCTAGCCGTGGATCTCTGCTTCCAGATCCCTCAGTAGTTGGATGGGGTTTCTAGCACGACAGTTAGGGTGTTTGGCCATCCCATCACCAGAGTAGGTCAGTTCGGGCTGTTTCTCGACCATTGCCAGCATAGACTGCCTAATGTTTTATCAAACAAAGACCACTATCCTTCCCTTGTAAAGATATTTCCCATTTTTTAATGTGGGAAATTTTTTTCTCTTGTAAGTAGTTTATCCCTTTAAGATATTTGATATCTTAATTGACTTACCAAGTCTGCATAGAACAGTAGAAGTCCGAGGGAATTTCAAAACAGCTACCTAGTGTTCGAGATGGGAATTCAGAGAGAGAGAGAGAGAGAGAGAGAGAGAGAGAGAGAGCCTACTACCTACCAGGAGAAGTTCTAGCTTGAGCCGTTTCGGGCCTGAGCCGCTTGTAGCACTGGCTCCTTTAAGCCTGAACCACTTGAGTTGGCAATCTGGCCGTAAGCAGCTCCAGCTGTGTTTAACCGCTTGTAGCTATGGTCAAGTGCAGCTCTGACTGCATGCAGCTGGATAGCCTGTAACTCCGGATGGGACTGGGGCCTCTAAACTCTGGTTTTTGCCACATGGGCACCAAATGTAGACAAAATTCTAAGCAGTCTTAATAAATTAGAAAAATAGAGACAAATACAGGGGTAATAACCGAAGAGATCAGAGAATTAGCCAGGAGCCACTGACTACCCTTTAGCTTACCACCAAGCCGTAGTTTCCCACATGAGAGAGAGCTTCTTCCTGCTTAACCTGCGCTTTTATTGTTTTCCTGTTCTGCCTTCTCATTGGCTCTAAGCCCAGCCACATGACTTCCTCGTCACTGCCTGTCTATACAGACCTCCAGGTCTCTATGGTTGGTACTGGGATTAATGGCTCATATCACCATGCTTGGATATGTCCTTGACCACACAGAGAATCTGCCTACCATGTGATCGGATTAAGGGCATGGGTTACCACCGCCTGACTCTGCTTATGGCTCGCTATGTGACCTCTGATCTTCAGACAAACATTAGTTATTAACATACAAATAAAGTCACATTTCAGCACAATTTAAATATCACCACATGTGTCTGTGTCTGTATCCCACTTGTGTGTGTGTGCATACCCAAAGAGACCAGAAGAGGGTGTCAGAATCCCTTGAGCTGGAGTTAGGCCTTTGTAAGGTGCCTGACATAAGGGCTGAGAACCTAACTCAGATCCTCTAAAAGACCAGGAAGCTCTCTATAGCTGAGCCATCATTCCCATCTCTTATTAGTATTTTCTCCTCCTTTGTATGTGAAGTGAGGATGACCTCATACTATGCATTAGGAAGTATTCTTCTCTCTTTTCTTGAAGAATATAGTTTCATCACTTTCTTCTCAAGAAAGATTTGCTAGTTTCTATCTTCGAAGGGGTAGGACCATTTTATCTAGGTTGTTGAGTGTACTAGAGTGAGTTATTTCTCATGCCCCGGTATTATTTTAATGTCTATAGAATCTGTGTCGCTATCATCCTTTTATTTCTGATATTGGTTTTTTTGTGTCTTCTCTCTTTGAGTCCTGGTCAAGCTCTCTAGAAATATAATGTATTGATCTTTAAAAATCAGCTTTTAGCTTCTTTGATTTTTTTCAATATTTTTCAATTCTGTTTGGAATTGATTTTTGTTCTTATATTAATTTTTCTGAATTCTACTTAGTTTAGTTTAATTTGTTTTGTTTGTAGGTCCTACCAGTTTTTAATTTTTGAAATTATTTTATGTATATGTGTGGTTTAGGCTGTATTCATGTCTGTACACCACCTGTATGTCTGATGCCTACGAGGCCAGAAAAGGGCATTGAATCTTCAGAATTAGAGTTGGACAGTTGTGAGCTACCATTTATGTGCTGTGAGTTGAGCCAGGTTCTCTGGAAGAACAGTCAATGTTCTTAACTGCTGAGCCATCTCTTCATCCCCAATTTTTTTAATTAAAAATATTCTTTGATAATTTCTTACATATATACAAGTGTCTTGGTCACATTGACCCACAGGTCCTCCTTCTCATTCATCCTAGCCATCCCAAACACATTCCCCTTTCACTTTCATGTCCTTTGTTGGTGTGTGTGTGTGTGCGCTTGTGTGTATGTGTATCTAACCCACTTAGTCTAGTTTGTGCTACTTCTCCACACCCATGGATTGCTAGTAGCTCATCAGCTAGGAGGAGAGGCTCATGAGCCCTTCCCTATCCATGATAAAAATATTGACTGGCTTGATCTTATACAGGTCCTATGGAGGCAACCATAGCTGTTGTGAATTCAGAGTGCAGTGGTTATATCATGTCCAGAAGACAGCATTTCACAGCATTACTCCATGCCCTCCAGTGTTTACATTCTTTCTGTTGATGGTCTCTTAGCCTTATGAGATGGATATCAATGTCTTATTTAGAGCTGGGTACTGAAGAGTCACTTATTCTTAGTACTTTAACTAGTTGAGGCCTGCATTGGCTGCTGCCCACTGCAAAAAGAAGCTTTTCTGACCAAGGTTTTGTTATGCCCAAATCTCAGGGACCCCCCAAAAGACCACCATGGAAACTGAATCCCGTATGTAAAAGCAAAGAGCCTTTATTTTCAAGCTCAGAGCTTAGACTGTCTGTCCCATGCAGCAGTGAGAGCAGAGAGCCCAGAACCCAGGCAGGGTGGAGTTTTTAATCATAGCAGAGGTTGGGGTGAATGGATTTCCAGGGTTCAGGACCCTGATTGGCTAACATTTGTCTAGGAGTTTAGGGGCTGTTTGGAATGTCAAGTATTTACTCTTAGATGCAGGCTCCACTGGGTAGGGTCAGCTTATGGCTTTTCCTGGGTAAAGGTGTTGGGCCTCTAAGCCTGTCATAGCAGCTGTGTGGTCAAGCTGTGTCTGTCCGCTCCCTTCCCCCTCCCCGCCCCACAGTTAAAAGCAGCTTTAACTTATGGATATAAACAGCAACCATTGGTGCTTGACAAAGTTTCAGCATTTCTACTTTGCCTATCACAATCCTCCAGCACCCTTTTAATGATTCTCACTATGTGTTATCGGAGCTCCCTTATGCCTTTTCCTTTGAGAAATTTTGTGTGGGCTTTGAAGGATGAAATTGTATAAAATGGCAGCCTCTTTTAAAAAATAATTCTTTGGAAAAACTCCCCACCACTGTAGAACCATATATAGTGTGATAACTCTGCCTACCCCCACACAAGTTAACACCAAGCTGCTAAAAAACTTAGATAAGTAATATATGCTTGATAAATAAAGTAATTTGATAATCAAAATTTATAAATTCCCAAGATCTACTCACGTTCACAGTAATATTTGTCTGGCTTCGTCTTTGCTCCTTTAAGCTTTAGTTATTTGGATAAACTAAGCTATTAAAAAAAAAAACCTGCAATATTCTATAATGGAGTATCTGATCCCCAAGGAAAGTTCTTTTTCTCAAGGTCAGGCATTTAGACAAAAGTCCCCATTTTCCCAGGGGCTTTAAGAAAGTTCCTGCTTGCTACAAAGGGAGTCATTTTCCTTATTCTGGCAAGAGGAATTTGTGGCCCTTCCATTAACATATGACTGTAAGTACCTATTAACTTGTCAAAGTCCATGCTAGCTCCCTCAGTCTCTGCTCCCGAGCCCCTCTTTCTAATCCTTTGAGAAATTATAGAGTATAATAAACAGGCAGCCACCCTGATTTACCCTCAGATTGTGTCAGTCTCCTTTCACTGACTCCTCACCTCCTCACCTCCTCTTTGGGACCTGAACCCTGCTGGAGCTGGTCTCTGTCACATAATGTCCTTTTGATGGATTCTTCTCTCAGTCATCATGATGTGACCTTCTTTTAACTTGAATTTACTTGATGGCTAATGATGTAGAACATTTTAAAAATAATTATTAGCTGTTTGTATTAACTCTTCTTTTGAGAGCCCTCTTTGAGTTCCATAAGCTATTTTTTAATTGGATTATTTTCTTGAATTTCTTGTTTAGTTTCTTGAGTTCTTTGTATATGCTAAATACTAATCCTGTCGGATATAAAGCAGGCAAAGATTTTCTCCCATTGAGTAGCATGCCTCTTCACTGAATTGACAGTTTCCTTTTACTTCACAGCCCTTAAATTTCATGAGATCCCGATTGTCAAATATTAGACTTATTTCCTGAGCTGTTGGTAGTCTGTTCAGAAAGTATGCATATGACTTAAAGCATATTTTCTACTTTCTTCTCTAGCATTTTTAAAGTTTCTAATCTTATTTTGGGATCCTTGATCCATTTGGAGTAGACTTTTGTGTGGCTTTAGAGATAAGGATGTAGTTTTATTTTTCTATATTTTCTATATGAAGATAGCCAATATTACCTGAACCATTTGTTAAAGATCCTGCTTTTCACCAGGTGGTGGTGATAGTGCACGCCTGCTTTTCACCGGGTGGTGGTGGTAGTGCACGCCTTTAATCCCAGCACTCAGGAGGCAGAGGCAGTTGGATCTCTGAGTTTGAGGCCAGCCTGGTCTACAGAGTGAGTTCCAGGACAGGCACCATAGTTACAGAGACCCTGTCTCAAAAAAAAAAAAAAAAAAAAAAGATTCTGCTTTTCTATAGTGTATATTTTCAGTGTCTGTTAAAATTTGTCTTGTCTTGTCTTCTACTCTACTCTACTCTACTCTACTCTACTCTACTCTACTCTACTCTACTCTATTCTATTCTTTTCTTCTGTACTCTATTCTATTCTATTCTATTCTATTCTATTCTATTGATCTTCACGTCTGTTTATGCCAGAACCATGCTGTTTTTATTACTATGGCTCTATAGTATAGCATGAAATCAGATATGCTAATAACTTTAGTGATATTCCTTTGCTCAAGACTACTTTAGTTGTCTGGGGTCTCTTATACTTCCCATATGAATTTTAAGATTTTTTTTCCACTGTGAAGCATATCATTGGAATTTTTATTGAGATTGCTGCATCTGTATATTGCTGTTGACAGGATGGGCATTTTCACTATATTAATGAATGTCTTCTCTAATCTCTAATTTCTTTCTTTAGTGCTTTAAGGTTTCTATTGTAGAGACCTTTCACGTCCTTGATTAAGTTTATTCCAAGGTTTTGCTGTTATTATTATCCTTACTGTTTTCTGAGACTATGGTGAGTAGAACTGTTTCTGTGATTTATAGCTAAAAACGCCTAGATGAAGAAATCAGAGAAATCTCAAATAAATAACTTAATAATATACCTTAAAGCCAAGCAGAAGCAAAAACAAGCCAAACCCCAATCAGTAAATGGAATGAAATCATTAAGCTGAGGACAGAAATTAATTTAAAAAACAAACAACAAGGAACCAATGAAACAGACTTGGTTCTTTGAAAATACTAATAAAATTGGCAAACCCTGAACCAAACTTACCAAAAGAAAGACAGAAGGACCTCATTAGTAAGATTAGAGATGGAAAGAGAACCATTACAACAGATACAAATGAAATTCACAAAATCACTAGGTCTTACCTTAACAAACATATAGTCCACTAAATCACAAAATCTTATAGAGATGGATTATTTCTGGATGGATATGACCAAGATGAGATAAATAAAAATCTTTAATAAGCATTGAGATGAAAGCAATAATTAAAAATCTTCCAACTTAAAAAAAAAACCCTCAGGTTCAGATAGATTTACTGGTGAATTATACCAGATCTTCAAGGAATACCTGAACTTCTCAAATTATTCCATTAAAAAAACAAAAGAAAAGAACATTATAAAATCTTACAAAGCAGATACCAAAACAGATAAAAATATAACAAAAAGAAAATTATAAGCCAATTCTCAGATCAATGTAGTTACAAAAATTCTCAGCAAAATTCCTGCAAACTAATTTTAAGAACACATCAAAAGGATTATTCACCATGATCAAGTTGTGTTTATTCTAGAGATACAAGAATGGTTTAATACACATAAACCAATAAATATTACAAATTATGCAATTGAACTTAAGAATGGAAACCACATAGCTATCTGGTTAGATGCAGAAAAGATATCTGACAAAAATCCAACATCCCTTCCTGTTAAAAGTCCTGAATAAACATGGATTTGAAGAAATGCATCACAACATAATAAATGCTATGTATTATTCTTAAATTTCTTCCTTGATTTCTTTAAATAACACACTGTTGAATGAATGCATCTGTAATCTGATTTTTATATGTTCTAGAATTTCTCTGTTGTTGACTTATGGTCTTATTTTGTGATCAGATAGAATATAAGGAATTATTTCAGCTTTTCTGTATTTGTTGAGAATTGCCTTGTATCCTAGTACACAATCTACTTGTAGAAAGTTCCATGGACTGCTTTAAAAAAAAAAAGTATATTCTGCAGTGTTTGGATGGAATGTTATACAGATGTCTGAAGTCTATTTGATCTGTATCATTTAATTTTTATATTTCTTTGCTTATTTTTGTTGGGAAGACAAGTCAATTATTGAGTAATGTAATTATTGAGAGGAAGTTATTGAAGTAACCCACTTCCATTGGCTAGAGTTAGTCTGTGATTTTATATCAATGTATTTGTTTTATGAAATTGAGTGCACTTGTATTTGGAGCATATTATATTGTCCTCTTGAGAGATTGTTCCCTCAGTAACTATGAAGTGACCTTCTTTCTCTTTTGTCACTAGTTTTGGTTGAAGTCTTATTTTGTCAGATATTAAAATCATTTCCTAGGCCCATTTGCTTAAAATGGTCTGTTGGTCTTTTATGGTGAGATGAATTATGTGGGGGCAGGAAATGGATAATGGTTTATGCTTTTTAATCCAATCTTCTAGTTTGTGCCTTTCAATTGGAGAATTCAAACCATTAAGATTCAGAGTTGTTACTGAGAGTTGTGGATTATCTGTGTCATTTTGTTAATTTCATAGTATATGGCTTCTTCCTCTTCCTCTGTTTGATCATAGTCTAGTTGCTCTGACCTATGGATGCATTTGTTTTTTCTCAAAGGGTTCCTTCAACTATCTTCTGTGGTCAAACTATTGTTAAAAGATTTTAATTTTCCTTCTCTTTCTAGTTTCTTAAGGTCATTAGATTGAGAACTTCCATCTTTTCTAGAGATTAATGCTATAAATTTCCTTTGAGCACTGCTTTTACTTATTTACACTTTATATTTTTTGGTTTTTTGAATTATGTATTGGCTATAAAAAACATTCCCTTTTTTGTTGTTAAGATTTACTTATGTATGACTATTTTGCCTGAATGTGTGTATGTGTACCACCCGTATGTGCAGTGCCCTCAGTGGTCAGAAGAGGGTATCAGATCTCCTGGAACTGGAATTCCAGAGAGTTGTCAAATGTTGTCAGGGTCTGAGACTCAAACCTGGATCCTGTGCAAGAGCAATAAATGCGCTTAACCACTGAATCAACTCTCCAGACCTTGATTTCTTTTTCAACTTTTTTGACTCATTCACTCATGGATGAGGATTTTCCAATTATCTTTTTTATTTTCCTTCTTGTTTACTAATAGTTTTTATTACTAAAGTGTTAATTGCTTTTGGAAATTTGGACAGGTATTTCTGGCATTGAAGTTTGAACCTATAACCACAGTACTTTTCTTCCTGCTTGTCCCTCTTGTGTTCATTAATTACTGTTTCCTTTGTTTTCTTTTGGCTTGATTAATTTAAAATATTCCATTTGTCCTATGACCTTGGTATACTTATATGCTCTATTCTCCTTTTAATGAATAATCTAGAATAATCAGTATGCATGTTGACTATTAATTTCTTTGTGACTTCCCAGACAATAAATACAATGTCCTTAATTTTTTTGCTTTATTTGTCTGCCTTTTATGTTAATGGATTGAATTGTTTCCTTGCGAAATTCATATGGCTATCTGTGTAGCCAGTTTATCATCACTGTGACAAATTACCTGACCTAAACAGCCTAGGGAAAGATTTATGTTGGTTTGCCTTTCAGTGCATGTGAGTTGGACCCCTTCCTTTGGGCCTCTGGCAAAGCAGTGCATTCCTACATACTTATATGCAGAGGAAAAATGCTACTTACCTCAGGGTAATCTGGGAAGTAAGGATGGGTGTAGGTGTGGCTGGCCTTCCCTTTTATGAGCATACCTCCAATAGCCTAACTTATTCCTACTAGTCCTCACCTGAAAATTCTACCACTTCCCAATGGCCAAGGACCAAGCTTTCAACGAATGAACATTAGAAGACATTTAAGATCTAAATCATAACAAAGTTCTAATCTCCAAGTGTCTCAGAATGTGACTTTACTTGTAAATAGAATCATTGTCTATAAACTGAAATTAAGAGCATTTCTTCCTAGATTCCATTGTTTCAAGCCCTATGCTTTTATTACTAGAATTTTCAACTGTGGTTTCTGTGCTTGAACTTAAGCAAAGGTATGCATAGCAAACTACCAGTAAGTATTTATTAAATTAATCAAGCACCCAAGGAATTTATCATGTTGGCATCTGTTGACAGAGCATAATGAGGAGAATTGGAAATAACTATGGAGTCAAAAGACCTAGAGATGAATTTTAACATCAGGATTTCTTACCTATATAATAGAGCTTAAACTGACCTATCGTTTGACACCTAACAAGAAGAATGAAAAGGACCAGCTTTTTTCTACTTTAGAAAAAGAGAATATAGATCAAACATTTTTTTGGAGCTGGGGGTGTTGCCCAGTTATTAGAATCCTTGCCTAGTGTGCCCAAAACCCTGGGTTCAATCCCAGCACTTTAGAAATAGATGATGATGCATGCCAGTAATCTCAGCTAGGACTTGGGAGGTGGAGGCAGAAGAATCAGAAGTTCAGGATCATTTTCAACTCCATTGCTAGTTGGGAGCCAGCCTGGGGTATATGAAAACTGATCTCAGAGAGACAGGAAAACTACTGCCTTGTTTGTGATTCTGCGGCTGTCCTCTTTGCAGTTTTCATTTACATTAAATTATCCTCTTCAGTATTCCAATTTTCCAGAGCTTTCTGTTTTCATACATAGTCTGCTGACTACATTGCTGTTAGGCTTATGGCACAAGGGAAACATCATGGAGAAGGGCATGACTGAGAAAGCTATTTACTTATGGCAGCTAAGAAGCAAAAGCAAAAAAAGAAGATGCAGGCTATAAGTCCTTCAGAGGCACTGTCCCTCCTCCAAGACACTTCCTCAAACTAGGGCCCACTTAGCACAATCTATTCAGAATTAAAATCCCTCAATGGATTAATCTCTTGATGAAGTTTCAGAACTCTCATAATCCAGTCACTTCTGAAAAGCCCATCAGTTATCAGCCATTTCCTCGATACATGAACCTGGGGATGGAGGATTTCATAATGGACAGTAGCAGATAACATGACAGATGGAGGAAGTATAAGATTGTTATAATCATCCCCAACATCTTGGAATGCCAGGTACTGTGATGTGCTACACATGGATTAGCTTGTTTAATCCTTGAAGAACTACATTTTCCTCCATTTTGCAAGGAGCATTTGAATATGAAGCCAGTGAGATCTGCTTAATGGAATCATGCTCATTTCTTAACTTTTTATGTAAAAAACATTGAATTACTAAGGATTTTACATGACAAAAAAGTATAATCAAATTGGCATTAGTTTGTTTGTATTAGTCAGGGTTCTCTAGAGGAAAAGAATTGATAGAATGACTATATATATATATATATATATACACACACACACACACACACACACACACACACACACACACACACACACATATATATATAAATATATGGGATTTATTAGAGAAGTTGGTTTACAGGCTTTGATCTAGCTAGTCCAAAAATGGTGGTTTCCTGACAGCAAGGCCAAGAACCCAGTAGTTCTTCACTCCACACAGCTGGTTGGCTCAGCTGCTCTTCAGTCTATGTTGGAATCTGAAGAAGTAAGCTATAATACCAGTGAAAAAATGCCTCAGCAGGAGGACAGGTGAACTTGCTGGAGAGTGAGAACAAGCAAGCAAAAAGCAAACGCTCCCTTCTTCTGTGTCCCACCAGGAAGTAAGGCCCAGATTTAGGGTGGGTCATTCCACCTCAAATGATCAATCAAGAAAAATCCCACACAGGTGTGCCAGATGCTTGAGTTTTAGTTGATTCCAGATGTAGTTAGGTTAACAATGAAGATTAGTCATCACAAATCCATCCCTCATTGCTGTGGGATGTTCTGTATGGCAAATGTGTTGCTGATTAGTCAATAAATAAAGCACTGATTGGCCATTGGCTAGGCAGGAAGTGTAGGCGGGACAACAGGAGAATAAAGCTGGGAAGTGGAAGGCTGAGTCAGACACTGCCAGCTGCCACGATGACAAACAGCATGTGAAGATACCGGTAAGCCACGAGCCATGTGGCAAGGTATAGATTAATGGAAATGGATTAATTTAATCTGTAAGAACAGTTAGCAAGAAGCCTGCCTCGGCCATACAGTTTGTAACCAATATAAGTCTCTGTGTTTACTTGGTTGGGTCTGAGGGGATGTGGGACTGGCAGGTGATAGAGATTTGTCCTGACTGTGGGCCAGGCAGGAAAACTCTAGCTACAAATGGCGTCCAACGTGGGGCCAGGCGGAAAACTCTAGCTACACCTCATCAGCTTGACACAATCATAGCTCCTTAAGTCATGATTTATTTTCAAATGAAAACAATAACCAGGTCATAATTATGCCTAACATGATATAACTATCTCACATACAACTACAAACACATTATATATTTTAGAATACGTAGCAATGTCTCTTGAGGGACATCATTTGAGTATCTTATAACTTAAATATAATAACCATTGATACTATCTCAATTGATGTTACATTACATGATAAAATGAGGAAAGAAAACACCAATGCCTGCTTGAAATGTATATATGTATATATGCACATTCTTTTTGTATAATTTATTTATTTGTATTTTATGTACATTGGTGTTTTGCCTGCATGTATGTCTGTGTGAAAGTGTTGGATTCACTGGACCAGGAATTACAGACAGTTATGAGCTGCCATGTGGGTGCTGGGAATTGAACCTGGGTCCTCTGGAAGAGCAGCCAGTGCTCTTAGCTGCTGAAATATCTCTCCAGCCCCCACAAGTACATTCTTAACAAAATATGACAGAAAAATTCATGTCAGTTATAATCCTTGTTTCTGCAACTGGTCACATGACCTTAGTTGGTAGTTATAGCTACCTTCCTCTACTACCCATTTTATATTTCCCTCACTCTCAGCAAGCACCTCAGCAGGACTTGGCTCTTTCCCTAAGTAACCCACACCTACATTCCTGAAGGGTCTGTGCCCTTTGTCATCCTGCCTGGATTAGGTTATTGTAGTTTTCCACTAATTTTAATCACAGGATATAGTAGCACCAAGAGATGTCCTAAAGGATCTCCTACACTTCAAACATAATCTTTCTTACCTCCATTGTGGAAAAGCAATTTCCCCTGGAAATCTGGACCAATCACCCCTCCTGACACTGTTATTTCTTTCTTAGCCTGTTGGCTCAAGGGCATCAGAAGCCCAAAGTGGCCAAAGGGAAACCTAAGCTTCCAGTTCAATGTAATGTTTATTGTGTCTCGTTGCAGGAACACTCCCCTCTCTGAAACCAAAACTTCTAGGCCAGCAGGTTTAAGATAAGCAGAATAGAAGCACAAATTTTCCTAGTGGATCACTGAGGGTGATAGTGAGTGGAACCATTCCATTTTCCACCCCGTGATTCCTGTACTCGTGAATTGTGGCTATGTGAGAAACCCTACCATATATTGGATGCTGATTCAAAGCTTATACTGCCTTCTAGAAAATTTGTCTCCCCATCCTCCAGACTACTGCCACCTACTTGGCACTAACTTTGTCTTCTGAAGGCCATTCTGTCTTCTATCAAGCTAGCTGCTTCAGGATATTGAGGAACATGGTAAGACCAATGGGTCCACTGTCACACTTCTGTGGCTATGAAGTGACATTCCTTGGTCAGAAGCAATACTATGTGAAATACCATGACAGCGGATATAGCATTCTCTAAGTCTTCAGATAGTGATTGTGGCAAAAGCATTATGTGCAGGAAAGGCCTTAAAGAGTTGTCCTTTCTATGATGTAAGTGGTCCAATGTAGTCAGCCTTGCCGACTGATCACCCTGAGTAATGCTACCATATCTGGACTCAGTGTTTGTAGTTGTATGTGCTGTGGACAGATCTGGTGCTCAGGAGCTGCTATAGCCAGATCAGCCTTGATGAGTGGAAGTCTATGTTGTTGAACCCATGTATGTAACCTTCATCTCTGCCACCATAGCCACTTTGTTCATAGGTCCATGGGGCAGTGGCAAGCATGGCTGGGGAAAGAGGCTGGCTGTCCACAGAATGGGTCATCTTATCTATGATTACTGAGTTACTCCTCTGCTGAAGCCACAGCAAATGCTTTTGATGAGCATTTACATGGGACACAAGTATCTTCACATCCTTTGCCCATTTACAGAGCTCTGTCCACACACTTCTTCCCCAGATGTCTTTCTCACCAATTTTCCAGTCATGTTCTTTCCAAGTTCCTGACCATGCAGCCACTCCATTGGCTAGAGCCCGTGAATCAACGAACAATCACACATCTGACCGATCCTCCTTCCAAACAAAATGTCTGCTGCCCAAAGTTCTGCCCACTGTGAAGATTTCTTTTCTTCAGTGTCTTTCAAGGTTTTCCCAAAAATAGGTTGTAAAGCTGCAGCTCATCCATACAAATTACTTCCCCTTTGGGCAATGGTGGTGTACACCTTTAATCTAAAACCTAAATAAATAAATAAATAAATTTCTTCATCTTCTTAAACTCTTGAAAGGCCCAACTTAGGTAATTTCTCTAGAATTTACCATGATTTTTCATTAGTGACAGCACCTCCAACATTTTTTATAACAATAAATAAAAGATGACAAATCCCCAAGTGAAAGCAGTGTTAGATAAATTCAGTAAATTTGTTTGTTTGTTTTTGTTTTTCAAGACAGGGTTTCTCTGTGTAACAGAGTCCTGGCTGTCCTGGAACTTGCTTTATAGACCAGGCTGGCCTCGAACTCACAGAGATCCTCTTGCCTCTGCCTCCTGAGTGCTGGGATTAAAGGCATGCACCACCATGCCCAGCTCGAATTCAATAAATTTTAAAACATTATTTTTGATTATTTTATAATTGCCTGATATTTTAAAAGTTGGTATTTATCTTTTTATTCAGTTTCTAAAATGATTTAGCTAGTGTTTTAATCCAGTAAGATAACAATTTTGTGAAAATAATTATTCAAATTGCTGAATAATATGAATAAGGTTTTACTGTCAATGGAAAGCCACAACAGTATTTTCCCCCATGACTATTATACCAAACTCCTTTAAAATCAAGCATTGCCTTTTCTCCCCCTGGTGACCTAGTGGTAATGTTCTGAGTGTTTTATGTCGGAGACCTGGATTTCATTCCTATTCTCGTTATCTCTCTCCCTGGGGCTGCATTGCATAAAATAAGAAATAAAATCACTGTCCTGCATCCTCATTGCCATCGGCTGTACCCTTGTCAGATTTCATAAGCTAAGCTAGATGGGCCTGGTTAGTATTGGGTTGGAAGACCTCAAAGGAAACAAAGTCCATGAACCACAACATCTATGCAGCTGGCCTTTCATCTTCCAAGAAACTGTGTCTTTTAGTTCTTACTATACTTTTCTCTCTACTGCTTGATTGATTTGTTTGCTCTAGGAATAGGGCAAGTAAGTGCTTTTTTCAGTCATTTAAATGGACACATTTGTTTTATTTTGCTTTACAAATTTAAAAGCCTCTTTGGTTTGGAAGATACTTGGTCATAATTTTTAAAAGAAAGTGTCCCAACTAGCAATATTTTTTATTGCAAAGAAGTACTTGTTCAGAAGTTTATCATTTACCTCTAATTTGTTTATTTGTTCTGTTTGAGAGTTTCTACTTTGCTTTATAAATGTAGCAAGACATGAAATTATTTTCAGAACACAAATATAACTGTAACAATCCAAAATTATAATCAGTTTATCTTTTTTTAAGTTACGTTAGAACATACTCTGTAATACTGAGATTTAACTTAAGGCAGTTTCAAATATCAACAATTTTAAGTTCATCCATGTGGGTATGTCCTTTCCAAGGGATGCTCCTCTGAGAATACACACACACACACACACACACACACACACACACACACACACACACACACATCCATACATTCTCTAACACACTGAACCCTTTCCTCCCTCTTTTGTTCTTTTTCTTCCCACCATTTCCAACTGACATTTTCTATATTACCTCAAAACTTCTCGCTGATTCCAAAACACAGGAGGCTAATGTCCTAATCTCCTTACTTCCTGCAATGTGACACCTTGAAAACTAATCCTAGGAAACACAACTGTCTTCCTCAGTTTTCCTCTCAACTATATACGCAAGGGGAGGCTTTGGAAGAACCCCCAGCTTCTGTTTTCGGGTGCTGGAAATAAGAGCACCGTCCTGAGTACTCAGTGGTGACTGGTGGTGGCACTTACTTTGCTCTTACTATACTTATTTCTCCTCAGGATGATTTTTAAGCTAGTATTAGACTCTCAGAATTGTATCAGTCAGTTGAAGATGGATGGCCTAGTCTTCTTTATGAAATAAGAGTGGCCATTTGTTTGTATTATGGAGTGTTCCAGAATGGATGTAATTTTTAAAATGGTATCTTATATACTGTGCCATCATATGTTACTGTATTGTTAGCATTATTGCTAAGGTTTTCTATATGTCATCATTGATTTTTGTTTTCAGTAAGCAGCTTTTCAAATATCTTATAGTTATGCACTTTAAACCAACTCTCTGTATCAAAATTTTAGAATACCATAGAGAGTTGTGTACTGGTAGATTTTTTTTTTTTCAACTGTTTCTTTGGAGGGAAGGAACCTTGATTTGTAGCACTGTTGCGCTTCAGTGGCTTGCTTTCTCCCCTGTCAGCAGAAAGCAGTGTTGGAAGAGCTGCCTGGTCACTGCTTTTTTCCCTCCTACAGACACAGTTTGCAGACATCCTTAAAGGCATCACCATAATGAACTGTAGCTAAATAAGAGTGCACCCTAATCTAGACATTGGAAAGGCTCCAAGTCTGAAGTATTTTGAGCATCGTGCTCAGAGTCTCCGGTGAGGGCTCGACCCTGTGACACTTCTCTATGAGAACATTGGAAAGTGCAACCCTCTGAACTAAGCATTTTGGTCTCAAGTATTTTGCAGATGAGATATTTGACACTTTCTTCTTCTTTTAGTATAAGTTAATTTTAAGTTTATCTAATTTAATGTTTAATTTTGGCTGTATTTAACAGAATCAAAAAGTTTTTGCAAATGGTTGATATATTTAGGCTCCAGCATACCATCACTCTTTGAGAGAATTTGAGTTTTTTACCTCAGTTAAAACAAATGTGTGTAAGCTTCAGGGAAGTATACAATTTCCACCATAAATTTAATTCAGTCATTTCCTAGTCTCTGTAACCATCTGCAAAATTATTTACTTTAAGTGTTTATGAGTTTGTGTAGATTATTTTCCTGGTGTTATTTAGAGGGCATAAATACCAGTCTGTTTATTGCTTTTTTTTGTTATCTATTATTCTGAAGATGCCACTCTTACCTTTCTGTTAGTTGACTAGTGCAATTTGACTAGCACAGTGATTTTTAACCTGTTAAACTGAGTATCAGTTTCCATGCTTAAAAAAGAACAAGTTTGTAAATGCTTGTCAGGAAAGTATGAGGGCCTAAGGTTAATTCACACACATAAAAACACATTATGTTGTTACCCAGTCATGGTGGCATACCCTTGCAGTCTCAACCAGCCTAGCCAGCTGGCAAGCTCCAGGTCCCTTAACTCAAAAAACAGTAAATGGCTACTGAAGAATGGCACCCAAGGTTGACCTCTGGGATCCACACACATACACAAACACAAACACACATATGCATGTGTAAAAAGATACAAAACCTGAGAACACTGCAGTATTAATGAGACATTTTTGTCTGAAGATCTTATGAAATTTTTGTTGTTTTGTTTTGCTTAAGGTTTTTTAATGTAATTAGACGATGAAAGCGGAAGTTTCCAGTGATGGGACTCAGCATTTATCCTAGCAGTCAACTCTTTGGTCATTTGGTTTTTCGTGACAGAGTTTCTCTATGTCACAGCCCTGGCTGGCCTGGAACTCACTCTGTAGACCAGGCTGGCCTGGAATTCATAGAGATCCACCTGCCTCTGCCTCCTGAGTGCTGGGATTAAAGGCATTCACCACCACCAGGCCCAGCACAGTCAACTCTTTGTATTCATCCTTGGCAATATCAGCTTGCTACTTAACACTTACTAATTAATCTTTCAAGAAAATTGTTTTTCTAAAATATATCTCCTAAAATACTTTTTTCCCATTTCAGAATAATTTGTCTGTGCTGATTTCAGTTCCAGAATATCTGTCTTTTGCCAAAACATAAAAATTTGAATTTTGCCTATTAGAAAAATGATATATATTGTGTATTTGTGTTTTAAATTATAGATACTTATTCAAGTAAAGAATATAGAAAAAAGGGTGAAACTTTTAGTATAGAATTGGTATAAGTAAGTTCACCCCAGTAATTGCATGACACTATTAAAATGCACTCTGGAGTTCTTTGGATCACCAAGATGGAGAAGATCATTCATGTGAGGGTTTAAGAAATTGGAGTGCCTACTCATTACATGTTTTGTGTTCTTGTTTCATTAAAATCCTATTTGGAGTCTTTTAAAAATCACTTCTTGTGAAGATTAAGTCCCTGTATTTTCACAACTTTGTCAGAGATATAACAAGTATGATAGCCGATTGCATAATTTACCAGTTTTCTCAGTTTTTCCCAACAAATTCCTCATTTCAAGTTCTTCTTTGCCCAGAGCCTCTAGGAAGTCCATCACCAGTCTTTGAGCACCATCCCTTTCCCTAAAGAAATGGGTATGTGTTATCTGAGAATGCCCCTCAGTCTCTAGAGGACAAGACAACCATTGACAATTAGCCTCTCTGATGGCAGGTAATCCTGGGACCTCAGCATCACTTAAACTACCTCTCTCTAGCCAGATGTGCAGTCACTCCCTTTGAAAGTCCTGGTTTCTAAGCAGGACCCAAGAGTCCACAGACCTTGACCCCTTTCCAATTCTGAGAACTTTGCCTTGATTTTTCTCTGTTACTGAATTTATATTCAGAATTTATTTTCTAATACTTCTTTCTTCAGCCAGGAATGGTGGTGCACGCCTTTAATCCCAGCACTTAGGAGGCTGAGGCAGGTGGATCTCTGTGAGTTTGAGGCCAGCCTGGTCTACAAAGTGAGTTCCAGGATGGCCAGGATTATTACACAGAGAAACCCTGTCTCAAAAAACAAAAATCAAAAAACCCAAACATTTCTTTCTTCACATACAAATGAAATCTAATGGATGTTTTGCAACTAAGGGCAGGGATTTTTCTATACTGTGACATGTTTCATTGTAACCAGAAGAATGTAGAATACAGTGAGGTTTCCTATTCTGCTGTATTAACTAACTCATCTTGTTACAGTAGCTTTCTTTGGATAAAAAGAAAATAGGTATAGTCTTGGCTTGAGAATTTTACAGAGTAGGATATAAAGCAGAAGCATAGAACAAAGTGTACATTTGTGTGTATACAAGACTTACATCCTAGTTTACACAGACAGCATTTGTACATATTTTAATAAAATACTATGAGAATAATATGTGTATGTAAAGGTGAAAGAGACAGACACTTTTTAATTTTACAAAGATTAATGTGATTATTAATGGTTTATCTCTGTCTTATTCCACTGTCTAATACTCCCTAATGTCATCTTCAGTTTAATAATCTCATACAAAAACTATTTCACACAACACAAAGGTACCTACTCTTTATGCCATTACTCTTGTGGTGATTATTGACTTTAATTTTTTAAATATAAGCTTATTTTTCTCTTAGAAACTGTGTATAATGGAAATAGTTTATAAGTAATTTTAAGAATGCCAGGATAATATTGAAAGTCTTTTTTTTTATTCATTTTACATACCAACCACAAATCCCCCTCTTATGCCTCCTGCTCCCCCACCCCTGCCTTCCCCAACCCCAACCCACCTGTCATCCTCTCCTACCAAGGGGTAAGTTTTCCCATGTGGGGGACAGCTAAACCTGGTACATTCAGTTGAGGCAGGACTGAGCCCCTCCTCCCTGCATCAAGGGTGAGCAAGGTGTCTGACCATAGGTAATGGGATCCAGATAGCCAGCTCATGAGCCAGGGATAGATCCTGATCACACTGCCAGGGGCCCTTCAAACAAACCCAGCTACACAACTCTCTCCCATATGTAGAGGGTCTAATCCAGTCCCATGCAGGTTCCATAGCTGTCAGTCTAAAATTTGTGAGTGAGTTCTTGTGAACTTGGTTCAGTTGTCTCTATAGATTTCCCCATCATGATCTTGACCCCTCTTGTTCATATAATTCCTCTTCCCTCTCTTTGACTGGACTCCCCTCAGCCTGGTGTTTGGTTGTGGATCTCTGCATCTGCTTCCATCAGTTTTTGGATGAAGGCTCAATCTACCTCAAGACCCAATGATACCACTCTTGGGCATATACCCAAAGGATGCTCAATCATACCACAAGGACACTTGCTCAACTATGTTCCTAGCAGCATTATTCATAATAGCCAAAACCTGGAAGCAACCTAGATGCCCTGCAATTGAAGAATGGACAAAGAAAATGTGATACGTATACACAATAGAGTACTACTCAGCTGTAAAAAAACAATGACATCATGAAATTTGCAGGCAAATGGATGGAACTAGAAAATATCATCCTGAGTGAGGTAACCCAGACTCAGAAAGACAAATATGGTATGTACTCACTCATAAGTGGATACAAGATGTAAAGCAAAGGATAATCAGACTACAGCCCACAGCTCCAGAGAATCTAGCTAACAAGGAGGACCCTAAGAGGGACACACAGATCACCTTGGGAAGAGGAAACAGAGGAGATCTCCATTAGTAAACTGGGGTTGAGTGGGGTATGAAGGGGAGTAGACTGGGGATGAGCAGGGTGTGGGGGGGCGGGAAAATAGAGGGGAGGGGATAGGGGATGAGAACATGAGAGAACGGGATGGTTGGATGGTTGAGCTGGGGGAGGGATGGAGTAGGAGAGCATTGAAAGAGATATCTTGATAGAGGGAGACATTATGGGGTAAGGGAGAAACCTAGTGCTAGGAAAATTCCCAGGAATCTACAAAGAAGACCCCAGATTAGACTACTAGCAATAGTGGTGAGGGTGCCTGAACTGGCCTACCCTGGCAATCAGATTGGTGGATAATTAAGTCTTTAAAGTGAGTCTTTTTTGTTAAGCCTGCATGTTGACTGACTTATAATTAATGACTGCACCTTGAATCTTACTACATCTGTGTGCTTTGAAATATGAGAACACACCCTATTTTATAACAACTGATCTGCTACTTGTTGTACAGCAGTGCTTCTAACTTTCCTAATGCTAGGATCCTGTAATACAGCTCCTCATGCTGTGGTGACCCCAACCATAAAATGGTTTCACTGCTACTTCATAACTGTCATTTTGCTATGTTACAAATTGTAAATATCTGATATTCGGGATGTCTGATATGTGACCCCAAAGGGCTGCGACTCAGAGGTTAAGAACCGCTGTTCTAGACATGTTACTGATTAACTGAATGCTATTTTCTTGTTTTTCTTCTATATTTCCAATGAACACTTACAATAAACAAAACAGGTACTTAAGTAAATTATATTTTATTTTTGCAAAAGGGAAGTAAATCATAGAAGACAAATCATACTGTATTAAGTGTTTTCTAGAAGTGTAATTTTCATAGTATTTTAAAATATAAGTGAAACAAACCTGTAGAGAAGCAGAGCCTTTTTTTTTTTCTTTTGACTTTTCAAAGCCTACATTTACCAGTCATTGGACAGTGCTAGCCCTTAGGGGTTACTTAGTAAGCTGATTTTCTTCCCACCAAAAAAATTCCACATTTGCATCTGTTACTCCCTTTCATGATATAAGATACCTTTCTGCATTCTGTAGTATAAGGTTTAGGGTTTTTTTTTTTTTTTTTTTTTTTTTTCTCGAGACAGGGTTTCTCTGTGTAGCTTTGCACCTTTCCTGGATCTTTCTCTGCAGACCAGGCTGGCCTCGAACTCACAGAGATCCGCCTGCCTCTGCCTCCCGAGTGCTGGGATTAAAGGCGTGCGCCACCACTGCCCGGCAAGGTTTAGTTTTTATATTTTGTATTTCTGCTGTATTCTAGTCTTCTTAATAATGAGAATATATTTTTTTAAGACTGAGGTATAATTCTTGGGTTGTTATGTACTAGTCATTTATATTTCTCTGTCACCAATGACCAGATGGTTTAAGTCATGTCCTTTTTTTCTTTATATACACTGTGGGGTCTATAGGATAAATTGAATTGAATTATGGAATTAGATTGATCTCACTGATTTGCTTCACTCAGTCACTCAGTACTCGTTGTACAGTATTATTTTTCACAGGACAATTTTATTGGCATTGTTTCAGTTCCTAGGAGTGTCTCTTCATATTCTCAACTAGAGAGGCTAGTCAGAAGTGAATTATTGTAACGTTGAATTAGATACAAGTGGCTGCAACAAACGGTTTTCTTATGAATCTAAGAGCAATGTAGAATTGAGGAAATAGTAACTTTTTTTAAAATTCCTTCCTTCCTTCCTTCCTTCCTTCCTTCCTTCCTTCCTTCCTTCCTTCCTTCCTTCCTTCCAATCATTCTTTCTTTCTTTCTGCAATGTGTATGAGTGTTTTCCTGCATGTTCATGAACCATGTGTGTACCTGGTGCCAGGAGAGGACAGAAGGCGGCACTGGAAATACAGATAGTTGTAAGCTACCATGTAGATTCTTTGAATCATACCCAAGGCCTCTGGAAGAGCAGCCAGTGCTCTTAACCACTGAGCCATCTCTCCAGTCCTAAAAAATAGTAATTTCTAAATATTTAAATAAAATGTTTAGGAGATCCAAGTAGGCATTTGAATGCTAACTTACTATTTTATTGTATGCATCAAACTACTCTCAAAAACAAGATAAGTTTTATTTTCTGTCATTAATTGTAGCTGGAGTTTTCCTGCCTGGCCCACAGTCAGGACAAATCTCTCTCACCCGCCAGTCCCATAGCCGCTCGGACCCAACCAAGTAAACACAGAGACTTATATTGCTTACAAACTGTATGGCCGTACCAGGCTTCGTGCTAACTGTTCTTATAGCTTAAATTAATCCATTTCTATAAATCTATACCTTGCCACGTGGCTCGTGGCTTACCAGCATCTTCACATGCTGCTAGTCATGGCGGCGGCTGGCAGTGTCTCCTCCCACCTTCCTGTTCTCTCAGTTCTCCTCTCTGTTAGTCCAGCCTATACTTCCTGCCTGGCCACTGGCCAATCAGTGTTTTATTTATTGACCAATCAGAGCATTTGACATACAGACCATCCCACAGCAATTAATCTGCATGTTAACTATAATTACACAGAGGAGAGCCTTTTATCAATAAGATGTGAAAAATACTTTTTGTTAACTAAAAGGAGTGGTTTTAGGAAAGAAGGTTCATTGAGCCAAGAAGCCCTGTCATGGACTGTTTCAGATGAGCTAACAGCTGAGAACTACTTGTGTGGTGTGGTGGGTCCAATGTGAGATGAAGCCGGGAAGGCAGTAGGGAAACACATAATGCCAGCTTCAGAAGCTTAGTTTTTGTTTTGTTTTTTAATATAGTATAGTCTTTAGATTTTTTTTAAGATGGAATTGAGTTGTTGACCAGATAATTAGGAACAATAGAACAAAACTGTAGAGTTAAGTATAAAGGAAAGAAATTCCATAATTAATGCAGAAATGAAATTTAGATTTGCCTAAAATTATGATTGGTAAATGGTTGGAGCTAGGACTCAAAATGGTCAACTGACTCAAAGGTCAGTACTGTATCCACCTTCTATAGTACAAATATATTCTTTAAGCATGGAAAGGAAAAACTTCAGAACTCATGTAGAAATAAAATTCAGATTTGCCTAAAATCTAGCTAACTAGTAAATGCTTAAAGCTGGGACTCACGTGAGCTGTAGGACTCTAAAACTAACACCCACTCACCTCCAGAACTGAAATCCATTGCGTTACAGTTATTCACCTGTGTCTGCTTTTAGGAGAGAACTGTACCTTCTCATTTCTTTTTTTTTGGGGGGGGGGGGTTTCTATTTTATTTTTTTATTTTATTTTTTTTTTTTTTGTTTTTTTTTTTTTTTTTTTTTTTTGGTTTTTCGAGGCAGGGTTTCTCTGTGTAGCTTTGCGCCTTTCCTGGAACTCGCTTTGGAGACCAGGCTGGCCTCGAACTCACAGAGATCCGCCTGCCTCTGCCTCCCGAGTGCTGGGATTAAAGGCGTGCGCCACCACCGCCCGGCTTATTTTATTTTTTATAAAATAAATTTAATTTTATTTTTATAACTTAATTTAATATTACACATCAGCCATGGATTCCCCTGTCCTCCCTCCTCCTGACCCCCCCACCCTCCCCCCAGCCCATGCCCCATTCCCATTTCCTGGAAGGCAAGGAATCCCCTGGGGATTCAGCTCAGCCTGGTAGATTCAGTCCAGGCAGATCCAGTCCCTTCCTCCCTTCACCCAGGCTGAGCAAAGTGTCCCTGCATAGGCCCCAGGCTCCAAACAGCCAGCTTCCCAAAAACCCAGCTATACCACTCTTGGGCATATTCCCAAGGAATGCTCAATCATACCACAAGGACACATGCTCAGCTATGTTCATATCAGCATTATTTGTAATAGCCAGAACCTAGAAACAACCTAGATACCCTTCAACTGAAGAATGGATAAATAAAATGTGGTACGTATACACAATGGAGTACTACTCAGCAGAGAAAAACAATGACATCATGAGGTTTGCAGGCAAATGGATGGATCTAGAAAAAAATCATCCTGAGTGAGGTAACCCAGACTCAGAAAAGACAAACATGGTATGTTCTCACTCATAGGTGGATACTAGATGTAAAACAAAGGATGACTAGACTGCTACTCACAACTCCAGAGAGGCTACCTAATAAAGAGGACCCTAAGAAAGACACAGGATCGCCCAGTGACAGAGAAATAGATGAGATCTACATGAGCAAACTGGACGTGAGGGGAAGTAATGAAGGGCGAGGGTCGAGGGAAAGAGAGCTTAGGGGAGCAGGAGATCCCAGCTGGATCAAGAACAGAGAGGGAGAACAAGGAAAAAGAGACCTCCTTGTTTCTATACTGCAGTATTCTAAATACTGCAAAATAGTAGACACTTCTTCAGTTGGTACTTGTTATACACTGACCAACCTGTGCTAAGCTGGCTCTACTAGATCCTGGCTGTTTCTCTTAAATAATTGTGACAGTTTATTCTTCCAGCGTGTGAGAGTTCCCATTGCTCCACTTTGCCAGCACTTGATGGTGTATGCTGTTTGTCTTTTTGATATCTCAGTGTGAACTTTTTTTAATTTGGTTGGTTGTTGGGTAAGTGGATTTATTTTAACATTTTCTAAAGTTGGGATGAAATTTATATAACATAAAGTTTCCTTTCAGTAGTGAATGGTTCAGTATCATGTAGTGTGTTCATAATGTTGGATTATTACCACTTCTATGTAGCTCTAGAATGTTTTAAAATTATCCCAGTAAGAAATTCTGTACCTATCAAGCAGTTGCTCTGCTTTTTTGTCTCCTACCAGCCCTTGCCAGCCACCAATATGTATTCTATGTCAGTAGATATACCTGTTCTGAATGTTTTAAAAAAGAGAGAATCATACACTGTTTTTTCTCTTTCACTTAGTATGTTTTTGCATTTATCCATATTGTAGCTTCTATTGAGTAAGTAGTCTACCATATGTGCATACTATATTTATCCATTGGCCCACTGATTGGACATTTAGGATGCTTCTGCCTTTAGACATTGTTATGAATGGTACTTTTATGGATGTGTGTGTGTGTGTGTGTGTGTGTGTGTGTGGAGAGTCCAGTTCTTACTTATTTTGAGTGTGTACAACTAAGTGGGATTGCTGGTTCATGTGATAATTCTATGTTTAGGGTGGAGAAAATCTCAGCAGCTGAACTATTTCACATTTTCACCCATAGGGTATGAGGATTCCATTTACTTTATATCTTTACCAGAACTTGTTATTTTATTGTTTCTGCAGATGGTATCTCACTGGAGTTTTAATTTATATTCTTCTAACGACTAATGATGTTAAGAATCTATGTGGGCATGTTCACTATGTGTCTTTCATTGAAGAAACGCTTTTGGGGGTTGGGTTTTCTTTTCTTTTATTCTTTTTTGTTTGTTTGTTTTTTGTTTTTTTCCAGACAGGATTTCTCTGTGTAGTTTTGGTACCTTTTCTGGATCTCACTCTGTAGACCAGGCTGGCCTCGAACTCACAGAGATCCGCCTGGCTCTGCCTCCTGAGTGCTGGGATTAAAGGCGTGCACCACCACGGCCCAGCTGGGTTTTTCTTTTATTGATTTTATAAACCCTTATTTGATACATGATTTTGTAAATTGTAAGACGAATTGCTAAATGGTCTTATTAATAAAAAACCTGGAGCCAGATATTGGGGTGAAAGCTGAAAGATCAGAGAAGCAGAAAGAAGCCAGCCATATTCTTTTTTTTTTTTTTTTTTTTTTTTTTTTGGTTTTTCGAGACAGGGTTTCTCTGTGTAGCTTTGCGCCTTTTCCTGGAACTCACTTGGTAGCCCAGGCTGGCCTCGAACTCACAGAGATCCGCCTGGCTCTGCCTCCCGAGTGCTGGGATTAAAGGCGTGTGCCACCACCGCCCGGCTCCAGCCATATTCTTACTGCTAGGAAATCCTCAGCCCAAGAGAGAGCTACTTCCTATATACTTATGCCTATATACCTTTCTGTGTCCTGCCATCTTACTTCCTCTCTCTGCCCAGCTCTATCACTTCCTGTCTGTCTATACAGACCTCCAGACCTCTATGGTTAACTTGTGCTGGGATTAAAGGCCACAAGTCTGTCTCTGTTCCCGGTGTGGCCTTGAACTCACAGAGATCTGGATGAATCTTTGCCTCCCAAATGCTAGGATTAAAGGCATGTGCTACCACTGCCTGACCTCTATGTTTAATATAGTGGCTGACTTTTTCCTCTGATCCCCAGATAAGCTTTATTGGGGTACACAAATAAAAATATCACCACAGTAAATATTTTCTTAGTTCTATAGCTTTTATATCCATTTTCTTACAAATTTCAAGCAGTTTAAATTTTTGTGAAGTCTAATTTATATGCCTTTTTATTTGTATACTTTGGTAGCATGTCCACGAATCCACTGTCAAACCAAGGACATGAACATAGCCTCTGTAATTCCTCTATGAATCTCATAGTTTGGCTTCTTATAATAGCTTGTTGATTCATTTTACATTAACTTTTATGTGTGACAAGAATTAAAGGTCCAAGCACTCAGGAGGCAGACGCAGGCGGATCTCTATGAGTTTGAGGCCAGCCTGGTCTACAGAGTGAGATCCAGGACAGGCACCAAAACTACACAGAGAAACCCTGTCTCGGGAAAGAAAAAAAATGGAAAAAAATATAAGAATTAAAGGTCCAGCATCATTGTTTTTCAAAACTAAACAAAAAACTCTACCATACTGAGGTATCCAACAAAAGAATTAAAAGGAAAAACTGCACACAATATTGAGCACTGGCAAAGTATAGCAATGGGAACGCTCACTGGCCAGTTGTGTGCAGGAGTTAAAGTTATCTGGGGAAAACAGCCAGTGTCTAAGAGAGCTGACCCATATGCACACTCTAGCAATAACGCTTGGTCAGTGCACAGGAAGTACTGACTGAATGCATGGTCAGCACCATCTGTCCAAAATGGGGGTATATTTCTGGACTGTCTTATTCTGTTGGTTGCCACGTCTGTTTTTATTCTAGTCTCACACGGCTCTGACTTCTGCAGCTTTGTAGAAAGCTTTGAAATTGGAAAGTGTGAGTTCTCCAGCTTTCTTTTTAAAAATTATTTATTTATTTTTATTTTATGTGCATATATGTTTTGCCTGCATGTATGTCTGTATGAAGGTGTCAGCTCTTGGAGTTACAGACAGGTGTGAACTGCCATGCAGGTACTGGAAATTGAACCTGGGTCCTTTGGAAGAACAGTCAGTGCTCTTAACTGCTGAACCGTCTCTCCAGGCCCCTCCAGCTTTTTTCTTGTTTATCAAGATTATTTTGACTATTTGGGGTTCCTTACAATTCCATTGGATTTTTTTGTTTTGTTTTTGAGATTATAATTTAATTACAACATTTCTCTCATCCCTTTCCTCCCTCCAAACCTTTCCATATCACCGTCCTTGCTCTCTTTCAAATTCATGCCCTCAAAATATTTTCATTAATTGTTATTGCTTGCATATACATTTATATATATTCATAAATATAACATGTTGAGTGCATATAACATTACTTGTATGTATGTTTCAGGGCAGACAGTTTGGCACTGGACAACCAATTGGTGTGTTCTTTCCTGGGGAGTACCACCTCTCCTACTCCCAGCTTTATTCAGTTGCCAGTGGGTCTTTGTGTAGGGTTGAGGCCTTGTGGGCTTTTCCCCATCCAATCTTGCATGTTTATGGGTGTCATTCTTGTTCAGCTCACGTTTGGGCAGTCTTGTTAGTAAGTTTTACAGGTATAGCTACTGATGTTGTTGGGAGATATAATCTCACAGCAAACCCCCTGATCCTTTGGCTGTAATAATCTTTCAGCCCCTTCTTCCAGTGTTCCCTGAGACTTATGTGGGGGAGTAGTGTTTTGTGGATACATGTGTCCATTGAGACTAGACTCCACAACTCTGCCTTTTGGTTGCTTGTTGGTTTCTGTCTGATGCAGAGAGGAGTTTCCCTAGTGAAAGGTGAAGACCACACTTCTCTGTGGGATGTAAGGACAGATGTTTATAGAGGATCAGTAAAGATTAGACTGGTTTAGTAAATTGGTGATTGTGGATTCTCCTCCAGTAACCATGATTTCACTAACACTGAATTGTTAGCTAGGTTTTTGGTACAAAGTATGGTATCCCTCTTGTTGAATGAATCTTAAGGTGGATTTAAGAATATTGTAGTGTTCAAACCATAACAAGATTAAGTTTTCTATCCACATCATGGAATATTTTTGTATTCATTTGAGCCTCCTTTATTTTCTTTCAGCAATATTTTATAACCATGTATAAGTCTGTTGACAGTTTTTTCTAAGTATTTTATTCTAGTCATTGCTATTTAAATTGTATCTTGATTTTTTCGTTTTTAGATTGTTCTTTGTTAGTATATGGAAGCATAATTACAGTTAGGCCTGGTGGTTAATGCCTATAATCCCAGCACTGAGGACATCAAGGCATGGAAGAACACAGTTTTAGGCCAGCCTAGTCTATACTGCAAGACCCCGATTCTAAAAATAAACACACACACACATACACCTAAATAAATGGGGTCTGGGGAGATAGCTCAGTCAATAAATGTGCTTGCTGCATAAACACAAGAATCTGAGTTCAGATCCCTAGCACCTACAGAGGATCTGGATGTGGCACCCAGCACAGTCGTCTGGGACATGAGATAGGAGGCTCTCTGGAGTTGGCTACTAGCCACTTGGTAAACTCCAGGGTCTATGAGAACCCTAATACCAAAAGTAAAGTAGAAATAAACTGAGGAAGACACTTGGTGTCAACCCCTGACCTCCACATGGACACATACAAACAAGTGTATCTGCATGCACCATAGCATACACATTTCCTTGGGTGGCTCAACACCATGCTTGGATTCTCAGTTCTGGGGAAGAAGGCGCTGGAGCTCCCTGTACCTGTGCTACTGCCTCAGCTTACATCACTTCCTGAATAGGGTTTAGGAGCATAGATAGAATCCTAAGGGCAAAAGAGCAAAGAACTAAATACAAATTGAATCTCCAGAAATGGCATGTTAAAGGACCAAGACCTTCAAAGAAACAATAGAAGAAACGTTTAAGCCATGGGGACAGAGTACATTAGTTTTGAAGAGACTGAAAAAAAATGATTAAAGGTAATTTAGAGAAAATTTTATGTGAATGGAGGAAATGTAAGGCTTTTTTGAAAATCAATGAAAAGTTCATGAATTCTGTTTAATACTTTTACAGTGGCCTTGCTAATTCTCCCTAAAAGTGTACAGTGTATTTCAGTTACTGAAAGACAGCACCATTTTTCTTTGAATTTGTGAAAGTGAGCTCTTCACTTCAAAGGTCATAGAGTTACAACTTCACTGAGCTTCAGAGTCAGCTAAATGAATGTGTTAGACAATCTTAATATACATGCATATTGCAGAAAATACAATTTCAGTTTACTCCTATAATGGTAACTGTTTCCTCTAATTCCAAATTATGTTCAGTTTATGCAGGGGTTTCCTAGGTGAGCTGACACTTCCACGGACTGTATGCTGTTACTGGCTGCATGTTGATCAGTGACTGCATGCTGTCCAGCAGTGCATGTGATGCTGGCAGCCTTTCACCAACAAGCACGCTTTTCCCTGCAGCTTCTTCATCCATTAAGCTGACAAGAACCTACTGGTTTCTGTGTGTGAGGCATGTGTGCTAAGAAGTGAGGGTATTACATTTGAAAGCTCAGTCAGCTCCGCTCCCTGGAGTTCAAGTTTTCACTAAACAGAATTCTTTTACTTGATATTTCCAATTATGAAATTTTATATATCTCTCATCCATATCCTCATTGACAATTTTTAGTAACTGGACTATTAATCTTAATATAGAGTATCCTAATTTATAAGAAGGCACAAGTGGAATTTTCTTGCAGACAGTACTGCACCCTCTGTTTGTCCTCTATATTTACTCTCATGTATGCCTACTGTGGTGGTTTGAAGGAAAATGGCCCCCAAGGGAGTGGCACTGTTAGGAGGTGTGGACTTGTTAGAGTAGGTGTGGTCTTGTTGGAGGAAGCATGTCACTGTGGGGGTGGGCTTTGAGGTGTCCTATGCAGAAGTGAGACAGTTTACTTTCTGTTGCCTATAAGATGTAGAACTCTTAGCTCCTCTCCAGCACCATGTCTGCCTGCATGCCACCATGTCGCACCATGATTGTAACAGACCAAACCTCTGAAACTGTAAGCCGCCACCCCAATTAAATGTTTTTCCTTTATAAGAGTTACTGTGGTCTTGGTGTATCTCCACAGCAATAGAAACCCTAAGACACCTACATTACCAGAACTTTCCAGTTTCAAAACCTTTTACTTTGGGGCTAGAGAGCTGACTCAGTGGTTAAGAGCACTTGCTGTTCTTGCAAAGAACGTAGGTTCAGTTCCTAGCATCTGTATGGTGGTTCACAGTCATCTGTAACTCCAGTTCTGGGAGGTCCAATACCCTCCTCAGGTTCTGCACCCATGTGATATACATACATACATGCAGACAAACACACATAAAATAAAAGTGAATTAATCTAAACAAAAAGGTCTTTAACTTTCCTTTTATAACCTTTAATCCTATCACTGTCTACTAAAATTCAGCATATCTGAAACCAAACTTCTTCTCCAATTTTCAAATACCTGTATTTGCATCTTACTGTGCTTGTTTGATAGACTCACTTATTTGTTCATGTATTTGTATTATTTACTTTTTCCTATTATAAATTCCTTTTATTTGGGATACTCTCTGTTCACCTGTCTCATTTTGAAATTGCGCAGTACTGCCATCCTGTGCTTACAATATAGAATTTGACTGTATGCCCCAGCTTGCCTGGAATGTCCTAAGTATGTGCAGCCAGGCTGGCTTTGCACTCCTGGCCCATATGCTGTGATTATGGACATGCACCTCCACTCCTGGCTCTGCTCTTTGTTGTCTTGAGACAGAACCTTCCTATGTAGCTGGCCTTGAATTCCTGGGCCCAAGAGACGCTTCCTCCTGTCCCTCCCTAGGGGCCGGGATTTATAGGTCCGTACCTCTCCCTAAAGGTCGTTAGGTCTTTCACTGCAGAATACCTGTTTCATAAAGGTATTTTCTTTTCTTTTTTTGTTTTTTTTTTTTTGTTTTTTTGTTTTTGTTTTTGTTTTTGTTTTTTCATAAAGGTATTTTCTTACAAACTCATTCCAGAAGGGTCTTTTCTTATATTAATTCTTACAGCACTTAATCTTACAACTGGCTGTATAATGTTTTGAATTAACTGGTATATTTTGATTGTAACTTCTAAAATGTTTAGCTGCCTGTTGTGTGGAAAATACATGTTTGGGCAATATGGTAACAAATAGATAATCCCAGATTGTCCTTCATATTTTTAGCATGCAGTTATTAATTTGGGTTCTACGAACTTGACACTGTTTTATGCACTTAGTAGATAATAACCTACTTAATTTCTGTAAGTAATTCTCTGTGACATGTACTTATTTCATGTAGGTCAAAACTGAGGTGCAGAGAGGCAAAATAACTTTTTCCATCACCTAATAATAAACAGCATAGCCATGATTCAGAACTAGCTTACTATTTTCAAAATCCATGCTCTTGGTTCTTTTATCTTCTTAGTGTTGGTATTATCTAGCTTAAATAGTAAAACAGTAGTTCCGGGCCAGCCAGGCTGTGTATTGTGACCATACCTTTAAAAAAAAATAACAAAGGTTATTGCAGTAGTCTGAGTGCGTGCAATATAATAAGTAGCTAATTATACTATAGCTACTATATAATAAGTAGCTAACAGGAGAACAAGAGGCCAGAGCAACCAGAAAAGATAAGATGTCAACGGAGGGCCGGGAGAAGGCTCAGCTTTGGGACTCTAGGTAGCTGGAACTGAGCCTGCTGCTCCAAGTGTGGTCTCAGAGGCCAACTCTTCTGGGAAAGGATAGCAGGAAACTTTAGTCTTCTAGACCAGTATAATCCTGGGGGCTGTATCAAATGCCAAAGCAAAGATTTCTCGGCTTTTCACAAACAGGCTTTTGGGGAGTTTTGTTGGAGGAAAAACAAACATGTCCTCCAGTGGATATGTGCTCAGAAGAGACATAGACTTTGGTCAGCAGTCACAACAAAGAATACAACTGGCATGTCAGCAGCAGGAAGGAAAAACAACCTGAAAGAGACCATAAAACTAATTAGCTTTCTAATGATTACAGAAGGAAAAGAAAGGATAAAATCATCCTGAATGTGATAGGATAAGCAAGAAGTATAACTTGTAGGAATGAAGTGTTCCTTGAAGACTTGTGTAGACCACGGAAATGAAAATTTGTGTTGTTTAGACCACTGGAGTGATAATTTATGAACCAGAAGTTGATCCTATATAAACAAAAGATGAGGATAGAAAATACAAGTAGCTAGGAATGTAGAATGGGAAAATAGAATTCCTGATGACAGTTACAGATAGAGAGATTGGGAAATGGGGCATTAAAATAAAGGCTGAGATTTTCTAGAATTGGTAAGACAGGTAAGTCTCTATATTTTAGAAGTACTCGGTGTCCTGAACAGGATAAATAAAAACATAGAAGCAAATCAAGGAGAAATTATTGAAGCAAATAAAGAACCTTAAAAACAACCATAGGGAGAAAACAAACACCAAATATGTAAACAGTTGACTTTCTTATGTACAATAGAAAGTATTGGAAGAAAGTAGAAAATACCTTCAGAGTGTCTACATTTTACAGAAAAAGAATGAAATATACATGCATTTAAATAAATTAATATTTAACAGTATGCAAGTAATACACCTTTACTATGAATATGCTGCTTCAACAAAAAGATTGAAACCAGTTATGGTGGCACCTTCCTGCAGTCTTGGCATTTACAAGGCTGAGGCAAGAGGACTGTATTTCAAGGCCTACTTAGGCTAAGAGACTCTGTTTTGGGGCTGGTGAGACAGTTCATCAAGTAAAAGCATGACCTGAATTTGATGCCCAGAACCAACTTAAAAGAGAAAAGAGAGAACCATCTCAGCAAAGCTGCCCTCTGACCTCCACATGTATCCATGGCATCCACACAATAAAAATATGCAAGTAAGTTTTTCCCAGTTATTTTCTGTGTCTTAGATTTGCTTTAATATAACATTGGAGAGAGGGAATTTTAGTCTAGTAGCCATGAATCTGTATTGGTTATGAAGGAATGATCACTGCAGCTAGGTGGTGAGCACATGGGAATTATATTGTACTATTGGGTCTATTAAAACGTAAAATTGAAGTAGAACTAATAGAACCCAGAGCCTCGTGTATGCTAGGCTGGTGATTGTAGCTGGAGAGCTTCTCTCCAGCCTCCGCCAAGCCCTGTCAGTCTGACAGCCCACTTATAAAATAAACACACAGACGCTTATATTATTTAAACTGTTTGGCCTAATGACTCATGCTTTTTGCTAGCTGTTCTTATATCTTAAATTAACCCATTTCTTTTTTCTTTTTTTTTTTTTTGGTTTTTCGAGACAGGGTTTCTCTGTGTAGTTTTGGTGCCTATCCTGGATCTCACTCTGTAGCCCAGGTTGGCTTCAAACTCACAGAGATCCTCCTGGCTCTGCCTCCCGAGTGCTGGGATTAAAGGCGTGTGCCACCACCGCCCAGCAAATTAACCCACTTCTATTAGTCTATAAGTTGCCACATGGCTCGTGGCTTACCGGTACCTTACATCTTGCTTGTCATGGCGGCGGCTGGCAGCATCTCTCTGCCTTAGCCTTCCTGTTCCCAGAATTCTCTTCTCTGCTTGTCCTGCCTATACTTCCTGCCTGGCTACTGGTCAATCAGCATTTTATTTATACAGAGCGATATCCACAGCAGGTGATCTTTCACTGAGCTGTACTTCCTGTCTGTGCTTTTAATACATTGATAGTTGCAGTTGTTTGATTTGAAGTAACAAATTCATGTGACAAAATCAAAGTTAGATGTTGGCAGGTATTTGGGGGCAGTGGGACAAGAACTTTCCATTGTTGTTGATAGGAAAGTCAGTTAAAGCTTCTTTGACAAGTAATTTGACATCTAATTGTAAAGCTGAAAGTATTCATGATGTTAATCAGAAATTCCTTTTTAAATATATTTACATAGATAGATATTCATCCCAACAAAAGTAAAATATGAAACAACCAGGATATTTATCAGTAAAGGAAATAAATGGATAAACAGTCATAGTGCATAATGGATTAAATATTATATGCACAAACTCTACAGAGAACCTCAGAATTTAATCGTATTTGGAAGTAAGGTCTTATTTAAGATGATATCATATTGAAATAGGATAGTCCCTGTGGTGGTTTGAATAGGAATGGCCCCATACACTCATGTGTTTGAATGCTTGGTCACCAGGGAGTGACAATGTTAGGAAGTATGGCTGTGTTGAAGTCGATGTGGACTTCTTGGAGGAAGTGTGTCACTGTGGATGGACTTTGAGGTCTCAGATGCTGAAGCCAGGCTCAGTGTGGTATTCTCATCCTGTTGTCTACCAATCCAAATGTAGAACTCAGCTATCTCTCCAGCATCATATCTACCTGTGCATTACCATGTTTCCTGCTATGACGATAATGGACTAAACCTCTATCCTGGTTAGAGTTTTATTGCTGTGATGAGACACCATGACCATGGCAACTCTTATGAAAGAAAACATTTAATTGGAGGTGGCTTACAGTTCAGAGGTTTAGTCCATTATCGCCAAGGCAGAAAGCATGGTGCTGGAGAAGGAGCTGAGAGTTCTACATCTGGACCAGCAGGCAGCAGGAAGAGAATACCACACTGGGTATTCAGATGCTGCTGCCACACTGGGTATTCAGATGCTTGAGCATCTGAATTCTCAAAGCCCAACCCAGTAACATTTCCTCTAACAAGGTCACACCTCCTAATAGTGCCATTCCCTCTGGGCTTTTTTTTTTTTGGTTTTTCCGAGACAGGGTTTCTCTGTGTAGCTTTGCGCCTTTCCTGGATCTCGCTCTATAGACCAGGCTGGCCTATAACTCACAAAGATCTGCCTGCCTCTGCCTCCCAAGTGCTGGGATTAAAGGTGTGCACTACCACCGCCCAGCATGGGGGCCATTTTTATTAAAACCACTACAACCTCTGAAACTATAAGCCAGTCCCAATTAAATCTTTTCCTTCTAAGAGTTGCTGTGGTCATGATGTCTCTTCATAGCAATAGAAACCTTAAAAAGACAGTCCTGAAAATCAGTGATATGCATGTATTTAGAAGAAACAATAGGTATTTAGAACAGCCACAAGAAAAGAGTTTGTAGAGTAACACCACAGATAGTGTAGTGATGTCACTCTAGTCCATGGAAAACTAAGAATTGCTCGAAATCAACAGCAGTGGGGGTGGGTGGAAGGGTGAGGGGATTACCCCACAAACTTCCAAACTAAATCAGTCCTACCAAAACCTAGGTTGAAGGCTTCTAGCCTCCTGATAGTGAGTGAATAAGTTTCTGTTGTTTTAAGGCACTCTGTGGTAAATTTTTTCAGCCATACTGGGAATCAGATGAATAACAGAATATTGCAAAGAAGTTAAACTTAACAAATTAGAACAATATGCATCAATTTGAGTAAAATTTGAAAACATACTGTCAAGAGGGAAAAGACTTCATGACATGATGCAGTTTATGTAGCTCCAAGGGAGACGAGGAGAAGAAAGAAACTGTCTACTAATAAGCTAGTGGAGTTGACTGGACAAAGTGACTTTGAACTTCATAATAAAAGTGAATGAGCTGCACTGGAAATTACCACTCCATGAACATGAAATGCCTTTCCATTCAGTACATTCTCCAGCAAAGTGGAATCTTAAGGGACCCCAAATAGAGAGGACAATCTTGAAAAAGAACAGAGGCAAGATCTCAGACTTCCTGGTTTCAAAACTTATTGCAAAGGTATAGTGATCAAACTAAGTGGTATTGGCATAAACTTAAGGACCAATGAGTTGGAAAAGATCCTAGATATAGACTTTTGTGGTATGATCAGTAATGTTCTACAAAGACCCAGGAACATTTGCTGGACTGGGGAGCCTACAAATAGTGCTGAGAAAACAAGATACTTACATGCTATAGATAGATAGATAGATAGATAGATAGATAGATAGATAGATAGATAGATAGATAGATAGATAGATATAGATATAGATATAGTGGCACTATTAGGAGGTGTGGCCTTGTTAGAGGAAATGTTACTGGGTTGGAGATATATATAGATATTATATATCTCCAAAATGGATCAAAGACAAACAAAGGAAAAGTTTCATTGCTTTGGATTGGTCATGATTCCTTGAATATGACACCAAAAACAAAAATAAATAAACAAAAAAACTGTACCATTTACCAAAGTTAAAAACTTACACCAACATGTGTCACCAAGCAGTGGTGGCACACTTGGGAGGCAGAGGCAGGTAGATCTCTGAGTTTGAGGCCAGGCTTGTCTACAAAGCAAGTTCCAGGACTACGCAGAGAAAGCCTGTCTTGAAAAAACAAACAAACAAAAAAGCAAACCTTATCCTGACAAAAATGTCATATAAATTGTAATGCTACCTTAACTTTATATGAGCATTCAAAAGATTGCCACTTTCAACAGTTGTCTTGATGTAGATTTTCCTTTCAACATTCACTACACTTAGATTTGTAACCTAAGGAACTGGATTATTGAACTAAAATTGGAGAACCTGGGGTCCCCCATAGTGCGGTTATTCATAGCACAATGAACTTAAGGTTTTCTCAACTTTTGTAGGTTTCTGTTTCTTCTTGCTGGAAAATAGGGCATAGGACTAGAATGTTTCTAATTGGAATGAATCTATTTTAGGCAATACAGTTACTTAAAAATATTAACTTTCATGCTTTAAAAAGATAGATTCTAGCCCTAAGAATCAAGTGTCATTCTATTGAATATTGTAACTTTTGAAAAATACTTAGATGCACTACTGTAAAGTAGGATAGAAAAAATACAACATATCTTTAATTTTCCCTATAGCATTTATCAATCATGTGTCCTGATTTTTTTTTTGATCTCTTCAATTTCTTTTGGTTTCAGTTTTTTCCCCAGTAGGATAATACAGAAAATTTTCTGCCTGAAGACAGAATAGTTTTTCTCTTGAGATCACATTTAATTTTAAGAGCTATAAATCTATAAATTAAAATGTCCCCTGAGACATGAAAATTTTCTCTGGTACACCTCTGACTGCATAGTCAAGAGCACTGTTCTCCCTTCATTGATCTTAGGTGTGGGTATAATTGTTGTCATCCCCACTTAAGTAGAGTTGCCCACTTTAAGCGTATCTTGAACTTATTTTCCTACCTACTAAGAGTCTGGTTTTGCATGAATTCTTCTGTTTTAACCCCCAAAACTTATTTAACAATTATTCACTGACTTTATAATGTGTCGCCATTGAGGATGTGTCCATGAGAATCAAAGGTGGTTGTAAAATCTATACTTAGAAACAGTTCTGTGAAGGGACCATCAAAATATAATGCAGTAATTTAAATAAAACTGTAAAATGTTATGGAGGGAACTTAGCAGGATTAACCTAAGTATCATGGGGAGTTAGGAAGGCTTCTCAGAGAAAACAATTCTCAGTGGAGGAGGAAGAGTTTGGGTAGGTAATTTAGAACAGTGCATTCTGGATAGAAAGGAAAGATTCCGAAGGGGTAGCCCTGTAAGATAGCTTGAGTATTTAGCACCAGTAGCGTTAGCTAGCTGAAGATATCTGAAGCAGAGATTAAGATGAGATAGAACTAGAAAGGTAGGCCAGGTCCAGATACCCAATCTTTAGATCCCCTACAGAGGAACTTGGGAATTTTTTTTTTTTTTTTTTTTTTTTTTTTAGGAAATGGGAAGTATTGGTGGATTTTTTAGTAGTGAAAAACTTTGGATCAAATTTGTAGATCTTGAACAAGTTCTGTAACCTCAGTGCCCCTGCACAAAGGCATAATCACATTTCCAAGGCTGCCTTGAGGACTGACTGGTAGGATGCATGTGAAGCCCTTAGGACTCTGCATGGTGATATTAGTTAAGAAGGTGCAAAGCCTTATGGCATCTCACCTACTGCCCCACTCCCCTGGAGCCTCATCTCTCTCTCTCACTTAATTCTTCACTAGACCCCAAATTCAAATTTACTGTGATTATAATTTGCATATTCTTGCTTTTTAATCTGTTAGTGGTGTTAAACATTTTCCTGTAGTTATTGGTTTTGTTTTGTTTGTTTTTCAACACAGGGTTTCTCTGTTTGATAGTCCTGGCCATCCTGGAACTCGTTGTGTAGACCAGGATAGCCTCTAACTCAGAGATCCACTTGCCTCTGCCTCCCAAATACTGGGATTAAAGGCGGCCACCACCACCCAGCTGTGGGCTATTTATATACTATCTTTGGAAAAATTTTTGTTAAGATCCTTTGCCCATTTTTTTAAACTTCATACATAAACATTGTAATCTACATTACTACCACCCCACCTCCTCCCCAATTCATGTTCTTTTTTAATTATTTTTACGTGTGTGTGTGTGTGTGTGTGTGTGTGTGTGTGTGTATGCATACATGTGTATATAACCTACTGAGTCTACTTAGTGTTGCTTATACATATGTATATCCTAGGCTAACAACATTCAGTTGAACATCCTATGTACTATAAACCATCCCTGGAGGAAGCTAATTTTCCATCTCTCAGAAACGTATAGCTCCTTATCTAGGTGTGGGGCCATGTGGCATCCCCCTGCCCGTATTGGCATGTCAGCTAATGGTGTCATTGTTGTGGTCTTGGTAGGTTTGTTTGTTTGTTTTTTAGGTTTTTTTTTTTTTTTTTTTTTTTTTTTTTTTTTTTTTTTTTTTTTTTTAGACAGGCTTTTTCTGTGTAACTGTCCTGGAACTAGCTCTGGAGACCAGACTCACAGAGATCCACCTGCTTCTGCCTCCCAAGTGCTGGGATTAAAGGCATGCTCCACCACCACCCAGGTTGTTGTTGTATTCTTAATACTTATCTTTATACCCACAAACAAATACAGCTCTCACCTCTCATCAACAGGTAGAGACTATTAGAGAGATCTACAACGGGTCAAAGTGCAAAGAAGAAGGGACTGTAGGGTGCCCAATCCCAACTGATATATCTGCAGTGCAAACCCTACACCCAGGGCTCAGGAAAAATTGCAGAAGAGGAGGCAGAAGGATTGTAATTGCCAGAGGCCCAGGATGCCTATTACTAGATAAGTGTCCTCTAGGTGTGACAGGGAAATGCATCTTGGCCTGTTTTAAAATTTTTTAGTAGTAAGAATTCTTTTGGGAGGAAGGGGCTGGAGAGACAGCTCAGTGGTTAAGAACACTTATTCTTACAGAGGACCTGAGTTCAATTCCCAGCATCTACATGGTGGTTTGCAACCATCTGTAACTCCAGTTCCAGGGGATCCAATGCCCTCTTCTTGACCTCCATGGGCATATAGGATGCACATGGTGTACACAGATATGTGTAGACTAAATACTCTCACATAAAATATATAAATCTAATTAAAATTTTGGTTTAATTTCATGTGTGTATGGGAGAGATGTATGTGTGGAATTCAAAGAGGAGCTTTATAAAGACCATTCTTCCACACTTTACATGGGTTTCAGGGATGGGACTCAAGTGGCCAGACTTGCACAGCAAATACCTTTACTGCTGGGCCATCTCATCAGCTCAAGAGAACTTGTTATGTATTCTGGATACCAGACCCTTATCCGGATTGAGACTGTTGTTTTCTAATAACCACAAAATTCGTGTCTCTTATTCCCATAGCTGTAAAGTTACATTTTCTTACAACCATCCCTGACTTTGTACCTAGCCTCCTCTTTTTCTTCAAGATAAGATGCTTTGTAGGGAACCATGGAGTTGGCCTAGCTGGCTTGAGAAACATGCATCATTGGTTTTTCAGGTTAGAGTCCATGGTTCCTGGGGCACTGTACCTTCTAGTTCCTGAGAGACTGGCCTACTCCCTCAGGCAGCGAAGCATGCAGGTCACTTAGTGTTTCTCTGTATTTTCATTCCCTTAGGAGTTAAGGAAGCAGAGAAGCTTGACAGGACAATTGGTCTTAGACATTAATCTTGTACACCCTGTATAGCTTGCAAACTTCACTGTATCCTGGCAACTACAACTGTCTTAATTCTGGAAATTGCCATTATATTCTGTTGCTGATAAAGGTATAAAAAGTCTGATTGCTCTCAATAAAATTGCCACAGCTTTAAGTTTTGTGAACTGTCCAACTAGCCTGGTTTCATTCCTCATGGCCATATCAGGTGACCTTGTCCCAGTAAGTAAGCGCAGGCACTTAGAATGTTTTATACAAATTTCAGACCCCCACTCACAACTGTATTGGCAAGAAGTATATTCAGCCATATGACCATGATTTAGGACTTTGTGACTCCTGCAAGAAATTTGAAGTGGCTGAACCAGGACTAGATTGATTCTCTTATACCCTTAGCTGTGCTCTCACCCAAAAGGTATACCAACCAGACTGGCATGTGTTGCCATCAGGAAAAGACGGAGGTCATCCCCATCAAGGATGAATCCTGAATTTTCTAAGTAAATATCTGTTACCATCTACCCCTTGATTATCTAGAAAGTAACTAAAAGGAAAAGGTTTATTTCTGGGGTCAGTTGCTTTTCATAACTAAAATGTAAAGATGAGGAAAAACTGAGAGAGGGAGAATTTCTGTTTGTTGTGGGGGATATTTGTTTTGGGTATTACATGACTTTGGCTGTCCTGGAACTCACTATGTAGACCAGGTTGGCCTCGAACACTCAGAGATCCAACTGCCTAGAGTCAACTTTTGGAGCTGATGTTTGAGGAAGCCTTTCCAGTGTTGAGCAATCCCAGATATCTATAGACAGCAGGGACCATGAAGGCTGCATCCAATATTTTTGACTCCTGGCCCGTTGTTCAGTGGCTTTAGCAATGAAAGGTATCCTGGTGGCTGACTGCAAACTGTCTGAAAGGCTAAAAACATGACAAGATTACTTTCAAGATCTACAGTAGTATGGTCCAGCTTAGTTGACCTGATGGGAATGGCAGCAATAGTCACCTGAGAAAGAATCACAGTGAAAGGACACCATCCTAGCTCCAAGAGGAAATCAAAGCTCCACAATAAATCGAATCTGTCAGAGTGACCAGGGGAAATGTCCCAGCAGAGAGGTCTCCTTCATTACAAGAGAACTGTGTCCATTTTTGGCAAGAGCCACGCAGAAATGTAGTCTTGTTGATGGATTTATCTCAGTTCTGGAGCACTTGCTTAACACCAAAAGCAACAACAGAAGAGTAGAGTCCCCTTCTGTGTCCAGTCTTTAGTGGTGGGTGTATTGCTTTGTCCAACTCGTGGAAACAGAGGTTGCAAGAGGCTCCTCAGTAAGCAGCTTTAGTATGAGCCCTCGTAGATGGTGAGAGGTGGCCACCTACAAGCCAGGAAGAAGGGTCTCAAGAATTTATCTTCCTAAGAGTAAAGGTAATTTGAGATTGTTTGGTTTAATTTTGTTGCTCTTCGCATACCATTGATTTACACAGAAGTTTGTCAAAGTCACTTTAAAATTGGAAAAGAAATTATATAGCTGAAAACTTAATGCATTCTAAAACTGTACAAAATATAGTTAGAGGAATACTATCCACAATATATCTAAGACTTTTGAGTTGAACTAAACCAACTAAAAATGCTTCAATACAAAAATTTAACTATCTATTAAATAAAAAGGACCTTTTACTATTAAAATATGAGAATACAATAAGTAATATGTATTTTTCTTTAAATGTAGCCATAATTTTTCAGTCATATAAATTGCATAATACTTTATATTTCATGTTTTATGGTCTAAAACTTGAAGGGGAAACTGCATGTAGGTTCTATAAAATAACAAGCTTTCCCTTGCTACCTCCAAGCCCTGTAACCCAGGAATATTAAAGATTTTCAGAGGCACTAAGTCTTTGAACATAGCAGGGTTTATGGCAAAAATCCATCCCAAAGGAGTATTATTTTGATAATACAATTTAAATTTCCCTATTCATTCTTATGTATATATATTTGGGGGTCATTACGTAAAATATTGAATAATTTGAAAACTTACTTTTTATTTTGTATTCAGTATGGAGATTTATTCCCAGAGTGGGGCTTTTCTGATGCAAAATTGGAATGCTTGTGTAGTCACAACAGCTGTCCCCACACCATGTGGTGTCTTCCATTACTTTACTGTAGCGATGAGTTTTTGGCCCAGTGTTTCAGTAATATTGGACACACATGGTTTTAAGTGCAAAGCAGTATGCTTATGCATTCATTTGACTTTCACAGCTACAGTTGGCTCTATATTAGAACAGGGAGAATACATTCACACCACGGCCACCCTCATGGCTGCTCGAGTAGCTGATCACAGTGGGCTCTGTTCCTTCTAAAGACACTACTAACTATTGCTGAGGAATTACACATTCACCAAAGGGCCTTGCCGCTGTAGGAGAGAGAATAATGAGTAGCTCAAAGGCCACACTCAGATTTCAGCCCACAGGTTCTTATTATTACCCATCTTTTAACGATAATAGTACAAATCATGGCCATGAAATAACTAAAACTAAAAGGAAGTTTGCTGAGACAGTCAGTGATTTTTTTTTTCTTCAGATTTTCAATACAGGTATTTAATTTAAATGAAATGTTGCCCTCCCAGGAAAACAGTGGCGCCATGTTGTTAGACTTACTAGCAAGAAATTAAATTAAAATCTGATTGGTTTTTTAATGTTGACTGTTGATATATGTAGGTTTTGGAAAACCAATCCATTAAAAATAGCAGTTTTGCACAGATTTCTGTTAAAGCTGATGTAGATATCAGGTGACTTGCTATGCTCTGAAGCACACTGCCCTAGTATGATTTTGGTCCTGTTTCAGTGAGGATCTTAATGTTCTTCATGACTTGATTTTGCACTTCCAGCTTATATTCTCCTCAAGCTTAAGCTTCTCTGCATATCTGTATACTTACAAGAGCTTTGGGTTTTAATAATCAGGATAGTATTTTCTTTGAAAATCTAATTTGCTCCTCTAAATGATATCTAAATAACTCATTTTTCCTTCAATAAGGCAAAAAGAAAGGAAAAGAAGGAAAGACCCGCTGTGTAATTTTTAGCTTAAGTGATCCAGAGAATTAAATTTCTGATCTTCATTAAATATCAGAGAAATTCTAGCCAGATCCAGTGTAGACTACCTTTTTATCTAAGTGAGTTTATGCATGTATTGTAGGGGTTGTACTGATGAATATGTTCGAGGCTTTCAGCCCTTAGTGGATACAAAATAGAGTGATTGATAAAATCCTCCCTACTATTGGCTATTATTTACTGACTCTTAAGTGGCAGGTTGTATTTATGCCAATTTATCTGCTTCAGGGAACATTCTTGATAGCAGAACAAAGTGAATAAAAGTAGTTTGCTTTGCAAATGAATGCAAATAGGAAAGCCTTTCGGAGAGCCCTTTAACAGGGCCAGTGCACTTTGATTATGAGTGAAGCTGCCATTTGGACATGGTGAAAAGAGCATGCTTGAACCATTGATTGGGGGAGACAGTAAAAAGTCAGGAAGGGCCCTGTTAGGCTTGCAGGGAGGCAGGCCAATGTCAGTGTGGTTGGAGCACAGTGGGAGAATGACAGGGAGGATTAGTGTCAGGGAGAGGCTTTGCTGGAGCTCTGGAGATAGTCCCTGGGGTCACTCACCTCTAACTGTTGTTCTGTGCTGATGGTTCTGTAATGCAAACTGCCTGATGTATGCCTGTTCATTATCGGAAATGGTGATTAGAAAAGGTATTTGTTTCTAAGATTTTTCTCCCACTACCTCCCCCCACCATTTCTTTTTAATTAAAGGGAAATGAGGTGGGCTTCCTTCCTCTCTCATTGTTTAGTGCCAGAGTGACTGCTGCCTCTGACGGGTGATAGATAGCTTATGCTAGAATATAGCTGTCATATTATAGGTTTTTCTTATTCAACAGTGATTTATGTTTCTTTACTTGGTTTTAGGTTTTGACCATTGGTAGTCACTAGTAATGAAATTCAGGAATATGTTTCTGCTAGAATTTTTCACAGTTTTGTAATCTTTAAGGTGTTTTCACTATTTCAACTACTAAAAGCTTTGCATGGACTGGAAGGTTCACATCTTGATGTTAGAGTTTCTGTCTAATCTTACTTGTTCTCATGTTGTACAGAATGCTAGTATTTGATAAATTTCTAAATTGAATGTTGTTATTATTACATAGAATGGGCAAGAAATGTAGCCTTGCACAGTTCTGATTCTCAATCAGTGCTTTATCTATTCAGATTTTCATGTCTATGTCTAAGAACCATTTTGTTTTCTTTTATAGTGTTTTTTACTTCAAAACTTTGCTAGCCATGTTATGTGAGTTATGTGAGCAGTACTACATTTTGTAGTGAGAGTTTTTTATAGACTTTTATAATGGTTTTTTATTTTAATGTAAAATTGGTCTCTTTTTCTAAGTATCTTCAAAAACATGGTTTTGCATTTTGCAGTACTTCCTTATTCTTATATGCATACAAAAATCTTTCAAAGACTGCTGGGACTCCATTCTGCCTATAAAGATGCTGCCCCAGCCTTTGACTAAGTTTAAATACATGTTTAGTACTATTGGTCATTGCAGAAAGGGTTCTGCCAATAATTGTTTCACAAGCTTATTAATGTTTTAGTAAGCATATTTCCAATTATTTTTTCTTTAATGTTTCACAGGCACCTGAATGGACAGAAGAGGACCTCAACCAGCTGACAAGAAGTATGGTTAAGTTCCCAGGAGGGACCCCAGGTCGATGGGAAAAGATTGCCCACGAATTGGGTCGATCTGTGACAGATGTGAGTTCACTGAGATTTGCATTGTGTGAGCAGTGACAAACCAGAACAGGCCCACTATGCAGGAGGCAGCCTTAGATGGGTCCTGGGTTATCTGTGGAGAAAGGACCTGGGAGGGAACCATTAATGAAATAAGCAAGAAGCAGATGTGAGTCCATCCCCGGCTCCACAGTATAACAACTATGTGCAGAATTGTAGTGTTCAGAGACTTCAGCTACTGAAACCTAATCATAGAAAACAGCATTAGGTTCTGTGTTTATATTGCCCCTTTAATCATGGAAAAGACAGTTTTCCAACTTATCAGAATTAGAGAGGTGATATTTCAGCCTTAACACTGAAGTTCAGCTTGCCAGTGTATTTAGACAGGTGGTTTGGATTAATGGAGTAAGTACTGGTCTTAGTGCAGATGGAATGTTTCTGACCATTCCTTTTGGCGTGTATGTGTGAATGGCCATACCTAACACCTAGGAGACAAACTACTGACCAAGGACCTTTTGACATAGCACTCTATGTGTTTTCATTCAGGGAATCTACAGTAGAGCACCTGACATGTTCCAGATCTTCAAACATATAATTAGGAGAGAGAAGGGAACTCTCCTGTCTCAGTTATCAAACTGATACTTGTGTAAAGCATAGTAAATACCCTTTACTAAATTTCTTTTTTTTTTTTTTTTTTTTTTTTTTTGGTTTTTCGAGACAGGGTTTCTCTGTGTAGCTTTGCGCCTTTCATGGGACTCACTTGGTAGCCCAGGCTGGCCTCGAACTCTCAGAGATCCATCCGCCTGGCTCTGCCTCCCGAGTGCTAGGATTAAAGGCGTGCGCCACCACCGCCTGGCTAAATTTCCTTTATATACATCTTATGGTTAAAAGTTCTTCAAAGAGTTGCTAAAAGAAAGATTTAAATTTCCTCTGTAATTCTGTTAGCATGCCTTTAGGTCTTTTCTACAATGAACACACATTTAATGAGCATGCTAATAAAACACAGCTACCAAAACAATGAGATTTGTTATAATTGCTATGACTTATTTTCCAGAGTAAACTTTTATGTATTTTATTTAGAAACAAACATATATATTTAAAAAGTACTGTCAAATTTTTTTCTATTCCTCTTTTCCTTTTGGTTAGGACTTGCATTGAGAATTTCACATTACATATATATTTACATATATAAGTATGATCATGGGACAAAAGCTGTTGTATCTAGTAACAGATCATTTCTGTGGTTTTGTGAAGTAACCAATTATCTTTAACTCATGGAGAACCATAGGGATACCTTTTCTTCTTTTAAGAGTACTGCTGAAATATGCATTTTATTTTCTCATTTTAAGGTATTTTGTAAGGAATGGTATAATTAACTACATTAAAGACATTCCAAGGCTACTGATATTTTAAACATTATATATTTTAAATTGCTAAAATAATTTTTAAACATTCTAAAAATACTGTTTTAAAGAGCCCAAAACTTTTAACCTGATTGTATAAAGAAAAACAATAATATGCTAATTAGTGTCTTCTTAAGAGGTAAATAATAGCAGCACATGCACTTCAGGGGCAGAGGCAGGTGGATCTCTCTAAGTTCAAGGCCAGCCTGGTCTACAAAGTGAGTTCCAGTACAGCCAAGGGAAACCCTGTCTTGAAAAAATAAAAAAAGAGAAGGTATGAAGGCTGAAAAAATGCTAGTCTTACAAGCTATTGCCAGCAGAGCCTCACAGAATTAATCTTGTGCCGAGTTCACAAGAGTAGTTTTGTTGCAGAGGTTTCTTTTTAAACTTTTACAAATTTATCTTGTATGTTTTACTATTTTTTTCCCCAGCCTTCTCCTGGGGAGGCTGATTTTATGTCTGCAGTACTTTTTATTATGAAGTGGTTAACTGTAACTTTTTGACTTTTTGTATACACTGCATGTTTTGTTTCTACAAAATCAAAAGCACCTTGCAAATAGTTAATAGACCTAAACTTTCATAGCCTCCCAAGATGTCATTGTAACTTTTCTCCTGTGTCACTGTCTACTGCCCTGTATCATCTCTACAGCCTTACTATGCATTTCAGTAAGCACAGAGGGACAGAGACATTCCCTATTAAAAAACAAACAACAAAAAAAAGCCAGGTATCTGAAGATGTAGCAAGCTTTCTTGTTGGACTATCTTTGAATCGCCAGCCCCCAAATAGCAACAAGGAGACTTATTATTAATTATGAAAGTTTGGCCTTTAGCTTAGGCTTGTCCTCAACTAGCTCTTATGACTCAAATTAACTTGTTTCTATTAATCTATGTTCTGCCACCTGGCTTAATTACCTTTGCTCTATACTGTATATCTGACTTCTTCAGTCTCTTGGCATCCCTAGCGTAATCCACGTGCCTAGATTCCTCCTCTTCCTCTCTCTCCCCAGAAATCCCACCTTTCTCTCCTGCCTAGCTATTGGCTATTCAGCTCATTATTTAACCAATCACAATGATACATCTTCACACAGTGTGTGTAAACAAATAATCTACAACATTTCTCCCTTTTTGTCTAAATAAAAAGGAAAGGGTTTAACTCTAACAAAGTAAAACTATATACAATAAGAACAATTATCAGGTAAGAATTACATTTACAATTTTCAGTTCATTTGTATCTGTCAACTTTGGAAAAAGTACTCTATATTATATATCCTATCTTAGTGAGGCCAAAGTTTTAATACCTAAACCACTTTTTATTATAACTTGTATTGCCATCCTAAAAATATTTTTTTAGACCCTAAAACATCTTTTTAGATAAACAGCTTAAGCTTTTATGTTTCTCAGCCTTATAAACTTTACATCTCTTATGTAAGTTTCTCTTTTGAAAATGGTAACAAGAAAAACTGCAATTGTAACTATCTAGTCTTCAACCCCATCAAAGACCAGAGGATACATTACCTGAGTAAACAACTTCCAAAACTATAGAAACAATAGAGTCAGCTGGCTATCTAGACAGTCACCGAAGGTTTCTCTGCAACATTGGGGCATCCATCTTTGGCCTGCAGGCCTAGAATATCTGACAGACTTTTCTGTGAAGCAGGAATTTTGAAGGACCATCCTACTTTGTCTTGGCAAAGTTTGGCAATCACCTTCTTTTGTGTCTTGCTTGTCCAATTTGGACAGCATACTGTTAGCAGTCGAGGCAAGGGCAGTTTCTTGCCCAGTGGCTAACTTTGCCATAATAAAAGCAAACTCCATATGGAGTTTCTTTGGTGCCCATCCTTTTTAGAAGTAAATTGGTGCTGTCAGGAGCAGAAGTGTCTCACTGTCATGAAAAGCCTTAGGTTACTAAAGCATCTAATTGCTGTATTCTGTAGGTCTCAGAGTGTTTGAAGACCATTGATCTATCTATCTAAAATATATCTCTTTAACCTTGAAAATATACCTAACTTGACTACAAGTTTGATTATTACACATGACTAACTACTAACCTGTATTTCTTAATTATACATTACATTTTTAAATGAACTATATAGGTATAATACCTTAAACAAGAGTAAAAACATATATACAGTATGACAAAAATAACCTTAAATTTGTATCAATGAACAAAAATGTCTTAAACAAGAGTAGAAACATAGTGTTCTAACAAAAATAACCTTAAATTTGTATCAGTATACAAAAATCCATACCAGTGTAAAGTATTTGAGATTAATAGTTGCTTTTTAGTTTAAAGTAGATTCAGTAATTACCCTTTTATCCTATACTTTCCATACCCCCCTTTTTTCTTTTCAGAAAGAAATTCTTGAATCCCACCTCTTTTGCTTAGCTTCCTCCCTTACCATGACCAGTAACAATTTGCAACCAACCCCCCTAAATGATGACAAAACATTCATAACTCACTGAATGACCAAAAACTAACAACCGTATCTCTTGGGAATGTGGGCATTATGTTCTCTAGACTGCTTCCTTTTGTCTGGGGGCAATGACATCTCTAGGGTACCCTGAGAAAATAGGGATAATGACAAGTCCTGGGAGAGCTGGCTGTATCATCTGTTGTCCAATCCCAATGTGATGGGAAAGTATAGAGCTTATCTGAAGTCCTGGCTAGAGTAGTCTGTGAGGCCGGACCATCTCAGCTAGCGACTTGGAAGTTGTTCTTGATGTAGATTTTTGAGGATACTGCAACCGATCTAAGAGGCTAGATCACTTGGGCTACTTGTTTTGTCTTTATTCGTGCCCAGTCCTTTTATTCTGAGAACATACAAACTTTTAAAGGTAACTTACATATCTGCGTTAACACAGCATGAAATGTGCAGTGTGCACAAGTCCGCTAAAGTTGACTTGGTCAGCTAGCAGCTAGCTATGCCCTCTGATTCCAGGTAAACTTTATTGGTACAGCAGAGTGCCTGCAACATGAAGACTCGGCTAACTTTTTTAAAACTAATTTTATTTATTCTTTGACAATATCATACACATAAATAATGTGTCTTGGTCATATTGTGGTATTGGTTTTTATTTTACTTATATTTGTGTGTCTGCGCATACGTCTCTGCACCATGTTCATGCATACTTGGTGCCCAAGGAATCTAAAAGAGGACAACAGATCCCTCGGGACTGGAGTTGCAAACACATGTGTGTTGCCATGTGCTCTTAACTACTGAACTGTCTCTCCAACTCCCAGCATGCTTGTTTCAGTGATGCCCAAGAATGACTTGTGAGTCAGACTAGAGCAGCCGAAATGGTTTCAGCTGGTCCAGTTCCTTTAGTAGAATGTTAAGTGAGAGTTAATCACATTTTCAGAGGTCACTTACACTTCTTTTTGGCTTGCAGTGTTAATTAGATTTGTTGTCATTAAGAAGTGGATTGTGGAAGAGAAACCAGGTTCCTTTGGCGGTCACCATCTCCTCTTACGCCTGCTCACTGACCTGCTGTGTGGCGGCCAGCCCCAGGTCCACACAGCTGTTGTTTGACCCTGTGGTCCTGCTAAATGTGTAGCTTCAGGCTTGCTTCTTTCCTTCCAGAAACAATTGACCTTTTATGGGAAAGGTGAGAGTGTGGCAGTGCTGGGGTCTCAACGGCTCACTATTTAGATTGTTAGAGTCTAGTAAAATACCGATTTTGATTCCTCAGTTTAAAAAAGAATCAGTCTATTACTTGTCATAATTAGAGTTAAATCATTAAATACTACTGTGGGGAAGGACAAGCAATATTTTAGTTTTAATTTATTTTACATAAAGTGTTTTTTAATGCAGATAAACTATAAGGCCAACTTTATTGAAGCTTCAGTATTTTGAATGTTAACTACATGCCTCTTGGCATATAATTTTAGTAGCCACAAAGGACACTCAAATTGTAAAGACAACAAAGGAAACAAAAACTGTCTGGCATGTAAAACCACCTTTAATGTGATTATTAACTGCAGGCTGCTACGTTAAGGTCAGGGAGCTTCGGATTTCTTGCTCCTGAAGTAATATTCTCTTGCCTGAAAGGCTGTAAGCTGACCCTGGTGCTCTGTCAGCCACTAATCTCTCACATTCTGTTTATGATAATAGACTGAGTGGGATTCTCTGCTTGTTTAGAAAGGGCCAGGTAGACAGCAAAACAAAAGCCAGGTGTCTAGATTTAACTTTCATAATTAATGCCAAAGGGTAATATAAGACCCGTTTAAGGTAGGCCAGTGAAGGGACGCGTGCAGCTAGTGAAATCCCAGCTTCTTGTCACACAGTTGTAACCAGCTCAGAGGCCGAAGATACCCGTGGGAGAATTTATACTGTGTTATTCTGGTGGCTTTTTCAAAGTCAAGAAGCATATGGTTATCAGTAAATTAAAAATAGAGTTTTATATTATTTTGACAATATAGTGCTATTATTTTAGCATCAGCATAGCCCTACCTGAAGTTGTGAAAATGATGAAGTTTAACCCTTTGGTTTCTGCACTGCACTGCCAGCTTCCGGCGTTCTCTGTTCTCTGTGGCCAAGCTTGATCTCTCTTCTCAGTCCTCCCCGCCCCCAACCTTCAAAACCCCTTCTCCTTAGAGTGCCCAGTGCTTTGAGTGCTCTATCTTATCCTCCGTGCTGGATGAGTCACTAGCTCCTTGCTTTATAACTTTGAGTGATAATGTATTAATATGTACAATAGTAATGTTACTAGACATCATTTACACTCTGTTAAAAGTTTTTCCTGTTTTATCTGTTTCTTGGGTTTTTCCTTGTGTTTGTTTTTTTAACATAGATTCTTCCTCTGTAGCCTAGGCTGAGCTGGAACTCATGTACCCCAGGCTTGCTACAAACTCGGGGGAGTCATTCTGCTTCAGCCTTCCAAGCGAATGGGATCACAGACCAATTATTTAATCACTCTATTTGACCTGATGAGATTTCCGCTGGGTATTATAGAGTAATTAATGCAGAAGGTTTTTATTTCTATTTTAATCAAGAAATCTGGCTTTTGGCTCTTAATTTACTGTTAGTCATTGATATGGGGCATACTAGGGAAATTTTCTTCAGTTTAATTTTTTGGGGGTTCTAATTTATGACAGTTGTTTTCAGGAATTAATGTGGATTTTGTAAAATGAGTTTTGAGGTTTGCATTACATTTATTTACTCTGTGTGTCTGTGTGAGTGTGGGAGGTCAGAGGCGTGTTTGGAGGTCAGAGGATATCTTGAAGAGTTTTTTTCTCTGCTTCCATGATGAGGGTCTGAGATCAAACGGAAGACTTTGCATACACCCAAATGTCTTTACCTGCTGAGCCATCTTACCAGCTCAGATGTGAAATAATTTTAACAATGATGTTTACTGCTATTCTCTACGAAACTAACAGCTACAAAGGGAATGAGCCAGCAGTGTCCATCAAGCTGCATCCCGGGGACCTGCGCAGGCGCAGGAGAGCGGCCTCCCCAGTTTCAGCAACCACTAGCTTTATATTTTTTTCCTGGTTTTTACTGTTTTGGTAATATGAATTAAAAGAAGAAATATTAATACCACATAGGGATTTCCAACCAAAGAAATCTGAAATATATAGTAACTGCTCTTTTTCCTTTGTTGTTCATTTTGGATGCTGGTGCTAAACTTCCAAGTGTCATGATTTAAAACAAAATTTTATGCCCTTATTTATTCCTAGGATGAGGGGAGAACATTTTTGCTTTCTTACATAGCTCTCTCTGAAATGTGCAGTAACAAGTTCCTCAAAAATAAAATTTTTACCTTCAAAGGAGAAAAAAAAAGAAAAGAAATAATTGTCAAAGTCCTTTTTTTAATTTTCCAAGATAAAAACTACTTGATCATATAAAACTATTCACTTTCAAATAGCTGGACTTGGCTGTTTACTTAATTGTTTTGCAGTTAAATATATAACTGAGAATGTTATAGACTATTTGATGTTTTACTAGTTGGATATCTTTAGTAGAGCAATATCAGCCTTCTTCAGTTAGTTTGTTTGAGCCTGTTGATGCAGTCTCTTTATAGCAGCCTTCTAATATCCAGATACTAAAGAAAATGCTAAATTATTATTATTATTATTTTTTTTTTTTAGGTTTTTCGAGACAGGGTTTCTCTGTGCAGCTTTGCGCCTTTCCTGGATCTCACTCTCTAGACCAGGCTGGCCTCGAACTCACAAAGATCCGCCTGCCTCTGCCTCCCAAGTGCTGGGATTAAAGGCGTGCGCCACCACCGCCCGGCGCTAAATTATTTTTAAAAAGCAGGGAGAGATAGTAGGGGCCAATGCATGCCTACACATATATATACACACACATACACTAAATAAACGAATACATAAATAATTATTTTTGAGACGGGGTTTGTCTGTAGCTTTTGGAGCCTGTCCTAGAACTCACTCTGTAGACCAGGCTGGCCTCAAACTCACAGAGATCCACCTGCCTCTGCCTCCCTAGTGCTGGGATTAAAGGCGTGCACCATCACCACCTGGCAATAAAATATTTTTTAAAGGAAAAGATACCATAGAAAATATCAAAACAAAATAAGTAACAAATACAACAGCAAAATTGTTGAAAATTATCTTTAGGAAAATCTCCTAGAAAGCAGAATAAAGGGGCAAACTTTTAACATACAGAAAAGAATGCAGGAATTCAACCCTAGAAATCCAGATCTGATTGAGTCTCAATAAAAGAGAAACTAGAGGCAAGATTTTTTGTTAAGTAAATGATACAGCAAAGCTTTCTAGAATCCAGGGATACCTGAGGCCACTTTGTAAGAGTTTCCCAAAGCTAAATGGATATATGGAGAAGATCCCAGGGAGATTTATAGACACTGAGAATACATAAATCCTCAAAGATCTCCTTACCATGGAGAACACTCCTCCAGAGTAAGGCATGTCAGAGTGGCATCAGGCCTCTAGGCCACACTAGACTCTGGGAGACGAGGAAGCTGTCCTTTTGCAATGCTAAGATATAACCTGAATCGTGAGCAGTTCCTTTGTGAGAGCAAATATGAGAGGTTATCCACCAGCAGAGAGAGGGAATGTGAGCTCCAAGCAGTAAAGAATCAAGTACTGAAACAACAGTCACATAAATCACCACCCTCCAGTGTGTAGCCAGCACGAACATGACATGCAAGTTGGAACAAGAGATTGAGGATTTTATGACAAGGATTGGAACCCTGGGAAAGGGTTTTTAGAATAGATAGTATAGCTTAGAACTTGGGCAATGTATATATTATATGTGTGTGCATATGTATATGAAATGTGTGCATGCATGTACAAAAGAAAGGCAACTAGAAACTTCACAAAATACAGAGGCCCATTACCACCACCACCTACCAAAAAGGGTAATTTCAGTAGATAATGTGAACAGTACTTACCAGGTCACAATATTGGAATATCTTATATAATGAATTTTCATATTTTAAATATAATGTTTTACACATAGGTTTTCAATTTTAAAATCTACACATTATAGAATATTCTTGTGTGCTGTTCACCACAATATGTTTTCTCCTTACTATTTAATAATAGATTTGTAGCTGGGCTCATGTGAACCTAGTAACACTGCTACCGAGACTTCTGACCTATGATATGGCTACATAACTAATTCTGTTCAGTGGAACATAAGGGAAATGATGTGCAGTCGTGGGAGCACTTACTTGGTTTTCCCTTCCATTGAGCTGGATTAGAAGTTTTCCCGTAACTAAGCTGCAGCCATCCAAGCAAAGACAGTTGATCTGTGAAACTGCAGAGACACATGATAGGAAAAATCTGATTATGTGGAGAAGTCAGAGGGTGACAGTTCCAATATGAATAGTAATAGTAAATAACAGCCTAAGAAGATAGAAGCTGAAGGAACCTGAGATCAAATTCTGGGAAATCCTTCCTGAAATGCTGCTGAACAGACACAAAGAAATGAGGGCACGTGGTTGTCTGAGAAGGAGCCTTATAGTTAGAGGAACAGCACTCACAAAGACTGAAGCAAGAACGCTGGGGGATGTGCAAAGTCAGGCAGTGAGGTCATCATGGCCTGGAAAGGAATAGGTGGAGATTATGTAAAATGAGACCAAGAGTTAGGAGACCAGGATCATACATGGCCGTTCTGACTGAGACTTGGGGTTTTCCTGGGAGTGAATGGGAAAGCACTAGGAGATTGTGAGCACAGGAGTAGTGATGTGAAAGGACCATTCCGACAGTCTTGTGGAGAAGAAACTGACAGGGAAAGTGTGGAAACAGGAAAGATGACCAGGTACAGAGTATTTGAGTTATCCATGTAAAAGACAACAGTGACTTGAATTAAGAGTAGGGAGAAGCAGGAAAGAAACCCAGGATATATAGTGTATGTGAAAAGCATGCTATTTAGCTGGGTATAATTATAGCTTCGTAACATTCACAAGAGCTGTGAACAGAGATGAAAGCCTGTGGGTGTAAGGAGTGTTGCTTTTCATCTCATACCTCTATGTACTGTTTGCTTCCTAAGGCTATTTACATGCATTACCTTAATTTTTAAAACGTAAAGAAATGTAACATTTTACCTTTCAGATTTTTCCATGTAAATACATTTAAATGTTTATTCTTCATTGTATCTTTTTTATTTAAAACCCTATTGATTTACAAAAATAGAATAAAGCAGTCAAAAAATGTATTTGAAACTACAAAGAAACCCAAACATACAAAATAATCTTGACAAAGAGGAATAAAGCAGGAGGCAATCACATTTCCTGACTTCAGAATATATTGCAGAGCATGATAATTAAAGTAATATGGTACAGGCATGAAGACAGGCTGAGAGACCAATGTTACAGAATAGAGAGCCCAGATATGCTCGGCCACCTAATCGTCACAAGGGGTGCAGAGAACACTTACTGAGAAAGAATAGACTATCAGCAAATGGTACTTGAGAAACCTTGTAACTTCATGGAAATAAGGAAATAATATACAAAATCATATACAAAAAACTAACCAAACAGATTGAAGACCTAAATGTAAGTAAGGCATAAAACTATAAGTACACCATACCTTGTGCACTGTTAGTTAGAATGTGAATGAAATGTGTATGGAAAACAGTACTGAGGTTTCTCCAGAGATTGAAACTCCAGCGGTTCTTCTTTTGGGTGTGCATATCCAAAGAAACAAAGCCAAGATGTGAAAAAGGCATCTGCACCTATATGCCCATGGCAGTGTTGCCAAGACAGTGAGGAAGCCCAAAAGGATGGACAGAGAAAATGTGGTCTGTGCAGCAGAAAAGGGCTTCTCACCCATAAGCAGGGAAATGTTGTATGTGTATATAGACATACAACAACATAGGAAATGTTGTTGTTTGTATATAGACAAACCTAGAGATTATTGTGCTATTAAATTTTAGTTGAACAAGAGAAGAATACCTTTACCTGAATGCATGCCAATGATCCCAGCACTCAGATCAGCCTGAGCTACATAAGACTCTCAAACAAGAAAAACAAAAACATGAAAAAGTTTTAGAGATCTTGTATATAGTATTTTGCCTACAGTTGAAGATATTTTACCATTTTCTTAAAATTCCATTCTGTATGTATACCACATTTTTGTTTTTCATTCTTCAATTGATGGACAGTTAGTCTAATTCTATTTCTTAGCTATTGTCAATAGAGCAGCAGTGAACATGAATATGCAAATCTCTCTAGTAAAATATGGAGTCCTTTGGATATTTACCCAGGAGTAGTACAGATGGCTTATATGGTAACTTTAGTTTTAGTCTTTTGAGAAACTTCCACACTGACTGCTGTCGTGGTGACACCAATTCACACTCCCACCAAGAGTGGATGGAAATTTCCCCTTTTCCACTTCCTCTCCAGCATATGTTTTCTTTTATTTTTTTGATGATTAAGATGGTCATTCTGGCCGGGCGGTGGTGGCGCACGCCTTTAATCCCAGCACTCGGGAGGCAGAGGCAGGTGGATCTCTGTGAGTTCGAGGCCAGCCTGGTCTACCAAGTGAGTTCCAGGAAAGACGCAAAGCTACACAGAGAAACCCTGTCTCGAAAAAAAACAAAACAAAAAAAAAAAGATGGTCATTCTGATTGGGGTGAGATATTTCCATGATGGCAAAGGATTTGAATACGTTTTAAAATGTCTACTAGGCATTTGTATCTAAGGACTGTCTCTTAGCCCATTATTTAATTAGGTAGATTGTTTTCTTTGTTTAATTCTCTGTATCTTCTAAATACTAATCCTCTGTCATATACATAGCTGGCAAAGATTTTCTCCTGTTCTGTGGGCTGTTTCTTCACTTGATTGACAGTTTCCTTTGCTGTACAGAAACAGTCTATCTTTTTATTGGGGAAGAGACATCATTAATAGTCAAAGCTATTATTGAAAGATATTTATTCCTATCATTTTGTGATTTTTTTTTGATTTTGTGATGTTTTCTTAAAACTCTTTTGATTAACTGTCCTTATATTGTTAATTTTTCTTCTGTTTTCTCAGGTGTATTTATCCTTGTTGTCAGTCTGAAGTATTTCTCCCAGTAGCCTCTGTAGAGCTGGCTTAGTGGCCACATGTTCCTGTAGTCTGTTTTTTTCTGTTTGTTTGTTTGTTTAAGTGGGAAGGAAAAATAAATAAAAGGAAAAGAAAAAGAGATATATTTAATGTGAACACATTGGGAAGAGGGACAAAGAGATCCATCTTCAGGATCTTGAAATGACATCAAAGTTTGAAGAGATGGGCAGATATGTAGATCTAAGCACTCATGAGTCAGAGTGTGGCTCAACTCACCACTAGTCTGGTTTTATCCCGGAAAATTTTTATTTTCAATGATGATAAATAGTTTTGCTGGGTATAATAGTCTAAGTTGGTGTTGTAGTCTTTTTATATCCTTCCAAGAAAGCCCTTCTTACTTTAAAGGTTTCTGTTGTAAAGCCATTTATGTGACTTGGCCCCTTCCTTTTGCAGCTTTCAATACTGTTTCTTTATTCTGTATTTTTAGTGTCTTAACTGTAATATGATGTGAGAGTATTTTTTGGTCCTGTTTATTTGATGTTTTATATGCATGCCTCTTGTATCTAAATACATGGGGTTTTTTTCCCTAGATTTTGGAATTATCTTCTATTTTATTGAAAATATTTTCTGTAACTTTATCATAGAATTCTTCTCCTTTTTCCATGCCCTTAATTTGTAGATTTGGTTTTTTCCTGGTGTCCTGTTTCACTCCCATGTTCCATCCTTTTTTTAATTTATCATTAATGTTGACTGAATGATCCAGTTCCTATACCTGTGTTAAGGCCCTAAAATTCTGTCCTCCATGTAATGTATTTATTCTGTTGGTAAAGCTTTCCACTGAGCTTTTTGACTTGCTGAGCTTTTCATTTCTACCATCATTTCAGTTTGGTTTTTCTTCAGTATTTCTATACTGAATTCTTCTTTCCTACTCTGAACTGACTTCTTTATTTCACTCAGCCATTTTTTTTTTTGTGTTTTCTTGGAATGCATTTGTGTCCTCTTTTCCACCAAAGCTCTCTCCAACTCTGTTTTTCTTACCGTTTTAATTATGTCTGTGTGGATGTGCACGCACACCCACCCACCCACACACTTACACACACCCCCACCCACACACAAACACACACACACACACACACACACACACACACACACACACACACACTTGTGGAAGCAGGTGCCCACACAAGCCAGAAGTGTCCAATCATCCTGGAACTAGATGTACATGTTGTGAGCCACTGAGATGAGGGTGATAGGAACCAAACTCAGAGCCTCTTAATTACCGAGCCATCAGTCCAGCCCTCAGCTCTAGTTTTTGTTACTTATTCTTTTGGTTGTATGTATATTCTAGATGTTACTCCTCTGCTAGCTGTGTAATTAACAAAGATTTCTTCCCATTGTGTGTGCTGCCCCTTTAGTGATTGTTTCCATTGTTGTACCAAATGTCATTTCCAATTGTTGGCTTTATTTCCTGAGTGATTACAGTCCCATTTAGAAGTCCTTGCCTGTGTGTGTACTTGGAGTGGTTTCCTATTTCTTCTAACATTTCAGAGTTTCAAATCCTATATTAAATTCACTCACTTAAAATGGTATATAAATAGTTTTGATGCAAGATCTTATACTGTGTAGCTCAGATTGTCCTGGACCTCATTCTGTAGCTCAGTATGGCCTGAAATGTGCGGTGATTCTCATGCCCTGGCATCCCAAGTACAGGGGTTTACAAGTGTGAGCCACAATACCCAGGTTGAGAATGGTTTTCTGGAAAAGGGAGGCCAGTTTTACAAATTGTCAGACACAGGCCTGTTTGAATTGCTGTTTCCTTGCTGAACCCAATATTTTTTTTGAAAATAGGATTTCTTTATTATTGTTAGTGTTTTGTTTTGTTTTAAGACAGGAACTCCTGAAGATTCAGACTTGCTGTGTATCCAAGAGCATTATTTACTTCTCTTGTTGCTATGACAGAATGCATTGACAAAAGCGTCTTAAGGGAGAACGGTTTGTTTTGGCTCACAGTTTCAGTACACAGTCCTCCATGATAGGGAAAACATGGGGCAGGAACTCAAGCGTTTACAATCAGGAGACATGCAAAGGAATGTCTCCTCTCAGCTTTCTGTCTTTGGTTTTTTTCCAGCACCCCAGTCCATGGAATGGTACTGCCCACTTGTAGGGTTTCTCTTTCCTACCTCAGTTAATCCATCTAGATAGTCAGCCCCTCACAGACATGCCGAGTTGTTTCTCTTCTGCGACTCTAGAGTCTGTCAAGTTGACATATATATGAACTGCCATACCAAGGACGGCCTTGAACTTCTGATCCTCCTGCTTCCACCTCCCAAATGTTGAGATTGGAGGGGTTATAGGCATGTGCCACCACATCTGAACTTTTAAATCAATAAAGCGTGTTCTCTTTCTTATAAACATAGACTTAATTAATCTGAAATCTTTTTAAACAAGTCCCTGAAGGGCTAGAACTGTCCCATATATGTATAATACCACCATTCTAACTACAGTGATGCCCTGAGCCAACCGTGAGTAAGTCTTTGGTAATTATTGAGTAGAGTGAAAAGATACTTCATTGCTAATGTCACAACCAGTGAATCAGAATGCTTGAACTAAAAAGAGATTACTACTGCAGTTCTTTGGCTCTGCAGACAGAGGTAAAGTGGAAAAAGAGCACGCCTTAAGAAAACCTGGGAGTGGTGTCTGATGATGAGTCCTGTTGATGAGTTGTGTGGCTTTGTCGTTCCTCAGGTCACCTGAACTTGAGTTTCTTCGTTGTGATACCAGTTTCATAGGGTGGGTAGGAGATGGCATGCCATAACAGGATGAAAATACTCTGTTAATATAGACCATTACCACTTTGCTGCAGATAACATTCTAGAAAAAGGATTTGTTCAAGGCCATCGAGCTAGTTAGTGAAGGTCTGGGTTAAGAGCTCAGCCCAGGTGACTCATTCTTAGCTCATGTTGCCCTTTGGATCCCTCATATACTGCAACTCTATTCTGTTAATCATGCCTCAGTCAAAAGGCTTTTCATCTTCTGTGAAAAGATGATACATTTGAACACACAGTAGTACTGTCGCAGCAACTGACCGTAAGCGTAGCAGGGCTCCTGACAAGCTTCACTGTTTCAGATGGCCTTCCAAGCAGCTGACCACTGTGCATTGGAGGAACTCTCATCCTCCTTTGCCAAGCGTGTGCAGTACCCAGACTGAGTTCCACCCTCAGCACCCCCACAGCACCCTAGAAAAAGATTGCTTAGAAATGTTTTTGAAAGGGTTGGGAGAAAATATCTTTCTGTGAAACCCAGGCTGGCCTCAGATTCGCAGTCCTTCTGCCTATGTCTCTCAAGCACTCATATGGATCACACCCAGCTGAAACTTTTCTGTCTAATTCTCCCACTTCAGACACTCATTGTTTCTGTAGCCCTCTACATGTTCTGTCACTAACAATCTGAGTTTGCAGTTTGTACTCATCCAAACTCTGTGTCTTAGTAAAAGCATAATATCTACTTTAAAGCCTATTTCCAATTTACTAGTTAAGTCATAGGCACTTTGAATACTGTGATCATTCTTATTCATAAGACAATTGCTCAGCTCACAATGTAACCCTCTGTTCTTCTAATAGAATCAGCTTGTGTAATAGGAACTTAATATAGTACCCTCAGTTATATGCATAACGTCTTACTGACATTGAGCAGATGCTCAGGCTAATGCGGTTTAAGTTGCCTCCTTTTCCTAATGTTTTGGGAAACTACTAATCTGAGAGGGACATGAGTGAAATCATACTGGGTTATTTCAGTGCTCGCTGAGTGTGCTAATAGTGTCTACAAAACTATACTAGTGTCTGTCACAGAAGTATTTCTTCCCAACAGATGACCATCAGTCTATTTATAGAGATGGTAAGTCAGCTAGTTGAAAGATTCCCCTCTTTTAATGGATAAGGTGAGCACAATTAAAGACATTCGGAGAGATAATAAGAATGTTCAGCTCTGCTTCCTACCAACATTTTTTCAAGTGGATTATTTAATGGTTAGGTAGCAGAATATACTTTGAATTTGAAAGCTGTAGTAGTTCTAGGTTGTCGTGAGTGGGAAATCCAAATTTATTTTACTAACTAAAGTAAATAGAGTAAATAATATATACCTCTTAGCTGCATAATTCTTTATTATCTGCATGGAGAAAGAGAGTGGGAGTTGCACATGCTGTGTCACCGTTGTGGATGCCAGAGGACAATTCTGTAGAGCCTGTTCTCTCTCTCCACTTTTACTTGAGTTACAGGTATCTAACTTAGATCGCTGGGTTTGTGTGGCAAGCACCTTAACCTGCTAAGCCATTGTGCCAGCCTACAATATCTGTTATTATACTAGTAGTGAAGATATCAAGTGAGCCAGAATCTGAAAGTATGACTGAAGATAACACCGTAGTCAACGTCTTCTTTCCTGGGTTACCTGAGGACACCAGGACTGTGAACATACACTCTGGACAACATAGAGGATCATGGAGTTCCATAGGTTAAACAGAAATTTGAACCCGTGTATCTGTCTACTTACCTAGCTTTTACCCATTTTGCTAAATTCCTTGTTTTTGTTTTGTTTTGTTTACTCTGAGCTTTATGCCCCCAACAAGATAGAGGCTCCCATCTTTTGAGAATTTTGAGGATAAGTTAAGATAATTATTTATAAAGGAATTATTAGATAATATAAAGGATAATTATATTATAGAGGAATTATTCGATCTTTTATGCCTGAGACATCAGAACATGATGAAACACATTTTCCTACAATTCTTTTATCCACATGACTTAATGCACACTGGTACAGTGTGTTCCCCAGAAGCTGCCCAGTCCAGTTGTTTAGGTACTAAAGAAGAGACCTTAGCTTTTTGAGTCCTGTGCAGAAATTTATTTCTTCTTCCCAGGTGAGACCAGAAAAACCATCCTAAACATGCTTGTTGCAGACTGCATTGAGACACATCTTCTGCACTGGCACATGACGGAAGTAGGGCCAGCAGCTAAAACCTCCACTGTCAGCCCAGGAAACAGCACTGATCAGCTCCAGCCAGTTAGCACCCGAGTTTCTCAAGTCACACGGCTGTAGGGAGAGAAATACATTTGATGGTGACCAGGCTCACAGAAAGATGCCTTTACTTTCCCATCTTATTCAGAGGCACCCTGGACATGAGCTATTATTTTGGTAACTTTTAATTGACTAAACTCATGATCAGCTGAAGATGCCAAACTTGCCCCCAAAAAATATGTATGTCATTATTTACCCCATAGATGCTTCTCTTGAGACATTAGAAGTTATCAAGAAAACTGAGTCACTGCAGCCAACATTTTTATAAACTATCGTTTTTTCATATTATTTTTATTGTTTTATCTTATATGTGTTGCTAAAGTTTTCCTGCCTGGCCCACAGTCAGGACGAACTCTCTCACCTGCCAGTCCCACAGCCCCTCAGACCCGACCAAGTAAACACAGAGACTTATATTGGTTACAAACTGTATGGCCGTGGCAGGCTTCTTGCTAACTGTTCTTACAGCTTAAATTAATCCATCTCCATTAATCTATACCTTGCCACGTGGCTCGTGGCTTACCGGCGTCTTCACATGCTGTTTGTCATCGTGGCGGCTGGCAGTGTTTCTCTGACTCAGCCTTCCACTTCCCAGCTTTATTCTCCTTCTTGTCCCGCCTACACTTCCTGCCTAGCCAATGGCCAAACAGTGTTTTATGTATTGACTAATTAGCAACACATTTGCCATACAGAACATCCCACAGCATATATGTATATGTGCTTTGCCTGCATGTATGTTTGTACACCACATATGTGCCTGATACCAGCAGAGGCCAGAAGAGGACATTGGAATACCCCAGGACTGGAGTTACAGATGATTGTGAGCCACCATGTGGGTGCTGGGAATTGAACCTGAGTCCTCAGAAGAGCAACCAGTGAGTGCTCTTAACAGCTGAGCCACCTTTCAAGCCCCTAAAAATCATCTTATGATATCACAGTCATGCAGACTTGGCAAAGAGGCTAAAATAACAGATTGTTGGGGTACATAGAGTTGAAACATTGTGTTTTGCTTCTAGCTACAGAACCTCTTATAAATTTAAGATTTATATGTAAATTAATTACCTTTCAAGTGGGAAAAAGTGTGATTTTCTAGGTGATGGTAGTGTCTATTTTACTATTAGACACTAAATATATAAAGGATTATGAGTATAGGTACAGAAGACAAATTACAATACAATCTGGATTAGGAGTTGTCTATGAGTACAAGGAGTCTGTAGCATCATGTTCTTAAACTAATTCAAAGATCTTGTAAAGGCAGGAAGTTGGTTTTGGCTGCATATGGCAGACTTTGTGATTATAGTCAATGTTCTGATACCAGAATGCTGCTTCATCCCCACATACAGTGGTCTTGAGCTTATAGAGAGGCCCAGAGATGAAGAATCTATGTGGTTTGAGAAAACATGCTGGGGCCGGACGTGGTGGCACACATCTTTAATCCCAGTCCTTCGGAGGCAGAGGCAAGAGGACCTCTGAATTTGAGGCCAACCTGGTCTGTGGAGCAAGGACAGCCAGGGCTACCCAGAGAAACCTTGTCATGGGGGCCAGGGGGGTGGAAGGAAGGAAGAAAGCATGGTAACATATTTAATGTACTAGCCTTTCATGTAAAAGGGGAAGTTCCAGGAAAAAGAAAAAATTTAAAAAGGCTATCTCATGATTTTGGGGTGCCTCAGGTTCTGAGATTCTAAGGCCAAATATGTTTATGACTTTGTCCATTGACCTAAGTAAAAAAAAAAATTATCTTGTGGCATATGCCTGTTATCCCAACACCCCAAGAGGATGAGGCAGGACAACTGTGAGTTTGAAGGCAGCTTGGAACAAATTTAAAAAAAAAAAAAGAAGTTTGGATTTTTTTTTAATAAAGTTATGATTACTCTGTGTTTGATGTCAGCTGTTCATATGCCAGCCCACATGCCTGGAGATCAAAAGACAATCCTCAGGGTTGGTTCTCTCCTCGTGGCTTCCAGGGACAGAAGACAGTCTGTAAGGCTGGCTGGCTTTGCATGCACGTTTACCAACAGCCATTTCATCTCCCAAGTTTGAATTCTTTTTTTTTTTTTTTCAGTCTCATCTGTATTTGAACCAGAATGTGACTGGGCACTGTATTTCTATTCACAAGCCTTGCTGAGTTAGAAGACCTGGGGAAACTAAAGGCTTCTTTCTCAATACTTTGTCTTGGAAAACAAACCACGTAGGAAATCCTTCCCAGCAAGTTGCCCAGCTTGTAGGTTTAGCTCTAGAACTAATACATGTAGGATTAACTACAGGAGATGGATTTTGGTTTGGTTTGGGTTGGGTTGGGTTTTTTTTTTTTTTTTGGGGTGGGGGGACGGTCGAGAAAGGGTTTTCCTCTGTTAGCCTTGTCTGGGATTAAAGGCATGTGTGAGATGGAAAACTTTTAAAGTAGATTCGAGATGAAAGTCAAGCCATTTTAACTGTTTTTTTTTTTAACGTAAAGATAGAACATTTCAGTGACAAATGATTTGGTCTACTAAAGAATCCAGCCAAATTCAGATTCTTTTTTTTTTTTTTTTTTTTGGTTTTTTGAGACAGGGTTTCTCTGTGTAGCTTTGTGCCTTTCATGGAACTCACTTGGTAGCCCAGGCTGGCCTCGAACTCACAGAGATCCGCCTGGCTCTGCCTCCCGAGTGCTGGGATTAAAAGCGTGAGCCACCACCGCCCGGCTCAAATTCAGATTCTTAAGTGAAAATAAAATACATGTATACCCACGTAGGTGTGTGTATTACATTTATATAAAATAACTGAATCTAGGCCAAAATAGAAAAGAATTATACATTTTGGGAGATTGGCTAGAAGCTCTCCCTGAAGTTATGTTTTTGGGCTTCATTTGTTGTTCAGGTAAAATATATATTCTAGAGGCTGGAGAGATGACTCAGCAGTTACAAGCACTGGCTGCTCTCCAGAGGACCCTGGTTCAATTCTCAGCACCCACATGGCAGCTCAAGACTGTCTGAATCTCCAGTTCCAGGGCTTCTGAACCCCTCACACAGACATACATGCAGGCAAAATACCAATGCATATAAAATAGAAATAAATAAATTTAAATATATTCTATGTCTTCATGCATCTTTGTGTGTTTAATGGTAAAGGTTTAAATAAAATACGTTTACTCGAGGAAGGGAAGACATTTTATGAATTTTTTTAAAGGCCAATTTAGGAAGATAAAACAATTATAAATGTACCTAATGAGAGAACACCAAAGTACATGAAAAAAACTGACAGAAATGAAGGAAAAAATAAAAAAATTAACAGTCGTGGTTTGGAATTTCAGTACCTTCTATTAATGAGTTAATAACAAGGCAGATCAGTTTGGGAGATCTAAGTGATACACTAAACCAAACAGATAGATCTAAAATAGTCTGTCCAACAATAAAGTACACATTCGTCTTAAGTACACATGGAGCATCCTCCCAGATAGACCATGATAATACTATTAAGTGTGTTCTTCACTCCCTACAGAATAAGGTAGAAATCAGTAGGTCATACACAATGGAGTTATAGAACAAATTTGTGGAAATGAAATAAAGTCCCTTTAAGTAGCCAGTGGATCAAAGAAGAAAACATAAACTGGAACCAGAAGTTTCTTAGAAATGAGTAAGAAAACACAGCATACCAGAACTTAAGAGTGCAGTCTGTGTGTTCATCATAGAGGAGAAAATGGGCTACCAGTGAGTGCTGCTGAGTGAAAGCAAGGAGCTCAAGTCATTACCTGTTCTCCGTAAGATGCTGGGAAAGTGGCATGGTGGTCAGCTTGTAATCGTAACACTCAAAGAGGCTAAGACCGGTTAATTACCAGGAGTTCAAAGCCAGCTTAGCCGGCTAGAAAATGAAGTACACCTTCATTATACATGGGTGGGGGCAGTTCAAATAAAAAATTAACAAAATAGAGAAAAACAAAGCTTTAGCAAAGTCACTGAAACCAAGAGGTAATTCTATAAAAATACCCATAAAATTGGCATGGACTTAGTAGGATCAGCGAGGAGGGTTGGGGTGAGAGGATTTTAATTGCTGGAGTAATGAAGAAGGCCTTACCACCAACCTTACAGAAAGTTTTAAAACAAGATTATGAAGGAATTTTATACCTCCTTTTCAAATACATATGGATGAAATTGACTGCCCAGTAGTTGAGACTACAAATGCATATAACCATTCCATGCTAAGAATTTACATTTTAAAGATATCAACACTTTCCTAAATGTATGTGCTAAACCATTATACCTTTAGAAAAGCATAAGGGAAATTGCCCTTACCTGAAATTTGTCAAAAAAAATCTTAATTACGACATCAAAAGAACAAGCAACGAAATGTTAACAAAGAAACATTTGCACTTGAATAGTTTATTAAATAATTGGTGATCTGCCATCTGAGGTTCTGTCAGAGTTCTGTCATCTGAACATTATTCTGTGAGAACTCTTAACTTGGGAAAGCTACTCTATTAGTCAAGTGAGAATGAAGATTAATTCAAGGAGTGAGGCTAGAAGGGGAGGGAACCGGTAAGACTGACATGGTAAGGAAAATGGCAGCTGATTGGGAGGGAGGGAGGTAAAAACCCAAGAACTGACTCTTATATTTTGTGCCACAGTGGGGGTGACAATACTAGTTGGAAAGGAGACAAGCTGGATATAAAGCACATGCCTACAGCCCCAGCATGCAGGAGCATGAATTTGAGGCCAGCCTGGGTGTGCTTAGCAAGACCTGTTCAGGAAGCAGAGAAGTTATTCTAAGAGAGACGTCGTTGGTTTTATTTGAAGTTTGTTTAGTCTGTGGACCTAGCAGACCCAAGCATAATGAGATGTAGTCATAGTGAAAGAACACCTGACCTGTTTCTTTGCCTATAAGAGATTTCATTTCCAAAGGTGGTATAGTATCAAGATTGAGAGCAAGAGTCTTAGATCCCTTCTTGCCTAGGCTTCTTGTCTCACATTATTTTTTCTCTTCAGGCCTCAGATTTATAAAACGGGCTAAGAGCTGTATACCTAAATATGGCTGCTGTTAGGATATGTGTATACAGAGTTAACTCTGAATGAGCATATATGCACACTGTCTGGTACACAGCTTACTACTGAAGCCCTTTTCAGATCTGAATTTCTATAAAATGGGCAAGACCAGGGACACAGGTTAATAATTACTGTTGTTGATATACTTGATCAGTATATGTCAATAGCAAATAGCATTGGGGGATAGAAAGAGACTCTAAGGAAGTCAGGGGGAGACCATATAGCCTGGCAAACACAGAAGGCAGGGAGCTCACGTCAGGTCAAGAAAGGCAGAGGCAGAGGCTAGAGAGGGGATACTCAAGAGTGGGAAACAATGATCCTCTGGGGAAAGCCAAGTGGAGTGGGAAAGAGGAGGCCCTGGGAAGACCATCTTTCCCTATGCAGCTTGTTAGAGTCAAGGGTTAGGATTATGGGATGCATCCAGTGGATAGGAAGAAGCTGCAGGCAGAAGGGAAGGAAACTCATGGAGAGCATTCAGTGAGTGAGCAATAGCAAGAAGGAAGGCCACTTTATTGGGTTAAAGGAAAAGAGACATGATAATGCAGTCAGATTTGGGGAAAGTTCTTCAGTAGAAAACTTGGAAGTTAAACTTGGAAGTTGTGCTGTGTAACTTCAGCTTGCTTCTTCTAGATAGGCAGTAGCATCTGAGAGGGGGCGGGCGGGGGTAAAAATTAGTGTTTCTAACCAACTTTAAATGTTTCTCTTACTCTGCCATCTGCATGATTTTACCAAGCTTTAAATATCTTCCATGCCTCCTGTTAAGAGCTGATTTCCAACTTAAGCATGGTTGGGGCTGGAGAGATGGCTCAGCTGTTACAAGTACTTGTTCTTGCAGAGGACCCTGGTTCAGTTCACAGCAGTGACATGGTGGCTCACAGCCATTCAGTTCCAGGGTATGACACCCTTTTCTCACCTCCACAGGCACTACATGCATGTAGTGCACATAATACATGAAGGCAAAATACCCATACATATAAAATAAGTCTTTAAAACAAAACATCCTTAAGAGGAAAGTGGTATTAGTATCGCAGAGTTTACCATTTTTAAGTAGCAAATACCACTGATTTATTATTTCTTTGGCTCCACACTCATAGATGAATCTGTTCTGTTTCTTGGGTCCATATACCTTGACCCACCAAAAGATGTCCCTCTGGTACACTTTTCTGTGATCTTGGGTTTCTTTTTAGTGTGTGGAAACTCTTATAACATCATTAGCATGAACATTACCCCCCACCTCCGCCCCCACTATACCCACTGTATACTATCTTACAGTGAAGAGATACATTCAGTTTCTGGAAATCCTAAGTGAAAATAGTGATCCATTTGCACAGCTATTTTAAAACTGTTTTAAGAAGCAATCTAGTATAATTAACTGCCACTGGAATTAGTAAAATGATTTGGGTTCTGATTCTACTGTTGATGGGCATTTCAGAGCACGACGTTTCATTTCTTGGGCCTCAGTTTCCTTAATAAGTAGACTGGCCTGTGGTGCTATATTCAGTGAGACTAGGACTGGACCTCACTGGGAGTGGCGAGGGGATAAAGAAAGGACAGACACATGTACAGAAAAGCTGGGATTAGAAGCATTATGCTTACTTTGAAAGAGCACACCAGCTACCGCAATAGCCCAACAACTGCAACCACTGGGAATCTCAGCACATTTATTATGGATAGCACAAGGGGGTGGGGCTTAGATGGTCTCAGTAAGAGGTCTCTGTGCGCATTCCCAGGCTTTTAATGTCCTGGAGGAAGATTCTGCAGTTGACAGCTTGGACACACTCTGGTCAGTTGTTTGCGCTCAGGAGGAAGGCTTGACCACTCCCATGAGTCTGAGCTGGCCTTGACAGCTGGTAACCATGTCAACAATACACATTCACTCAAGCCTTCCTCAGTCTTTATGATTTCCATGACCCTGTTCCCTCACATGGGCTTTACATGGAAAAAAAAAATCAGTTTACAAGGCATGTGGAAAGTAAAATATCTTGCTTTTTATATTTTTAAACAGGTGACAACCAAGGCCAAGGAACTGAAGGACTCAGTCACCTGCTCCCCAGGTGAGTTCCCACCTTACCTGTTTTATTCCATGTATCCCAGCAACTGAAAGATTCAGTCTACCTTATGACTACTCTGACAAGGTTTCTTCACAGTTAACCCCTTTTTGTAATAACATCTTTAAATATCAGATTTAAACTGGGATTGCAGTTTGCCCAGAGACCTCTACTGATCCTGTCTTTGAAAGAGGTTCATCGTAGACAGTGGATCAGTCTGGTCCTGCACACACAGTTGATGCTGAGAATTTATATTTAATAAGTTTAAAGATTTAGAGTGTTAGCATCCCTGGGTATCCCAGTCTCCTCAGAAAGGGTTCAGTGTGTGGTGTTCTAGCATCAAGAAAGACTGTAGTCAGCTTCTTCCCTCCCCAGCGATTTGTCTGGGCACAGGGACAGAGAGCGACAGCGGTATATCACAAGAAGGAAGTCTACTGCCAACTTTCTCCAAAACCTGGGATGTTGAAAAGCAGCTGCAGCCGGGCGGTGGTGGCGCACGCCTTTAATCCCAGCACTCGGGAGGCAGAGCCAGGCGGATCTCTGTGAGTTCGAGGCCAGCCTGGACTACCAAGTGAGTTCCAGGAAAGGCACAAAGCTACACAGAGAAACCCTGTCTCGAAAAACCAAAAAAAAAAAAAAAAAAAAAAAAGACAAGAAAAGCAACTGCAGTTAGAGCGAGAGATTGACGTGGATCTTCATGGCTCTTGCTGTGTTGCCTCCTGAGTAGCTCCATGATTCTGGAGGCATGACCATACCCAGCTTTCCTTTAAAAAGAATTAGGAAACTGTTCTCCAAAGTGAGGTATACAAAGTAGTTCTTTTAATCACAGTACTTAGGAGACCCCCCCTCCGTTACTTCAAAGTGACAGCCAGTCTGGGTTAGATGAGACCCTGTGTTTGAAAAAAAAATGTGTTTCTGTGCACACGCGTGTGTGCGTGTGTGTGCACATACACACATGCGGGGGTGGGGGGGGGAGTTCTTTGCAGTGTAGGAAGACCATGCTAGGGTTTCTCCTGCTTTATCTTTCATCTGAAATAGTGAGGGATGAACAAGGTTTCTTTTATGTAACCTCCAGAATTAAGCCAAAGACTCACCGTCAGTTATCAAAGAGCAGATGTCCCTTATGGGCTGAGACATCAGAGACAGCAGGGGTTGGCAGTGGCCTGGCTTTCCTGAGCTGACGTGAGCGTCCTCTAGCTCACTACAGCCTCAGACAACCTCATCCCTCACCACCTCTGAGAGAGAGTGGTGCTCTCTGAATGCCAGGGAGAGCAAGCTTGGGACTGCTCCATGCTATCCAGAGGCACCTAGTAGGTTAAGCAAATACTTTAAAAAGTTAATGAATTAAAATTTCACACCTTTTATCAATAAAAGTTCTAAACTTGGCTCCAGATATTAAGATAAAATGTTTCAGGGAAGCGAAGGTGACTTTTTAACAATGAATGTGAAAGTAACTATTTGGAAATAGATTTGTGTTGCAGGAAAGCATCTATTTATATGCATCTTTCATATTCTATATATTATTTATATTATTTTATGTGTGTTATTCTGTGGCCAAAACGACTGTAACTGGAAATGGTGATAGCGCCTGTCTGCCATCCTAGTATACCTGGGTTTCTAAAACGGTCTTTAAAACCAAAACACGGAGCCAGAGTAGGGCTGAAAGCCTTAGATCGGGGAAACAGGGAAAGCCACCAGCCAACCTACCTCACCAGCTCTGCAGCGTCCAAATACGCGCTACTTCCTGTCTACCCACGCCTTTATTGCTTTGCTGTTCTGTCCTCTCATTGGCTCTCTTAGCCCAGCTACCTCACTTCCTCTTCCTACACAGCTCTGTCACTGTCTGTCTGTCTACACAGACCTCCAGGCCTCTGTGGTTGGTACTGGGATTAAAGGAACAGAACTTGGCTCTGTTCCCTAGTGTGGCCTTGAACACACAGAGGTCCTGCCTGCTAAGGGATTAAGGGCGTGTGCTGCCTGACTTTTGTGTTTACTTAAAATATCTGGCTTTTTCCCCCTGACCTCCAGGCAAGCTTTATTAACATCATCACATTTCAGTACAGATATCACATCTTAGTTGTTAGGATGTGGAGGCAGAAAGATTAGGAGTTCAAGGTCGTTCTCCGTTATAACAAGTTAAAGTCCAGCCTGAACTACATGTATGAGTGTGTGTTGAGGGAGGTTACATTTGTTTGCAAAAACAGCTGATGTGTGTAAACAAGATGGCTTGGCAGATAAAAGTTCACTTGCTGCCAAGACTGACAACTTGGGTTTAATTTGCAGGACCCAAATGTTAGAAAAGAACTCACAAGTGTCCTCTGTCACACGTGCTCCATGGCATGTGCACACACACGCATGCACGCACATGCATACACGCATTCACATCAAATAAAGTAAAATTTTTAATTAGTAAAAAAATTTAGGAAAACTATTTGGGGGTTGGGGATTTCACCCAGCCTCAGAGCCCTTTGAAGGCCCTGAGTTCAGTCCTCAGCTCGGAGGGAAAGAGACTGATTGGTGGAAGAAGTCCATAATAAATAGACTTGGGAGCTAACTGCCAACTTGCTGTTATGCAGTGTTCCGTACTTTTTCTACCTGTTTTGTCAGCACTGTCAGTGAAACTGCTGCGGTACCATTTTACTTCACTTAGTAGTCTGAGAAAGCAGTCAGTTTGGAATCCCTGCGTGTTTATCTGAGGCTGCGGTTTCTGCCTAGAAGACATCTAGTACCCTGATTCTTCCTGTTGGCCCAAGGCCTCAGAACTAGAAAGAGGCAGTTCTGATGCAGGGTAGAGAGACATCGTGCTGATGCTGGCCACCCACAGATGGACAGCACTGGGGACAGCTGTCATCCTACAGTATGCCGCTTTGTGCCAGGCCCCGCCACAGCACTCCTTTTTTTTTTTTTTTTTTTTTTTTTTTTTTGTGGTTTTTCGAAACAGGGTTTCTCTGTGTAGCTTTGCACCTTTTCCTGGAACTCACTTGGTAACCCAGGCTGGCCTCGAACTCACAGAGATCCGCCTGGCTCTGCCTCCCAAGTGCTGGGATTAAAGGCGTGTGCCACCACCGCCCGGCCATATCACTCCTTCTAATTCTCCTGCTGTATGTATGTACATATGTATGTATGTATATATGTATGTATGCGTGCATGTGTTTATGTGTGTGCCACTTGTGCATGTAGAAGCCAGAGGACAACCTGGGGAGGAGGGAGATCTGTTCTTTCCTTCCATAATCTGAGTCCTGGGGTCAAACTCAGATTGCCAGGTTTAGTGGCAAGCACCTTTACCCTCAGAGCCATCTCATTAGCCCAGTATTTTGTTTCCTGGAGGTGTAAGGACAGTTCAGAAGCTTTCTCAGTCTGCAGTGGCATCAGATATGAAGGGTGAGTCCTGACTGCCAGGTCTTTCAAGGTGAACTTAGGCCTGTGGTGGTGGACAATGCTGCTAGGTAGGAAAGGGCCATGTTCAAATGATAACAAAGGACACCCTTCAGCCACCACTACAGAGTCTGGCCATGAGCACAGCCAGTGTCACTTTCTTATTGTGAGGTGTGAGGTAGAGAAATTTTCAACTGTATGTCTGTCAGTCTGCAACCAGACAATGGTGACCAGCAGCATACTGTCTATTGAGCGGACCGACTACCAAGAACTATTCAAGGGCTACTGGGACTTGAGTTCTGTTTCTTTTTATCCATGCTCCAGGTGTTCAAAGGGCGGGCTGGTGAAACTGCAAGCCAGAGCCTTCCTCTTCCCCAAGGAAAGTGGAACTTTGGATGAGAATTTCAGAAGCGGATAGTGATGTATATTTTAGAGACTAAGAATTCAACAGTTCTTGACAAGCAGTAAAGTTTACTTCAAAAACATTTTTAAGCTCAGTGTGGTAGTGGAAGCCTTTAAACCTAGAAGAAGCAGGTGGATCTCTGAATTTGAGGCCAGCCTGGTCTACAGAGTGAGTTTCAGGACAGCCAGGACTGTTACACAGAGAAACCCTGTCTTGGTAAACAAACAAACTATATATATAGTAATATTTTCACCTTTATCTTTATATTGATTTTCTCCTTTGGTATGTTTGATAATTAAATGACGTATTATTGATTGGTACATGGATATAATCCATGAATTAAAGTAAGTATATTTTAAGATTTACCTACATTTGACAAATTATCCTCCAAAAAGGCTAGACACACAACCAGCATCCTCAGCTATTTAAAGTGAAAGCTTAGGGCTGGGAAGATGGCTCAGCTGTAAAGTGCTTGCCACACAGCCATGAAGACCTGAGTTCAGTCCTTGGCACCCATGTGAGAAAGCTAAGTACACATCATGTACCTGTGATGTCACCGTTGGCAAGTTGAAGACAGGAGGACCCCGGGCTTGTTGGCCAGCCGTTCTAGCTGAACTAGTGAGCTCCAGGGTCAGAGAAGGGAAAAAATGGAGATTGCTAGAGAAAGACACTTGATGCCGGCCTGTGACCTCCACACCCATGGGCATGCATGCGCGCGCGCACACACACACACACACACACACTCACACACAAGTAAGTTAACTGAGGCTGAAAGTAAGTAGAATTAAATGAGGTTTTCAATATGGCTCCTTGCTAGAGACATAGCAAGTGCGCTGTAGAACATCATAGCAGACCCCACGGTTAGAGAGTCTGCTGCCAGTGCAGTGTCCAGTGCAGACTGGACACAGCTTGTTCCTGTTTGTCTGTTTGCCTTTGTGAGGTAAAGGGTTAGCCTCTTAGTAAGATCCTTGCCCTGCATTGAAGACTTCACCTGGAAGTAGAGGCAGGTGCACCTCTGAGTTCCAGGACAGCCAGGACTACACAGAGAAACGTATCTCAGAAATAAAATAAAATAAATTCACCTTGGGTTGGGGCGATGGCTTAGCAGGTAGAGGCACTTGCCACCATGCCTGACCACCTGAGTTCAATCCCTGGGACCCACGTGGTGTCAGGGGAGACCAGAGCCCCACAGGGTGCACTCTGGCCTCCATAAATGCACAAGAAATATAGTGGTGAGAGCTCTCCTGATAGTTACTAGAATGCTCTATCTGTACAGTGCTTGCCTTCAGAGGAGGCACAGTGCAGAGCTTGCCTAGTTTATTTTAACTATGCTAATAGAACTAATGAAACCTAGATTATAGAGAATGCCCTCCCCTGTCTAATGAGTATCGGGTTTCCTTCTCTAAAAGGTCCTGTTCTTTGATCACAACCTGGCCATACATACCCTTGATCCCTCAGAGCAGGGACAAGGACAAACTCCTGTCCCTGCTGCTTTCAGAGAATTCCTTCCCTTGTTTGTAAGAATGGGGTGGATGGTGTAAAAGGTAAAGCAAGCAGTGTGTGTGAAATGTCTGTCACATTGCCCGGTGTGTCGTGGTACGATGGCCTTTTTCCCGTGTTCTGTGGTCTTCCTAGGAATGGTCAGGCTCTCTGAACTGAAGTCAAATGCTCAGAATTCCAGGCCCATCAAGATTGCCACAGCCTTGCCAGATGATATCATCACCCAGCGGGAGGACTCAGCAGGGACCATGGAGGCTGAGGGGCCAGAGACAGCTGAGGGTGAGCAGGAGACAGTGGCCGCCGAAGCCCGGCCTCGGAGGCGGAAGTCAGCCAGAATGGCTGAGGCAGTAACCAGAGCGGAGCCAGAGGAGAAGCTAAGAGGAAAGAGGCAAAAAGACTTTGATATAGCAGAACAAAACGAATCCAGTGATGAAGAGAACCAGAGAAAAGAAAGAACTCGTGCTACAGAGGAAGCGTGGACTCAGAGTCAGCAGAAACTTCTGGAACTGGCATTACAGCAGTACCCAAAAGGAGCCTCCGACCGCTGGGACAAAATAGCCAAGTGTGTCCCATCTAAGAGTAAGGTGGGTCACAAGGGACTCCCCGCTGAAGTGCCTGTACCCATGCTCCCCTGCTGGCTCCCATCTTTTCTGTGCCCCGCTAGCCACTGGACCTTGTGTTTCACAGTCGTCTCCAGTCTCCGTTCAGCTTGTGAACTTGCACACTACTGAGGCAGAAATCCTGCCATCAGTAAAACAGAACTCAGGCTGGCCAGATGGGCTCAGCAGGAGAGGGTGCTTGCCATCAAGCCTGATGACTGGGTCCGTCTCTGGAATGCACACAGTGGAAAGAAGGGACCAGCTCCCTCAGGTTGTCCCAACTTCCACAGCTGCGCTCTAGCCACAGCTGCACAAATATGCGTGCACACACACACACGCACACGCACGCACACGCCAGTGTGATACATAGTTTATTATAGATATGGTAGCGTGGAATGTGTACCTGTTTACACGGGGTATCTGTGGACACGCGCGCGCACACACACACGCACACACACGCCAGTGTGATACATAGTTTATTATAGATATGGTAGCGTGGAATGTGTACCTGTTTACACGGGGTATCTGTGGACACGCGCGCGCACACACACACACGCACACACACGCCAGTGTGATACATAGTTTATTATAGATATGGTAGCGTGGAATGTGTACCTGTTTACACGGGGTATCTGTGGACACGCGCGCGCACACACACACGCACACACACACACACGTCAGTGTAATACATAGTTTATTATAGATATGGTAGCGTGGAATGTGTACCTGTTTACACGGGGTATCTGTGGACACGCGCGCGCACACACACACATATATATTTTAACATAAACTCTACTCTGTCGTGCTAACTCCCAGTTCTGCAGCGGCATGAACTTGGAATCTGTGGTGGCGCCTCACCAGCTAAAGGCTGGGTGTTATGTGAGGTCGCCACACAGTTGACCTTTGACACTTGACTGACTCTTGGGACTCAGGCCATTGATGACTGACTCTCTCATCTTCAGCTGTAGGCAGCTGCTAACACATCATTCTCAAATGCAAGCAGGAAGAAGTGCCCTGCTGAGAGCCAGGCTTGGCTTCCCTGTCATTCATGGAGCTCCTGGATCTTTCCAAAGCCAGCCTTTCTCCCCAGCACAGCTTCTTCCTTGCAGGCTGTGCTCAATTGTGAGACACCAGAGCGCAGAGAAATCAGAAGGAGCCTCTGGGCACGTTGATGCTCATTTACATACTTATTTTTTTTTAATTGAAATTCTATGTTGGAAAACCTAGCTTGTGGCCATGCGTGTCCCTGCCTGCACAGGCCTAGTTATCTGTCACCTACTTTATGATGATGAAACTGAGAGTTTCTGGGGAGAAAACTAAACCATTAACAGTTGATCTCTTTAGGAAGCACAAAGTCTCCCAGTCTCTCCCGTTGGTCTGCCAGAAGTAATTATGTCTCCAAGTTTCTCTAACTTCTGTCAGACTCAGCCATTTACATGTGTGATAAATTGAGTTTTGCTCAAAATGGAAGCACCAGAAGGGGATTGGAACCTTCCTGTTTCCACCAGAGAGGAGGCCCAAGGCATCCCTTAGCCTTGGCTGTGACCCAACACTGCAGGACGGCTGCCCACCGACCAGTGGTGCCACCCTGACTGAGGTGACTTCACGCCAGCTGCCGTGGTGGGAGCTCAGGTCCTGTCAGGAGACACTCTACCACTGCCTGCTCAGCTCAGGATGACCCACACTGTCCTGTTGAGGGTTAAATGCTGAAACTGGCCACAGCTGTGCTGACCTCTGAAGACGTGGGTGGGTGTAGTTAAAGTTTCTCAGTCCCATCTGCCCTGTGGTCCTGTAGCTGCTTATTAAACAATCACTTAGAGGCTTATGTTAATTACCAATTGTATGGCCTATGGCAGGCTTCTTGCTAGCTAGCTCTTTCATCTTAAATTAACACATTTCTATCTATGTATCACCACGTGCTCCGTGGCTTTACCTGCGTCCCATTACATGTTGCTCCTTAGACGGCAGTTTGGCATCTCTCCCCCTCTCCTTCCTCCTTTCTCTATCTCTCTGGGATTTCCCACCTGCTCCATCCTGCCCTACATTAGGCCAGTGCAGTTTTATGTACTAACCAATGGAAACAGCACATATTCACAGCACAGAGAAAGACATCCCACAGCAGGTAGGTGATGTTGAGATGTGGGGAGGCACTCACTGAGAGAGGCTAGTCCAATACTGCTGCACTGAAATCCAGGAGAGTAGGTACCTGTCCCCTGTCCCAGGCACCAGATTAAGGACCCTGTTTAGAACAACAGTCATGTGCTCTGGACCCCGAGTTAACATGCCTACAATAGTATAGCATTGGTATTCTGAAATACACCCAGTGCCCACCTGAGGACAACGAGGCCCTTCCCGTGGTCTTGTCTGGGCTTAGTTCCACGCAAGGGAGCTAAGCCATGGGAGTCCTGAGGTTGCCATTCTGTAACCTGATGGCCTGGGTGACAGGTGGGACTGGGGAGAGTGTGAGGAAGACTTGGCCACCTTCCGGGTAGTTGTGTGCTGTGGCTTACAGAGGAAGGTTCCAGCAGCCGCCAGGGAGCAGCACATCCAAAGGAGGAGGAGAGCGTTGCTGCCTTGGGGCTCGGTGTCTCTGGAATGGGCTGTGGTGAGGGGTGGATGCCATCGTGATGCGACTGTCACGATGACTGCACTCACAGACTGGGCCCGACCATCACCCCGTGCTCAGCACCGCCATCTTGGCCAGATCTGCCTGGGACCAGCTGGGCTTTCCCAGGGTGATCCAGAAGGTTCCAAAGGAAATGAACACTAGGCTTTGCCATTAGGACTGGGCACTAGTCAGCAATTAGGTCACGGTGAGCTGACTACACAGGGCACCGACCCATGGAAGTAACTGTTGCCCCTCTTTTTTTTTCTTCTCCAGGAAGACTGTATTGCTAGATACAAGCTGCTGGTTGAACTGGTCCAAAAGAAAAAACAAGCTAAAAGCTGAACCTTCCGGAAGATGATCGTTTGCCATCGTTTTCCAAATGAGTACTTCAGAAATCTCATGCAGAAATTTACATTTTGTACCTCAGTATTTCCAAACGTCATGTGCCTTAGTTTAAAAAAAAAAAATCAAAATCAGTCAATCATAGATGCTCTGTGGTGCTGTTTACAGGCCTTGTGTTTTGGGGGAGGGCTGGGGTGTTTGCAGATGTAACTTGCCCTCAGTGCAGTTTACTTCGCTGGGAGATTTCCAACAGTGTTCTAGTGCCAGGCAGATAGGGGAGCATGTGAATGAACTGACATGGAAGAATTCCAACCTAATATGGTCTCTTAACAATGTAGCCAAAGGAGATGGGTGTGGTGGCATACATACAGCACTCAGGAAGCAGAGACAGGAGAATCCCTGTGAATTTGAGGCTAGCCTTGTCTATATAGTGAGTTCCAGGACAGCTAGGACTACATAGTGAGACCCTGTCTCAAACAACAGAAAAGTAACTGAAGAACACACAGTTAATTCATTGCTAGGCCTGAGCAGTGAGCCAAGGCCACTCACAGAGATACATCAGCTTGACCTCAGGCTGACTGGCAGACAGCAGAGAGGCCATCTTAATTGGTTCAGAAAAGTATCTGAATTAACAGAGCATGGAGTTTCTGGGAACCAAGACAAGGGTCCATTGCTAAGTGTCTAGGTTAATGTCTGTTGTCCTGTTACACCTCTCAAGCCTTCTTGCTCTTTGAACTGTCACATCTGCCAAGCATGCCTTTAAAACTTGTCACTCCCTGGTACATGCAGTATATGTAACCAGAAAAGCAGGCAAGTATCCAGAACATATTTAAGGAAAATGATTTGATGTCTGTAAAGGTGTCCTTTTCTCTAAGGATTGAAATATGGTGGCAAAGGTCACCTCTGCCCTGTAAGCAGGAGGAGGACATGGAGCTAGGTAAAGCCATGTCCTTCCCTGAGCTCAGACAACAAAGGAAGCCTCACGCCTCTAACCTCGTGGGAACTGCATCGCAGACTCAGTTGGTTCCAAAACAGCAGCTGAAAAGTAGAGAAGCTGCTGAACAGCTTGTGTCCTGGAGCAGGAGTTTCGTCCCCTCAGCCCTGTGGAAAAGGGACCATGGAGACATGGAGATGACGTCTGCCTGGCAGAGGTGGGGCACACAAGACAGCCAGAACCCAGGAGTGCTGTCGCCCATCCTTTCCACAGACCAAGCCGAGGGCTGGCCAGTCTTGGGCCAGCAGCTCTTCCCCGGGGCTTCTGCCTGGGAGCTGGTGGCCTCTGAAGTGGCCACTATAGATTCCAGGCTGATCCCATCCCACCCCCACGCATCTAGGGCAGACAAGCATCGGGGAGAAACAGTAGATTGTCCTGGATGAGGGCCAGCTCCAGACCTGTCTATCACGCAGCGTGTGACATCTCTGAGCACCCTGCTACGTCACCCTTCCATCACAGTGCTCTGAACTGTGTGGTTCCTTGTACAAGTTTCTGGCTTTCTGTAACCAAATGTATCTCAGCAGGACGTGGTGATACACACCTGTAATCCTAGCCCCCAGGAGGGGCTGCAAGTCTGAGATCAGCCTGGTCTATGCAGTGAGTTCTAGGCCAGCCAGGGCTACATAGTGAGACCCTTCTCCAGAAGCACTTTCTAAAATACAACTAGTATTTTACCTCCCCCAGGCTCTTTAAGAACACAAGGCCCCAGCATGGCTCCTTGTGCCCATTTGGGCTTTCTAGAAAGAGCTATTCCCTATAGGAAGTCTGAATGCGGAAGGGTCAGGTTGCTGTAGGACCAAACAAGGACATGTACTAGACTACTATCCCCCAGAGGCAGGGGAGAGTACCCCTACAGGGCTGTGGTCCAGAGCGGGAGGTACCTCCAAAAGGGACACACCTGAGCACCAACCCAGCCAGTTGTACTATCCGTGACCCTTCTGTAGCACCAGATACCGACACCCTGGGAAACAGAGGGCCCAGGAGTTCCTTGTTCTCACCAGGAGGTTCCCCCTGCGCCCTGCCAGTCACCTCCACCAGCGCCCTCCCTCTCCGTAGTTTTCTACTCTGACTTAGATATGTAAGCCAGCAAGTCTCCTCCCACGCTCTCCACTACCTTGTTTGTTTGTTAGGATAGGGAGAAGTTGGAATTACCACCCACGTGGAATCTTTTTGCCCTTATTAGATGACAGAGACCTGCCTAATGTCCCCCATGAGAGGGACCTTCCAACCCCATCCCCAGACCCCATCCTTGAACTGTTTACAGCTGCTCACCAGGGTGATCCCAGCCCTGCACCATCCTCCATGGGTGTGAAATTTCTTTGAGTAAACGACATTCTTGTGTTTTCAACAGTGGATGGGTCCGTCTCACACTGGACAACAGCCAGGGGCCCTTTTGAGAGTAGATGCTAGGCAACAGCCATGCTTTGGTGACATCCTGTGAGGCCTCTCCACAACCACCATATACATGCTGGGGTCTGTTCTCTGTGTGGCCACACCTGGCAGGAGATGGGAAACATCTCACTTTTAGCTCCAGCTCAGCTGGAAGAACAGAATTGTGCATAGCACAATGCAGTGTTAGTTGGGGATGTCAACCTAGCTTCTCGAGAGCAGTCTTCTGTATCTACATGTCGCCCAGATTTCCTGACTGTCCCTCGGTTTTACTCTGTTGTGAGGCTGACAGGCCAGCATAGGCTCCCTCCAGTTCACATCCCTGCCTGGGGGTCCTTGATCTATGGGTAGACTCCCTGGATGTACACAATCTTCAGAGGCCAGTCTTCCCTGGTGCCCCCAGAATCCCTAGCCTGTGTGCTGTATTCATTCTGAGGCCACCCGGGAGGCCAGAGGGAAGGAGAGCCCAGAGCTGGACCTCAGAGGAGCCCAGACCCAGCTGCCTTCAGCTAACCTACGACCTGGGCAAGTTGCTTTAGCATCTGATGGGGGCTACTTACTGTTTACAAAATATGGGTGCCAATATCTGACGAGACCACACCTTGCCTACTACACTAGCTCCTTGTCACTAAAGCCATCGGCCTGGTTTCCAACTCTGCTTCCTCAAATGTGGTTTAAATAAGGGTAGAGTGAAAAGACTCACGGCTGAATCCAGATCTAGACCAGTGAGGAAAGGAGTGGACCACATGGTGCCGGGTTCCACTGCATGCAGTTTTTGGAAGGAGGACTGGGGCAGGGGTGGGGGTTCCCACTTACATCCTATACCCATCAGGAGCAGTGCACTGTCTGACACCCAGCATATGATGACAGGTACAAGAGATCTCAGAGTTGATTTTAGTTGTAAACCCCAAGGTAGAGATGACAGTGTCCTGACCTGAGCCGCAGCTTCTGAGGAGCCCCTTCGTTCAGGAAATCTGAGACCCAAAGACACCTGGGCTGAGTGTGCCCTGGTAAGTTCTGCATCTGGATGAGGTCCATCCTGGGAGGGACCCACCTCTGTCAGGCCCTCTACCTGGCTGCATCTCTTGCATGGGTATCCCTCCACTCCCCAGAGTGGCTGTGGAAGCTGGAGTGAGGCCTTGTGCGACAGCAGCGACATCACCTGATCAAGGGTAGGCAGTTAGTAAAAACAGGTTTCAATTATTTCACCCTTAAGTTTAAAAGCCCCTCGCACTGATTAGTGGCCCTAAAATAAGGCCAGCTTCCAGATAATGGCTAAGACAATTATTCTGAGTCTCTGCTCTGGTTTCCCATCAGATCCTCATTCCTGAGTTGGCGTCCATGAGACGCATGCTATTAGAAATCGGGTCAGCTTCAGTGGTGACCCCACAGGCCAAGTCTGCGGGAGTCCTCTCAGGTTTCATGAACCCTTTGCAGCGTCCCCAGGTAGCTTTCACGGAGGCCCTGAAAGTCCATTGTGGGCTGTGAAGTTGAGAGGTCCCAGCACTGGTCTGGATTGTGACTGGGGACCTATTCTTTTTAGAAATAAAAAGGAGCCATGAGTGTTCTCTGTAGCTAAGGCTCTATCCTGCTGGCAGCTGTAACCCTGTTACCTGGACCTAGTTCATAGCTGTGGAGTTAGTCCCTGGAAAAACTGAGTAGGGAGGGGTTTCCACGGACTCTGGAAAAGAAAATTGTTTCGTGTAGGATGGAGGGAGGGGTGTGCTAGCAAAGTTCTGAAATAGCATGCACAGAAGGGCTGATTCTGCTACTCCTCTGCTCCCCTGGGGACACTGGGGGGTAAAGCTCAGAAGGTAGAAAACAGGCAGCCCCCATCCTCCTGCCCGGCCTGAGACGGTGTCCCACCTAGTGGTCAAGATCTAGTACCTGGATTGGTCCTGAAATGAACAAGCCAAAGTAGGGGGGTGAGAGTCCCTATTGAGCAACCTATCTGCTGTCACATGAGTCACTCTGTGAAACCCACCAGGTTAGCTTTAAAGCCAGAACGGATAGCACACGTCGGTCACCCCGGGACATGGCAGGTGCAGGCACATGAATTAGGAGTTCAAGGTCGTAGTTGGCTAGATAGCAAGGACACATGAGACTGTCTCAAAAAAACAAAACAAGCCAGGTGGTGGTGCATGCCTTTAATCCCGGCAGAGGGAGGCAGAGAGATTCCGATCTCTGTGAGTTCAAAGCCAGCCTGGTTTATAGTGCAAGTTCCAGGACAGCCAAGGCTATATAGAGAAACCCTGACATAAAACCAGACAGACAGAGAGAATGTTGCAGATGGCAGCGGGGGAGGAAAGGTGCTGGGAAAATGCACTGCCTGAAACCTCAGCAGCAGGAGACACACTCCCAAAAGGGCCAAACATTGAAGGGTGCCATTTAAAAAAAAAAAAACAACGGCCCCAGACCTTCTGTAGCCAGCACTAGTGAAAACTCAGGAAAGTGTCATGGGCCCATACACACTGAAACCTGGCCAGCAGAGACTTCTGGACTGCAGAAAAGAGAGGGCATCGAGACCTTACCTTCAGTGAGGTGGAAACTGGCTGGAGACAGTCTGCAGGGGATGAGTCCCACATCAGCAAGGAGCGCTGAGGGGTGGGGCCAGCATTCACAGACACACTGCTGGTGGACCCCAGGACTGGGATGGGCATCTTCAGCCTGGCCTGGAGGACTGTATGTGGGTGGGGTGTCAATGTGGCTGGAATAAGAATGGCTCCCAAAGGCTCATATTTGAATACCTGGTTCCCCATCGGTGGAACTGTATGGGAAGGATGAAGAGGTGTGGCCTTGGGGCAAGCTAAGAAGTTTCAAAAGCCCAGGCTATTTCCAATGTCTTTCTCTCTGCCTCATACTTGTGGATCAAGATGTAAGCTCCCAGCTAGTGCTCCAGTGCCATGCCTGTCTGCCTGTTGCCATGCTCCCCATTGTGATGGTCTTGGACTCTAGCCTTCTGAAACTGTAAGCCCCCAATAAATTCTTTCTTCTATAAGTCATGGTGTCTTCTATAGGTCATGGTGTCTTATCATGGAAATAGAACAGTAACTGAGACAGATCCTAGACTCCTTTCTCTTAACTTTCTCTTCTCTATTCACCAGCACAGGCCAAAAACCTAACAGCAAAACTCAATTCATTTATATCCTTCAGGTATTTATGTGATTCACTAATCCAAATGCTTCCAAGATCCTAGCCTAAATCACCTATTCTTGCCTGTCTATGGAAGTGCAACCTGTTTCAAATACCATGGCTTTGAAGGTTGATAAAACTGATGTTCATTTTGTCTCCTTTCTACTCCAGCATTATTCAAAGGAATCTCCTACAGTGTGGGAACTACATCTACATTGTCTGATACTGTTACAGTTCTGGATATGAGCTGTCCCCTCAAAAGGCTCATGTGTTGAACAGTTAGTCCCTAGCTGGTAAATCATGAAGGTGCAAACATCATCAATACATCACTTCAGGATACAGGGATGGGAAAGGGTCACTCAGGAAATAATGCCAAATGAGACCATGAAAAGCCAAAATCTACACAGCAAAGGTCACAGTTAATCATGTGAGGAGATATCCTAGAAAAGGGGAGAAAAGCCTCCGACACCTGTCTGTCTCACCGGAGATTGATATCTGGAATATAATCAAACCTTGTCCTGGGTTTTCTGTCATTGCTCAGAAATACTGTGTTGGATTGCAGGGGACATAGCTCCTCATTTAAACCAAATTCTCCTGTTTCTCATCTGTTTCACCAAGTAGCTATCACTGCAGTTAGGGCACATCACATCTTCAGCCTACCCCACCCTGTTTTGATTTTTTTTTTAATTTTTAATTTTTATTTTACAATACAATTCAGTTCTACATATCAGCCACGGATTCCCTTGTTCTCCCCCCTCCGCCCCCCATCACCTTCCCCCCTCCCCACCCCCATTCCCACCTCCTCCAGGGCAAAGCCTTCCCCTCGGACTGAGATCAACCTGGTAGACTCAGTCCAGGTAGGTCCAGTCCCCTCCTCCCAGGCCGAGCCAAGCGATCCTGCGTAGGCCCCAGAGCTTGGCTTACAAAATTCCTCTTGGAAATTTAATCTTTGCCTATGGTCCTTGGTGTTAAAAGTGGGACCAGGGCTGGGAATGTGGCTCAGTGGCATAACACTGGAGTGTTGGTTTAGCATGCGGAAGGCCTAGGCCTGGGCTCCATTGCTGGCACGTCACAACAGACGTTTGGTAGAGGCAGATAACTATCTACCAGTGAGTTATTGGTCTGGTATAATCCCGACTAGGATGAACACAGCACGGAGGTGCAGGCGGCATACTGACCCCGCCCACTTCCGATCAGAACCTGGCCATCCCAACAGCCCACCAGTACAGCCCACTAGTACAGCCAGGGCACTCACTGGTGTTGCTGAAGAGCTGAGGCCTGGGGTACGCTGCCTTCTCTAGAAACAAAGTTCTGTAGGGGACAGGGCTGTCCCCGAATACCCACAGTCCCCTGGGGCTGTGCCACCATCACCCTGGCCTTTAGCAGACAGTGGAGTAGGGAGGATGGGTGAGAGACAGACCTGTGGGAGTGGAGAGTTCAGAAGTAGCTTGACCCCCATACTAGAGATCGGATCTCAGCTGTGCTACTGAGGGTAGGCCAAGACCTCTTCTGCTCCCAGCCTGGCTACTTCATGTCCTTCCAGACATAAGCACGTTCCTCCTTCCTGCAAGGCTGCTGCTACCCGAGGCGGCTGGAGGCTCTCCTGGGCCAGCATGGCGGTCCTGGTAGCCCCTGTTTCCTTCAGGCTGCCCAAGCCTGTCCTGACTGTCCTGGGCTTCCATTTTACACAACCTACTTAAGAACCAAAGAAGCTACTGCACAAGTGAGCTGCAGGGCCCATGCCTAGTCAGGACATGACTCGTGTCTCTCCCCTTGAAGTTCCACAGAAAAACCCAAGACCAAGGGACTGTGTACCCCAGTGCAATGTCAGAGCTGGGCACTGCAGACTGGGAGAAGCTCTCGGAACACTGGCTTCTTTGCCCAGTGGGGACGGAGAATTCTGGAGAGGCGCACAGAAGCCAGGAGGCCAGAGTGGCCCATCCTCCAAGGCCCAGGTCACTGGTCCCAAGGAGAATCCCTAGTGGGATTCACATACACAGAAGATTCAACTGGCTGTCAAGAGGGAGGGTGTATCCCAAGCCTCCTGTGTGTGCAAGGGCCACAGAAAGCATGGAGCCTCTTACAGAGGAAACCGAGTGCCCCAGGGGAGCGGGCTGGAGTGCCAAACCCTTGAGTGCTCCTGTTAGCCAGCCAAGGAGAAAAAAACCAAACAAACAGACACATCAGGCAGAATTTGAGAGAAAGCAAATAAATTCGATTGTCAAAAAAGAGAATGTGGGGGCCTGGGAGACGGCTCGGTGGATAAAGTCACTGGCTGACAATCCCAGCAAGTCAAGTTCACTCTCCAGGAGCCACATCATGGGAAGAGAGAACCAGTTTCAAAGGTTGTTCTCTGACCTCCGAGTTTGTGCTGTAATCACCACACACGCACCCCACAGCCACAGCCCACATATACACATGCACACAAATAAATGAACTTAAAACCTCTAAATAAAATTCCTTGCTTTTCTTACAAGATTTTTTTGTATGACTACAACAGAAAGCTCACGTCGGGTAACCACTGAGTTCATTAGGTTTACTGACGGGGCAGTAAACGGGGGAGGGGTATGGACAGGCACAGAGGTGACCTTAAAAGCAGGCCCACTGGAAGGCCTGCACCCAGCAGGGATGGCAGCTCCCCATGGCTACATTGAGGAAGCCAGCTCCCCCAATCCTTCCCCACCTATGATATCTAGCCCCTCTCAGGCACCCCAAGGTACACACGATTATAGCAGAATTGCATACAACTGGTGGGAAGGGTGGCTGGACAAAAGTCAGCAGACCCAGTGTGGTGAGCTTCGCCAAGCAGGCCCAGCTGGCCTCCTGAAGGCCATGAGCTCCTCAGGGAAGAGCCCTAGGAAGTCAGTTCTCCAACTCTTCCTCATGTGCAGACACAAGAAGGGAGCCAGCCCTACTGGCCCAGGCCTGGCCATGATGCACTCTGGCCTCAGCCTCCAGCTTCCGGTCCAGTGCTGTTCCTGCTGCTTTCAGCCATCTGCGGGATGTTGTTAAAGGAGACCAAACCCCGGAGTGGTTTTCTGCAGGGCCCCTGCTCTGGAAATACTTGTGGACCTGTTAGGGAACATCAGGCATGGCCTCCCACTCACTGTTGGGCACTTACTTTTCGGCTAGTTAACCACGTCCTGGTTCTCTACCTCCAAACTCCTGCTCACGTCACTGTACACCCAGGTACTGCACCCATGGCATTTTCTGAGGCTGAGAAAATCACTAGAAGTCATCTTTTATTTTCCAGGTTCACATTCTTTTATGTGAATTAAGTACACGTAAATGCCCCCAAATTCTGGGCTGGGGCTGTAGCTCAATTGGTAGAGTACTTGCCTAGCATTAATGAAGGCCTGGGTTTGATCCCCAGCACCCCGTGAAGCTGGGTGTGGTGCTGCATGCCTGTCATCCTAGAACTTAGATGGTAGGATGATCTATTTCCAGACCAGCCAGGGTGTGGTGGTCTTGATGTCTCCCATAAGTCTGGCATTTGAATACTCAGTCCATTGTGGTAGTCTTACTGTAATTGGCCCCCATAAGCTCATAGGGAGAGGCACTATTAGGAGGTGTGGCCTTGTTGGAGGAAGTGTGTCACTGTAGAGGTGAGCTCTGAGGTCTCATATATGCTCAAGCCATGCCCAGTGTCTCAGTTCACTTCCTATTGCCTGAGGTCAAGATGTAGAACTCTCAGCTCCTTCTCCAGCACCACATCTGCCTGCACGCTACCATGTCCCACCCACCAGGATGATAATGGACTGAACCTCTTAAACTGTAAGCTGCCACCTCAATTAAATGTTTTCCTTATGAGTTGCCATGGTAATGGTGTCTCTTCACAGCAACAGAGACGTTAAAAGCCACCCATCCTTCATGGTTATTTGGGGAGAACTAGGCAGTGCAGCCTTGCTGGAGGAGGTATGTCACTGGGGGCAAGCTTTGAGGTTCCAAGTCATTTCAGGGGAGCTCCGTTTCCTGTCTGTGGCCGTCACCTCCATTAGGCCATCGCGGACTCTCATCCCTCTGGAACCATAGGCCCCAAACAATCGCTCCCTTCTAGAAGTTGCCTTGGTGGTGACACTTTGTAAGGGCAAGAGAAAAGTAACTAATACACAGGGAGGAGAAAGGAGAGAGACTGAAAACAAGCTGATAGATTCAAAAGCTACTCCTGACTGGTATGGAGCCTGTGCCATACTGAATACTCAGTCCATTGTGGTAGGGCTCAGGATCCCTAAGGGGCCCAAACTTGCTTTTCTACCCAGACCCGCCCACATGTTCTCCCCTGAATTCTTCAAATCATCCCAATCCCCAGTCCTACTGTGGCTCCTATTTCTTTACTAGTGTCTGCCCGTCTGAACTGGCAGACCTTCCTTTGGCTCTGTGGCCATGCTAGTGTGCCTAGGCCAACACACTCCACATCCTGGCCCACACTAATGCAGGGCCAATGCAGCGGCACCCAGGTCCCACTGGGGCCCAGGAGCAGATGTGGGACCCCGGAGAACAGGGAGGCTGGCTTGCTGCAGTGGGGAGGGTCTCAGAGTTCTACAGCAGCTCCATCTGGGAAACCCTACCCCTGACAGCTACAGAAAACTGGGAGAACAGACATTAGCTGCCTCAGATAATTCTTACGTAACATTTATGTGGCCTTCCGTGGTTAAACCACTGCCTCCCTAATCTATAAAACTGGCAACAAAGCTGGGCTACGTGAAGACCAGGGGGCGCTGCAGGAAAGGCAGCACATGCCAGCCAGGAGGAACAGTCTCAGGTGGGGAGGGACCGTGTCTCAGGTGAGTAGTTGTGACCCAGACTAGAAAACCCAGTTTAGGCCACTTCAGGCTGCTCCAGGGATCCAAGTTTGCAGCAAGCAGAAGGCCAGTGAAGAGTAAGTTGATAGGAGTTTCCTGAGCTCCTAGTGACAATATTTCTCTTCTGATCTCTGCCTCTCTCCACTCACTGCTTTCCTGTCAGCCTCTCTCGGGTTCCCATGTTCAGCTACGTTCACAGAAACTTAGCAACATGTTTATCAATCTCTTTCCTGCCCTCCATCAGGCTCCAGGCTGCAGGCCCACCCACCTCCTGTTCCCCACCCACATTCCTCCTCCCAACCCCCACAGAACCTCTGCAGAGGCAGCCAAGGTGTCCATGTGGTGGGAACCATACAGGATGACCAGAAAATTAAGCAAACAAAATTCAGTTCTTAAAATCTAAACTAAATCATGTACACCATTTTATTCAAGTAATAAAAGCTGGCCAAAAAAATCTATGTATATATAATATGTTAACTATAAGGAACAGGGAAACTGTTTGAAAACAGGTATGTGTGTACATATATATATCATCAAGACTGTGAAGAGTAACAGGAGTCTCCTTTTGTCTAGGGGTAGGTGCTGGGTGTCCTTGCTCCTGCTGCAAACACTGGGCAAGAGGAAGTATAGGCTGCAACATGACATGGACCTCAGACTTACAGAGCTTCCTGGCTGGGGACGCAGCTCAGGAGTGAAGGAATTGCTTACCATCTCCAAGGCCCGGGTGCCAGTGCTACAGAAACACAGCTGCCCGCTGCCATCTCATCAAAGGCTTGTTTTAATTTACACAGAAGGATGGTTCTCGGGTGGCTGGTCCATTTTTTCTTCTGTTGGTTTTTTGTTGAGACTGGATCTCAAGTGGCCGAGATGAGCCCTGAACTTGGATCACCTTGCATTCTGACAACCTTGAACTCCCGAACCTCCTGTCTTGAGCTCCAGCCCAGCTGTACCTGTCTCTGTGGATTTCTAGTCAGAAACACACGGCCCACTTAGCAACAGCAAAGGGGCACTTCATCCTAAGATGCTCCCTGAAGTCAGGACCACTGCTTCCAGAAACAATCCACAAAGCTATGAGGAGTATCCCTTCCTCCCTCCCTCCCTTCCTTCCTCCCTTCCTTTTGTTAATTGACAGTTTAACAACTGGGTGAACAGGCAGCATGGAACAAGCCTACAGATCCCAGAGTTACCAGGACTGCCAACTGAAGACCAGACATGGCCTTCCTGTTTAAAAAAATTACTTTTTTTCTTTCCAATCTTGGGTATTTGCATGCATGCATGTAATACATGTACCATCTGTGTGCTTTGTAGCCTGAGGTCAAAAGAGTGTGTCAGACGCCCTGGAAGTAGTTACAGATAACTGAATCACCATGTAAAGGCTGGGAACTGAACCTCGGTCCTCTGAAGCAGCAGATGAAGGTGGATTTGCAGGTGGCAGGTGTCAATCACCACATCTGGTGAATCACCACATCTGGCTGACAGAAAAGCCTTCCTAAAGTCAAGTTTTCATTTGTCTCTCCACAAATCTAACATTCAGTCCTTAATAAAGTTGGGAGCTCAGGGATGGAGATGGAACTCACACAGGAGAGTACCTGCACCACATAAACCAGGTGGACTGTACATACCTGCAACCCCACCACCCAGGAAGCAAAAGCAAAAGCAAAGGGATCACAAGTTCAAGGCCATCCTTAGCTACATACTGAGGTGAGTTGACCAGGATACATGAGGCCCGTCTCAATTAAAATACAATAGTTAGGAACCTAGGAAAGGATTTTTCTGTTCATTCAACTCCAAATTACTGAGAAGAGATGACACACACCTCTATGTTCTGATGCATCCTTGACCCGAGAGTCATTAAACACACGTGTGTTCTCTTTCAGAGAATGCCCTAGTTTACTTCTGAACAAGAGAACTTAGTCTTCAGTCAAGTGTGCATGCTACTTTGTTTTAATGTACTATAATCAAACATCTCCTCTGGAGCAGAGTCTCCTTCCTCTTACTATGGACACCCTCCCCTCTCTCAACAATCCCCTGCCATCTCTAGACACCCTCCCCTCTCTCAACGATCCCCTGCCATCTCTGGACACCCTCCCCTCTCTCAACGATCCCCTGCCATCTCTGGACACAGCTAATTTGCCCCATGATGTTCTGCACAGCCCACCCCCTGAGAAGTCAGACAACTCCAAGACGGTATTGTACTGATGCTCCCAACAAACACACCCACAGTACTGGAGCACTGCACACATAAGGGTCCATGGGTTTAGGACAGTCACCTCTCCAAAAAAAGAAGGGCATGGAGCTATAAACATCGTTAAATTTTATTAACAAAAACTTTGTACATTTTAATACATATGGAATTTTACATCTAAGGAAAATAACAGCACATTCAAAATTTACCATTTATACAAATTGTTACAGAATAACCACCAGTGGGTTAAATAAGTAAAATAAACCACACTGATTCTTTTAAATTATCTACAAAAGGTTTGACTTTCTTTAAAATTCCCCTGAACATATAAAAATAAATTAATTTTACTTTTCAATTAAATCTACCAAGTAGAAATCTTACAAATCAAAATATCAATGTTATCTTATGAATTTTTCACATTACAAACAGATTCACAAACCTTATTTACAGAAGTGAGGTAAGAACTGTGCAGTGTCCCCAGGAGACATCCTGCAGAGCTAGCCTGTTCTTCCAGCTAAGCACAGTGGAGGTCGAACTACAGCCGGGCCTTTTCCACAAGTCAGTCATGCATTTCAGAAACACATCAATGATTCTATCCCCCAACTGTTTACCAGTCTGCCATATTGTCACAATCAAGAGCATGACTACCCAAAGTCAAAAGGCTGTGGGACAGGTCTTAGGAACTGTGGTGGCCCGTTTGTTCCAACAGGCAGTTCTGAGAGGTTGATTACATAGACTCCCCAAATCCACTTGTTTCCTTGTGAGTCATTAGGGGACAAATACCCAGGTAACAGTTTGCATGAGCTCTCGACAGTGGCAGAGAGTTTCAGCCAAGGCAGAGGGACGGGGAAGCTGCTGGCACAGGGGCCCATCCTGCCGTCTAGAGCCCTTCATCTGTGGAGGTCCCAACAGACACTTGATTAAGGCCAGACCCTACCAGCAGTTTCCACATTGGTGTCTCTTTCTGAACAAAATTATACATTTCCAGTTGATCTGGTTCTCCCAGCAGCCTAGAACTTGCTTAACTCAAGATCTCTTTTTAAGCAGGTTTCAACAATAAGAAAAAGCATATTATTTTTTTTTTTTTTTGCAAGAGGAAATTACTGTCGGCAGAAGCTGGTGTTCCCATCCTGATTTGATCACCAAAGGGACAAATGTCATTAGAAAGGAACTTTTTTAAAACAACATTTGCAAAGCCCCAGTTGAGGATCTGGATGGTCCAAATATTTAATGACAGAACTCCAGGAGAAGAAATTGGACAGTTCTCAAAACTCTGCCCCAGAGAGCAAGCACACTCTATCCCAAACGAGATACTTCATATTCTGACTTTTACAATAAAACCAAGTGGTTTGCAAAGGAAATAAGTCTTTAGTTTTACTATTTGTCTCCAATTTAAAACAAAACTAGCTGGGCACCCAGCATATTACATTTTTCTTGGGTTCATAAACTCTGCATGTGAATTATTTTATTGACAAAAAAGTTAGCTATTCATTTTTCTTCCAAAGTTCAAACACTTTGGTAGGGGATGGGGATATAGTAATTTCATTTCAGTGCAACAAAGCGACAAGAAAACTAACCAAAGCCTTACAAGAGCACGCGTGGCATCCTTCCTGTGCATGCCCACCACCTTCCTGCAGAGCGGGGCAGAATGGGGCAGAGCGGGGCAGCAGCTGGTGGAGTGCAGGGCAGCAGGAGAGGCAGGGACGCTCTTCAAGCGTCAACTCTTCTCTTGAGCTCCAGGCCCCGCTTTATCACTAAGTCTCTGCGGTTCAAACAAAACAAACGGAAGCCTTCAATCAACTCTGGTCGAGCCTTGAGGTGATGCCCTCTAACTGGGACTATGATGATAAAATGTGGCACATGTTCTCATTTACCCTGAAGTTGGCTACTTTTCAGCATAGTGAACACGAATTTTCAAAGACTTTAAAAACACCACACCGGGCCTATGTAAAGGCATAAAGGTGGTGTGCCTGTCCTTGAACGCAGTTCCCAAGGCTCCCATATATACCTGTCCACAGGAGGAAAGCAGTGTGGCGTCTGTAAGGACTAAGAACGCCATCGTTTTGACCCCACTGTGGCGTGTTTCCTAAGCCTTGACCTCTTTTACCTCTTGCCTGTAAGTAGGGTCACACCTACCACTTTAATGATGGGACAACAACGGTACTCCATGGACCCTGGGACCTTCAGGGACTCCATGACTTCCCTCAGAGCCCAGCCTTCCAGTTAACACTGTTGTTTGTTTTAAAATGGGGTCTCAGCCAGGAATGGTGGTGCACGCCTTTAATCTCAGCACTCAGAAGCTGAGGCAGGTGGATCTCTATGAGTTCGAGGCTAGCCTGGTCTACACAGTGAGTTCTAGAACATCCAGAACTGTATAGACACTGTATCTGAGATGGGGTGGGAGGAGGGAGAGACAGACCCAGACAGATGGACAGAAAGACAAATGAGGTCTCTCTATATGACTCAGGCCTCAAACTGATGATCCTCTTGCTTCAGCCACCCAAGAAGCTTATAGGCATGTGCCAACACCCCAGGAGGATGGTTATTCTCATCCCCCCTCCCCCGCCCCCCAAGACAGGGTTTCTCTGTGCAGCTTTTGGAGAGCCTGTCCTGGAACTCACTCTGTAGACCAGGCTGGCCTTGAACTCACAGAGATCTGCCTGCTTCTGCCTCCCGAGTGCTGGGATTAAAGGCATGCGCCACCACCACCTGGCTATTCTGATTATTTATTGTGGCTCTTTCATTAAAAGTATGTCCTATTGCATAACTTGGGAAAAACTAGATTATAATTACTCTATTTTAAATATGGAAAATATCCATGAGCAAAAGCATAGAGAATGGTATCAAAGTCCATAGAAACACAGTCACTGATGGGAAAGGGACACGATCCATGGTGACAGTACCCACACTCAGGAAGCAGGCAGAGCAAGGGACAAACAGAAAGGACTCTCGGGCAGAGCAAGGGACAAACAGAAAGGACTCTCAACTAGCCCAGATTCTGAACCAGTACTCATTACTAAATGAAAGCCAATGTTTCTAAAGGTGAAAATTAAACCACAAGAGGAACTCTCAAAGCAGCGGCCCACGCCAACAGCAGTGCCCCCAGTCTCCAGTCCTGTGCCCACCCGCCTGACACCCCCCGGCCTCCAGGGTCTACTGCAGGGGCCTTCTGTCCTCAACTGGGTTGGGGAGAATGAACGGAAGGCAACAGCCCTAAACCATGGCTCCTGTGTGCATGTTGTTCATGAGCCACACCTACCTTCACTTTTATCCCCAAAGGGGAGATGCTATGACTTATAAATTATAAAAATCAATCCATTTAAATTTTACATTCTATTAAAATTGTGATGACGATTAATTTTTTGAAGATTTAAACTTATGTGTCTGTGGGTTTATGTGTGTGTGTGTGTAGGTGTCCACAGAAGCCAGAAAAGGGCATGGAACTCTGGGAGTTGAAGTTGAGTAGCTGTGGCTGTGGGTGCTGGAGACTGAACGTGGGTGCTCTGGGTGCACTCTCAAGCACTCCGTCATCTCTCTGGCACAGCAATTTACTTTTTTAAGGAATCTTGTAGAAAGCTTGGAATATTGCCCTAATTTTATATATTTACCACATCAAATATCTAACTCCATTTTAAAAAGCATGTTGGAACAAACTAATAAAACATATATATATAATTAAATGGAGAAAAATTCTATGATCAAATTATTTATCTTTTTAAAAAAGAAAGAATGTGTCTTGAATGGGCTGTCTCATCTTGCAACTAAAACACTTCAGGAAACGCTGTATTACAAATGGCCTTCAACCTATGTGCAAATCAAATTGGTATACTTAAGGGACATGTAAATTAAATTGGCTCAGACCCTCTGTTTACAATATCCAGCCGCTAAAACAACTGATTTTATGAAGGAAATACTGGCTAAAGAGCACCCATCTCTGCTCACTATGATCCTTGCCTCCTGAGGTGAATCACACAACATACTTACTGTGACTTTTTGATTTGTGTTGTCCCCGTGGATGGTGAGAAAGGGGTTGGTGGTGGCTGTGTGAAGTGGGGGAGCCTGAGTGCCTGCAAGGAGGTTGTTGATGGGGATCTGTGTGGGCCCAGGGAGCTGCAGCTGCTGGAGCTCCGGTGGATGGTGCTGCTGCTGCATCAGCTGGTACAGGAAGGCCTGATGCTGTTCCTTCAGCAAACAGGGGAGAGAAGATGAACTTTAGCTGGCAAACACAGCAGTCAGCAAAACATTCCTTTTTTATTTCTTTCTCTTACAGTATTATTTAAAAGTAAATCACATTCACATTATTAAGAAAACAAGGGCCTGGTGTGATGGCACAGGCCTTTAATTCCAGCATTTACCAAACCGAGGCAGGTGGATCTCTATTAATTTTCAGGCTAGCTTGGTCTACATAGTGCCATGCCAGCCAGAGCTATATGATGAGGCCTGTTTAGAATGGATAGACAGACAGACAGACAGATGGCCCACCTCATCTAGAAAAGCAATTGCACTAGGTAATAACCATCTATTGAAATCCCCAGGACCACCTGGGAATTGACCATTTTTAAAACACACTAAGCAAAGACAGAGGTGTGTTCAAATAAGGCTGTCCATCATGAACACAGAGAATGGGAACAGCAGCAGTTTGGGCACTGGGCTGCTTTGGTTCTGGTTCATACACAAGCATGTTATCTAAAGAGAGACCCCCAACTCAGAAGATGCCTCCATCAGATTGGCCTGTAGGCAAGTCTATTGGGTATTTTCTTGTCTGGGGATTGATGTAGAGGGGTCCAGCCCACTGTAGACAATGCCACCTCCAGGCAGAGTGTATAAGAAAGTAGGCTGGACAAGCCATGAGTGTAGGAAGAAGGTTTCTTTGGTCCTGCCAGGCCCCCGCATGGCCCACTTATAAAATAATCACTCAGAAGCGTGTATTAATTATAACTGCTTGGCCATTAGCTCAAGCTTATTACTGACTAGCTCTTACACTTAAATTAACCCATAATTCTTATCTATATTTAGCCACATGGCTTGGTACCTTTTCTCAGTCTCGCCTTGACATCTTGCTTCGTCTGTGTCTGGCTGGTGACTCCTGACTCAGCCCTTCCTCTTCCCAGAACTCTCGTCTGCTCGCCCCACCTATACTTCCTGCCTGGCTACTGGCCAATCAGTGTTTTATTTATCAACCAATCACAGCAACACATATTCACAGCATACAGAAAGACATTCCACAGCACTTCCCCTATTCTGTCTAATCAAAATGGAAGGTTTTAACTTTAACATAGTAAAATTACATGTAACAAAACAGTTATCAAGCAAGAATTACAGTTATAATATCTAATCTATTTCTATTTGGCAAAATTAGTGAAAATATTCTATCTATCCTATATTTTTGAGTCTAAAGTTTCATATCTAATTTATCTTTTATCATAATCAAGGAAAATCTAGTCTTCAACAACATCAAAGACCCCAGGAGGATATAATATTACCTAAGTAAACAGGACATACATTGTAAGCAACTTCCAAAAATCTAGAATGACAGAGACAGCTCCCTGCCTGAACAGTCACCTAAAGTTCTTCTGCAACATTGGGGCATCCATCTTCAGCCCGCAGGGCTAGAGTCTCTCAGTCATTTTCTTGTGTCCTGTAGAATGGCTGGCAGTCTCCTCTGCGAAGGAGGAACCTGAAGGACCATTTTGCCTTGCTTTGGCAAAGCTCAGTGGTCACCCTCCTATGGGTCTTGTATGTCTAGTTTAAATAACATTTTGTTAAGCAGTCCAGGCAAGAACAGTTTCTTGCCCAAATGGCCAGTTCTGCCAAGAAGAAGAAAAACCCCACATGGAGTTTACCTTCACTGTGGCCAAAGTTAGCCACTGGGCAAGAAAGTACCCTCACATCGACGGCTGACAGTGTGCTGTCCAAAATGGACAAGCAGGACATGGACACACGGACACACAAGACACACACACAAAAAAAGGACTGCTGATCCTTGCCAAATAAAGTGTGGTTGCAGCTTTGACAAGCCTCCTCTAAGGCCAGGGCAATATGGAACTATCACTGAAGTGGCTTGACAATCCGGAAAAGGTACTGTGCCCCTTCCTTCGAGGGGAGCTGGGCAGGCAGTGGGCCAATGGCTTCTGGTGTGCAGTGGGACAGTAGCTGAAGCAGCTGTTCTTGGAGGAGTAACTAGGCTGACGGAGTCTGGCCTCTCAATGGTAGACTGGCATTTAATAAAGGAGAAGAAGCCACCTACAAGCCAAGAAGAATGGGAAGCTGAATTCCAAAAACACCAGCAATTTCCAGAATTTAAAATCCTGAATCATGACAGGGCACTGGCGGAATTCAGTTTTATCTGGTACATGGAATACTTGCACCGAATGTGAGGTCGAGCTGTAGGCCTTGTGTACATCCTGCTTCACAAATGAGTCTGTCAGATATGCTAAGCCTGTAGGCTGAAGATGATGCCCCAACGTTGCAGAGAAACCTTGGATGATTGTCCAAGCAGCTGGCTGTTTCTGTCATAACTCACATTTTTTTGTAAGTCACTTGTTTGCACTTCCTGTTTTACTAGGTAATATTTTTCCTTCTTGGGTCTCTGAGGGAGTTGAAGATTAAGATAGCTGTAGTTACAGTTTTCCCTGTTAACAATTTCAGAAAGAAACTCACTTAAAGAGGTGTAAAGTGTATAAATTTGAAAGACATCATAAGATAGTTTTCTGTTGGTAATACACGATAGGATAGAAAGTGAATTAGGTACATTTTAGACTCACCAAAATAGGATAGATAATGGAATATTTTCGCTGAATTTGTCAAATGCAAATGGACTAGACATTGCTGATGAAGTTACTGTTGGTATATATTGTATATAGTTATTGTACTTATTGTATATAGTTTTTCTTATATTAGTTATAACTTTTTTTTACTTTTTTATTAGACAAAAAAAGGGAAAATGTGGTGAGATATACTGTGTCTCCCAATAAAATTTACCTGAGGATCAGAGGAAAAAGCCAGCCACTATAAGTAAACATAGAAGTCAAGCAATGGTAGCACACACCCTTAATCCTATCACTTGGGAGGCAGGGATCTCTCTGGATCTCTGTGAGTTCAAGGCCACACTGGGGAACAGAGCCAAGCATGGTGACACACGCCTTTAATCCCAGCACTAACCACAGAGGTCTGGAGGTCTGTACAGACAGACAGGAAGTGACAGAGCTGGGCAGGAAGAAGAAGTGATGTAGCTGGGCTGAGAGAGTAAATGAGAAAAGAGAACAGAAAGGCATATAGGCATGGAGACACAGGAAGTAGCTCTCTTTGGAGACTGAGGTGTGGGTGAGGCGAGGTTAGCTTGTGGCTTTTCCTATTTCCCTGATCTCTCAGGTTTTCACCCCTATATTTGGCTCCATGTTTTTTATTTAATTTTTATTTAATTTAATAAGACCGTTGAGCAATTCGCCTACACATGAGGAACAAGCCAGTAAGCAGAGTTCGTGCTGTGGTCTCCATAGATAATAGACCTGTCAGCTAAACTAAACCCTTTCCTCCTTAAGTGGCTTTGGTCAGTCTTCTGTCACAGTAGCAGAGGAACCAACAAAAACAGGTTAATCACACTATGATTAGCTACTTTAAAATTGCATCCATGAGTCAAACCCTGCCAGTAATTCTTCTCAAGCATTTCCAAAACTTGCCAACCACTCCTAACAAGTATTTAGTTCTATAGTTCTGGATTTGTCTTTTCAAGAAGCATAAATTCCTTTCCAGATAGATTTCCTGGGTGCTGACTGATAGGCACTGTATTAGCTGTCTGGGGTATATACTGGTCAGAGTCCCTGCCTGCCTAAGGACTGAGAAACAATGCTACAGTGTGACTATTGCTAAGAGCAGACAAAGATTATGTGGATTCAGTAAGTAGTCAGGGCAGCTTTGTCAAGTTAACACAGGACACACTTGGAGCACACTGGCATTAGCCCAGTGGATGAGGAGGAAGGAGGGCATTTCTAGGATCTCAGTGAGAGCTTGTGCAGAGAGATTCTGGGCCTACAAGAGCTCAAAGAGGCTGGCAAGCAGTGCTGGCCGGCGGTTAAGGGGGGGAAAATACAGGGCTCCCACCTAACCATGAGGGAAGCTGGGAAGTCAGGAGAAAGCTTTTGAGCAGAGGAAGGAGCTTTCTTTTTTCCTTTCTTTCTTTTTGGGGGTGGGACAGATATGGTCTCATTATGCAGCCCTGTCCTGCCTGGAACTCATTATGTAGAGTGCCTACCTCCATCCCTGAATGCTGGGATTAAAGGTGTGTGCCACCACACCCAGTTAAATGAGAAGGGATTTCTTGATGAAGTCACTGTAATATGTTAAAAAAAAAAAATTACAATTTTTTACTTGCAAAAAGCTGGAGTTGGAGGAAGTGGGGGTAACTAAGCATGGTAGCAGCTCAGTCTGGGACATGTTTAAATGCCCTTCAGGATGTGCAAGTGCAGCTATGGAGTAAGCAGGTAGACACAGAGTGAGATGTTCTGGACAGAGGTCTAAAGTACATGGACCAAACTGAAACATCTGAAAGTGGAGGACATTGCTGAACTCAACTTTTAGGTGAGAAGGTTCAAGAAAAGAGGAAGATCCAAAATGGAAAACAAAAAGGACAGCTAGGTAGGACCGTGATGTCACGCAGTTGGAGGGAATGACCACCTGTCAGATGGGACTGAAGACACAGGAGAATGAATGACCAGTGGACTGAGAAGACTGTCACTATCTGTGCAGAGACAATGGTGGTGGTGACAGTGGGCAGACAAGGGGGTGAGGTTTTCTGGCTTTAACTCCCAAGTGCTACATTACAGACGTGTACTGCTCTACCCCATACACTAAACTATTAGAAGTATACTTCAGGCTCCATTTTTAGGACATAGTTAAAGCTAAGTTTGCTGACACATGCCTGAAATCCCAGCACTTGAGGGGGCTAAGGCTGGAGGACCATGAATTCAAAGCCAGTCAATGATACCTATCAACACTCTGTCTCCAAACAAAGGCAGAGTGTTTGCATGTAACTTGTGTACTCTCCCATATACTGTAAAATCATTGCGAGAACACCATGAAAACAATATATAAACAGTTACACAGTGCTGTTCAAGGAATTGTAGCAAAAAAAAAAAAGAATATGCAGGTGCAGTACAGATGCACATTTTTTAATAGTTTTTATTTGCAGATAAAGGAATCGACAGATGGGAAACCCATGGGTGTGCAGGATGAACTGTATGTGATAAGGGAAGACTGTTTCCCTTCTGTTCCTCTACATGTCTGTAAAAGTCAACACTCAATTGTTCAGTTCAGGGTTCCTCTTCTTCTTGTTATCCTCAAAATCTATAACAGTTCTACAGTTATCTTACCAGAGATGGCACTACATCAAGACACAACTGTCCTGCTAGTGATCCCTATTTCTACTGTTGAGCCCATCTTTCTTCCCCTCGGAAACAAATTGTTTCCATACAGCAACTAATCTTTCTAAACAAACCCGTGATCACTATTATCATTGTTCAAGTTCAATAATCTCCAATGAATCCTTTAAGAAAAAAAAAGAAAGAAAACGGGGGCTGGAGAGATGGCTCAGAGGTTAAGAGCACTGGCTGCTCTTCCAGGGGTCCTGAGTTCAAGTCCCAGCAACCACATGGTGGCTCACAGCCATCTGTAATGAGATCTGGTGCCCTCTTCTGGCCCGTAGGAATACGCGCAGACAGAACACTGTATATGTAATAAATGAATGGTTTTTTTTAAAAAAAGAAAGAAAAAAGAAAGAAAAGCAGGGCATGGACGAGGCAAGATCAGCACAACTGACCTGACTATCAGAGTTAGGTGACAGAATAGTCTTCCAAATGCCATCTCCCAAGAAGCTTGGACCAGCCCATCTAAAATTGGAACTGGTGATGAAGCATCATGCTATTCCAGCAAGCCTATCATGTGTGAGGCTCTGGGTTCTACTCCCAATGCTACAAAAGAAGTAAACCGGCCTCACCTTACTTCACCCCTGGGACCATTTAATGCTCTCATCCTACTTCACCAGCCCTCTTGGAATTACCACCAATGAAAGAGTGAGTACTCACTACCTCCCCTCTCGGAGGAAACCAGCAGGAAAATACAGCTTGCATTCCAGTCCCCAGAGCCTAGTCACATGTAGCCACAACACATGTTTTCACATTTGTAAGACAATCAGGAAAGGTGATGGTATAGGTATGTCAAAGGACAAGACAACGTTATGGCTATGCATTCACAATGGAGGAACCTACACCATAACCAACGTCTATCACAGTCTCCAACAACAGACCCTGACCAAAAAAAAAAATACTGCGCAAAGAACTTACCGGTGTGAGCTGCTGGGAGTTTATCAGCTGCTGAAACTGCTGCTGCTGGATGAATATTTGTCTCTGCTGGTCTGACAGTAACCCTAGTCCCGAGGCACTGAAAAACATCGCAATCCTTACGTCTATGCAGCCTTCTCCGGTGTGACGGAAAAGTGAGTATTTAACAAACGCAGTTTTACCTACAACACTTCATTATGTACAAATTATTCTCATGTATATTAACTATACAGGAATGCACTTTCAAGAAGTTATTTTAAATAGGCACAAACTGAAACACAATTTATGTGTTTATAATAAAGTATATGTAATAATCATCTATCCCTTACTTTATCAAAATTTTTTTGATTAGAGAATATCAAAATTGTGCTGCTAAATCTTGCAGAACCAGTATCAATCACATGACTGCCACAATAATATCTTTGTAGAATAAGATACATGTGCACAGTAAGGACTCAAAAGTGACATTTAAAGACAGATATCACAGATCGGGACTGACATTTTCAACACGAATGTATTTAATATTATGTTACTGAAACTGATTTTTAGTTGAATTGTATCAGCTTAATAAAAAAATATGAGTAGCAAGCACTTACTCTCAATGAGTTTAGGTAGCCATTTTTCCTAGTGAACATCTACAAAATACATTAACAATCCTAATCGAGAACAAGGACAACACTGATGACATGCTGCATGAAAAAGAAAACAAATAATAAAAACTATACTGAAGTAAGCTTCTCACCTGTTAGTCAGTGCAGCAGCGGCCGGCATCGGATGTGCTGCATTAGGCGGGACACTGGCGTGGGGAAGGGGGGCAGGGTTCTGGGATATTGTGACAGGAGTCTGAATTACACCATTTAAAGCGCCTACAATGCCATTAATTGCCAGTTGGTTACCTGGCAAGGCTCCAATTATTCCACCAACTGCAGACACGGCAGGAATGGTGGATGTTACAGTCTGCATTCCACTAGCTAAGGCCCCTACTGTCACACCATTGACCTGCTGAACCCCACTAACTCCAGAGCCTTGCTGAGCTGGACTCTGCCCAGCAGGTGGGGGGGTAGAAAGAGCAGAAGAACTGCTGGTGCTCTGTCCACTGGAAGTTAAGTCCTAAGGTAAGAAAGAATAACAACTTAGGTTGGAAGGAGCACAGCAAAACTGCTTTGAGTAATTTTAAATCATTGAATGTAATATGCTACTGTTCTCAAGTAGAATACACAAATGAACATAACCACAAAAAATTACCTGATTTAATACAGGAAGAGAATTGTCAGGTAAAAAGCTGTTTCCTATATGTGGGCTCTTACTGCTGTTCAATGAATCAGTAGTAGGTGCTAGAAATAGTAAAAGAAAAAACATGTACCCTGTCAAATTAATTGTATTATATGTAAGATTAAAGGCTATTTTCAAAGTTATGCTGAAGCCTACTCCTATTATTCCTAAAACTGATTTAAATGGGAGAGGGGGTTTGTACTGAATATGAGACCATTACATTTAAATAAATTTTACCATTAAAGTATGAACTGAAGTGAAAACAGACTCAAGACAATTAACAAGGATTGTCTATGTCCCTCAGGAATAACCCACCATTTGCTTCCTAGATCTTCACATAAGCAGTAACCGGTTACTGTTTACTGTGCAGATGGCATCAGGACTCCAGCCTGCTCTCCTTCGAAACCAAGTACTTCCATACTCACCAGGGTGTGCAGAAAAGGTATGTGTTTGATGAGGTGGGCTAGGATTGGCTGCTATTGTTGGAAAAGGCACGGAAAGCTGTGCATTCAGTAACTGAAGACGTTCCTTTTTGGCAGTCAAGTTTTTAATTTGTTCTTCTAATCTTCGATTTTCAACTTGAAGTTGGTGTAATGACTTCAGCATTCCTAAAACTAGCAAATTATTTTTGTGAATTTTAGTAAAGACAACTCCACTCTCATGACTAAGACTTTATGGTCATAGTGTCAACTGCTTTAGAAATAAAATAAAAATGTGGAAATTCTGTAAACTAATACTAAACGACTGAGATTTATTTCTAGATTTGAATGTAGATATATAAAAAACATCATGGTATATTTAGGAGTATATATACAAAGGAAGACTGTTCCTAGATGGACCCTATAAAGGTTGGCTGCCAATGTTGTCCAAATAAACAAAACCCCAACCCAATCAGGTTCAAGTAGTTTTTATCCTCAGAGAGAAATGATGGCATTTTATTTTCCTCAAGAACCCCAAAACAGTAACAGAAGTAGCAGCAGCAACAACAAAAAGCAAGCATGCCAGCAGACACCTGGCAGACAGCCTGCCGGCCCAGCTGCTCAGCCTGTCTCTCTGCAGGCTCCCCAGCAGGGAGCGCTGTATCTGCACCCTGCTACTACTCTTCAGGGAGAAAGGCCTCACCTGTTAACAAGCTTCCTGCCCTGCCAGATCACCTCAGATACTATCTATGTTAATTCCTCCAAGGCTGAAACTTCCAACTGACAGTCAAGAGTCAATGTTGCTGTTAGGCCACAGTGATGGACACTTTAAAAACTCCAGGGATGAAAAAGGTGTATTTGCTTAACATGACCTCAGGGCCTTCCAAAGAACTACAGCTCTAGCAGTACAAGACCTAACTTTATGCCCCTTCAGGTGCCCAGATGAGACAAAAGAACCTGCCCTCTAGCTAATGTGTAAAAAGTTCTCCCCCACATCAATTTCCTCACAATCAGCAGTTTTAGGTAGGGGCACCATTCATAAAAATATCAATTTAAAGACTTGGTTCACCAGCAATTTTTTTTAAAAGTCTTGTTTTCATGAAACAAAGCAGTGAAAGCTTCCATGCCAAAATGATAGAAACCAACCACCTCTCCCCTCACCTGTTCCAACTTTGGGGTTTTTTGTGGGTTTCTTTTTTTTTTTTTTTTTTTTTTTTTTGCATTTCCCCCCGGTGGTTTTAATACGCAAAACCAGAAGTACTAAATATGTACATACAACACATACCATATAATTTCACAAATATCAATAACATTCCAATTAAATATACAATTTACGAATTACTATTCCTTTTGGACAGGGACTCACTAAGTAGCCCTTGGCTGTCCTGGAACTCTCTCTGTAGACCAGAATGGCCTCCAACTCAGAAATCCGCCAGCTTCTACCTCCCAAGTGCTGGGATTAAAGGCGTGTGCCACCTGCTTCTACTTCCTGAGTGTCAGAATTAGAACCAGGTACCACCATGCCTGCCTACTTTCCATTCCTTTAAATTGTAAAATAGATACCTAGCTATACCTGACTAGATACATTTTTTTCCTTTTTTATTTATTTGAATTTTATGTACCCTGGTGTTTTGCCTGAATGTATGTCTGTGTGAGGGTGTCAGATCCCCTGGAACAGGAGTTACAGACAGCTGTGAGCTGCCATGTGGGTGCTGGGAATTGAACCTGGGTCCTCTGGAAGAGCAGCCAGCACTCTTTAACTGCTGAGGCATCTCTCCAGCCCCTAGATACACTGTTTTAAAAGATCTCTGGGAGTAGGCATATTTTTTTTCAAATACTAGACTGAGAGGAGATACTGTGTATTTTCACAAGTTGACAAGAACAAAGTATAGTATGATAAAGAGTAGCAAAGCTGTATTTCAACCAATAACCAACTAACAAGAAGCATGTAAGGCATTTTTTTCAATTTTTCATGTAATTTATCTTCATTAACAATCCTAGGATACAGGTATAGTCTTACTTCCAATTCCAAAAATAAGAGATTAAAGAACTTAAAAATGAAACCAAACCAATCAAAACTTGCCTGAGAGCCTGTTGTTAGGAGTGAACACTATAGAGTCGGCTCCGTCAAAGCAGAGCACCTCACCCTCTCTAATTACATAAAGTACATGCCATACTGTCATCATTATATTGGGTAAACAGTTTCTTCTGCATCCATTACTCTATCTGATGTTCTACCCAATGCTGTTCCATTTTTAGACACAAGAAAATGAATACTTACTGTCACTAGGAGTGCCCTGTTCTAATAAAAATTGCTGTCCTTCACTCCACTGCCTCTCCAAAAGCTGTTCAATACTTGCTGCTACTGGAGGCAGATTCTCCAGACTGCTATTGCTTGGTTGATCATAGCGAATCTGCAAGTTGCTCACAGGTGATCTGTCAAAAATATTAATTTTCAAATTAAAAAAAAAGAAGGGAATGCTTCTAAGTAGCTGTGCATCGGTCTCTTGCATCATCCTGTACAAATTGTCTGGTACCAAGTGGCCTATGGCAGAGGCATCAGGTCTCATAAAACCATAATTGAGTCATTATCATTCTTCCTCCCTAAATTATAAAATAACTGAACATAGCAGATAATTTTTTTAAAAAACCACTAGAAAATAAACTACTAATAATCTGTGAAATAGGCTATAAACAAACAGGGGAGACAGACATTAGGAGAACTTTTAAAATACTCAGAAAGAGGATGGGGCTGCAGAGACAGCGCAGGGGTTGAGAGCACTTGCTGCTTTTGCAGAAGGCCCTAGGTTTAGTGCCCACAACACGTATGATGGCTCATACTGTCTGCAACTCTAGTTCCTGAGGATCCGATGCACTTTTCTGGCCTTTTTGGGCACTAGATTTTCATGTGGTACACATACATACATTACATGCAGGCAAAGCATAAATACACATTAAAATAAAACAGAAAAGTTCTACCACTTTGTCTTAATATAAATGCTATCAGAAGTGTAACACTATGAGGGACATTTGAATTTATAACCAATAAAATCCTAAAGTTCAGTGAAAAGAAAAATATTCAGTCTGAACAATCATATATGTAAAATGCAGATTATACAAGTATTTTTAAAATGTCTTAGGTTAGTTCTTCAAAGAGATCTTAGTCCTTCCAAAATGTTTCTTGAATGAAAATGAACATATAATGTTCTCATGTCCAGTTTTGGCTTTACATTAATATATGGGGCCATCTTTGGTCTCTGGTCTCCATTCTACCTTAATGTATCAGTAAAGAGTATTAGTTTCTTTCCTAAGTATTTTCTAGAAAATGATCTTACAGGCTCCATGTCCAAATAAGGAGAAAGGCAGTCTAGGGATCTCGGAGGGGTGGGGGCAAATTCTGAATGCTTGCACTGTCAATTCCCAAAGGGCTGCAGTGGCCTGTTCACAGACGCAATGCACTACTGTTCTTGTCTTGGCCATAAGCTTGTTAGACAGCAATTTCTTAAAATAAGGATTTTAAGCAGTGAGGTGTGCTATTCTACATATGAACATCATAAGCTGGCCACCGCTTTCCAAATATGTTATGCAAAGGTTAAATTGGACCACGCCAGGCTGATGATTAGAGTAATGTAATATTTTAAATGCACACTAAAAATAATTTAGTGCCATTCATTGTGCTATGGCCTGTTTTAAAAAAAAAAGTAAAAATTTCACTAAGCAAAATTGCACTAACAGATTTTGAATACATTTTAGATAACTTGTGTGATGTTTTAAGTTTTAAAAGGGACAAGGACACTCTTCCTGTACTAAATAAGCAAAATTCCATTAACAGTCTCATTTGAAAAGAAAAATTTAAACAGTATAGAAATACAATATAAAGTCACAGACAAGTGGTTTAACTTTTTTATTCTGTAGTTCAGATTCATAGTTTCCAAATGAGGAATATTTTCTCCAGAATTTAATACGGAAAAACAGCATCACTTTGACATACTTGCACATTACAGGAATTATATGAGGTATATATACTTGATGGCCCATTAGGAAACGGATGAGGTACCGGAGTACTACCTACAAGGATGAAGGATGTTCTCCTCAACAAACACTCCCCAACTGGATAGGCAACACGATTCTCCTATGTCAGGGTATGAAAGGGTCTCGTTTTCAGTGGAATCCATCACTCCCTTACATGAAAAGAACCCAGGACTGACTTTTCCTTCTGTGTTTATCCTCAACCAACTTAATGTGAGGCAGAGTTTATAAAAGTGGAGAACACAGAAAAAAACAACTAGAGAAGGATGCAGAAGTCGAAAATGGAACGAGAAGATAGACACCACTAAATTCCACCCCCTTCAAAAAGCTGACAGCTACCCCACAACATGCCCCTCATTTAGAAGGGAAGTCCTACAGTTCTTCCATAATCCCACTCTGATAAATTACATAGCAGTGGATGGTTCTGGGATATCACAGAAAACCTAAGAAATTTTAATGCAACACATAACACATTGGCTTTACTCTGTTTCAACTATCTACAAGGAACCAGAGAGCTTGAAAAGCTTCATCTGTGGGGTCTAACTGGAGACTTAGCCAAAGCTGTAACCCAACAGTGAGTCTTGAGTTTGTATCTTAAGGTATCAGTATTTTATGATAAAAAATAATCACCCAAGTCAATGCATTAATCATACCAGAAGCTAAATATACAAATGATAAATAGTTCAAACCGATTAGAAACATGAAAATGTGTTCCCTTTAGCTTAGAAATCTAACAATGTGTTTAAAATTAACATTTCAATTAATTTAGAATCATTTTTCTTGACTGTCTAGACAGGCTTCTTATCTACAGAATGCTTTTATAGCCTCAACAAATATACACTTCACTGCTCAAGATAACAAAGTTTCTAAATCTCAAAGTGTTCCTCTCCTAAGCTTTGCAGTATAAACAATGCTTACCTTGGTGAGAGGCTTCCTCGGGGTGAGCTTCCTTGACCAACTAGGCTTCGGCTATTGTCTCCGAGATCTTGATCTGCAGTGTAAATATTTCAGAGCTGATAAAGTGGGTCTCTTACTAGATAAGAGGTTTCAAACTCTTGCTCTGAGTTTTCCTAAAATACACATCAAGCCCATACCAGAATCTTTCCAGTTACGAAAGGGAAGACCTGGCATGTTGATGTTGAGAGCTGTTGAACTGTGGCATGTAAAATGTTGTCTGTACATGTTTTTGTGGGTGTAGAAGGCCATGGATTATGTTCTGTTCTTTCATTCCTTTCAATTTTACAGCACAGAAGCGTGGTTTGAATTTGTACTGCCCTCCCCTCAGCCACTTTTAATTTCTACGGTTAAAGTAATGAATCACAGCTGTAGACAGCTAATCTGTATGCTTATCACAGCAAATCCTTATGCTTTGTATTTTTTAACACCTAGTATCCCAGACAAGTCACAAAGTACATTTCTACAGCACCCTATACACCACGACTACAATTGTTAAGTGACTCTTGACATCAATAAAATATATGGAACATATAGCCAAACTGGGAATATATATATATATATATCTGACCTATCTTTCTGTTTCTCTCTCTCTCTCTCTCTCTCTCTCTCTCTCTCTCTCTCTCTCTCTCTCTCCCTCCCTCCCTCCCTCCCTCTTTTTTAAGAAAATGACCTAACACAGAGGAAGTTTCCACCAGCAGGGGCTTTACCTGTTTGGTTGCTGTCAGACTGAGCTATGAGAACTGCCATGGGTGGATTTGGATTTAATCTACCGCCATACATATGAGCTGGCGCCTGACTAAGAGAAGATCCAGAAAGGGTATTTGCCTAAATGAAAAGAAGCACAATAATTAGTAAGTCAGACTGGAAATGCCTTAACGGTTTACCCCCTATAGTCGTAGCAGGATTCTCTATCTCAGAATGCAAGCAGAAATGCTGACCTTCAGCAAAGTAAATGCTTTAACATCTAATATGTCCATTTTTTAAAACAACGGTATTTTTAAGGAGTAGATCTTAGTCTACACTAAGCTTAGTAGTATGGGAACCATGTGGACTTAGAACTGATTCTTTAATCTCATTAAACCATTTAGAAAATCAGGCAGGTATTCAATAACCAATGCATCACAATCTGACTGTGGAGGTCAAAGATTCAACTTGTCCTTCCATGCTCAAAGCCATTACTGCTATTGCCTAACCCTGCCATCAGGACAACCTGCACAGTGTTTTGTTACTTCCTATTCGGACAGACTTGGAAGCCTGCTGCTTGTGGTGTTTTCTTTTGTTTTTATTTTAAAAGGCGGCAAACAGGCATCACAAGTATGTTTTCTATACAATGCAGAGCTCAACCAATCACAGCTTTGCCCTGACCCATACAAGGCACTGCCTTCTTGGCAGGAAGCCAGTTTTACAAACTGAAGAGCTCCTCCAGAGTTTGTGATTCACTCATGTTGCTAACCACAAGTATGAAGGCCTCTTACTGGGACCTGTGCCAAACAAGCCAGAAGGAACCCTCAAACAGACGAAGTTAAGGAGGCTGGCCAAAGTGTTGCATAATCCAATGTAATAAAAATGCCTTCTTTGATGTATATAGGCTCCCACTTTCCAAGAATATCAGAACCTAAAAATGTGCCATTTTGGAAACAAATCTCTTGAACACAAAATACGGCAGCTAACAGAAACTTTTACTACCCTGAAATAATTTTCAGATTTAACAGAATCACAAAATTTAAAGTAAACTTACTCCTCTTTTTCATGACTAAAATCAAAGCACAGCTATTTCAGAACAAACCTCTTGAAAATAATTTCAAAAAAGCTGGAGAATTTCTAACATAAGGAGAAAGGTGGCAGCAGAAAAAAGACACGAGGCCTTGTGACATGGCTACCACCTCAGTTATGACAAGAACATATCTAGAAAAAAAAACTGTTTCTGGGCAACTCCTACCTCAAGCAACAGTATTATCATGGCATTTGGCCAATTTATTAAGCATGAAGAATGTACTCTTATAATACATAGTAGTAATTTCCATAATGTAGAACCCTTTGCTTTCCGAAATTGTTGCAAGGCTTTGTAGTTCACATTTAATGTGTAAATTCCATCTAACAACTTCTGTATTTATCCTCTCAAGAATATACATACAGATTAAGTTTATATATGAAGCCTTGTTCAATAACTGGGCAGACAAAATGGCTGACTGGGTAAAGACCTTTGCAATCAAGCTTGATGACTTGAGTCCCATTCCTGGTATTCACTCTTTGGAGAGAACTGCTTCCTCCTACAGGCTGCCCTCTTTACACACACACACACACACACACACACACACACACACACACACACACACACACACACACACACACACACAATTTCAATTAATCCACAGTGAAAGATAAGCCAACTTCAACCTAAAGATCAACAATGGATACTTACTATGTATTTAGTAATTTGGATACCTAAAACACAATTCATGACTTTTTTTGACAACTAAGAGATAGCTCAATGGGTAAGGGGACCCAAGCCTGATGACCTGAGTGCCATTCCCATGACGCACATGGTAGAAGCAGAACTGACTATTCCAAGTTATCCTAACTTCTACACGTGTGCTATGGCATATGCACGGACATGAATGGATACATATTTTTTTAGAAGTGACCTTTTGCCTCTCCAAAAGCAACTATTTAGGAATCTTAGCTATTCATAAAATAACGAAGAACAAGAACAAATCAACATTACTGGGCACCAGTAACAAGTCTCAGATACTGACACTTAAAAGTTCTTTTCACAGAACCTTTTTATTCTTGGGACACAAATTTTTAAATATCAACTAAGCATATAGAAAATTAATTACAAAGAGGAAGAAAAGTTTATTTTGAGGTTTGTTGACAGCAAGAGAGGAGAGAGATCTGTGTGTAGCAGGGGACTGGGTGGGAGGACTGCTGGGTGAGGAGGACTGCTGGGTGAGGAGGACTGCTGGGTGAGGAGGACTGCTGGGTGAGGAGGACTGCTGGGTGAGGAGGACTGCTGGGTGAGGAGGACTGCTGGGTGAGGAAGACTGCTGGGTGGGAGGACTGCTGGGTGGGAGGACTGCTGGGTGGGAGGACTGCTGGGTGGGAGGACTGCTGGGTGAGGAGGACTGCTGGGTGAGGAGGACTGCTGGGTGGGAGGACTGCTGGGTGAGGAGGACTACTGGGTGGGAGGACTGCTGGGTGGGAGGACTGCTGGGTGGGAGGACTGCTGGGTGAGGAGGACTGCTGGGTGAGGAGGACTGCTGGGTGAGGAGGACTGCTGGGTGGGAGGACTGCTGGGTGAGGAGGACTGCTGGGTGAGGAGGACTGCTGGGTGGGAGGACTGCTGGGTGGGAGGACTGCTGGGTGGGAGGACTGCTGGGTGAGGAGGACTGCTGGGTGAGGAGGACTGCTGGGTGGGAGGACTGCTGGGTGGGAGGACTGCTGGGTGGGAGGACTGCTGGGTGGGAGGACTGCTGGGTGAGGAGGACTGCTGGGTGGGAGGACTGCTGGGTGGGAGGACTGCTGGGTGGGAGGACTGCTGGGTGGGAGGACTGCTGGGTGAGGAGGACTGCTGGGTGGGAGGACTACTGCACAGCAAGCGACACTCAGCCTGGGGGCTCTCTTTCCCTTTGCTGCCATCTGTTCTATAACTTACTAGCAGGAATACTTTCTCAGTTTTGAGTTTCTTCATAAATCAAGAGACCGAATTCTCTTACTAGTTCTCTTGAAAGGAAGGACCCCTGCTGCCACAGGTTTCATATTTATTCTTGATAGCTTCAAATTTAAGAGGGTAGCATTTTCTTATCTCCCTCAGCCATTAAGCTCACCACACTGAAGATCACAGTAGAAAGCAGTTGGGTATAGTAACTGGTCTACCTGATAACCATGATCAATGAATAAGTACAACTGTCTTTAGCTTGCTATAAATCTAGTTTTTAACGTTTTATTTAATTATTTGTATGAGTATGGGTATTTTGTCTGCATGTGTGTCTATGTACCACATGTGTGCTGTACCCACAGAGGCCAGAAGAGGGCATCATGTCCCCTGGAACTGGAAGCACAGACAGTTGTGAGCTGCCATGTGGTTTCTGAGAATTGAGCCTGGGTCCTCTGGAAGAGAAACCAATACTCCTGACAGCTGAGGCACCTTGCCAGCTCCAGAAACGCCTATTTAAAAGGTAAACTGGCAAAACTTAATAAAAAATAAACTACAGTTACTGTTCTACATGATCAAATTCTAAAACTATCTGAATGGTGAAAAAATAATTGATGGTGTTTTTCTTTTCTAAAAATTATTATTGCATTTTTGTAAACGAGAAATGGTCAGCCCAGGTATCATGCTCTACTCCTATACTTCCAACATTTAGGAATAACAGGCAAGAGGACCACAAGCTTCAGGCTACCAAAAAGAAAGATCTTGTCTCAAAAAGGAAAATACATTTCAAAAGAGAAATTGTAATTAATAATATTGCATGACAGAAAGGTACTTTTGGTTCTGTACAGTAATACTTGTAAACCACTGCATACTGAGTTCTGCTAAGACACACATCAGCTTGAGGGAAAGAATGTGAGTCAGGACTATCATTGAGCCCAAGGCCAGCCTGAGCAACAAACTGAGACCGCATTCTCCTTCCAAAATTAGCTTTGTTGTCACCAACAAAAGTTATCAAGATTCAATAGGACTAGAAAAAAGTCCATGTTAACCTACAAAAGTAACAGCAAAGGGCACTGAAAACTTTTGTACAAAAGAAATCTTGAACCAGGAGCAAAGGAGCTATTAACATACATACACTTCTCTAAAACATACTTCCAACACGGTTTTAAGAGAGTATGCTGCCGGGCGGTGGTGGCGCACGCCTTTAATCCCAGCACTCGGGATGCAGAGGCTGGCGGATCTCTGTGAGTTCGAGGCCAGCCTGGGCTACCAAGTGAGTTCCAGGAAAGGCGCAAAGCTACACAGAGAAACCCTGTCTCGGAAAAAAAAAAAAAAAAAAGAGAGAGAGAGAGAGAGTATGCTGAAAGCAAATTACATAACCAGACTACAACTCACAACTCCAGGGAGGCTACCTAGTAAAGAGGACCCTGAGAAAGACACAGGGATCGCCCAACGACAGAGAAATGGATGAGATCTACATGAGCAAACTGGGGGGGGGGGGGGGGGAGATAATGGAGGGCAAGGGTCAGGGGAAAGAGAGCTTAGGAGAGCAAGAGGTACCAGCTGGATCAGGAGCAGAGTGGGAGAACGGGGAGGGAGATACCATGATGAATGAAGACCCCAGGGGAATAGTAAGAAGCAGAGTGATAGAGAGGTCCCCAGAAATCCACAAAGATACCTCCACTATAGACTACTGGAAATGGTCGAGAGAGTGCCTGAGCTGACCTGCTCTGGTGATCGGATGGCCGAACACCCTGGCTGTCATGATAGAACTCTCATCCAATAACTGATGGAAGCAGATGCAGAGATCCTCGGCCAAGCCCCAGGTGGAGCTCCGGGAGCCAAATTGGCGAGAGAGAGGAGGGATTGTATGAGCGAGAGATATTGTGACCATGACTGGAAAAAGCAGAGGGACAAATAGCCAAACTAGTGGAAATGCATGAACTGTGAACCAATAGCTGAGGAGCCCCCATGGAACTGGACCAGGCCCTCTGGATAAGTGAGACAGTTGATTAGCTTGAACTGTTTGGGAGGCCCCCAGGCAGTGGGACTGGGACCTGTCCTTGGTGCATGGGCTGGCTTTTTGGAGCCTGAGGCCTATACTGGGACACTTTGCTCAGTCTTGGTGTAGGAAGGAGGGGACTGGACCTGCCTCGGCTGAGTGTACCAGGCTGGGCTGACTCCCCAGGGGAGACCTTGCCTTGAGGAGGTGGGAATGGGGGGGAAAGGCTGGGGAGTGGGAGGAGGGAGGATGGGGGGAATCCATGGCTGATATGTAAAATTAAGTTAATTATAAAATAAATATACAGATACACATACATATATATGTGTATATATATATATATATATATATATATATATATAAGAGAGTATGCTGAAAGCAAATTACCAATGTACCACAGGTCTACTTCAGAAAGTATGGTATAAAGAAGAGGGTTTTTTTTGTTTTTGAAGTACCTATTTTATAGTACTATAGCACTTCATTTTCTTCTGCCCAGAAGGAAAGTGACATCTCTCTCTCTTTTTTTTTTTTTTTTGAGACAGGGTTTCTCTGTGTAGCTTTGCGCCTTTCCTGGAACTCACTCTGTAGCCAGGCTGGCCTCGAACTCACAGAGCTCTACCTGCCTCTGCTCTCAAGTGCCGGGATTAGGAAAGTGACTTCTAAAGACTCTTGGAGCTGTTCACATAAGGAGAAGCTGAGTGAAGAGGACATTCACAATATATGTATGAACATTCTGCACTGCTCTTACAGTATTTCTATGAATTTAGAAGAAATTCTAACACTCTAGGAAAAAGCTCAGTATGAATTATAATTATTTTATAATTGGACCCAAAGACCAACAAACTAAAAATAAATTGAATAATTATTGAAGTAAATTTAAATCACTTTTAAACAAGTGCCTAATATTTCAAACAAAAGGGCCTCACCTTAAGTATCAGACAGCTAGGAAAAGCATAAGCATCAACCTCAGGCAGTGTGCAAACTCAAGACAATAACTCAGTAGTCCCTGAAGAGACTAGTCTATCCTATGAAAAATCTTCAGATTACAGCTCTACCTCTGCTTTCATCTACCTATGAACAGACCTTGCTCTAAAGGAGTCACCTATATAGTAGGGGAATGGTTAGGTCTACGGCTGACCAGACGACTTAAACTTGCTGCCAAGCCTGGAGACCAGATGAGTTCAATCCTCAGGACTGACATGGACGAAAGAGAACCAACAAGTAAGTTAGTTGTCCTTTTAACCTCTATACACATGTTGTGGTGTGTGGACACAAGCACATGAGAACATGTGTGCACACTAATGTAATAAAAAGAAAACTGGAAAGACACAGGTCTAATAAATTATATAAGACTTAAAAGCTGCATTACTTTGAGGTATTATTTTCCCCTCAAAATGATAAATGAATAAGGAGAATTAGATCTAGAAAGGACATGGTGGTGTGAGCCTAAAAATCCCAGGACTTGGGAGGTGGATGAGGGAGTACCAGTTCAGTCACCTTTGGCAGAAAAGTAAATACATAAGACTTTGTCTCAGAAAAATAAAAATTAGGGGGAAATGGAATAGTTTGAAATTTCCATTCCAAGAAAGTATGGTAGCAGTGAATACATCACAGAGACGGAGGACTGAAACTTTATAGTTCGAGCATACAGGCCCACTTAGAACAAACAGTGTTGTAAAGCATACAATTAATCTGTTGTCAACACTGTAGTCAAAATATTCAAACAAGCTCTAAAATGTAATAGTAGCTATTTTCTCCAACATTCTAGCACTGGACATAACTTGAAAAAGTATTCTTGTAGCCAGGTGGTGGTGGCACTCGCCTTTAATCCCAGCACTCTTGTGAGGCAGAGGTGGGCCGATCTCTGAGTTTGAAGACAACCTGATTACAGAACAGCCAGGGACACACAGAGAAACCTTGTCTGAAAAACCAAGCAAGCAACACCAAAAAATAAAAATAAAAAAGAAAGAAAACCTTAACTTTCAACAGAACTGTCTTGTTGGATAGTACCAGGAAAGGGCAAAAAGAAATGACTTTTAGTAAGAAACACTGTAGATAAATTTACACTTTGGCTTCATTATAACAAACATTCTTTAAAATTTTTAAATGTAAAAAAAATTACACATAAGGAAGCAATTAATTTTACAAAAAACAAAATAGTTTGGTTCTACATTGAAAAAGTCTTATTGGGCCATGGTGGTGCAACACCTTTAATCCCAGCATTTAGGAAGCAAAGGCAGGCGGATCTCTGAGTTTGAAGCCAGCCTGGTGTACAGAGTGAGATCCAGGATAGCCAGGGCTACACAGAGAAACCTGTCTCAAAAAAACAAAATGAAACAAACAAAAATGTGTTCTTCCAAAAATTTTATCACGATTGTTTACTTTGTTGGATGATGGGAGAGAGTGCTCCATGGTTAAGAACACTGGCTGCTCTTCCTGAGGATCCAGGTACAATTCTCAACTCCCACATGGCAGCTCACTCACAACTCTCAGTAGCACCAATCCCAAGGAATGCAACGCCCTCTTCTGGCAAGGACCAGGTACACATGTGGTGCAGACATACATTCAAGCAAAACACCAACATACATGAATATAATTAAAAAAAAAAAATCTACCTTTAAAAATTCCCAATTCATATAAACTTTTGTTTTTCAGTTTGTTTTGTGGGCTGGGAATGAAACATGAGGACTCACATATGCTAGGCAAGTATTCTACCACTAAGCTATACATCTCCAGACCCCTACTTCATATATACTTTTAAAGGAAAAACTTTTTTTTTTAAATCACCACTGTATCTGCTACTAGCTAAGTTGTAGGCAAGTCATTAAATTTCTCTATCCTCACTTTTCATTTATGAGAATGATGGTATAATGCCTCTCTTACAAAAATACCCTAAGAATGTAGCTAACATGCATAATGAGCTCATAAAAATGTCTGGAACTGGGTAGGTAAGTATCACATAGTTTAATTTGGTATTTTATTTTTGTGGAAGTCAAAAAGATGTTTTCAGCATGTAAAGGTGCCTGCTGCCAAGTGAGACAACCTGAAGGAAAAAAGAAAACAGACTTCGGCGAGTTCTAGTCTGACCTACACATGTACACTGTCCATGTGTGTGGTGATATTGTGTTCCCCAATATATCGTGCACCCTAATAAATTTATCTGGGGTTAGAGAAAAGAACAGCCACTAGACAGACATAGAGGCCAGAAAATGGTGGCACTCACACCTTTAATCCTAGCCTTCTGGAGGCAGAGATCCACCTGGATCTCTGTGAGTTCAAAGCCACACTGGAAACAGCTGGGCATGGTGACTCATGCCTTTAATCCCAGGAAGTGATGGCAGGAAGCAGAAAGGTATATAAGGCGTGAGGACCAGGAACTAGAGCTGGTTAAGCTTTTAGGCTTTTGAGCAGCACAGTTCAGCTGAGAGGCATCCAGTCTGGGGAAACAGGATCAGCTGAGGAACTGGCAAGTGAGGTGGCTGTGGCTTGTTCTGATTCTCTGATCTTCCATCATTCACCCCAATAACTGGCCTCAGGTTTGATTTTATTAATAAGACCTTCTAATGATTCGTGCTACACATGTGCGCACCCACACACACACAAAATAAACATACAATAAAAAACATTTAAGAACATACTGTTTGTAAACCATTACGGTTTTTGGTTTCCCATGAACTTGGATAGGATAAATTATCAATTACATACTGATACTAATTGTGGCAAATATCCACGAGTAAAAGTAGTTTTCAAAGAACCATTAGCTGGCATAAATGCTTCACTGTAAGTATTATTTCACCTGCAGATTCAAAAACAATATAGCCATACTTCTGAGCATAGTGGCCACACCTGTTATCTCAACCCTGGCAAGGCAGAGGAGTATCAAGACATGTTTCAGACCACTCTAGACTACATGGGAATTCTAAGCTAGCCAGGACTATATGGTAGGACTGTCTCAATAAACCAAAACACAACAAAACTACAAGATTACAAATACAATGTTAAGTATTAAAATGTTTTAATATATATATATAATATATAATATATATAAGCACACGTTTGACCAGAAAGGTTTTCTGAAAGAAAAGAAATAAGGATGAACATTAGACAAGGACAGAATCAAGTTTCATTTATTCTCTGCCATTATTCAAACTTTGTACTTTTCTGAGAACAAACTCCATTTCTGAGTCAGCTACCACCAGTGAGGCACTAATGCCCAGCATGTGATGAGAAATGAAACCCAGTGTGAACAACGTTCTGGTCCCATGAGCAGGCAGACTGCCGAAGCTGTCAGGTTCAATTGCATCATTCCCCATTACTCAATGCCCCAAACTGCTCCCTAATTGTTAAGAGCTTAATGTATTCAAAAACCACTGCTTAGGCTAATGCTGAAATGTTCCACAACTGAGTTTCCAAAACATAGTCGGAGGATTAAAGTGCAGTTAAAGCATTACTGAACACTCTCAATGGGACAGCAAGACTGGACAGAATAACCAATTCTAAATACATTTCTTAATTGGGTATTTAATCAATGTTATCACTTATCTTTTAGGGAGAAAATAGTGGAATTTGAAAGGCAATATGAAAAGTTAAAGGTACTCCTAAAATAACTAATTTATATCCTTTACTTACGATCCAATTAGAAAGAACACATCACTAAGTATTACAACATTTCACCTTCCATTAACGGTCAGGATCTACAGTTACTACTGCTGATATGTTCTAGACAGCCTACTGTGTAATGAGTTTTTATATCAATTACTTGTAAAAGAACAATTATGCAAAAAACAACTACAATTTCAAGGAGCTGAGATATAACACTTAAGAATATAAAATTAAGTTATGAAGCAGTTTTTTATGTTTTCTTCTTCCTCCACACAATTTTACAAATGTCTTTTTCTGATTAAAAGCCCAAATCAAACTATTCTTAGTCTTTAATTTCTATTAGCCTGCCCTGATTTTTTTTTTGATCACTTCCCTGAGTGACGCTTTATATAGCACCAAAAATAACTCTGCTGATTTTACTTACACTGAGGGTCAGAAAGATTAAGAATGACCCCTGGACTTGTAGCTTCAACCTAGCCACTAAAAATTTTCATTTTATTAAATTATGTAGGGAAAAAATAAATGTAAATTAGGTTGGCCAAACATTAATTAGATTTCTATTCTCTACACACATTTTAAAATATCTGCCTGCTAAAGTGTGTGTATGTGTTGTGTGTTTTATCTCGTTTTCTTTTTGGTGATGCTAATGAGTGAACCCTGGCCTTTGCACATGCTAGGTTCTTAACAACCATGACAAGACATTTAGAATGACATTTTAAATACTGATAATTTCCACTACCTATCTTTTAACACTGCTTTGTTTTACACTGTGTGTAATTAAAATGCTAAGAAGTAAGCAACTACCTAAATACAATGGGTCGGATGTTTTAAAGCCAACTAAGACCTATGTAAAGATTAAGCTGAAATGAACATTGCCATGCAGAGAGAGGAAGAGATTCAGTGAACAATTTTAAAAGTTCTCTTAATTCCATCACAATATTTTTCTATCTTTTCCCTTACAGACTGCTTAGAAGCAGTTTTCACATTCAACATCATTACTTCACTGTCTCAGGCAGCTAAACTGAGTAGATCTGCACTCAGTGCAACTTGAGAGGTCAACGTGCCTCAGCTGCCTGGAGACTGATGGTTGCTACAGCAGCACCAGATAAGCCAGACTAAATACGCTTCAGCTTCAAGGCAGAATGCATTTACTGCTAGACAGAAACACACATGCAGCTGTCTCAGCATGCAGCATGTGAATCTAACTGGACCATCATATATGAGACCCATCTTATGGGAACATGGAAATAGGATAAAAAGTCAAGACTGTAATTGGTCTGAATCCTGGGTTATTTCCAACTATGATTTCTTTGTTCTTTGAGTCACGTGTCAAGTGAAATTTGTCCCTTGCACTACCAATTTCCCTTCCCTACCACTTCTCCCATGCACCTCTCCCTAATGCCAAGTCCACTGACATAATGAGTAAGAAATGAGATTTTGCTTATTTCAGCCTGGAATTAACCAGAATAATTAAAGCAGACTTCTATAAAGACAGAAAAGAAAATGCAAACTGAAAATGTTCAAGTGATACTTGATCCAAAAGTATAAAGCTATCAAGGACATGGTTATATTTAATTAAAAGAGATAAACCATTTTATTAGTCATTCCTTCATCTATCCTCTCACCCTCTCTAATCAAGCCCTATCATTTCTATCACCTTACTTTTTCAGAGCAACAAGCTAAAGAAACTCCTTCTAAAGTAATCAAGCTACCCTTATTCACTAAATAATTAATTTTCATGTCCAAAGATGGCACAACTAATCATACCACTGACTGAACTGCTGTTCATTCTAATATTTGGCTTAATCAGAACGATGACTGCACAACACCAATCATGAACACATACATTACAATAATCCAATCTTGTATTCTAAAACTACAGTGTACAGACGGGCGGTGGTGGCGCACACCTTTAATTCCAGCACTGGAAAGCAGAGGCAGGCAGATCTCTGTGAGTTCAAGGCCAGCCTGGTCTACACAGCGAGTTCCAGGATAGCAAGGACAACTTAGAGAAACCCTATCTTAAAAAACCAAAGATAAATAAAAAATAAAAATAAAAATACGGTGTACAAAATACCAAAAAAATGCATGTATTTTAAAGTCTCATATAATATAAACTATGCACATATATAAAAGTTCAAATTTGTGGGAGTTTTTGTTTATTTTGTCCTTTTTTGTTTTTTAAACTTGTGTGGAGAACCAAACCCCAGGCCTCCCGCAGGCTAGGCAAAGGCTCTACACACACAGTGATTAATAGATACGGAGGGAGGGAGGGAGGGAGGAGGGAGGGAAGGAGGGAGGGAGGGAGGGAGGGAGGGAGGGAGGGAGGGAGGGAGGAAGGAAGGAAGGACGGACGGACGGAAGGAAGGAAGGAAGGAAGGAAGGAAGGAAGGAAGGAAAGGCAGAAAGGTAGAAGACTGGGTAAGACACAGTTCAGTGGGAGTGCAGGCAGTTGCCTGGTTTATGGAAGCCTTAGATTTAAAGACTGAAAAAAAAATAAAAATCCCACAGAGTAAGCTGCATATTAAGCTACAAATCTTGAATGTGGCAGAAAAGAGAGACAAATGGGAAAACATGTATTTGTGAACACTGATCTCCCACTAGGGAAAAAAAAAAAACCTTGATGTATATGAAGAGACCATATATATATTTTAAATAATGTATTGGGTGGGTTACCTTACATTTGAGGATTTTTGTTTTCTGAGACAGGGTTTCTCTGTGTAGTTTTGGTGCCTGTACTGGATCTCGCTCTGTAGACCAGGCTGGCCTCGAACTCACATCCTCCTGGCTCTGCCTCCACATTTGAGGATTTTTTAAGATTTTTTTTTTATTTTTAATTATATGTATGTTGATGGGTGTGTGCACATGAGTGTAGGTACCGATGGAGGCAAGAAGAGTTAGATCCCCTGGAGCTAGAGTTACAGGTGACATTGAGCCACCAGGTGCGGGTCCTGGCAATTTAACTCTGATTCCCTACAAGAGCAGCACACACTCTTAACCATTGAGCCATCTCTTCAGCCTGGATGCATTTATTCTTCAATATTCTCTGCAAGGTTAATTAAAATAATTTAAGCAAAAGGTTTTCAAATACTATTTGTGCAGCTTTAAATGTTCTTTAAAAAAAAAAAAAAAGCCCACAAAAGCGCCAAATTGACTGATATTTTTTTTCTACATTTTCTGATTTTTGTTGGAGACAATGGCTCCCATTGCTTGCTAGGGCTGGCTCTGAACTATAACGTACCTGAGTTGTAGTGGCGGCAGGGGTTACAGATGACGTGGCTGAGGGGGAGAGGGCTCCCACCTGTTGCAAATGCCCAGATGACTGTTGAGGTATGTGAGAGCTAGAGACAGGAGTACTAGATCCGGAGCCAGACACCACGTTTGGAAAGGATACAGCTACATCATTGTTGTTATAAATACCTGCAACCAAAGAAATTTTATTTAAATATTTTACAATTTAGCAGTCAAATGGGTCAGACAAGATTTCGCCTTGATACCTCCTCTAATAATAAATTTAATTAGTGTTTAAAAACTGTACTAAAATAAGCTAACACTAACTTTTCATAAAATATTTACCTAAAAGAACCTAAGTCGCTTTTCACTTAGCAAGTATTTTTGTTAATTAAACAAACAACCAAAAAAGCTAAGCGTCGAAGGCGTTTGTAAAAGCAACAAAAGGTTTCTAAACAGGAGAATGAAGCAGCTGAGAGCAGAGTTTTAAAAACCACTTGGTAAGTCTTTCAAAATGCTTAGGAACCCTAGAAATCATAACTGAGAAGCTATGAATGGGAAGAAAGCTTGTTCTAGAAAGCTACGATATACAAAATAAAGTAGAGCATGGCTTGATTTGATTCCAATATTAAAAATGCTGGTGGCTTTCACTCATCATAGCTGTGAGAACAGAGCTGGCATCCGGAACTAACCAGGAATGGGCCAAACAGGAGTTTCTGAGGGGCCGCACTAAGAGAGTAAGGCGAAGAAGGGAAGAGGGAGAGTTCAAACAGCATGAGATGGAAGATGAGGTAGGTAGTAGCCACCTTTCAATTCTGGAAACATGGGGGACAAGAAAATGACAGCACACTTGATGAAAACATTTTTTCATTGTTCTATCTGGTAAAGCAACAAAGGAAGAAGGAAATCAGGAAGTAGATGTTACTCATTTTAGAAGAGCTAGAAGAGAAGCAGGAGAGAAGAAAACCTCAGCAGAAAATAGCAGTGAAAACTGAGGAAAAACTGTGCCATCATCTGCCCCATTTACGCTGGGGAAAGGCTCAATGGGAAAAGCCCTTGTGGTATGAGCAGAAGAAGGTGAGTTCAGGTCACTAGTACCCATAGATACAAAGCTAGGTAGGACAACATGCAACTCTAACTCCAGTGCGGGGGGCGGGGGAGTGGGGTTGGAGGCTCACTGAAGCTTGCTAGCTAGACAGTCTGAGCACAGCAGTGAGCTCTAGGTTCAATGGCAGACACTGTCTCAAGGGAGTAGGCTAAGAGTAATAGAGCAAATCGCACACCTAATGTCCTCCTCCAGCCTCTATGTATATGCACAGGAGAATTCACCTGCACACAGGGAAACAACAAACACCACCACACACACACACACACACACACACACACACACACACACACACACACAGAGACGGGGGTATATATAGAGAAAAAAGAAGCTAATACTCAACCATAAATGACTGCCCCACAGAAACACTTGACTAATTTCAGGAGACATTTTTGTCAATGTCCCAATTTGTCAAAACTTGGGAATGCTCCTGATACATACTGAGAGGTCAAGGATGCTGCTAACATCTATCTAATGCATGTGACAATCTTCTGAACAACAAATTACCTGGGTCCAGAACATTAAGGAGAATGGAAGCAGAGAAAGCTGCTACAAACCTGAGAAGAAAAGAGGTGGAAATGGAGGGAAAGAGAGAAGGGAGGATGGTAAGGACAGATCAAGAAAACCTGGCATTTAAAGAGAAGAGCGAGCAGGAAGGGAGGAAGGAAGCAAGCTGAGACGGCTCAGTTGGTAAAGTGATCGTTATGCCAGCACCATGTCCTCAGCTTGACGGCTAGAATCTAGGTCAAAAAGAAGCCAGGCACCTGGAATCCCTGAGCTAGAGACAGGAGGATCAGCCAGTCTAGTCTTACTGGTGAGCACCAGGTTCAGCAAAAACTAGTCTCAAAAATTAACGTTTGTGATAGAGGAAGACACTATCAGCTTCTGGCCTCTGCACGTATGGACACACATATGAATCTTACACGAAGACACACTTTGTCCTTCCCCATCCCCTCAGAAACTGTATCTCTAGAAGGCAATAATAATTAGTATATCAGCTTATCAACATGGTTTATGTGATTCTAAAAAACACATAAATTTCAATTTATGCTTATAGAAGCACCTATAACCTTCTTCAAACAAATAAAATAAGAGAAACAGAACACATTAAAAGGCTTTAAACCTAGAATTTAGGTCCCTGTATAATTTTTGTCTCAACAGTCTCTACCGAAAAAATGATTTATTCATTCTGCAAATACATGACAACTCACTGTTTCCCAGACATTATTTTAAAACGCAGGTAGAATTATTCAAGATACATGGTCTCTGCCTTCAAGAAACTTGGCAGAAAATAGAACTACAATAACCTATGAAAAATACTGGAGACCATCTTGAGATGGGGTGGGGTGAAGGCACACAAAGGCATCTAACCTTGTCCTTAATGACAAGAGTGAACTGAGCATCACCTTTAAGCTGGTTTCTAAAAGCACTAACAACAGAACGATGGTGTGTGAAATAAACATGTGCCAGAGAGCAAGGGACATGTGGGCACCATCTACAGATCTATGGAGTAAATAAAGCAAGAAAGCAGGGACCAAATCCACAACAATAAAAGTTCAATGTTCCAGCGCTGACACAGTGAGAACTCACTAAAGGGTTTTAAGCAAACTGTTGTGGTCACTACTGGGGATCACTTAAAATATAAGTCACTGGCAGCAGGCTGAGAAAAGTTGTCAAAGGATGTTACAATGTTACTGATGAACAAAAACAAGAACTCAATGAAGGCAACAAGAGACACTACAAAAGCAAAATGCATGGGGCTTGGTGACTAATTAGACCTTGAAAAAAAAAATGAGCATATTCCACAATAATTCTTAAGCACCAGCCAGTGTGGTGGAAGAATTCACCACCTGCCTCTGACTCCTGAGTGCTGGGATTAAGCTGTACGCCACATCACCTGGCAACACAATGGAATTTTACACAGCCATAAAGAAAAGTGAAATCAAGAATATAGGGAAAATGATGTAAATCGTTATCATAATGTTGAAAGAAGTATGCTAGGGCTGGAGAGATGACTCAGCAGTTAAGAGCACTAGCTTCTCTTCCTCTCTTCCAGAGGTTCTGAGTTCAATTCCCAGCAACCACATGGTGGCTCACAATAATCTGTAATGAGATCTGGTGCCCTCTTCTGGCATGCAGACAGAACACTATAGTATATAATAAACAAATAAAATCTTTAAAAATATGAGATAGACTCAAATACTGCACATTTCTTCTTATGGGGAATTTAGATTTAAAGTTATGTGTGTGTGGAAAAAATAGAAATAAAGCAAGAAACATGCTTGATGATCCTCGTAGGTAGCAAAATCAAGATTAATAAAAACAATTTCCTAATACAAATCGGAGTATCAAGGTGATTATCATGCTTGGAGATTTCTGTGGCCATAAAATACCTGCATAATCTACAACATAATAGAATGATCATGAAGTCCCAGGGCCGCTCCACCCCCTCACTAGCAGAAAAGCCAGGTGCTTTTTATACAAGACTAACTTGATTAAAATCTTCAAAACCCATAAAAGTAGAATGAGAAAACTGACCCGACAAAGTTGTACTCTGACCTCCAAATCTGTGCTGTTAATATATACATGTGTACGCGCGCGCGCGCGCACACACGCACGCACACACACACACACACACACACACACACACACACAGCCCCTAAAGTACAGTTTTAAAAACCATCATGGAGACAGATCTTAGGGCCAAAAGCACAGTGACAGTATGTAATCTTGTGAATTTAAAAAACTTCTGCTGCTCCATGCTATGGTTCAAAGTTCTAAATAGTGAATATTTAGAAGAGCACAAATTTCACTCAGAAAACTGAATTTTTAGGTTCTATTTAAAAACAAGTGCTGTAAGCCAGTTGGTGGTGGTGCATGCCTTTTGATTCTAGCACTCGGGAGGCGGAGGCAGAGGCAAAGGCAGAGGCAGGAGGATCTCAAAAATTCTCTCTCTCAGAAAAAAAGTCTGGTCATGCTTGACAGAAAAGAAACAGCACTTCTGGGGCTGGAGAGATGACTCAACAGGTAAGTATTGTAGAATATTATTTTAAGATGTGTTACATTTGTTTATGCTGTGGAACATTTGTTTGATGATGCAAAAATGTGTTGCATTATTTTATGTTGTATTTGTTTAACTCTGAAGCTGTGATGCTATGCCTGTCTAAACACCTGATTGGTCTAATAAAGAGCTGAATGGCCAATAGCAAGGCAGGAAAAAGGTTAGGAGGGCTGGCAGAGAGAACAAATAGTAAGAGAAATCTGGGAAGAAAAGATCTAGGAACAAGAGAAAAAAAAAGGAGGACATCAGGGGCCAGCGGCGCAGCTACACAGCAAGCCACAGAGTAATTAGAAAGGTATACAAAAATAGAGAAAGGTAAAAGCCCAGAGGCAAAAGCTAGATGGGATAATTTAAGTAAAGCTAGCTAGAAACAAGGCAAGCTAAAGCCAGGCATTCCTAAGAAAGAATAAGCCTCCATGTGTATTGATTTGAGAGCTGGGTGGGGGGCCCCCAAAAGAGCCAAAGAATAAAGAGTAAAACAACAACAACAACAACAACAACAACAACAACAACAGTTAAGAGCACTGGCCACTCTCTCAGAGGTCCAGAGTTCAATTCCCAGAACCCACATGGTGGCTCACAACTATCTATAATGTGATCTGGTGCTCTCTTCTGGCATGCAGGCATACATGCAGGCAGAACACTGTATACACAATAAATAAATCTTTAAAATAATAAAAAGAAACAGTACTTCCAGTAAAATGAATATTTATATACAAAAGATAGACACATGACTGAGAAAGATGTGTAAATGTGTGTGTGTTTGAGTGTATGCATGTGCACCACACTTGTGCAGGAGCCAATGGAGGTCAGAAGGGAGTGCCAGATTCCCCGGAACCTAAGTTACACATGGCTATAAGCTATCATGTGAGTGCTAGGACCCGAACCTGGGTCCTCTTCAAAAGCAGTAAGTGCTTTTAACTGCAGAGACATTGCTCTAGCCCAAAAGGGACTTCTGAAAGTGGATTATTCCTACGGTTTACTCAACGAACATTAGCTTTCTATAACAGTATGTATAAAACATCAAAGAGAATTTTGCCTTAAAATTCTTACAGTAAGCATTTAATCTAGCAGAGGTAGGCATGGTAGTAGATGTCTATCGTCCCAGACTCAGGAAGCAGATAAAAGGATTGCAAATTTAAGGCCAGTCTGAACTGCAGAGTAAAATTATGCCGCCAAAAAAAAAAAAAAAAAAACAGACGGAGGTTGGGGGTGAGAGGGAAAAAAGGAAGGACTAGTATGCAGAAATGGGGGGAATATTATTTAAAGTGTGTTGCATTTTTTCCTACTGCTTTTGTTAACAATTCAAAGATGTGTTTCATTGAGTAAAATTAACCTGGAAGCAGGAAGCTGAGTCAGTAAAGAGCTGACAGGAAGTGGTAGGGAAGAACCATGTACAACAAAGGCTTTTTAAGTGGGGGCTGAGAAGGACACTGGGTTTTCTGGAAGACGCCAGCAAAGGGAGGAGGTGAGCTACTAGCCTTCAGCCTCTCTGAGCCAGCAGAATTCCACCTACGCCCGCTGAATCCTGAGATTTAAAGTTCCCCTTAGTAGCTCTGAAAGAGTCGGTGCCTGAGGGAACAAAAAGAACAGAATTCCTTCAGGCTGCGGCCTGTGAGGCGGGAAGTGCGCAGCCCAGTTGCAGTCTCCAACTAGGACAGCCGATGCTTAAGAGGCAGTCACTGTAGATAATAAAAACAGATGGCAGAAATCTAAAGGAAGGTTTGGGTGAAGAACTAATGAAATGCTTCGACTATTTTCTTCAAGGTATATTAAAAACATAAAATGCTGACCACCTAGACCTTTGTGTATGTGGTATACCTGTGTGCTTGTGAATGTTCATGATTTATAAATAGGTGTGGGGCGGACAAACGTTGATACTGGGTGTTTTCTTTTTCTTTTCTTTTGTTTTGAGACAGGGTTTCTTTGTGTAGCCCTGGCTATCCTGGAACTACCTCTGTAGACCAGGCTGGCCTCATACTCACAGAGATCTGCCTGCCTCTGCCTCCCTAATGCTGGGATTAAAAGCATGCGCCACCACCGCCCTGCATATTGGGTGTTTTCTATACTGCTCCAACCCTCCCCCTTTTTTTGAGGCAAAGTCTCTCACTGAGCCTAGAGCTCACTGAATCAGCAAGACTAGCTGCCAGCAATCTCCTCATATCCTAATCCTGTCTCAGCTTCCGGAGCACTAGGATTACAGGTGTCTGCCACCATGCCTTGCTCTTTAATCAGGTACCAGGGATCTGATTCAGGTACAGCATACACTTTACCAACAGCCCCAGCACTAATTGCTTAGAAGTTTTGAAAGTGAAAAGCATACCATACACAGAATATCCAACTTTTAAAACCAAAAGACAAAAGTTAGGAAGGGGCATGCTGAAATCAAAATAGTACAAGTTCTTTTTTAAGTACAGACTTTTGGTTGAGATAAAATTGAGTCCTGATGTTGCTGGCTATGTAATCATAATCAAAATTACTCAAGTTTTCTGGGTCACTATATTATTATCCACAAAAAAAGATAGCTAACAACAATATGAAAGCCAAAATGACCATCACCATATGCGGCAATCATCACAAAGTACAGCATAGAGAAGTAAAACTGTGGTGAATGAGGATCTTCAATCCTAAAAGTTCAACTGTTTTGATACTGCATTAGCATGTACTTACTTTATATAAATTATCCACTGAGTCTGCTTCAGGGCCCTTTGTGGCACTTAGGCTTTTCTTACAAAATACTACAAATCAAATATTCCTTTCATGGCACAGAAGTTAAAGGAAGATCCCTGATTTCACTCACCACCCTGGCACAAACACTTAGGTAAGAATGCTTAAATTTTCTGTATCTACTTTCTTTAAAATAATAATAATAAAATAACTTAAAAATTAGAGGCTGGCTGGGCGGTGGTGGCGCACGCCTTTAATCCCAGCACTCAGGAGGCAGAGGCAGGCGGATCTCTGTGAGTTCCAGGAAAGGCGCAAAGCTACAGAGAAACCCTGTCTTGAAAAACCAAAGAGGCTGGAGAGATGGCTTCTTTAATTACGAAGCCATTCCTCAGCACCCCCCCACCACCATTTTCTATTTAACTTCATTCTAGTTCCATCTTTTACAAGTTCTACAGTTTTTAATCCAAATCAATCAGACATTCCTTGAGTTCAATGGAAGTAAATCCTACAACATACAAGCTCTAGGGAACAGAAATGATAATGCAGAAAAACACAGTGGATGTGGCAGTGATGTATTGATTCACATTCTTTTATTCACCCATCCATTCCTCTGTCCCTTCATCCAGTTGACAAACAAGTACTTAGTAACTACTAAGAAACAGGCAACGAGCTTGGAGCAGAAATAAAACTGAAAACAAGATAAAACTGTGCTCACCAGGAATATACAGTTCAATTACAAAGACAAGCTTACAAAAAGATATGAAAATGCATTCCAATATAAACTAGAATGGACAAGGAAATGGAACTTTAATATGAGCAAAAGAATTAAGAGGCTGAAGATGTAACTCACTGAGAGTGCTTGATTAGACGCATAAAGCCCTGGGTTTAATTCCCAGTACCACAAAGTACCAGGTGGCACATGCTTGTGATCTTAGGTCTCTGGAACTAGAGACAGGATGATCAGAAATTCAAGAACATTTTCAGAGTCAAGGCCAGCCTAAGCAACATTAGACATTGTCTCAAACAACAAAGAATAAAAAAATTAAGGCTCAATAAGATCTATCTGAAGAAACAGAATACAGTAAGCCAAGATGTAAAAAGTTTGATAGGTGCTACCCAGACAGAGACTGGAGAGGAACTCACAGGAGCCTGCAAACACTGCCAACAAGAGGCACTTACAATGTGCTATTATCAGTGGGAAGACACCAAGGCTCACATCATGATTCCCTATGTAACCTAACCCTACGTAACAAGCGCACTGAGAGGACAGACGGACAAAGAAGAGTGGCAGTTACACAAATCCGATGAAAATGTATGCTTCTCTGGGCCAATATGGAAAGGGGTGGATCTGAGCACACCTATAGGTTAGAATCCACTGAAGTTGATGCTGTATTAATTACATTTGCTAACTAGAGTAGAGAAAAATATGTCAGAGGATTCTCACTTTTGATTAAAATTAAAAGTGCCATTTGTTAGGAGGTGAAAATTGGTACACAACAAATTGACATTCTGTTAAAAGCTGGCCTTTACTGCGTTGTGATGGCACATGTCTTTAGTCCCAGCACCCAGGAGGAAGAGGTAGGCCAATCTCTGTGAGTTCCAGGCCAGCCAGGTCTACAGAGATAGTTCCAGGACAACCAGGGCTACACTGAGAAACCCTGTCTTGAGAAAACAAAACAAACAAAAGCTGACCTTGTTGACAAAATACTTGTAGTTCCAGCTACTCAGGAGGCTGTAACAGGAAGGATCTGTTGAGTTCATGAGTTTAAGACCAGCCTGGGTGAAAGTGTGACTTCATCTCAGTCAGTCAATCAGTCAATCAGTCACTCACTCACTCAAAGACAAACTAGAACAGCCAACCTTGAGGATCACCAATATTTCAAAGACGATTTGTGAGAAAAGAATTAATAAAGGAAGCTGACACGAATGAGCTAAGAAAATCATGGCTGGGGCCACTGAGGCCCACAAAAGAGTATAATGAAAGGGTATTAGTTATATCAAATGCTGCTGAGAAGCTACAGGCTGTCAACCTGACACAGGCTAGTCATTTAGGAAGAGAAACCTCAACTAAGAAAATACCTCCACAAAACTGACCTGTGGGAAAGCCTGTGGTGCATTTTCTTGATTGAGGACTGATGTAGTGGGGCACAACAGTACCACCCTTGGGTTGGTGGTCTTCCGGTGCTATAAGAAAGCAGGCTGAGCAAGCCATGAAGAATAAGCCAGTAAATAGGATTCCTCCATGGTCTCTGCATCAGTTACTGCCTCCATGCTCCTGCCTTGACTTCCTTCAGTGATTTACTATGGTCGGGAACTGTAAACTGAAATAAACTCTTTCTTCCTCAAATTGCATTTGGGTATGATGTTTTGTCACAGCAATAAAAACTCTAACTAAGTCTGGCGGTGGTGGCCTTTAATCCCAGCACTCGGGAGGCAGAGCCAGGCAGATCTCTGTGAGTTCAAGGCAAGCCTGGTCTACAGAGCGAGATCCAGGACAGGCACCAGAACTACACAGAGAAATCCTATCTCCAAACAAACTAACAAACAAACAAACAAAACCCAAAAACCAAACAAACAAAAACCCCTAAGATAGTACATACAAACATACAAACAAACAAAAACCTCTTAATACCAAAGAAAAGCAATACTCCTGTATGTTGCCTTAAAGTCTATTCCCTTTGGCAACCAGTTTTCCCTTTCTAGATTAAGGAATATCCACCACCTCCACCTCCACCTCCACCACCACCACCACCACCACCACCACCACCACCACCACCACCACCACCACCACCACCACCACCCTCACTATGCAATTAAAGTATCTATTGTTCAGAAAAGTTACAGCTTATTTTCCTGAGTTTCTTGGCCATCCTGATGAAAACCTAGCTATTTCACGGGTCACTCCATTTTTACATGAAGATTTATTCTGGCTGGGGATATAGTTTAATGGCAATGTTTGCAAACCTTGTAGAAGGTCTTGCATATGATTCCCACCTTTGCTTTTTTTTTTTTTTTACATTACCTATAAAAGGCTGGTTATAAGAATGTGAAACACATTGAAAGGTAGAAAAAAAATCACCCACAAACACTGGTATTTTGGTATATTTTCACACATTTTACTAAGTAGTTTACTGTTCAGTTTCATTCTGCATATCAGCCTATATGAGGAATATAGAATTCTTTGCATGTGTATTAGATTTGGGGAAGTGTCTATATGTGTATGTATATGTGCTTGCTTGTGTCTGTGCATGTAGAAGTCAGAGGTCAACTTCTTTCGTTGTTTGAGCTCACCCTTTTCTCTAGACTGGCTGCCAAAAATATGTCGCTGTGACTGGTTTAATAAAGAAGCTGACTAGCCAAGAGCTGGACCCAATAAGGTTGGGGGAGAGCCAGACAGAGAATGCTGGAAAGAAGAAGGGCAGAGTTTGGAATCACAAGCAAACAGAGAGAGAAGCAAGATGGACATGCCAAACTGAGAAAAGGTACCAAGAAACGTGGCAAAGTGTAGATAAAAACATGGGTTCATTGAAAATGAGTTAGCTAGTAAGTAGCCTAAGCTATTAGCAGAGCATTTATAATAAATATTAACCCTCTGTGTGGTTACTTGGGAGCAGCTTGCAGGACAGAAAGTCTGCCTACACACAGCTACTACACACAAGCATAACATACACAGCATGGTTTTACTAGACACAGGGACAGTTCTCACCCAGGGTGGAATACAGTAAAAAGTCAGGACATTTCATTATGCCACTCCCAAGATTATTTCTGGAATTATATGTTGAATATTTTGAGGCAATCATTCATAGCAAACAACTAAAACTAGAGAAAACTTAAGATAGACACCATAGCTAAGAGAATATAACCACGTACACTTTACAATTTCATATAAAATCAGCTGGTTTGATATAACAAATATACAAACAAGATGCTCAGAGATGGAACTAGGGAAAAACACCTCTTAATTTGAAGATATATACATACATACATATACATACATACATCACACACACACACACACACACACACACACACACACACACACACATACACACCATATATTTCTTAAACCATGAGTAGCTTGATGAGACAATGTTTAAACAAAAACAAAAAACAAACCACTATAGCTATAGTGTGGACAAAGATCTCAAAGTAAAATTAAGGAGTAGAATTAGATCATTAAGTAATATTTTATTCAGTGGCAATCATGGGAAAAGCAGAGAGAGGTTCATGGAATTGAAGCACTGAACTAGGACAAAGAGAAGCCACAATAGTCAAGAGTGCAGCCAAGTTATGGTAAGCTGAGTGTCAAGGAAAGAAAAAGAAAGAATAATAAATTGTTTCCAACAATAATTCTTTACCAAAAACAAATTCGTTAAGAGACTCTAAGATGAAGAATAACAAATATTCACTGACTTGACAACATGAAAGTTATCCTAAGAGGCAGCTGCAGAAGCCAGGATGATGTGTTTAAAAAAATAAAAATAAAAAAGAAGCAATGGAAGAATTTCTGTTTCTAGAAATAAGGTAAACTAGGAAACTAATAAACCATCCTAGCTAAAGTTAAAAATGAGTACCTGAAGGGATGAAAAGATGGCACAGTTGTTAAGAGCACAAATTGCTTTTACAGAGGATCAGAATGTAATTGCCAGCATCCACATTAAGGAAGCTCATACTGCCTGAACTCCAGTTCCAGGGAATCTACTACTCTGGCTTGTCAGGTACCTGCACTCACATAAGCATACCCCTACACAAACTACACAAACAACCATACACATAATTTAAGGTAAAAATAAATAGTAAATTTTTTAAAAAGAAAATCCATGCTCACAAGAAAGAAAATGACACCCATGGGGGTCAAGAATAAAAATAAACCTAAACAAAACAAAAACCCACAAAGCTTGCTGCCTGCCCTAGAGGACTAATCCTGTACCAGTAACTCATAAGCTTTGGTTTTAAAGTCAACAAGAAAAAGTGAAACCTTGAGCCTCTAATGAATGGGAAAATGAAAAGGATGACACTGTATATATGGCTGAGGCTTTCAAAGGGCCACACTATCAGTGGGAGGGCTATCACCCCTCAAAAACCAATGATCACAGCACTAAAATCCTGCCTTAACCAGGCATGGTGGTGCACACCTTTTATCCCAGCACTCGAAGACATAGAGAGGTGGACCTCTGAGTTCAAGGCCGGCCTGGGCTACGTAGTGAATTCTAGGACAGCCAGGGCTACGAGAAAAACCTTGTCTTGGTGGTAGGATGTTGTGGGATATAATCTTTTGTACACTGTAAAGAAGATGTGTCTCTGCCTAAGGCGCCTTCTGATTGGTTTAAAACTGAATGGCCAATAGCTATACAGGACAGAATTGGTGGGACTTCCTGAGAAAGAGAGAAACTCAAGAGGAATCTAGGAGGGGGGATTTTGTCAGCAGACCCTGAGCAAGTCAGATGTGCCAAACTGAGGAGAGGTAAAATGCATCGTGGCAGAATGTAGATTAGTAGAAGTGAGTTAATTTGAGTTCTAAGAGCTAGCTGGTGCCAAGCCTAAGCTAAAGGCCAAGCTTTCATAATTAAGTCTCTGTGTCATTATTTGGGGCCTGGTGATCCAAAGATAGTTCAACAAGGAATCTTGTGACAGTGGGGGAAGAAAATCCTGTCTAATTTGTTTTATAATGTAGAGTTGGTAAAAAGTCTTCCCTAAAGCAGAACCTTACTGTCAAATAGCTTTGGGGCCTGAACTGACCAGGATGTGCACAAATCCCTTCTTAGGGATCCAACCTTAATCCAACTACAATGAATTCACAATCCAAGATCAGAAAATGTAAGGAAACAAAACCTAGGATGACACAGATAAGCAGACACAGAAATTCTGCGTGCCCTCCAAGAACCAGAGAAGACAGAAATAGCAAACAAAACTCATCTAATATGTATTGTGAATGACTAACAACCTATGAGGAGGTGGAGGCAGGATGATATAAAGTTCACTCTATGCTGCATGAAACCCTATCTCAAAAACAAAATCAATCAGAAAAACCCTGAGGACCCTAGCCTGGTAATGTGGGACTGTTATTCCAGCTACTCAAGAGGCTAAGGCACCAGAAATTCAAAGTCAGCCTGGGCTATACAGTAAGTTCAAGGTCAGTCTGGGCAATTTAGTGACACCCTACAGTAGCAAAATAAAAGCAAAAAAAAAAAGAAAGAAAGATGGTAATAAACCAAGACACCAGATCAACTGCCTTCTATGCATATATAAAGCCCATGATTCAATTACTTCTACTGCAAAAAATGGGAGGGAGATGAAGAAAAGACCAACTTTTGGGGTTGAGAGAACGCACTCTAAGAGAAAGAATTTTCTTTTTTTTTTTTTGTTTTTTGAGACAGGGTTTCCCTGTGTAGCTTTGCGCCTTTCCTGGAACTCACTTGGTAGCCCAGGCTGGCCTCGAACTCACAGAGATCCGCCTGGCTCTGCCTCCCGAGTGCTGGGATTAAAGGTGTGCGCCACCACCGCCCGGCAAATTTTCTTTTTTTGAAAGAGAGAAAAATAAAGGAACAATACTTTCCATTAAAGTCAGGGTAGGGGTATAGGATGGGCATGAAATTATTGTAATGGGAAGAATTCTAAAGGATTCCTCTGTAACCCAGTTTTTTTATCTTCTGGTTATGTAAACAAACTGTGAAGAAGCTTTGAAGACCGAACAAAATATACTGGTTAGTTGACCTTGAAATAGAATCTAATATAATTATATGAATATAATTATATATATAATAGGATGGCAGAAGAGTCAGGATATGTGGTTAAAAAGAAAACAAGGATGTGCTGGCTACTTTTATGTCAACTTGATATAAGAGTTATCTGAAAGGAAGGCACTTCCATACAACAGTGCTACGGGCAAGGGTCAGGGCACTTTCTTAATGAGTGACTGATGGAGCGGTTCCCTTCCCGGGTCGGTGGTCCTGGGTTCTAAAAAAAAAAAAAAAAAAAGGCTGAGCAATAGATGGGGAGCAAACCAGTAAGCAGCACCCCTCCATGGCCTCTGCATCAGCTCTTGCCTCCAGGTTCCTGGCAGCACTGTTTGAGTTCCCATCCTGACTTCCTTCAATAATGGACAATGATGTAGAAGTCTAAGCCAAATAAACTCTTTCCTCTTCATCTTGATTTTGTTCTTGGTGTTTCATCACAACAATAATACAGAGATATTCTTCAGAAAGGAAAGTTAGAGAAAGTCTGAGAATTTAATTTACCTTTTCTCACATCTCTGAAGCACTTGAGAATCATTATCTGTTAGGTATATCTACACTAGACAAATGTTTGTTTCCAGTTACTTGTTTTAGGTTTAACTTTGAGAACATATATATATATATATATACATTCACACACACACACACACACACACACACACACACACACACACACACACACATCCTAAATCTGAACATATCAAAGAAGTTGATCCTTCATGAAGTGGCTGATGGTTAACTTGTATGTCTTATAAGATTAGGATTTTTCAGCTTTATAGTTAAGGCCCTAGTTTTAAAACACAGAAAGATGCAAAACCAATCGGCCAAGGCTGGTGCTCTATTAACTTCAGTCCTATGACTGCAGGAAGAAACCAGAATGAGCCTAGATGTGGCTTTCTTTCTAGAATCTCCTGATGAACTAGTAAACACCTTGAGTTCAGCCATGTGAAGGTCTAAACAGAAAACAAACAAAACAAAACAAAAATGAATTGAACCTGAACTTCTTTCAAATGAATAAGTAGAGGAAAAGAAAAGAAACAAAAGCTAATAAAGTGTGCTCTTTAAGCTGTTCAATGTGTACTGATCTGTAATGGCAGCAGGAATGAATGATACCTGCAGTACCATAAAGAAGTAGGGGATGGATACATATCGGAGGAATGGACTCGAGAAAGAGAACAAACATTCAAATCACAGGGACACAGAATGAGGTCAAAGGCAACACAGAAAATCTGTGAAATGAATCACAGCAAAACCCAACCATTGAAAAATTACAGTAAATCATGAATGCCAACAGAAACTGAAAGAATAATAAGGAATGGGTTTTTACATCATCTCATGTCATATTCTAGAAATTACTCATCATATAGAAAAAAAAGAAAAACTTTACATTAGCAAAATGCTGATTTTATACCATTTGATACTATGCAATGAAAGTATTGTTTCTATTATACTTCTCCTCAAAAAGAAAACAACTTGAATCTAACAATGGGCGGGGGGGGGGGGGGGGGGGGAGCCCTAAAATAAGGAGCCCACTTTGATGGCTATTCCTGGTTGTCAACTTGACTACATCTGGAATTAACTGACTCAAGCGACTGGGCACACCACACCTGTGAGGGATTTTTCTTAATTAAACCATTTGAGGTAGGAGAGCCACCCTAAACCCAGATCTTCTGAGGTAGGAAGATCCACTTTAAATCTGGCACAATCTCCGGGGGCACCCATGTAAAGGACATGGAAGAAGGAAGCGCCTGCTGCTCTCTGCCATTTATCCTCACTCTTCACTGGGATTAGAGCCTATTTCTCTGGGAGTATGGTGTATACCAAGACACCTAGATTTGTGAATTGAACAATTACTGGATTCCCAGACTTACCATTGGGAGATAGCCATTGCTGGCATACTCAGACCATAACTTGTAAATGACACTAATAAACCCCGGTTTTGTTAGATTCCTATCAGTTCTGTTTGTCTAAAGAACCCCAATTAATATATCTGTGTTCTTCCAAGTTCCTGAGACAGACAACATAAAGACCGGATGGCAGTAAGAGTAGAGCTACAGCTTCCTGCTGCGGTAGCTAGGCTGTGTTTCCCTACGGAAGGCCCTTTGGGTAGGAATGTACATTCAGGGTAGAGGGGGCACTATACCTGCAATTTCTTCTGAAGAGCCTTATAAAAATAAAGTTCTCTTAATGCTTCCTCTAGGTTTGAGACTGTTTAGAAATTTAAAAAATACTTTTATATGTGGGAAAAGAACTACAGATTTAATAAAAAGAAAAACCAAACTAGATCCATTTTAAAAGATACTACAAAGAATGTCAAAAACTGAAAAACATGCCCATTGAAATTCTTTAATCAATCAGGTGAAACAATCCATTATACAAAGCTAAAGAGATGGTCACAGGAGGGGCATATAGAGTAAAAGGATACATGAAAAATGAGCCTACCTTAAATGTTAAAAAAAAAAAATCTGTAAGATAGAGTGGAAATTTTCAAGCAGCAATATTAGAAATATGATGGAAAAACTGTATCCAAGACTGAAGAAAGACGTGAATTCTCTCATCCAAGAAGCAAAGCACAACTGATTCTCTATAATGGGACAACTATAGAAAACAGCCTACCAGAAGACAATCTGTGACTTCAGCTTTAGTCAAATTGATTAGGGTATAGATTTCACAAATACAAAACTAGACGTTAATCTGAAAGTATGCAAAGAAATAAACTGCACTACACAAGGAGGAAAAGGATGTTGTGAATATGATGACAGTCCTCCAGTATGACCTACCTGCCTGTTATTAGACTACCTAAGCAAGCATATTCCAAAATATTAACTTTGTTTTCCCAAGATGACCACCTCAGGGAAAAATAAGACAACACTTGGCATTCGTTATAGTTATGCTTTATCAAGTGACTAAATGGCGTTCTTCTCTACCTTTATTTCTGAGATACTGGCTCAAGTCACCCCTATATGAACTAACTACAATTATTTTGTGCCCAAGTGTTATTGTTTTATGGGCTAAATACTGGTAAATTAATGCCTTCCTTCCCCTAGACACTGTTACTCAATTCACTAACAACTACAAATTTCTTCCCTTTTTGGGGGGTGGGGGGTGGGAGTGGGAGAGTATGCTGACTTTCACATTCCTCTTTGGGTCCCTATAATATCTGACTATAACAAATTTCTGTTTGGTTTTTGCCTACTTTTTTCAATTCTTATATGCAATCATCAAATCAACCCTAGTATATAACCAGTGTACTATGTTTTTCCCAACTCAAAAAAACACTACTTTGGACTTACTTACCTAAAAGCTAAGGCTATTATTTTTCTTAGATTCTGAATCAAATATCACTTATCACTGTCACCTTGCACAGTCTGGGTGCTGGCTAGCTTGTCAACTTGACTACAGCTAGGGTCATCTGGGAAAAGAAAACTTTAATTGAGAAAATGCTCCTACAGGACTGGCCTCTGGGCAAGGCAATGGTGCATTTTCTTGATTGACGATTATAAGAAGGTCCAGCTCACTGCAGTGGTAGGACACTCTGGTGGGACAGACTACTTGTGCTAATCAGGCTCTGATGCGTAGACCAAATACCTAACTCCTCTACACTCTTAAGTAACCAGGTCAAATACTACATTCTCAGCATATCTTTTTCCCTCAAAGGTAATTTTCCTTGCAGATCATAAAATTTTAACTGTATTTCTTGAAAATGTTAAGAAACGTACTTACCTTTTGTTTAGTGTATTCCCCAAAGGCAGGGTCCATTTATACTATGCATTTTCCCAAAGCAACTAACAATAATCTTCTATGTGGAAAGAACTTAATGTGTATTTATCAAATGGGGGAGGGAGAGCTAAGAGTCGTGAATAAGGTTCTGTATTTTTTAGATTCTTTAACTGACAATGTGTTGTCCATATGTGAAAACTAAGTATTTTAGGTAGAGATTCCATTCTGTAAATCAGAACACTCATGTTGATTCCCTACCAATCTAGAAAAATGTAAGCTAAAATTTAATGATTTAATACCCCTTACAACACAAGAAATCCAGTCCTTCCTTCTCTCAACACATATACAGAAGGCATCATAAAGAAGCAGCTAGGCAGTGGTGGCCTTTAATCCCAGCACTGGGGAGGCAGAGGCAGGTGGATCTCTGAGTTTGAAAGCAGCCTGGTCTATAAAGTGAGTTCCAGGACTTCCTGGGCTGCTACACAAAGAAACCCTGTCTTGAAATCCCCCTCCCCCCAAGAAAGAAGGAAATAATAAACATTAGAGATACTGAAAACAGAAGCCAGATACATAGCCCCACAACTATGATTCCAGCATTTGGAGGGTAGAAGCAGGATTATGATATCAAGGTCATTCTTAGCTACAGACTACATGAGACCTTGTTGACCGACCGACCGACAGACACAGACAGACAGAAGTAGGTAGTTAGGTAAGTTAAAATTGAGTAAGGGGGGAAAAAATTCAAAGGGGGTTGTGTAGAAAGAAGAGTAATAGTATGTTTAGTGCTATCCTTATCAAAATAAAAGGCTATGAAAATACTATGAATAGTTACGTGCCAAATACTTAGTGTGGCTGAAATAAAATTGTCACAAAATACACAAGTAAAACTAACACAAGAAAGAGGAATTCTGAGTGATCTAAAACAAAGAGATCAACTCAGTAACCTGATAAAGGGTATCTTCTACGGAATATGGCTAACACTCATTCTAACAATAAAAACTACAAGCTTCTCTGTAAAACAAGCAATAGGACAAGGGTGCATGTGTGAGCCTGTCCATTCTATCTTACAGAGCTGGGAAGAGAAGGATTCTAGAGAGTGCCTAAATAACACTGACAAAATGTAACATTACTCAACTTAAAGATTAAAATATAGGTGAGCAAGAAAATGTATTCCTGGTATACACAACAGAGGAACTAGTGTATACTTATCAAAAGGCTGTAAGAAAGGAGTCTGCATAAGTGGATACTAGATATAAAGCAAAGGACAACCAGACTACAACCCACAGCTGCAGAGAAGCTAGCTAACAAGGAGAACCCGAAGAGGGGATGCATGGCTCATCCTGGGAAAGGGAAATAGATGAGATCTCCATGAATAAACCGGGGATGGGGGTGGGGGAATGGAGGGTAGGGGACGGAGGATGGTCGAGCTGGAACACGGACAGAGTGGGAGAGCAATGAAAGAGATGTCTTGATAGAGGGAGACATCATGAGGATAGAGAGAAACCAGGTGCTAGGGAAGTTCTCAGGAATCCACAAGGATAACCCCACCTTAGACTACTAGCAATAGTGAAGAGGGTTCCTGAACTGGTCTACCCCAGTAATCAGATAGATGAATACCCTAACTGTCATCATAGAGCCTTCATCCAGTTACCAATGGAAGCAGATGCAGAGATCCACAGCCAAGCACCAGGCCGAGCTCTGGGAGTCCAATCAGAGAGAAGAGGGATTCTGTGAGTAAAGGGCATCAAGATCATGATGGAGAAACTTAAGAGACAACCAAACCAAACCAGTAAGAACTCATGAACTGTGGACCAACAGCTGTGGAGCCTCCATGGGACAGGACTAGACCCTCTGCATGGGTGACACAGTTGTGAGGCTTGGTCTGCTTAAGGGGCCCCCTGGCAGTGGGATCAGGATCCATCCCTGAAGCTTGAGTGGGCTTTTTGGAGCTCATTACCTTATGGTGGGACACCTAGCACAGCCTTGATGCTGGGGGAGGAGCTTAACTTGCCTCAACTGAGTATGTCAGGCTCTACTGACTCCCCATAGGAGGCCTTGCCTTGGAGGAGATGGGAATGGAGAGTGGGTTGGGAGGGGGGGAAGATCAGGGGATGGGAGGAGGGAGGGGAGGGAGATCTGTGGTTGATGTATGTAAAACAAATAGAAAATTTCTTATTAAAATAAAAAAAGAAAGGAGTCTGAAAGTTTACATCAAAAACAAATATACACAAGTGCACATACCTACAATATATGTATGCACACATTCACAAAAACACAAACAGAAATACACACACACACACACACACACACACACACACACACACACACACACACACAAAAACCACCTTGGGAGCCAGGAAAGTGACTCAGTGGATAGAGGCATTTGGAGAATAAACCTAATAACCCAAATTTATCTCTAGAGCCTACATAAAGGTGGCTAGAAGGAAGCAACTCCACAAAGTTGACCTCTGATCTCTAATCCAGTGCCTCCCCATCACATCTACACACACACACACACACACACACACACACACACACACACACACACACACACACTTTTAGATAAAAAAGAAAACAAAACTGGTTAATGTCTGAGGAAGTATGTTTAACCTGACTTTCACATTAAACAATTAAAAAAAAACCTAAAGTTTCAAGTTTCTCCATTGGTAGGCACGTTTTTTTATCTGTAAGGTTTAAAGTACGTTTTTAGGAGAGAGAAAAAAAATCTATACTTGGAAAAAAGGAAAAACCATCAGAATAAATATCATTTATTGGCAATCAATCCTTCATTTGCCTTCACAACCAAGGGGGAGAAAGAGGTCCATTCACTTCTTTTCTGGGTAATACAGGATGGAGAATTCTCTCTCAACCTCAATTTGCTAAAACCCAAAATTTTAAAGAAAGTTCACATTTATGATATTAACCTGATGACATTTATTTACCTGCAGAGGAACAAAACAGTTTTCCCATCAAATTAACACAGCCCAGTGTTTCCTCAGTGCACAGTGGCAAGAAAGGTCTCTGTGACAGTTCATCAAAATTACTCCCTGTGATGTCTATTTTACTTAAGTATGCCTACGCTTAAAGTTTTCATATTCCAGCAATTAATGAACATATGTGAATAAAACTGTGTAAACTGAAAAAGCTGCTAAGGTTCTTCAGTTTTTATACACTCCAATCCCCCAAAAGACCTGTAAAATGTTTAACTGTTTACTTATTCTCAAGAAAAGCTCCCCACCCTTTTTTCTATCATTACTATTTCTGTGTAAGTACAAGCTAGGTAGGAAAGCTGAAGTTAACTAGAAGCTGGTGCAATTCCATGGCAGAACACTTCTCTGTCATACACAAGGCCTTGGGTTCAATCCCTAGCATTGTACAAACAAAAACAAACCCCTGTAAACAAATGCTTTTGTTCATAAGCAACACTTCTGGTCCCCACACAGACCACCTCTACCCTCAAAGCAATGAGGCTCGCTATGTTTGCTCATTAGGTCACTTGTCTCTCGTTTACTGTCTTCTGTGAACATCTGACATTATAACCTATAGGTTATAATGTATACATGATGTATACATCATGCCAATCAGTTACAGAAACAAATTCAAAGTTAAAGAAAATGTACTAGAAAATTGCTTGAAATCATAGTCTCAAGTAAATTAGCTCAATTAATAACTGAAAAAGAAAATCAATAAAGATGACATCATAGTGGAAAGAGACATTTTCAGGCCAACCAGATGGCTCAGCAGGTAAAAACCACTCACCACCAAACCTGACAAGCAGATTCAATCCAGGGAACTTGTGGTACAAGAAGAGAATGGACTCTTCAGAATATATACACACACACACACACACAAATACATAAATATAATTTAAAAAATTTTGACAACAAACGATTACAGAAAGTTCTTGGGGAAACTGAAGAAATCTCACACATTCTCTAATAATGACCATCATAATTATATTGCTAAAGTGAAAAGTGATAGCATTTGCCTTATATGCTGACTTAGAATCCAAAGCAGAAGATGCAACCTCATTGTGAAAATGGTACACAATAAGACACAATTTAAAATACTACCTTCTATTTATTCACTACATGAAATATAAGAGATTAAAGATCTGAAAAGAAGAAAAATCACATTCCACATTGTAGTTAAAAGCAAAAACTTCCTGTTGTATATACTAATTACTAGTGCATTAGTAAGACAGATCTCAGAAGGAGACTATTTGCAAACATAGAAGACTTTGAGAAACTTGGAAGAGACAATGAAAGCCAGACTGATGAACTGCAATAACCTATCTACCCTCCTTCTGTGGGCAGTCTATGAAGCTTTTACTAACGTGCCCAACAATTAACTGACTCACCAGAACACTAGATTTCACAGACCATTCTAACTTTCAATTGAGCTTCTGACAGAAAGCAACTTTTGTGATAAATGAACCTCCAGAGAAGATTCTAATAAAACTTACCATTGTGTATTGCATTCAGCAACTCTGAGAAAGCTTTTAAGTAAGGAAAAAAGGACGTCAGGTTAAGATCATTCTCAAACACACAAAAGAAATACATAGGCATAGACTCAATCAGTTTAACAAAATCTCAGTATTTTTTTTTGGCTGAATTATTAAAACTGAAAGCTTTATTCATTTTTCCATAGCATAACTCCCTAAATAGTATATTCCATTTACTATCATATTGCCTAGTAAACCGAGATAATATGTTAGGTGTACTGTCACAAGGGTGACACTTTCTTTAGTATAATATATTTTTGAGAATTCCTTTAAAAAAGACATCTACATAGTATCTCCATTCATTTACATTGTATTTTGCCAAACATGAGGATTACAGGATGTAATAGTCAGCCTTAAAGCACAATCAACAAATTATAAAACAAAATTTCATTACATCTTCTAACCCTACCAAATGTTTATTTTCACTTTTTAATCTTCAGTATAAGTTTCAACACATACAGAAACATAAAGCTACCTAATGCTAATATACAAATACTGAAAACATATTAACATTAAGGCTAATGGCACCCAAATACTGAAAATAACATGTCACCAAGGGCAGAGGTCACACTTCCGCAACATAAGAACTATAGTAAAAGACCAATAATAATTAAAGTTTGCAATATTTGACTATAATACAGATCCTGAACACAAGACAAAGTACACAAAGGCATCTTCTTAAGAGAAAAAAAAAATCTACACAATAAAAACCTAACGCATTTTGGAAAATGAAATTTAGACCTTCAAAGATGGTATAATGTATTATAAAAGGCACCAAATTAAAAGTCAGAAAGCCCAGATTACTAACCCAGTTGGACAACTTACTAGTTGTTGGACAAGCTCCATCATGCCGATACTGCATGGAAATTTCTGTGGATAAGGGGGAAAGGGGAATTAGCAAAGAAACTGCTAGTGACTTAAGGACAGAAAAAGAAACAGGCCAGAAAAAGGGGGGAAAATCATGACAAAGTCCATTTGAGAAGACAAAACAGACCTGCAAGAACAAAAATTATAAGCTAGTATTTGGTATATTAGGGGTAGGAAAATTAAACCTAATTCTCACAAATATCAACGGGCTAGTCCAAGAATACACATGTAATATGTACAAAGAGTAAGAAAAAGACATAAGGCTTACATATCAATGTTCATAACAAGTATCTAAGAAGGAATGGCTTTGTTATGCCAGCTTGACATAAACGCCTGTCTGTGGAGTTGTCTTAAATAATGTGGGAAGACCCAGCTCACTTTGAATAGCACAATTTCCTAGACAAGGAGTCCTGAAATGTGTGTGAGGTGGAGAAACCAATGAAACACAAGCACCAAGTATTCATTCAATTCTCTCTGCTCTGACTGGTGATCAAAAGTTCCATCTTAACTTCCCCACAGAGCCAAATCTGTAACATGGAACTGTAAGCTGAAATAAGCGCCTCTGCTTTTTGTCAGGCATGATATAAAGAACTATTTAGCAAGAAATCTTTAATCACTGATCACTGGGAATCTTTTATTTTGGTAGAAACTAAAAGTGAGGGGTGGACCTCACTCCTGAGTGTCTGCTCATTTCAAGAACTTGACTCTATGACTTTATTACCCAAAATGTCTTCCCACAATCTGCTTTTTAGCATTTATCACCACTACAGAATTCCAGCACTGAAACAATTCCAAATCTGTTTTACAAATGCTATGTCAGTATTATAGTAATAATTTGATTTCAGGCTTCTGATTTTAAAGCCAGGGAGCTATACATTTAGAAAAGAACACAACATGCTCTAGCAAACAATGCTAAACTATCAACCTTTAGGTGTGGATGCACCATGCCATGCATATGTGAGGAGGTAGGACAATTTTGTGGAGTTCTCTTCACCCACCTTTACTTGAGTGCCAGGATCAAACACAGGTTACCAGGCATGCATGACAAGTGTCTTTACCTGCTAAGTGATCTCGCCTGTCTTCTTTTTCTTTTTAATTCATGTGTGTGTATGATGTGTATAAGCATGTTTGTGTGTGCTTGGGCACAGGCACACATGTGAAGGTCAGGGAATAACCTTCCTTCATGTTTTCAGGGTCTCCAATTTTCCACTACTGTGTATTCAACAGGCTATCTGGCCTGAGAATTTCTGGGAATTCCTAGTTTTCCTCTCACCCTGCCAAAGGTGGACTGGAATTAGAGATGCATGCGTCTTTACTTGGCATTATAGGTATCTGAACTCTGTTCCTTATGGTTGCCAAGTAAATACTTGATCCACTGAGCAGATCTTCTATACAGCATGATAAATACAAGTCCATATGTGGTGAAGATACAGAAGAAAAGTACAAGTTTTGAATGTTCTAAGTACTAATATTCAATGTTTCAAAAGATCAGGTACCAGAGTTGGAGAGATGGCTCAGTGGTTAAGAACACTTACTGTTCTTACAGAGAGCATCTGAATTCAGTTTCCAAACACTAACATGGCAGCTCACAACTGTGTGTAACTGCAGTTCCAGGGCACCTAATGCTCTCTGTGGGCACAAGTATGCATGTGGTATACACATATACACATACATACATACATACACACACACACACACACACACACACAAACATACAGACAAAACACTGACACATGTAAAATGAAAAAGCTGGGGGGTGGGGAACACAGCTACCTAAGTGCTCATAACCTAAAAGTTAATTTACAGAAAATAATGAATCAGAATCTTAGCATTCAGATGGACGTGGTAGTACATCCCAGCATTCAAGCAGCTGAGACAGGAGGATCTCAAATTCCAAGAGAGTCTTGACTAAGACAAATAAAATAACAATACTAACAACAACAACAATTCTTCTGCCTGGATTGAACCAGAGTACCTGCAGTGTTCTTCAGAAACTCAAACATAAGGCAGTACTGTTACTATAGTCTGAATGAGGCAATTCTTTTCTCTAATCCAGAATGTCCTATTTCTTCACCCTGGCCCTCGCCCTTGCCCTCAATAAGCCCACCCAGCCCCAATCTATCCAACCATTGTTACCTCCAACTGGTACACAAACACAGGCTTCTTCTTTCTATTAGGGTTTATCCCTTAAATATGTATTTACTTCCTTTTCTACAAATATTGTTGGGACTACTTTTTCTTCTTACTCCGAAGTACAACTTCATCTCTCTCTAGTCTTTTCCAACTTGATACAAAATTTTACAATGAAATGATTTGTATTACAGCCTAACTGTAAGCACTTTAAGGGCATATACATTTACACAGGATACTATCCCCCCCCCCCAATAAAATAAACTCAGTGCTTACTACTGTGTTAACTCCCCATTTAAAAGGCAATGTTTCATGTTAGGTTAAAAGCGCTGTGCTGGGCAGTGAAGATATAGTGACAGGACATGGCAAACAGCCCCTAACCTTACTGAGCTAGTGTTGACAGTTGATCATGTCTAACCAGTGCTTCCACAGATCACATTCACCATTAGTAATTATCAACCTGTCATTTAAAACAAACAAAAACAACTTTTGACACTGAGTCTCAACTGTATAGCCTTTAACTGACCTGGAACTTCCTGTGCAGACAAGGCTGGCCTTGAACACAGAGGTCCTCCACCTGCCTCCACCTCCCTAGTCCTGGAATTTAGGTCATGTGCCACCATACCTGGATTCTTCTTACTTCATTACTTGTTGGAGGGGCAGAGGGATGACCATTTTTTGTTTTTGTTTTTTTCTTTTGGGGGGGGGGGGGGTGAGACAGGGTTTCTCTTTGTAGCCCTGGCTGTCCTGGAACTCCCTCTGTAGACCAGGCTGGCCTCAAACTCAGAGATTCACCTGCCTCTGCCCCAAGTGCTGGGATTAAAGGTATTCATCACTACCAAACAGCGATGACTTTTACAGTTAATAAATGATTTCTGAATTTAAAACTTAGCTCAGAGAAAAAATTAATTTTTATATCAGGATGGTATTATTATTGAAAGTTATATTATTTGTTTAAATCTGCTCATGCAATCCACTGCTTAAGAATGACTGACATTATATTATCTGCAGAATTTTATAACAAAATTGTTCTCAAATCAGGAATTCAGTTTCAGCACTTAAAGCTATGATATCTGTATGTGTTGATTTCTTGTCCTAGATAATAAGCAATCATATTTAATGCGTCTCAAGTGCCTAACACAATGAGAGATACACACACCAAGCACTCAGCAGCAGTTGTCAATTCCTAACAGTACTGTTAGAAAGGTGTAATCCTAAACGCATACAGCAGTTAGCCAAGCTTCATCAGTAAGAAAGCACTCTGATCGAGTTACAAAACTTTTATTAGAAATGCATAATAAAATGGCCAGGCGGTGGTGGTGCACACCTTTAGTCCCAGCACTTGGGAGGAAGGGGTAGGTAGATCCCTGTGAGTTCCAGGACAGGCTCCAAAGCTACATAGAGAAACCCTGTCTCAAAAACCAAAGAAATGTGTAACATTAATTAACTCAGCATTAAGTAAAATAATTTTATTTTATAATTTAAGTTATTTTAATACATATTTAGTTGTTTTAACACAACTTAAGATTTATTTGCATTATTAAAATTTATTTATTTATTTGAAATTATACTATCTTCTAATGGGAATTCCTTCTAGATAAATACATTTATATAATAGTGAGGAAGAAGAAATATAAATTAAGCTTTTTACTGCAACTAATGTACCACAAATTCTGCTCAATGAAAGGAACTCTACTTTTCATGACTAAAATCTCCCTAAATCTGTAACAGATTAAAAAAAAAAATAATTTGAGAGCAGTAAATTAGTTATTTTTTAATTCCATTAATCTAAAGACATTAATCTAATGTTTCAAAGAACCATTCAAATGTAACTTTGAAATTCAAACATTTTCCGGCTATGTTTCAAAATTACAGGACTCAGTGGAGACCATCACAAAAACAAATTTAAGGTTTATGTTCTCAGTAAGATACTCATTTAATTATTGTAAGTTTTGCTAAAAATAGTATGAACCAAATTTTTATGAGTAAATTTATTTAAATTTGTTTTTTGTAGCAAAAGGTTAAGGCTGACTGTTAGGTCCTTATGGTCTCAAGGGAAAGATAAATAAAAATATTTATTCAAATGTGCAATATATTTAAATCTTTTTAATGAACTTTGTTCCCACTGTAATTTATTTTTTCCCACTTCCTGAAACAATGGTTCTGAACCAGAGGCAATTTTGGCCTCCTGGGACATTTAACAATGTCTGGAGACATTTTCATTATGAATGAAGTGCTACTAACAACTACTGAGAAGGGGCTAGGGATTCCAGTCAACATCCTAGAAAAGAGTGAACACAAACAATATCCCACCCAACATGTCAGTAACACCAAGACTGAGTCCACAACCTCCCAAGAGTGTGAGCAAAGTAACAATTCTACGAATTCCACTAAATTGGGGGCTGTTTGCAAACCACAACAGGTACCAAAGTGGATCTATTAGAAACAAACAACTCCAGGCTGGAGGGGACAACGTTACCCTCAAAACCTCAGTTTTACCAGCTCTGGAACAGGGACATCAATAGCCCTTTACAAAACTACTGCTAACTGAGATCTAAATAACAATGCACTTAGTGAGACCCACAGATAACACAGTTAATGTTTTCATATAGGACTATGTACATATGCTTCTTTGTTGGAACAGTCAGTGCTTTTTCTGCTTACTGAAGTTAATACATAAACCATTCAAAAATTCTTCTATTTTGTATTTATAAAATATACAATATGAAAACATAAAAAACTTTTTTCACCTAACTGTCTTTATTTTATACACCATTTCTTCCTTCTCTCATTATGAGCTAATAAAACTGACATTATCCATAATAGTATATCTTAGCTGAAATCTCATTTCAATCATCAAAAATCCAAAGCTAGCAGAGGGATGAAGTTTACAGTCAAGATTTATTGAAAGCCATTTATCTCATATTCAAGGGGGAAAAACAATAGACAAATGAAACTTGAAACTGTTAAGTGTAGTGGGTAGCCATTCCAGCTTTGATCTGGAAGTTCCAACCCCCATTGAGACTTTGGCAACTGTCACGATTTCACCAATACTTAAGGGTTGGTGCTGAAGAGATGGTTTGGTAGTTAAATAGCATTTGTTGTTTTTCCAGAGGACCTGGGTTCAATTCCCAACAACTATGCCCAACAGCTCATAATAGCCTGTTTAACCTCAACTCCAAGAGATACAGTGCCCTCATCTGTTCTGACTTCCATAGGTGCCCACACATGTGCCATCAAATAGATAAGACATAAATGAAAATAATAATAAATCTTTAAAAAAAAGAAAAAACCTGAGGCAGGATATAGTGGTGCACACCGTTAGTCCCAGCACAGATAGGGCAGAGGCAAGCAGATATCTGTGAGTTTCAACATTCTGAGTACTAAGACAGTCAGAGCTACATAGTTAGACCCTGCAAGAGACCCAGGTATAGTTTCAGCACCTACACAGCAACTTGCAATCATCTTTAATTCCACTTCCAGGGGATCCTACGCATACTTTTGGGCTCAGAGAGCACCAGGCACTAACATGTACCCAGACACACAAACACTCATAACAGAAATCATTAAAATGAATAAAGCATGCACTTCCAGTACTTTTTAAAGACTTAAAATTATTTGTAACACAAATTACAGGTTACACAGAAGTATACCAGTGACATGAGTACTACAAATAAATTCATTTGTACTGTCATAAAAATGATGACAGAAGAGGCATGGTGGCGCACGCACACTTGTACTCTCAGCACCAAGAAGACACAGACAACTGACTCATGGCCAATTTCAGGCTTGTCTGTGCTAGACAGTCACTTCTAGACAAGACTGGGACAGTATTTCAAAGTTAAAAATAAGAGCAAACCCTGGGACCACTTTCAAATCTATGCAATCAACTCTAATTCCAGATAAAAATAATGGCAAAAATCACTAAATGCATTTAAAACAAATTTTAAAACAATTCAGATATCATTTGACATGAAAAGCAACTGACAAATTCTAACTTTAAGTTATTTATCACTAATTTTAAAAAAGTCCCAAACAGAGTAATTCACATTATTTGTGTGCAATTACAGAGAAAGTGAAAATTAAAAATGAAGTTTAGCAAAAGAGCTCAAAATAAGAAGACACTAAAAGCTAGTAGAGAAGTGTTCACATCTTAGGTGTGAACTCTGGTTTAGTGTTAAACATAATATGCAGGGGGAGCAAAAACACAACTGGGAAATAAATATAGATGACTAATAAGCTGTTTAATTTTCATTCAACTAAATAACACATGAAATTAATGACAAACATTTCAGCACCAAATACTTTTCCCAGGATTGTAAGATACTTTCCCTTTTCTCATTAGGAAATGAAGAAACTAGTGAGATGGCTCAGGAGGTTAAAAAAAAGTTTGCCACCAAGACAGTTGACCTGAGACCCACACCGTGGAAGGGAGGGAGGGAGGGAGGGAGGGAGGGGAGAATCAACTGCTGCAAGCTATGCTCTGACCTCCATCCCCATGCTGTGGTCATGCCATCGCCTCCTGAAAAAACTGGCCAGCCATGCTAACAGACAACTGCCATTCTAGCACTTGGAAGGCTGATCCATGATCAAAAGTCTGAGGCCAGCCTTTACAGAGTGATCCAGGACAGTTTAGGCTATTTAAACAGCCCCAGCCTTCAAAAAAATAAAATAAATTTAAAAAAAATAAAAAATTAAGAAATGCCATTTTAATTAAATGTAGCCTGGCAATTCAAAGTATACCATAGCAACTGTTCATAACTTTTTGACTAGGGAAAGAAAGGGTAGTGGGGGATGGAGGGAGAACAAGGCACAAATCCCTACCTGAACCCACTGGAGAGGAGCCAACACTAAGACTCTGCAAACTTCCATTCCTGAGCAGTGTAGGAGATTTCTGAAGACTAGAGCTTGTTACACTTCCTGCAGCTGATGCTACAGATGATGTTGGTGAAGCTGAAGAAACTGAGAGGTGAGAAACATTCTCTTGATTTTTGTTTCCTTTGGGTCGGCCAGGCCCATGTTTACTTTGTTTATTTCCTTTTCGTTTCTTTTCCTTTACAGCTTCTTCTTCTATACCAGAGGTCTGAGCCCGCTTATATCCTGCTGTAGGGAGGCTGGAACTTCCCACATCTCCAGGTGAACCTTCAAAGCTTTTAGGCTGTGAAATGACAGTTGAGGTCACAGGGTGACCAACTAAAGAACTAAAACTATTTACTCCCCCTTCCTGGCTTCCCGACTCTCCTTTATGTACATCTTTGGTTGATGATGACTGCTGGGAGTGAGTATAACTGTCACTGCGCAGATCTGAGTCTGTAAAGCTTAAGAAGTCCTGGGGGGACTGCACTGAACTTCCAGAAGACGATTTTACACTGCCTGGAGTTCCTGAGAAACTGCCTGCAGCAAAACACAAACAAAAAAACCAAAGTGGAGGAGGAAGAAAACTTGGACACAAAATTCCTCTAAGCATCAGGCAAAATACGATTATCAAAAAGTAAATTATAAAAAATAGGTCATCACTATGTAACTAAGCATGATACAATAAAGGTTACTATTGAAATCAATTTTATCTCTAAATTATCTTTCAAACACTTGTCAAGGTAGTAAGTATCACACACTCACTCTTGAATTGTACTGTATTACTAAGACACAAGCTATGCCTTATTTAACATAACTTTTTTTTTTGGTTTTTAGTTTTTCATGACAGGGTTTCTCTGTGAAACAGTCCTGGCTGTCCTGGAACTCACTCTGCAGACCAAGCTGACCTCAAACTCAAGAGTTCCACCTGCCTCTACCTCCTAAGTACTGGGATTAAAGGCATGCGCCACAACAGCCCATTAGGAACGGTCTTTTGTTCATAATGAATACTGTCTTACTGATTTTAAAAAAGAAATTATCATGTGGAGAGATTGCTCAGTGGTTAAGAGCACTTGTTCCTCTTGCACAGTACCCAAGTTTGGCTCCCAGCACCCATATGGTGGCTTACAACCACCTCTAACTCCAGTTTCAAGGGATCTTACGCCCCCCTGACTTCTTTAGGCACACACACGGTACACAGACACACACAGACAAAACATTCATACACATAAAGTAAGTCAATCAAAAATAGTGAAAAATCATGCAAGAATAGGTAGTTCTTCTATGCCTCTTTTCCAACTGCTTATTCTCTCCTCACTCTAGTCAAAAACCACTTAGCAGCCCCTGTCATGATGCAGTGTAAGAACCTCAAAAGCCCTTGTTCGCCTGGTAAGGAAAGTGCCCTAGGAGGAAAGTTTCCATCATCCCTATTCCCAAAACTCTTTCCTTGTTTGCCAAATGACATAGGCAACTACAAAGACTCAGCTCTGACCTCAACTGTTTCATAATGAAACTAAAGTATAGGGTTGCACAGCACAGAGAATACCCTGGTCTCAACACCCCCCCCCCCCCAAATATTTTAAAAAAAAAAAAATCAAATACTTTTAACTATTTGGTATATTTAAATTTTCTAAAATTCACAGGGTACAGTTAATTTAAAAAGCAAAACAAAACAAAAACCAAGGCCATCTTAAGTACCTTATCTTCCTATTTCAACCTTTTATTGATTACCTCAGTTACATAATTGTAACGTATTTTCTATCTTCAATATTACAAAGTTCCAAAAGTATAGGAGCTACCTCTTCAAAATGGATTAGCACTTCATACAAATAAAAACTTAAGAATAAAGCAGGCCTGGTGACCCACACCTATAATTCCTGCACTTGGAAGACTGAAGTAGGAAGATCAGAACCACATAGGTTATTAAAGGCCAGGCTGGGCTACATCTCAAAAACTCAGACTTAAATAAAAGAATTTTAACAAGATTAATTGACTTCTACTAATACAACATTCATTCAAATTGTGAATGAAGTTACATTTAAGGTTAATTAAGGTTTGGCTAATTTTCAAACTGGTATAAAAGTAACAGTGTAGGGCTGGAGAGATGGCTCAATGGTTAAGAAGACTGACTGCTCTTCCAGAGGACTGGGGTTCAACTCCCAGCACCCACATGGCAGCTCACAACTGTAACTCCAGTTCCAGGGGACCGACACCCATGGCAAAACACTAATGCACATAAAATAAAGATGAATAATTAAAAATTTTTAAAAAAAGTAACAGTGTAATTTTTATTTAAATAAAAGTGACTTTGGCATTTTGTTTTATCTATGCTTAATGAACTTTTTGTTCAAAAAGGATCATATGCATGTACATATACTATATATCTGTAGCTCCAAATTATTACTAGTATGAAATATATTAATATGTTTTTAATGAAAAGTCAAAAGGTTAGCAATCTACTATTTGCATATTACTGCAAGATTTTGGATTGAAGAGGATCCAATGCTTCAACAAAGGTAAGCAGCAGTCTTCACTCACTTCTGGGGACAACAGAAACAAGTCAACAGCTACTTAACTATTGTGTTTTTCAATGTATCTGTGTTCACATTTAAAATTACATAGAAAGCAATCATTTAAGTGTACACATTTTAAAATTTAGCAGTGTTCCTATTTTCCATAAACTGGGTTGTCATAAAACTACACATGCCCAGTTAATACTGAATTTCAGTCTAACACCAAACAGTATTTGGGAAACACACTAAAATACTACTTGCTGTTTATGTGAAATTCAAACATTCAGGGAATCCTGTTAATATAGCAGCCTGAGCATAGAACATAAGCTGTTGAGTAAAAGTCTACTTTTAACTTCAAGCTTTGTAATAAATGCACTGCTTATAATATCACTAAGACCTACTTGGCTTCCATAAAACTTGCTTAGTTCTCATTTATCTACTAAAACATAAAATGTTATTAGGAAAAGTAAACAAAAACAGATTATAGAAAGAGACTTCTTCTCTTTGAAATCAAACTACATCTGTTTTTCTCCCCAATCTTAATCACTATTCTACAGGCATTTAAACATTAACATTACTGTTTTAAAAACATAAATGATTAGATATAAGAGAGCAAAAGTTCTAGAAACATTTTAAAATAAAACACTACTTTTAGAAGTAATCCCACACTACCAACTCATTACATAATATCTAGAATAATCCTTAGTTTTAAGTTTAAAAAAATGAATTCTTTTACAAAACATTAACAGTCATTGACTACTATCAAATTAAGTATTTTAACTAAAATATAATACCTTGTGGAAAGGGGCTAGATGCTGACACAGTTGTTCCTGGATTTCTTCCACCACCAGGCTTCCTTCCCCTTTGACCTGAGCTGTGAGCTGAAGATTTCTTCCCTTTTCCCTCTGACGCTCTAGCCTCTGAAACATCTTTTCCACTAGAGGTATGTGCAGAGACTTCCTGGAAATTTGCATTTGTAAATCTTGCTGCAGTGTCTTCCAAACGCTTCAATGATCCAGATATAGAGTTGTTGCTAGTGCTTGTATAAGTCTAACATTTTGATTTAAAAAAAAAAAAAGAAAGAAAGAAAGCAAAAGGAAAAAAGAACTAATTATATTTGGCTAAAAAAAAAAAACAGTATGAATAAGCACTTAACTCATGCAAACATTTCCACTCTAAAAAAGTCAGGCAGTCTACCAAAGAAAATCATACAAAACCAATTAGCATAAAATCTACTTGATCTTTCTCGCTGCTGTTTTGCCATCTTCAGATCAACCCCAGGGCCGTTCTTTCACCTGTTAGGCTTCCAGCACTGGCTTCCTATATACCCCACCCTATCACTACTTTAACAAAGCATCTATAATTGATAAGATGACTGACTGAAGGTCAGACTACAGTAAATAGCAATTCATCTTAATACACTCTAAAAAAATACACAAAAATATCAAAGGTCTTCATTTCTCAAGCATTATTTTCACCAAGAACAAAGTATTGCTTAGACATAAAATTACAAGCTTTAGTGTTCAAAACAACAGTCAACAATTAAAGAGAACAAAAGTACATCATCAATCCAATAGAGGACTACACTCATTAGACTACGAGGCTCTCTCCTAGGATGTAGCAAGAATACTTCAAGAGCTCAAGGAAAGCTCTTATTCAAAGAAACAGCTCCAGTCTTTGAAACACAAATCATTTCTCTGCAATTGAAGGAAACTTATCCGATGTGCATATGACTAGAAAAAAATAAAGATTGCTTAGACAACTAGTTTCTGGGTTTGGTAATCAGTTTAAATACAATGTATGGCCAAATAATGGCAAATTGAGTGTGGATGTATATTATACCAGATGTACACTAATTAACATGATTCATGGCATCCCCCAGGAGCAAGAAACTTTTTATGCCACTATTACATTCTCAGGCGTTTAAATTCACTCACTACCTTGAACATAACTAGTAATAAGTTTTGAATAAATCTTTCTGATATACCGGCTATCAAATTTAATGTAAAAATGAAAATATTTGAAGATATACAAGTATTAATTTCTATGTAACACTTAGTATGAGAATAAACTTGAAATTGAAAAATAATGAAAATCAATTTAAAAGGACTAAAAGAAATGTTTTTAAAAAAATCAAATCTTTTGTGTGGACTAAAGGGTAAATTGTGTAACTCACCACTGGGCCACCACTGCATCCACGACAAGATTCTTCATCTTTTGTTACTGTTTTTGTTTTTATTTTTAGTTTGGTTCTTTGTTTCATCTTGGCTTTGGTTGCTCTTTTAAAATTGGTTTTGTTTAGGGGGGAGACTGCAAGGGCAGTGGGCATATTTAAGGGAACAGGGAAATAAGTAGGATCGGAACCCATGATGTGAAATCCACAAAGAATCAATAAAAAGAAAAAAGAAAAAAAAATTTCCCTGCTACACTTCTGCTAACACCCTCAAACCTTAACATCTCTCTGCCAATATAATATTTTCAACAATAAGTCCAGTATTATCTCATAAAAGCAAAACACTCAATGTTGTAACCAACTACAATCCACAAACTAGATCAAAGAAAGGCCTCAAAGTCTGGCAGGAAAAAACAAAAACAATAACAAAACCTTTTAATAAACTAATCACATTAAACTAATGAATCTTCATAGCTTACTTTAGAAACGTGACCCTCTTCCATGCTGGGCAGTCAATTTGGAAACTACCCCACCTCACTTTTCAATACTTAGTGACCCTGAGGTTCTTCACTCCTCACATAATCCTTGTATGACCCAGTGAAGCTTAAAAGTCATCTAGGAAAACAGTGGTACTCTTCACTCATGTGCCTGTTCAAGCATTACATAAAGGATGAAGAGAAACTGTACTCTACGTGGAAATGGACTACTCATTTCCACAGACAATTTAAAAACCGCTGGTCAATTTGCCCACTTACTTAACAGAATGTCCTTGTTTTTACTATAAAGTCTAAGCCTTTCCACAGAGCAGGGAGGGGGCAATTAGAGAGCAATGAGTAAACAAAATCCAGTGACAAAAATCACATTGAATAAGGTAACTGAATATTTTACTTTAAATTTTCTCTATACTTTCTAAGTTTTCAAAAGACATCAGACTTATGGGAAAAAATATTAGCTGATGACCTTACTTTTAAAATACTATACATAATGAACTGTCCCTACCTCAAAAGCTACACAGGTTTCATTCAAAGGGACCTTGACCTAACCCCCATATTTTAAGGGTATCTCAAAAGTGTGTGTTCAATCATGTGCTGCTGAGGCAATACCTCCCTCTGAGAAGGATCCCAGGATATAAAAATATCTGCTTTTCATGCCAAAGTGATAGAAAGCTGGCTAGTATATACGTGACTGGAGGCAACATAGTCTTTTTTGTTTTTAAGTGTATATGAGTGCTTTGCCTGCATGTATGTATGTGGTACACCAAGTGCAGGCTTGAGTTCAAAGAAAGGGTCAGATACCCCTGGAAATGGTTCTGAGCCATCATGTGAGTGGCTGAGAACTAACCCAGGGCCACCATGTGGGTGCTGAGAATTGAAGCCAGGTCCTCTACAAACACAACTTGTCCTCTTTTAATCACTGAACCCTGTCTCCAGCACCCCCAATCTTTTTTTAATTAACATATATTAATGTATTTTTTAAAGCTTCATTTTTATACTATTTATGTGGGTATTTTATCTATTTAACATGAACATGCAGTGCCTGCAGAGGTCAGTAGAGGGTGTCAGATCTTCTAGAACTAGAGTTACAGATGGCTATTAGCCACCGTATTTGGTACTAGGAACCAAACCTGTGTCCTCTGAAAGAGCTGCCAGTGCTCTTAACTATTGAGCCATCTCCCAGCCCCATAATACAATCTTTCTATCCTTTCCACTAGAAATAAAACTGGCTATTTGGTTGTAATGAAAATCCCTTAATTAATGCATACAAACATCGGGCTATTGTGATTTATAGGCAATTTAATGAGTAATTAATAATATGCATCCAGCTACAGTCACTAGGCTGCAATAAGATATAACACTAATATACCTACTAAGTTGCTGTAACTAGGTACAAAAACTATTTCCTACTTCAAACAAAAGTCTTAAATTTATAATGAAAGACTGTCTGTACTAGGGAATAAAAAATTACAGTTATGGCTTTATTTAAAACCTATATTTGTGTCGTACTGTTGTACAAGGCAAAGTAAGAACAACCAAGGGCTATTCCTTCAATCATGAGCAGGTGTAAAATATTGGACAAAAGTCTAACAAGAGTCACAGACTTTTCCCTAGATAAATTAGAGAACCCAGTATAGAAACTATCCTGATTCAAGACACAGGAATGGAGACTTGAGTTTGAACCTTGGAAGCCAGTGGAAAGATAAAGAACCTACTCCCAAAGTTTTCCTCTGACTTCAAGGCCAGACTGCTCTACATAGTGAGTTCCAGAACAGTCAGGGCTATGTAGAGAGCATGTCTCACAATCCTACCCCCCAAAAAAGTTGCTCTCTGACCTCTACAAACAGCATATAATGCATGCACGCACACAAGCACACACACACACACAAATTCTGAGAAAAGAAAATAGCAGAAAAGCTACAAAGTAGGAATGGACTCGTATATGTTATGTAACTATTTCTGGCAAAGTGCCGTTTTGTGCTATTGTTTTTATAAATATGGCCTTCACCAACCTGTCCATGTTTCTGGCCGGTACACCCTTGTGCCTATTTCTGTGCAGACTGTGCCTGCCTATGCCCATCTGTGTCCAGCCCAGGTCACCTGTCAAGAGTCTCACTTCCTGAAATTATGGGGTTTGTTTTTGGTTTTGTTTTTTTGTTGTTGTTATTTTGTTTTGTTTTTACTGGTCACCTAAATTGAATTTATTTATATTTTTCAGAAAACAGAATTCTTTAGTGCCCTCTGGTAAGTGTGCAGTCATACCAATAAACTGTTTTATAGTATTTTCGTACAATGTTAGGTAGTACATCTAATTGTCAGACAACTCCTGTTTCTATATTTCCTAAGACTTTTAAAGAAAATCAAAGAACTTTCATTTTTTTTTTTAATTAAGTGATTTTCTATTCGTTTTACATATCAACCACGGATTCCCCTGTCCTCCCTCCTCCCAGCCCCCAGTTTTCGGGCCCCCAAACCACCCCCCATTCCCACCTCCTCCAAGGCAAGGTCTCCCTTGGGGAGTCAGCAGAGCCTAGTACATTCAGCTGAGGCAGGTCTAGTCCCCTCCCTGCACCAAGGCTGAGCAAAGTGTCTCAGCATAGGCCCTAGGCTCCAAAAAGCTGGCCCATGCACTAAGGACACCATGGGAATAGGAAGAAACAGAGTGCTAGAGAAGTCCCCAGGAATCCAAAAAGATACCTCCACTATAGACTACTGGCAATGGTCGAGAGAGTGCCTGAGCTGACCTACTCTGGTGATCAGATGGCCAAACACCCTGTCATGATAGAACTCTCATCCAGTGACTGATGGAAGCAGATACAGAGACCCATGGCCAAGTCACAGGCAGAGAGCTCCAGGAATCCAATCAATGATGAGAGAAAGGAGGGATTATATGAGCAAGAGATATCAAGACCATGATTGGAAAAAGTACAGAGAAAACTAGCCAAACTAGTGGAAACACATGAACTGAAATTATGTTTTACCTGCATGGGGTTCCTCCCACTACCTCCAAACCCTCAGCTATTCAGAACTATCCCTCAACAATAACTAGATGAACAAACAAACAGTCAAAAAACCAAGTAAGGTTAAGGATATACACAAAACAATACAGAAGTATCAACAAATTAAAGGAAGTGACATAAAGATAGTAATTTAGAAACAAAAAAACTAAGTGATACAATTCTAATTAATATATGGGGTAGAGAAGAAATCAAACGAAAAAACAAGGTTTTCCTTAACAATTCATAAAAGAGCAAAGGTAGCATCCAAGTTAGAAGAAAAGTTAACAGAGGTAAGTTTCTTTCAGTCAGTGTCTAAGACAGCAGGAATCCTAGTTTGTACTCCAACAGAAGGAGCTTTAACGTCTTCACTCTGAATCAAATCACCAGAAAAGTGCAGTCACAAACAAGCTGTTCCCCAACATACTAGAGAAACATATAGGACAGAGAAACACAACTTACCTTAACACGAACTTATGCCAGATTAAACAACCTAAACCACAACTGTGGAACTGCTAGCAGGTCAGTGTAGACCAGGCCAACGGAGAAGCTCCGGAGGAGTACTCTCGCACTTGTGAACCTTACCTCTAGAAACTCTAGCAAGTGCTCACAGAGAATTTAGGAGAAAAGTCCCCGGTGCTTCACAAAAACATTGGAGAGTACATAGAATATCTGCTCTATTTTTGTGTGTTGCTTGTTCAATGTCATTGATTTCATGGGAGGAGGCGGTGTGCTGCAGTGCACATGCATGTGTAGAGGTAAATCTGTCAGAGCTAGTTTTTTCCTTCCACCATGGGGAGCCTGGGAATCAACTCAGGTTGTCAGGCTTGGCAGCAATCCCAGAACCAGTCCAAAGCATTCTGTTTTCAACAAGTCCTATCCTTAGGAAGAACTAGCTAACCTATAGCCTAATGTGCCGGAGTTTTACCAGTGCTGGGTACACCCCATTTTCCCCCTCAAGGGAGGTGGAAAGATGGTTAAAACTGAGAAACATTTGTGAAATTCAGTTAAGGGTCAGAGAAACACTTAAGGGCTAAGACTTAATACAAATACAGAAAATCTTCTCTACCCATAAGTCACACTAGTATATTACTGGAGGTTTATCTATTTACTTTGGTTCCTTTAACTGGGACACCATATTTACTGCAGCAAGTAAAGAATACTAAAAGATTTAAAAAAAAAATCCTTTAAGAAACCAAAAGAACATCAAAAATAGCATCAGATAAACAAGAATATCAAAATTATTGGACCAGTAGTTGAAAGTATCTGTATGTGTTTGATATATTTAATAAAAGGTATGGTAACCCATACCTGATTTCAGCATTCTGGAGACTGATGCAAGAGTATTAGTAACTGGATGGCCAAGCCTCCAGTCAGCACCAGGGTATGCAAAAAATCCACGAATTCCTCCAGGGCTAGACTTTTTCTCTCTAAGGGGAAAATAAGGAAATACACACTTTCTGATGGCTTTCTCCTTTACTTCATCTTGAAAAAGTTCCTCTCTGCAAATCTCTCACTCTCTCTCCTGCCTACCTACTCATCTTCTCTCATCTCCCTCTGCACATCTCTACACACTCACACACTCCCTCTGCTCCCCTTCTCTCTGCCATAGACAAACTCTAGACAATTATATGTTACATTTCAGGGTCTGACCCATTCTCATAACACATGATGAGTCAAACCGTTTCTCTCAGGCTAGGAAGGTTTTGCTGACCAGCCAGTGAGTACCCTACCGGTAGCTCTGAGTTGGTCAGGTTTCCCAGAAACAAAATGACACTGAAATTCAGGACTTAACAATAACAGTTAGTTGGCTGAACCCTGAGTCCTGTAACATAAATCGAGTCTGGGAGTATGTGCAAAAATCAATTACCGCAGAGGTTTATGTCCACTAAAGTAGCTTCAAGTCTGACCTTGATTCAACAAAAAAAGCACCTGGGAACTTGTTCTTGTGTATTTGTCTCCAGAGGCAGCCAGTCTGTTTTAAATTTGTTCTGAAGTCTAGCAAAATGCGTAAAAGACTGTCTTTGTGACTGAGAATACTGTTACTTTCCTGTGTCAGTTATGAAAAATATTCTAGTATTTCTAGTCATCAGAATTATACAGCTTAAACAAAAATCATCTTTCTGACCATCCACAGCTGTAAGTGTGCCCAGAAGATGGAATACTTTCTCGAGGAAAACACAAAAGCAGTGGGGAGACTATCCATAGCTGTTATTAGGGAAGAAATGTAGTGACACGAGAGAACTTAGACAGGAACAAGTGGTCAGTGACTGCACAGCCTTGTCAAGTGGGGCTCCCCATCAGAGTTATTTATTCATTGGTGGGTCGACTTGTTACATACTAGTTGTCACCTCCTATATACTCCCATGGCCCTAGGCACATGAGGATAGTGAACTGGAGTCCACCTAGAGCTGCACAGCAGACACTGTCTCAACAGTGCCTCCCTACACACAAACGAAAGAGGAGGGAGGGAGGGAGGGAGGGAGGGAGGAAAAAAGGAAGGAAGGAAGGAAGGAAGGAAGGAAGGAAGGAAGGAAGGAAGGAAGAAAAGGGGTCAGGGAGACAGAATACACAAAAATCACAAAAGGCTGTAAAGATAGATGAAAAAACAAAATCAACAAATAGAAAATAATAACAATTATGGTCCCTACTAACCCAAGTATATAAATTAAGTATCCTAAACATGATTTAATCACAGAAGGATTGTCAGAGTAGATCAAAATTCAAAAACCAGTTATGTGGGGCCTACAAGAAACCTACTTTCCATGGTTACTCTCAACTGTCAAATTGATGAGATCTAGAATCACCTGGTATATTCGAGGGAGGTTATCTTGGTCAGGTTAATTGGGGTAGGAAGGCTTCATAATTGCAGGCAGCTACACTCCTTAGTCTAGTATCCTGGACTCTAAAAATGGAAGTGCTCAGCACAGACATCCATTTCCCTCTGTGTTTACTGCAGGTGCCATGTGACAAGCTTCTGCCTCAGGCTCCTACAACTGCAGGATGTACAGTACCCTGAACTATGAACCAGAATACGCTATTTTTCTTGAGTTGCCTTTGTCAATATAGTTATCACAAAAGAAAAGTAACCAAAGCCTGGAGATGGTGGCCGACACTTTTAATCCCAGCACTCGGGAGGCAGAGGCAGGCGGATCTCTGTGAGTTGAAGGCCAGCCTGGTCTACAGAGTGAGTTCCAGGACAGCCAGGGCTGTTTCACAGAGAAACCCTGTTGAAAGGGGGGGAGGGGAAAAAGGAAAAAGGAAAGGAAAGGGGAAAGGAAAGGAAAGGAAAAAGGGGAAAGGGGAAAGGGGAAAGGGGAAAGGGGAAAGGGGGAAAGAAGGAAAGGAAAGGAAAGGAAAGGAAAGGAAAGGAAAGGAAAGGAAAGGAAAGGAAAGGAAAGGAAAGGAAAGGAAAGGAAAGGAAAGGAAAGGAAAAACGAAAAAAGAAAGGAAAAAAGTAACTACGACATCAAGTACAGACACACATGGATAAATAAGGAAATAGTAAGGAAACGGATAAATAAAGGTAAGCCAACACTAATCCCAAAAAAAGCAGTAGTTAATATTAAGAATGAAAAGGACAAACCAGGCAGTTGTGGCTCATACCTTTAATCCCAGCACTTGGGAGGCAAGAGGATCTCTTGGAGTTCAAGGCCAGCCTGGTCTACAGAGCAAATTCCAGGACAGCCAGGGCTACACAGTTAAGCCTTGTCTTGGATGGATGGATGGATAGATGGATGGACGGACGGACAGGCAGAAAAACAAGTCATATAACCTGTCACATTAATAAACTTAAGAAAAATCACCTACTACTTGAAAAAAAAATTCATTCACAATTTAAAAAAAAAAAAAAAAGCTCTTAAACTAGAAAGAGGAAAATTTCTCAATTTGATAGAGCTATGAGGATTCTGATAAACAACTGCAACCAGAATAGAAAGTCTCACAGAACAATGAAAAGGGGCAAGCAGTGGTGAGATCTGAATGGGCATTTCACCATCAAAACCAATTGGCAAATTCTGAGCAGAAAAAAGCAATGAACATAATTAGGCCTTTCTTACAATAAAAGTCATAGACCAGGACTTAAGTGCCTGACTAACCATGATCCAGGGATGGTACAACCTATCTCTAAACCCAGAACTCTGGAGGTGGAAGCAGAAGGATCAAAAGTTCAAGGTCATCCTCAGTACAAGGCCAGACTTGCCTAAATTGATACTCAAAAAATTAGATTAAAAAAAAAAAGGCAGGCTAGGGTAGAAGACACAATTTAGTGGTAGAGTACTGCTTAGCATTTTTAAGATCCAGAGGTTCAACCCCCAATACAATTTTATATAACTATATATATATATAATGCAAACCAAAACCACGATGAAATACCACTATATGGTCACTAGAATAGTTAAAATTAGTAATACTAGCCATACAGCAACCATATTGCAGAGAATATAGAAGAATTACAAATTCTCGTACATTGCTGATGAAAATGTTAAAATGGTACAAACACTTTGTAAATACTTTGGCAGTGCTAAAAATATTAATATATACACTTACCATAGTAAGTCACCAAACAACTACACACTAAACAACCCAACCTTCCTTCCACTCCTTGGAATTCATAAAGAGATATGAAAGCATGTATCTATGTAAGACTTGTAATATGCTCACAGCAGCTTTACTTGTAATAGCCCACAACCAGACACTGAGATAGATATTACCAACTATTGAATCAGTAAGCAGGCTGCTATATCCACACAACAGGGAAGCAGACAACTACAGGAATGATTCAACTGTTGACACACATCACATGGTTCAAATTTTATGCTGAATGAACTAACCGAAGGGGGGGGGTGTCATGCTGTATGTTTCTCCTTTTAAACTTCCTAAAGGATTCAAGCTAATTTAAAATTTCAAAAAGCAGATTGGAGGCCAGGCAATGGTGGTGCACACCTTTATTCTCAGCACTTGGGAGGCAGAGGCAGGCAGATCTCTCTGAGTTGGAGACAGCCTGGTAAACAAAGTGAGTTGGGACAGCCAGGAACTGGCTGTTTCTCTATTTCACAGAGAAACCCTGTCTCGAAACAGAAAGACAAAGAGAAAAACAAAAACAAAAACAAAAGCAGACTGGCAGTTACCTGAGCAGGGGTGGGAAGACACAGAAGTATAAAAGACATTACAAAGAAATTTTGCCTAAAACTGTGGTGGTAGTTTTATTAATACATGCACATGAAAATTTATCAAAAATGCCACTTTTTCCGTGTGGCTGCACACACCTTTAACCCTAGCACTCAGGAAGCAGAGGCAGGTGGCATTCTGTGCAATTCCAGCCAAGGCAGGCTAATAACTGACTGAGACCTGCTTCCTACTTAGCTTCATCTTTTTTATTTTGATACTGTTTTACTTTAAATGTGTATAATTTATTATATAATGATTATAACTAAACAGAGTAACAAAATACCCAACGTAGCTGATATACTGAACTTTATGATAAGATTAGCATTTATATTTCCTCCAAGTTAAGATTAGTTTAAAAAGTAGCCTGGTGTTGGTAGCACATGCCTTTAATCCCAGCACTAGGGGAAAGGCAGGCAGATCTCTGAGGTAGAGAGGCCAACTTGATCTACAGAACACTGAGGGATACACAGAAAAACCTGGTCTCAAAACAAACAAACAAATAAAAAAAAAAAGAAAGAAAAAGGAAAAACTTAATTTTCAAATATAACTGTCTCAGTGGATAGTACAGGGAAAGAACAAAAAGAAAATGGCTTTTATAAATTTATACTTTGACTTCATTGTAACAAAAGTTCATAAAATTTCTTACAATATTAATCGCTAAAATTTTAAAGTATAAAAATTACACATAGGAAAGAAATTCATTTTACAAAAATACTTTTGTTCTACATTCAAAAAGTCTTGACAGGTGGTGGTGGCACACACCTTTAATCCCAGCACTTGGGAGGCAGAAGCAGGAGGATCTCTGTGAGTTCGAGGCCAGCCTGATCTACAGAGTGAGTTCCAGAATAGCCAGGGCTCCACAGAGAAACCTAGTCTTGGGGGGGAGGGGAGGTGAAAAAAAAAGAGTCTTAGAGGGCTGGGGCTGGGGCTGTAGCTCAGTTAAAAACCACTCGCCTAGCATGAGTGAAGCCTAGTATTCTAACTTTACAATACAAAAATGAAAGGAAGACAGGAACAGGGAGGGAGGGCGATCTTCTTTATCCCCTCCTATAAACATTCCAAGAAGGAAATCTCACTAACTACAGAAAAACTTCTGGGGTGTGGAGACCCTCTGCAAGCTTATGAGCACATGCACAGACACACACACAATTTTAAGTTATGGGAAGGGGCTGCAAAACTAAAACCCTAAGTTATTTGCAATGATGGCAGAAAGAACGACTATGTCTTCTAATAATTATAAAAAGTAACGAATCTATTAAGATTACTTTTTTTTAAATTGTCAGGCGCAATTTGTCACCAGTTTAAAAACAGAAATAAATTGATGATTACAAGCATCTAGGAACTTTTTAGAAAAACACTGACACAGAAACTAAGTCTCCAGAGACCAAGAGTCAAGGCTTTTCTCCTTTCACCTTCCTTGGCAACGTCTTGTTCCACCATGAAAAGAAGACAATCTGGTTCAGAATGTACAAAAAGACTGTAAATTAATTAAAAGCAGAAGACACGGTAGAGGTAAAGTTAGAAAAATTTCAAATGTGATGTTACTAGCTCTGGGATGAAGAACCTGACCAGGGAGAGAGAGGCACTAGGAGAGAAGAGTAGGCTGTTGGGCGGAGGGGCTGACATAGAAATGGGACCCTCAATTCTACAACCAAAAGGAACTAAATTCTTTGAAGAACTTGAATGAGTTTAGAAGATTCTTTCCAGTAAGAACCCACACCTTGATTTTAGCCTTTACCTGTGATAAATAAACCAGTAGAATGTATCCAGACTATCTTGCAAACAGAACCAGGGACATGATAAATTTTTATTTTATTTTAAACTGCTGAACTATAGTAACAATCTCTGATACCAAAACCTACAAACATGAGGATTCTTAACTTATCTTTTAGAAAGTCACAAGGGTTCATGTTTGAATGCATTCAAAATGTGATCACCTCTTGCTATCTCAAGTTTTAATGCCACCTTCAGTGCTATTTTAATAACCTCTTCTCAGCCTCCCTAGATTCTATTCTTCCCACCACCACCCCTTCAGCAAAGCAACCAAAAGTCCTTATAAAACACTATGAGACAAGCTCTTTATGCTGGCTTATCTAGCTAGCCCTTTGTGATGAGGCGCTTCCACTGGCCTCATCTCCAACTACATACACCTCCTCACTTGCCACTATGTCCCAGCCACATGACCCCACTTCTGTTCTGTTTTCAAATTCATCATATGATAATCTAAATAATACCTAACACTATGAACCAGATGTGTGTGTTCTTTAAATGCTTTTAATTACATTTAAATAATATTAATACTATTAAATATTTTATCTTACTCAATTTCAATTATTATTCCCATACTTTACAGGTAAGTATTGAAATAGAGTTGCAGAGAGGTAAATTCACCTAAGGTTCAATTATTAAGTGGTGAGGCATGATTTCAAAGTCACAGGTAGCTGAAGTCTGAGTTACACCCTATTTCTTAGTTCACTTGGGACAAGGACAGAGCAAACAGAGCAGCATAAAGGACTGAAAAGGTCATAGTTCTACGTGCATGACACATGGCTGGACAGGTGGGTAAAACTGTCATCAGAGAACTGGGAAAGAAGACTCCTCTGAAGAACCAGTATTTCATGAGTTAGTATACAAGACAAAATTTGATACTTCAATCTTACTTTTTCTGTAGTAACAGTCAAAGAAGGAACCAAGGCAGGTGATGGTTCTGGTTGCTTCTTGTGTTTTTGTTTGTGTTTGTCCTTTTCTTTATATTTCTAAAAATAAACAGTAGTAACATGTTTTAAAATTAAACAATGATTCATATATACATATATATGTAATATTCTTTTACAACCTTTGTGAAAAAAATTTTTAAAATCACCCCTTTTATCAGTTGTTATGGATAAAAAATTATTTTAAAATTACCCTTATTTTTGTTCAATTTAAGCACTAACAATAAATAACTGAAGCCTGTGACTATTTGCTGTATTTATATATACATAGCAAATACAGACATTTTTTTCTTGTTAAAAACCTTTGTGTTTTGTTTTCTTATAAATAGCACTTTAAGATTTACAGGGCACTTCACATATATTATCACACTCCATCACTACCACATGATTTAATTCTTTGTTTCGTTTCGTAAGAAAAAGTGGCTCCTGTCTAACCCCACCTCATCCACCTCAGTGTTGTGACTGTTTGTAGGCACCACCATACCCAGCCACCATGTACTGAATATTATAGTCCAGTTACTAGACAGTAAGATACAAAAACTCAAGCAAAAATTTGCTTCCTAGGTTGATTCCCGTTTCTACTAACAGCAACCAGAAACTCGAAAAGGGGGTAGAGGTGGAGGGAAATCAGGGCAAGGTGAAAGGAATGCAACTGTGAAGCACTTGAACTAATCTACATCTGAATACAAAAGAAAATTTGGTTAAACAAGAAATTACATATTAAAGTCGCAACTTTGTTTCATGTCAAAGATTTTCTATGAAATTTTTTTTAGAATTGGGTATGAATTTTCATTCAGTAGAATATATCTATTTCCCATAGTGCATAAATTTAACCCTTTAGACCACTTTACCTGTTCAAAGCATGAAAATGTTTCCTTTTCCCTGTCGTAAAAGGCATTATATTCCAGCAGAACAAAACATAAAAATTAAGGATATGGTTCTTACTACAATATTATAAAAACATCCACTGCAACAGGAAATGTAAACACAATAAAACTTTTCAAATTTTAGTAGAAACTTAATTTTTATAAGTCTTTTCATTGATTACTCCAAAGTAACCATACTTCCATTTTTTGCAATAGAACATCATCGTTCCATCAAAAAGTATTCTTTCCTCCAACCCCTTGAAACTGGGTTAGCCTTGTGATATGGAACTTTAAGAAGCTTTTACAGCTTCCACCTCAACTATTGACCTAATCCTGGAATCATGATGAGAACAAAACAAATGAAAAATATTGCCCCAGGGCTGGAGAAGGCTCCAATTAAGAACACTTGGTGTATGGTTAGAGAAATGGGTCAGCAGTTAAGAGCATTAGATGCTCTTCCAGAGGACCCAGGTTCAATTCCCAGCACCCACTTTGCAGCTCACAACTGTCTGTAACTCCAGTTCCAGGGAATCCAACATCCTCACACAGACATACATCCAGGGAAAACATCCATTTACAGAAAAACAAAATGAATGAATGAATGGATGGATGGATGGATGGATGGATGGATGAAAAAGAGTGCTTGGTGGTCTTGCAGAGAACAGAGAGAAAGGTCAAATGAACAGTAAGGCCATTATGTGAAGGAACTGAGGTACCTTTGCCAATGTGTTGTAGCAATACCTAGCTCCAAGTATATGAATAAGACCAATAACCACCACCAAATCAGGCCCAAGAATAAACCCAGCTGACATGATGAATAAAGAACTATCCTGCTGAGACTCACGTATGCAAACCACTAAGAGTCTGGAGTACTTTATCAATAAACAGTAAACAACTGGGAAAAAAAAAAAAAAAAAAAAAAAGGCCAGAGTATACAACCAAACCACAAGCCAAAGAAAGCACAAATCAAAAGTAACAGAATTAGGGGATTTTTATGTATGGATACTAAAATGTCTTAGACTACATTATCTAACCTATAAAGTACAAATGATTCTGGCCTAGATGTACTATACTGTAATTTTTTGTATAAAGAGGTTTTTTTGTATTATTTGGGGGGGGGAGACCATAGTAAATAAACCATTTCAATATTTATTTACTATATTCTTCCCATACTGGATATTATTAATGCAGGGTACAAAAGCTGACCTAATTAACAGAAAATGAGCCTGATAATGAAGAAATAAACACTAATACTTCAGAAAGCCTGACAGAAAATACAAAATATGCATATGTATGTATGTATGTATACACACACACACACACACACACACACACACACACACACACACACACACACACAGAGAGAGAGAGAGAGAGAGAGAAAAGGTGCTGTGTACAAAGACACAGGTAATACAAAGCAAACCAGGAAGTAATACAGAACTCTGACACTGTGCAACACATCAAGAAATGTATCCTGAAGCAAAAATTTTAAAGCTCAGTGGAACAGGCTTGTGCATGGATTACACTGGTTTTAATAAAATAGCCTATGCAATGTCAAACAAAATAGTCATTAAAAAACACAAACTCGCAAGGCGGTGGTGGTGCACGCCTTTAATCCCAGCACTTGGGAGGCAGAGCCAGGCAGATCTCTGTGAGTTCAAGGCCAGCCTAGTCTACACAGCAAGATCTAGGACAGGCACCACAGATACACAGAGAAACCCTGTCTCAAAAAACCAAAAAAGACAAACTAACTTTACTGGGCTAATAGGACGAGAGGAATAGACTCAATTATATATGATCACGAAAGATATCTAAATGAGTAGATAAGTCTAAACTTATTTAATAATACTATCTATCATTTCAACTAGCTGCCGGGCAGTAGTGGCACAAGCCTTTAATCACTCAAGGGGCAAAGTCAGGTGGAACTCTGAGTTCGAACCCAGCCTGGTCTACAAAGTGAGTTCAAGGACAGCCAGGGATACACAGAGAAACCCTGCCTTGGAAAACAAAAAACAAAACAAAACTCAAGTGAACAGTACAATATATTTTCAATTTTTAATGTAATTAATTTGAGACAGTCTCATATATCCCAGAGTGTTTTCAAACTCAGTATGCACTAGAGAAGAACCATGAACTTTTGATACTCCTGCCTCCACCCACTTACCGTTAGGATTATAAATGTTGATCACTATGTGCAACCCAGGCCTCTGTGCATCCTAGACAAGCACGCTACACCTCAGTTACATCCCCAATTCTCACTTGTATGTATTTTTCCTACATTTTAACTTTTTATAAATAGTGAAAAAACATATATATACCATGGAACAATTTATAAAAAGCATCAACTGGGCAAGTATTCATATAAACCCTTTGTGGTGGCTTGAATAGGAATGTCCGCACAGACTCACGTATGTCAATGCTTGGCCCATAGGGAGTGGCACTACTAGGGGGTGGGGCCTTGTTGGAGGAAGTGTGTCATTGTGGGGGTGGACTTTGAGGTCTCATATGCTCAAGCTATGGCCAATGTGGTACATAATCTGCTGCTGCTGCCTGTGAATAAAGATGTAGAGCGCTCAGCTCCTTCTCAAGTACCATCTCACCATGATGATAATGGAGTAAACCGCTGAACTATAAACCATGCCAATTATTTTCCTTTGTAAGAGTTGCCATTGTCATGATGTCTCTTCACAACAATAGAAACCCTAAGAAACCCTTTGAGCTTGTAATTTCATCCCATGAAGAACATATCATCTTAAATACCGTTCACTAAATTATAGGTTCAAATTTATCAATATAAATAGGTAAAAAGAAAACAACCTGAACGCCCAACAGAGGTGTTGAGCAGTTATCATTCAATTATTGAAGATCACTGAAACAAGTGTCATATGAAGTCCTTAAGGAAATGGTGGCCGGGTGGTGATGACGCACGCCTTTAATCCCAGCACTCGAGAGGCAGAGCCAGGCGGATCTCTGTGAGTTCGAGACCAGTCTGGTCTACAGCACGAGATCCAGGATAGGCAGAAACCCTGTCTTGAAAAAAACCAAAAAAATTTGTAAATAAAAAGAAAATGGTCGGGGGCTGGAGAGATGGCTCAGAGGTTAAGAGCACTGTTTGCTCTTCCAAAGGTCCTGAGTTCAATTCCCAGCAACCACATGGTGGCTCGCAACCATCTGTAATGAGATCTGGTGCCCTCTTCTGGCCTGAAGGGATACATGCAGACAGAACACTGTATACATAATAAATAAATAAATCTTTTTAAAAAAAAAAGAAAGAAAGAAAATGGTCAAGGTGACTTTTGTTTTATGGAGGACTGGTAAGGTGGCTCAGTGGGTAAAGAAAGATGTTTGCTGTCAGGCTAATGCTAGAGCACACATCATGAAAGGAAATTTAACTCCCACACATTATGCTTTTACCTCCACATGTGTAAGATGGCACTCACAGGCACACACATGCATAAATAAATAAATAAATGTTTAAAAAATAGAAATTTATGCAAAAAGAAAAATCAGAAGAAATACAGGAAGATGAACATAGCCATGGAATATTCCTTTACACTGTCTGAAAACATGTCACTGTGATTGGATTAATAAAGAAGCTGACTGGCCAATAGCTATACAGGTAGAGCTTAGGTGGGACTGGCAGACAAAAAGAGAGCACGAAGAAGAGAAGTCTCAAGGAGATGCAGAGGAAGCAGGAGATAAACTTGCCATACTGAAAAAGGGTACTGAGCCACGTCACAGAGTGTAGATAAGAAATATAGACTAATTTGAAATGTAAGACTTAACTATTAACAAGCCTGAGTTATTAGCTGAGCATTTATAATTACTAATAAGTCTCTATGTGGCTATTTGTGAACTGGCTGGCAGGAAAAAGTTTGTGTACGTATTGCATCTATACCACTGGGCAACACAGATCTACATAAAACCTGAAAAAGCTTTAAAAAAATTTTACACACGCAAGCACGCACGCGCACACACACACGCAAAGACAAAAGCGACTTCCTGATAACCGCCTATTCCCGGGTAGGCTCAATGCTGGCAGCAAACACTGGCAAGCCTCTTTTAAGAGACTCTGCTACCAAACACTTAAATGGCGTTTATGAGGAGCAGGCAGTGCACTACTTGATGGTAGAGTGGACCCAAAAACTTCCTAGAGCTGAAGCAGTAAACATGGCTCCCTCTGCCATGAAGTTAGGCTTTCAGTAAACCAAGGGGGGGAAGAGCCAGCTGCCAATGCCATGTGCCAAGTTGAGCCATGTAGGCAACTAATATAGCAGTTTAAGATTCATCTAATGCTATCAAAAAGCAATACAGATGCTCAGTAAAGACAGATCCAGACAGAAAAAGCCTCTAAATAGGTTACAGTGTGTTTAAATATATACACAGGGTTGGAAGAGAAAAGTAAAAGGGTATATATACAGTCACAGATTAAAAATAGTTTAAGCCGGGCGGTGGTGGCGCACGCCTTTAATCCCAGCACTCGGGAGGCAAAGCCAGGCGGATCTCTGTGAGTTCAAGGCCAGCCTGGTCTACAAAGCGAGGTCCAGGAAAGGCGCAAAACTACACAGAGAAACCCTGTCTCAAAAAACCAAAAAGTTTAAAAAGAGTAAAGTCCTTAAAAAGGAATAACATAAAATAAAATAAATAAAAAAATATAATAACAATAATAATAATAAGCCATGCAAAAATGGGAAATACATGGAGAATCTGGATCCTGTATGTTTTTGTGTTGTCTTTATGTTTTCTATTTGCTAATGAAGGAAGGACAACTGCTAAAATACACTAGATTATGAAAACTGCTGAATTAAACCAAACTACGTATTTTTTAAAAGTTTTGACTTCAAAATGGAAGTCAAAAGATATGTTACTTTGGGGAAGAAGTTACGCTTTTATTTCCACAGAAAATAAGAAACTATGGATTCATTATTCCAGGTTGATATGGATCAGGTTTGATTGGGGGAGACTCCCTAAAAATCCTGACTACAGACATAAATAAAACTAGAAAAACCACAAAACACAAAACATATATTTTACTTGCTCAAACACAAAACAAAAAAATCTAACTTGTGTACAGAAAGGTATGATACCTTTAAAAGTTTACATATTTTCAGAACAAGGAGATCAGAAACACCAATGAAAACGGATAGTCCAGGTGATCCAGCATCTCAAAATGCCTCTGTTACAGTCTCTGAATTCTGCATCCAGAACATAAGGCTGCTGGCAGAGATGGTCCAACCTCACAAACTACTCCAGTCAAAACCTAAAAACTTTCCTAATTTTCTCAAGGTACCCACGAAGACACCAGTGCCCACAGACAACAGGAAGTCACCTAGAGAGTGATGTACTCATTCCCAAGAGATGGGAAGTGGGTGAGTTTTGGTTATTCAATGAATTAAACGTGTTTGTCCTTATTTAGGGACAAGCATAATTTTTTTTTAAAAAAGCTAAATAAAGAGTTAAATTCAAAGATCTCTTTCTGAAGGAAAAAGGGGGACTATGATATAAGAATTATAAGGAAAAAAGGATAGATTATTGAATCTACTTTAATCCAAAAAGCAACTACTACTCTTTCGTTTTGTTTTGTTTTTCTAGAGAGGGTTTCTCTGTAGCTTTGGAGCCTGTCCTGGAACTCACTCTGCAAACCAGGCTGGCCTCGAACCTACAAAGATCCACCTGTTTCTGTCTCCCGAGTGCTGGGTAAAGGCTATTGCTTGGGGTATTTTATTTATACAGCTCATTTAAATATGTAATGTATACTTAAGAAATACAGGTTAGTAGTCATCTGTAATAAAACCTGTAGTCATATTAGATATGTTTTCAAGGTTAAATAGACATATTTAGATAGATATGATGGTCTTCAATCACTTCACAAGACTTACAGAATACGGCACTTAACATGTTTAATAACCTAAAGCTTTTTGTGACAGTCAGATACATCTGCTCCTGACAACCAATTTACTTCAAAAGAAGATGAGGGGCATCAAAGAACCTCTGTATAGTTTCTTTATGGCAAAAGCCAGCCATTTGTGCAAAAAACTGCCCTGGCCTCAATTCCTGACAATAAGTATACTATTCAAACTGGACCAGCAGGACACAAAAGAAAGCAACTGCAAAACTTTTCCCAAGACAAGGTAGGACAGTCATTCGAGATTATCTGCTTCTAAAAACTGTCTGTCAGATATATTAGTTATTATTTCTGACTCAATTAATAACTATAATAAAAAATTCTCAGGTGCCTAGATAAATCAGCACTTCATAATCCAAAGTGCGGAACAGCCCTACAAGATTCCCTCTCAAAGCGCTGCTTTGAAAAAGAGTGGATGGAATGTACTCATGGAATAGCTGCTACCCAGGATAAAAGAGTGCAAGACAGAATAATGAAGATTTCAAAGAATGTTTTCTTAGTGCCAAACAATGAAGTGCATGGGTCACATTAAACAACAGCGGGATAAGCTAATCAAAGAGGGGAAATACACCCTTCTATCTCACTATGTGGACAAGGAAGAGCCCAGGCCCTGAGCACAGAAGCTGGAAGCTGCTTTTCATGCTGTTTTCCACTGGAAAGAATGTTTAATGAAAACTTCTTCATTAAGTATATAAAAATAATTACTCAATCTTAAAAATTAATAAACCAACAATTCTTCAAAAATTAAGATTGTTGAGCAGGAGGTGGTAGAGCTCATGCCTTTAAACCCAGCATACAGGAGGCAGAGGCAGGAGGATCTCTGTGAGTTTTAGGCCAGCCTGGTCTACAGAGCAAGTTCCAGGACAGTAAGGGCTACACAGAGAAACCCTGTCTAGAAAAAAAATATAGTTTACAATATCTTCGTTTTCTAATGTGTATAGGTGGAGTCTGGAGAGATGGTAAGTGGTTAAGAGCACAGGCTTATCTTCTAGAGGACCCGGGCTGGATTCCCAATATCCACATGGTAGCTTACAATCGTCTTTAACTCCAGGCCTAGGAGATCCAATGCCCTCTTCAGGACTTTGCAGACATCAAGCATGCATGTGGTCGGTCCACTGACAGACAAGCAAGCAAAACACACATAAACATAAAAATTTTTAATCATTTTTTCTAATGTGCCACAGAGAAAACTGGCTAACCAGACTAGCCCTATCAACTGATCAACTGGTCTAGGTTTGATTAAAAGGACCCTGCCTCAAAGGATAGTGTAAAAAAACAATCATGGATGGTTTCCAGTAGCAGACTCTGGTTTCCATATAAACACACATACATGCATAAAACGTACGCAAACAACGAACACACAAAAATAAGAAAAATGAATTTCCAACTCTTTCAGCCACTATGATTTCAGTGTCCTGCTGGGGGATGTCTGTCTGTGTGCTGTGAATATATGTTGTTCCCATTGGTTAATAAATAAGCTGCTTTGGCCTATGGCAAGGCAGCTTAGAGGCAGGCGGGAAAGGAGATAGGAAAGAGAAGGGAGGAGTCTGGGGAGACGCCAGCCTGCTGACCAAGGAACAATATGCCAGCAGACTAGTAAGGCACAAACACGTGGCGAAACACAGATGACTAGAAATGGGTTAATTTAAGATATAAGAGCTAGCTAACAAGAGGCCTGCCATAGACCATACAGTTTGTAAATAATATTAAGCCTCTGAGTGATTATTTTATAAGCAGCTGCAGGACCATGGGGCCAGGTGGGACTGGAAAAAACCTCCTGGCTACAGTGTCCCATTTCTTATAGAGAAAAGAATTCAAAAACTGGGAGTGGAGAGATGGCTCAGCAGTTAAGAACACTTGCCACTCTTACAGAGAACCTGAGTTCAATTACCAGCACCTAAGGGTAGTTCACAATAGTTTATAGACTCTAGTTCTAGGGGATCTGATCTGGTTTCTAAATTAGGCCCCCTTGCACACTCATGGTGTTTATACATATACTTAGACAGACACACACACACACAAACTAGAAAGACAATTTCACCTCTTTGGTAATTTCTTTCATTAGCCTTAAAGGTGTCTTTAAAGAATACCTCGAGCCAGGTGGTGGTACACACACCATTGATCAAGCGCTCAGGAGGCAGAGACAGGTGGATTTCTTAGTTGGAGGCCAGTCTGGGCTACAGAGCAAGTTCCAGGAAGGCCAGGACTGCACAGAGAAACCCTATCTCAAACAAACAAACAAACAAAACACTTGAATAAAAAAATTTTACTTGAAAATCAAAATCTATTTCACATCCATTTAGCTCATCTTAACAAAATAATTTTCAATTATCCAATAATCCTTTTATCTGCGTACACATAGGAGAAAATCCAGGATACTACTAGTAATGATGGCTATTTCGGATTGTTGGAATCAAAAGTGGCTTGCTTTGTTTGGTTGGTTTTGGTTTTTAAGTGTTCTTGTGTAGTGCAAATTCTAATTGGTCTTAATAATAAAATCCTGGAGCCAGATATCAGGGTAAATGCTGAAAGATCAGAGAGACAAACGAGCATGCCACAGTCACTTCTTACCTTGACAACTCCTCAGCCTCAAAAGGAAGCCTGAGCTCCTGTCTCTACCTGCCTTATAGTCCTCTTACTGCCCAGCCATATCACTTCCTGTTTCCTCCTCCCCAGTGATCGGATTAAAGGCGTGTACCTCCCAAGTACTGGGATCAAAGGCATGAGAGGCCAAGTGCTGGGATTAAAGGTGTATGCTACCACTGCCTGGCCTCTATGGTTAACTGCCGCACTCTGATCCCCAAGTAAGCTTTATTTGTTAGAGCACAAACAAAAAATCACCACATTCTGCCTTATTTAATTTGCTGTAATTATTGATGGCTTCAAGAATAGGATAGAGAAGTGTTGTAGTGCAAGCCTATAATCTCACACTTAGGAGGTAGAGTCAAAAGGATCAGGAGTTCAAGGTCATCCTCAACCACACACAGTCTAAGGTCAGCTTGAGCTATATATGAGAGCCTGTCTAAAAATAAACCCCCAAAATGGGCTATAGAAATAACCATTTATTCACCAAATTCATGTCTTTTCTGTACCATAGAAATTATCCAGCTTCACCAGGTGTGGTGGCACATGCCTTTAATCCCAGCACTCAGGAGACACTAGCAGAGGCAGGTATATCTCTGTGAGTTCAAGACCAACCTGATCTACAGAAGTTCCAGAAGAGCGAAGGCTGCTACACAGAGAGGAAGGAAAACACACACACAATTATCCAGCTTCCTGTGCAGTTCAAGCCATTTCACTAGGTTCAAGCCACTATAGTCTGTATGGAAATATATGCAACCTCTAGGTCCAACCTTCCCCAACTAGGTCTTCCACAATGCTCCCATTTACAGAGACTAATACAAAGGAGGATGGCAGCAAGAGGTGCAACATTTTTAAAAAGCAGGCATTAGGGCCTCTTTCCACAACTCACTAGCCCACTTCCATTCTTGGGAGTGTATTTTCTTTTCTTCATATTGTACCTTTAGTTCTAATCCACAGTTAATTTAAAAGGTATGGGTTTTTCTCCGTATCTCCTAGAGACTAACCTGTACTGTGATTTTCTCTTAAGTTCTACTGTGCTTGTTTGTTTGTCACGTTGGCATGAAGTAGAGTAACCTAGGAGCCTCAGCTGAGGAAATGCCTCCCTCAGACTGGCCTGTAGGCATGTCTGTGTGGGATTCTCTTGACTGTTGATTCATGTGGAAGGGTTCAGCACAATAAGGGTGTTGCTACTTATGGGCAGGTGGCCCTTGGAGATGAAGAAAGCTTGACTGAACATAAACCAAGAAGGAAGCCAGCGAGCAGCATTGCTCTGTGGTCTCTGATTCAGTTCCTTCCTCCAGGCGGCTACCTTGACTTTCCAACAGTGATGGACTGCAAGCCAAAGAAACCCTTTTCCTCTCCCACGTAGGCTTGGTTAAGATTTACCACAGCAACAGAAAGCACACTAGGTCACCCATTAAAATTGTCCTGGAAAAGGGGGATGGGGAGGGGAAGGAAGAGAAGAGGCAGATGAATAGCTTTGAAGAAAATTATCAATCACAAAGTCTCATTTTGGCCAGACAGTGGTGGTGCACACCTTTAATCTCAGCGCTCGGGAGGCAGAGGCAGGTGGATCTCTGTGAGTTCAAAGTCAGCCTGGTCTACAGATCGAGTTCCAGGACAGGCACCAAAACTACACAGAGAAACCCTGTCTCGAAAAACAAAAGGTCCCATTTTAAGATTTGGTTGTGGGGCTGGAGAGATGGCTCAGAGGTTAAAAGCACTGGCTACTCTTCCAGAGGTCCTGAGTTGAATCCCCAGTAATCAAATGATGGCTCACGACCATCTCTAATGAGATCTGGTGCCCTCTTCTTGCATGCATACAGACATACATGCAGACTTCTAGAACACTGTATACATAATAAATAAATCTTTTTTAAAAATATTGGCTGTGAAGAGAATGTAAACAGCCACTCATAATTTGGTCATTATAATGTTTGGAAACTACTCTATTCTTCCTATTTCTGAATAGCCAGTTATTAAATAAACTCATTTCCTGGCTTCCTAGTCAGATGTGGCCATTTCATTTGGTTTACTCTTTCAAGTAAAACAACTATTTTTCTACACTAACTTTCTGAGTTTGCCTCAATAGCCAGAATAGTATATAGGAGGAAAGGGCATCTATGCTTGTGTGTGTGAGAGAGTCTGTGTGTGTATATACATCATATACGTACATACACATATGTATACACACACACACACACACACACACACACACACACACACACACACACACACACACACGATTCAGATGTCTTAGCCCAGGGTCCTCTCTTTCAATGTAGGAGATGGCAGGAATAGATGTCATCTGATTCTCTGCATTATCTCATGGGAAATGGGACTTGGAGAAGGATACAGAAAATATTAATACTCTGGCTACTGCTTTGCTGTAATAAAACAGATCTGCTCTGTTTCATAACTTTCCTGCTCTGATTCCTAAGTTTCTTGTGCCCTACCTGGACTTTAAAAAGAGTGTAAATGACAGACTTCTAAGTCCTGGACAGTTTGGTGATAAAAATGTAGTACTCAGGCTTCTATCCTGGTCAGGTTTTTGTCAACTTGACACAAGCTGTACTTACACAGGAAGAAGAAACTCAATTGAGAAAATGCTCCATCCATTTTGACCTGTGTGCAAGTCTGTGGGGCCATTTCCTCAATTAGTGATTGGTATGGGTGTGCCCAGCCCACTGTGGGTGGTACCACCTCTGGGCAGGTGGTCCTAGGCATATAAAAAGAAAGCTAACTGAGCAAGCCAGGGCAATCAATCCATTAAGCAGTATTTCTCCATGGCTTCTGCTTCAGTTTCTGCCTCCAGGTTTCTACCTTATAGTCCTGCCCTGGCTTCCCTTGGTGATCTGAGAGTTGTAAGATGAAATAAACTTTCACCTCCAAGTTGCTTTTAGTCATCGTGTTTTGTCACAGAAATAGAAAGCCTAGCTAAGACAGTCTCATAGGCTAATATGTAACTTTGAGGGCAATCCATTGAGTAGAAAACATAAATGAAAAATTGTACAACCTGTAAGGCAACAAATGACTTTGATTACATAATGAAAAGGAATTGAGAAGATGATCACAGGCTGAGCACTGGAAGCACATTTAAAAAGAGCTGTCCACACAGAGCTCCTGTGGTTGCCAGCCCTCATATGGTGGCCATGAATTTCTTATAAAAAAAGAGAGTAACGCTAACATCAGAAACAATAAAGGCCATGTTGAGTGCACCAGGTCAGTTTGCTGAGAATGAAAGCAATGAGGTCAATTTTAGAGAGATCCCTTCACATGTGCTATTCAAACTATGCAATGTATTTCACCTACAAGGTCCACTCCACTAACAGCTCCACTGAGATGCCCAAATTCCCAACTGCATCTGAAACTGCACCGAACTACTGATGACTGCAAATGTCCTAGACTGTTAAAATACATAATGAGTAAATTTAAGTTATTAAAAAAAAGGAAAAAAGAAAAAATGGGAGCTGTGGTTGTAGTTGAATGGCAAAGCACTTACTTAATATGCATGAGGCCCTGAGTTCAATCTCTACTAGTGGAGGTGGTGGGAAATGAGGTTTCATGTACTAAAAGAAACTAACAGCCACATGCACACACCTATCCAAAGACAGAAAGGCTGTTTTATTGCTAAGGGATGTTGGAGGGAGGAGGGGTCAGAGAAGAAATGAGGAAGGAAAGGGGATAGAAGAGGAAGGAGGAGGGAGGGGAAACATGACCAGAAAGGGAGGCTATATATGGCCTGCAAATACTAAAACATTTATTATATGGTGCTTTACTTCAAGTTTACCAAGTCTTGGATAATTGCTTATCTTTACACATAAGTGTCAAAGGGTATTCTTCCTACTGAGAATGCACAGCATGTAACATAACTTTTACCTATAAAAACCCACAGTCCTCATTTTGCCTTTGGTTCCATGAACCATGACTTTAGCAAATACATCCTCTGCCCAGGTGTCCACCTGAGGCTTTCAAACTTTTGCCTCCCCACATGACTATGGATTGCCTTTTTTTTTTTTTTAAAGGACTTAAATGCTGCTGGCTTCTTGCTGAAGCTGTACTGGAGATCATAAAGACCCTGTGATTCTAGCCAAGATACCTAACATTAAGTCACTTAAGCAAAGGGGAGAAAGGTAAAACTGGGCTAAATGTTGGACTGCAGTTCAAATCCAAGAGCAAAATTAAGACTGAAGACAATTATCGTTTGATAAAAATAACAAACATAATAGTGTATTTATATGTATGTGTGTATGAATCTTTTAGACTCCATAACCTGTTTGAAAACAACTGATAAAATATAATTCATGAGATACATTCAAACAAACTGTCTTTTCTTTTATGTTCAATGTCTATCAGAAAGTAATTATTTTATTATCAAACAGGTAAACATCTAGCCTGAACTCAATACATGCCTTCCAAATGTTTACTGTCTCGCTACCTAATGTCACTGAAATCAAGCTCATCAGCTCTTTTTAAATAAAATGCATAATCTCAAGTCTATATGATTACAGTTATTAGCTTTTCTGGTGCCCCTATTTATATTTACACTATCACTTTTCTAACTAGAATACCCATAACCATTCATGACCTAGCATGTACCTTTTCCATTGCCCTGCAACTACCAAAAAGATCTAGACCTCATAAATCTTACTCTGTCAGTACCTCAGAAATATTTCCCACACCTTTCAATTCACACAGCTAATAAATAAGCTCACTATAAACTCCATTACTTCTCTGGGGAATGGAGCAATGGCTTAGCAGTTAAAAATCACTTGTTGCTCTAGTAGAGGACTCATTCAATTCCCAGCACCCAACTGGTAGCTCACAACCAACTAGAACTTCAGTTCCAAGGTATCAGACACCCTCTTGTGTCCTCTGAAGACAGTAGTATACATACATACATACATACATACATACATTCATACAAGCATGCAAGCTAAAACCCTCACAACATTAAGTATTTTTTTTTTTTTTCGTTACTACTCTAACTCACACTGGCATACTTAAGGAGCATAAAACAGTAGTTAAGAGCAGATTAAGGAGATAAACTATTTGGGTTCAAATTCAACTCTATCTTACTATCTGGAAATGTAATTCAACTCTATGGAATAGTTTTTGCCAAGTCTAAATTATCTCAAGGATTCCATCAGTAAACATATAAAAACACAACACCAGTTCTAGGAGATCCAATGCTCTCTTTTGGTCTTCATGGGCACAAAGCGCACAGACACACACACACATACATACATACATACATACATACATACATACATACATACACACACACACACACACACACACACACACACACACACACACACACACTCACCAACAATAAAGTAAAATATATATTTTTAAAGTGTTAACGGTTGACCTCAATCTCAGTGCCCATTTGATTCCCATATTTGAGATTAAAGCACTTGGTTCTCCACTTAATGGAAAAGGCACAACTAACATTGAGGAAAAAAACAAACAAAACATTTCTTGCTTTACCAGATAGGGTGACACATACCTGTAATCCCAGGTTTCAGGAGGCTCAAGCTTAATTACGAGAATGTGTCTCATACACACACACACACAAAAAAAAACCAGTAGTTTCAAAACCCATTTAAAGCAGTGTGAAAGAAGAGAACAACAACAACAACAACCAAAAACAAAAAAAACCCCACATTGGCAGCAATCTCTATGAAACACCACATAAAAACAAACTGGATAGCAAAATCAAAAATCATACAACACTAAATAAATAAATCTTTAGCCGGGTAGTGGTGACACACGCCTTTAATCTCAGCACTCAGGAGGCAGAGGCAGGCGGATCTCTGTGAGTTTGAGGCCAGCCTGGGCTACAGAGTGAGTTCTGGGAAAGGCGCAAAGCTACACAGAGAAAACCTGTCTCGAAAAACAAAAAAACAAACAAACAAACAAAAAAATCTCAGAACACAACAAATTCAACTGTTCAAGTATTACAACGAACCCCTAAATGTAAGCATATAAGAGTAAAAGAACTACTAGACATACACAGTAACAACAAACATGAGGGGAAAGGAAGCAATTCCCCCAGAAATTCAGAAATTCCCCCAGGGTCTATAGTTAATCAGAAAACACTGAGGGCAGCCAATATGAAACCTAGCTCTGCCTCTGCAAGCACGCTAATAAGGTACCCACTGCAGTATTGTGGATGCTGAGAGAGAACATAATGCTCCCAAACTGATAAAAAAGAGTTTATTACTCACTACCCCAAGAACAGATAAGACTACATCTCTATTGATAGTCCAAGCCTCAGTGATGACAAGATGACTTGAAGAGGTCCATATGACACTTGTAATCCCAGAGTGGGATATATTACAAGAAAAGAACCTTGAACTTAGGGAGCCCAATTTTGTGCAGTAGGTATGCCTGTCAATTACTACAGAAGGTGGTATTATCTCTTTATCTTCTCTAGCTGTAAACAAATCTGCCCTTTGCTCTGAATGACTGAGCTTCCATTTTCTAAAACGGTTTGCTATACAAATAACCTAGATACAATAATCAGGAAGAAAGGAAGTCAGAGCCCCTTATGAGTCTACAATGTTTGTAAACATTAATTATCCCATAGAGAACAATGTCTCAACACCCTAGATACTGCCACTACCCAAAACGAACCACAGAAATACTAAAGGACAATGATCTACTTTGTTTATAATCTCTTTTTATGGGGAGGGGGTTGTTGAGACCAAATCTCTCTACACAGCACTGACTGTCCTGGAACTTGCTATGTACACCAAGCAGGCCTACCTCTGCTGTGATTAAAAGCATATTCCACCAACTATAATTTAAATCTATAACTTATTATGTTAATTCTTGGAGCTCATGAAATCTTTTAGGCCCTTAACTCCAGTATTTTCTCTAAACCTGTTTTCCCCTTCCCCACTTTCTATACACTTATTACCTACCTTCAACTTTCTGATTATAAACACTCTTCCTTACAACCACTCTACACAGCATTATCTCCCACAAGGTAACTTATTTACCTTCATATTTCTTTACTTCTTTCTGAACCAAATTAGAGCAACAGTATGTTCTTTATACATGTACCTTTTTTCATATCTATGTTTTTAAAATAAGATTTTTTTTTTTCCAAGACAAGGATTTGCTGTGTAGTATTGGCTGTCCTGGAACTATTGCTCTGTATTCCAGGCTGGCCTCCAACTTGGGAGATCTTCCTGCTTCTGCCTCAAGATTTAATTTTTTAATCCTAAAAAAAAAGTTTATATATAAAAGTGTGATATATATATATATATATATATACATATGTGTGTGTGTATATATATATATATATATAAATGTTTTGCCTGTATATATGTCTGTGTACCACATGAATGCTTCCCACGGAGGCCAGAAAACGGAGTCAGACTTCTTAAAACTGGAGTTATCTATCATATGGGTGCTGGGAATTGAACTTTGGTCCTCTAGAACAATATCCTGTGCTCCTACCTGCTGAACTACCTCTCCAGCCCCATATCTAAGAATCTTAAAAGAATTAAGTACTCTCACTATACCCTGGTCTTCATTCTGCAACCTTCAATGGGCTTTTGCCCCAAACACTGTCTTAAAACGCCAACAGCTTCTATAGCACTAAATCCAAAGGATACTGATTTCTCCTTGCATTGCTTAATCTACTCCCTAGTTACCTCTATAGATTCCTCCCTTCTTTACTACTGAAGGAAAAGAAGATTGTACAGTAGAATGCCAAAAAATAAATATGGACAGAATAAAATGACAAAAGTACCTTTGTCAATCATAATTTCAAAAGTAGAAGTTTGAGAGAGATGAACACATTACATCCACAATCAGAAGAAAAGAGCAATAAGCACATCCATGAGAGTAAGCACTAGTTCACTTTCTTCCGTTTTTAAAAAATAATTTATTTGTATTTTATGAACAATGGTGTTTTGCCCACATGTATGTCTGTGTTAGGGTATCAGATCCCCTGTAATAGGAATTACAGACAGTTGTGAGCTGTCATGTGGGTGCTGGGAATTGAACCCCGGTCCTCTGAAAGAGCAGTCAGTGCTCTTAACCACTGACCGATCTCCAGCCCACTTTCTCCATTCCTCTTACACAGTGCAGGATCCAGTGCCCAGGTAACTGCATCCAACAATGGGTAGTTTTTCGTAATCAATTAATGCAATCAAGACAATTCTCTACACAAACACAGTAACCTGATCTAGACCCCCTCTTCCCAAAAAGAGTATGACAATATGCCATTAACACAGTTCAAACAAAAAATATTACATCACATATTATTTTGACACAACCACCCCTGAAAAAAGGAGCAGTGTTCAGACAGGTTGCTCTTCTCGATTAAATCATTCAAGCTGGGAAAGAGTAGGTGTCACTGTCATATGATACTCAGGCAGCCCTAAGAAGAGAATGATCCATTTTGCAAAAATTCCAAATACCACCAGCTTGAAAACCAAATGAGTAACGCATTTTGGAAAATGTTCCCACCTTCACTCAATCCTCCAAGAGTATTCAGCCTACTCCCTGATTTCTTCTGCACTCCTCCAAACCCTATTTTTAATAAATGTTTTTAAACTTTATTTATTTAATATGCACTGATGTTTTGCCTGTGTGTAAAACATGTCTGTGTGAGGGTGTCAGGTCCCCTGAAACTGGAGTTACAGTTGTGAGCCGTCATGTGGATGCTGGGAATTGAACCCAGGTCCTCTGAAGAAGCAGTAAGTGCTCCCAACTGCTGAGCCGTGTCTCCAGACATCAACCCCCACCCTTTTTTTCTGTTTGTTTGTTTATGATTTTTGGTTTTTTGGTTTTTCCAGACAGCGTTTCTGTCCTAGATGTCACTCTGTAGACCAGGCTGGTCTTGAACTCACAGAGATCTGTCTGCCTCTGCCTCCAGAGTGCTGGGATTGAAGGCGTGCACCACCACTGCCCAGCACAAACCTCATTTTTAAGCCAACATCTTGAAAGAAATTGGATAAGAGACCCTGAGCTAAAAATAGCTGCTAAACTCCAATTACTGACCAATAGGTAGGTACAAAACCATAAATTTTTATTACAGTTTTAAGCGAATAAATTTTAATGCATCATGCTATAAAGAGCAAAAAACAGACTTACAGATACAGGACCACAGCCTATAAGCCACTCTTGACATATATTATCATCTATAATATATAGCTACTCTCGTATGTATGTGTATATGTATATGTATATTATATTCCATTCTGTTCCTTTAGAAAACCCTGACGAATACAAAAGGGACTAGGACTATAACTCAATGATAAAGTACCTGCCTCTCATGAATGAAATCATAAATTCAATCATTAATACTTGTTTTTAAGTCACTGAACAAAAATTAAAATAATATTCCCAGCTGAGCATAATGGTACAGACCTATAATCTTAGTACTCAAGAATACAAGTCAGGAGGATCATCGTGAGTTCGAGGCTGACCCAGGCTATGTAGCAAACCACAGCACAAAAAAAACCCACCAACGGTATATGCCAAAACAATCCACTGTTAAGAAGTCAGAAACAGGGCCACAGAAAATTTAAAGCAAGAGGAGATTTTCTCATTAGTGTCAAGGTCATAAAAGATTTGGGGGGGAGGGTGTTTCAAATACTCCAAACACTGAATAGATCTGAGAATACATTATACAACTGTACATCATGAAACTGAGTTAGATCTGGGATCAAGATTCAAATTTTGTTTAAGTTTCCCTTGTTTCTATTAAAGACATTAGTGGTTAAAATTTGAACATTGTGGCTGGGCAGTGGTGGCACATGCCTTTAATCCCAGCACTAGGGAGGCAGAGACAGGTGGATCTCTGTGAGTTTGAGGCCAGCCTGGTCTACAGAGTGAGATCCAGGACAGGCACCAAAACTACACAGAGAAACCCTGTCTCAAAAAAACTAAACAAACAAACAAGCATTATGCCAGGAGAACCCTGTCTTGAAAAACCTAAATAAATAGATGGATGGATGGATGGATGGATGGATGGATGGATGGATGGATGGATGGATAGATGGATGAATAGATAACATTATGCCAGGTGTGATGGTGCATATGTTCAAACTCAGCACTTGAGGGATAGAGACAGAAGCTGTGAGTTCCAGGTCAGACAGGGTTACATAGTGACATTCCGTCTTAAAAAAAAAAAAAAAAAAAAAAAAAAAAATTAGGGCCAGCAAGTTGGTACAATCAAGCCTAAATACTGAAGTCTCCCTCCAGGACCACACAGTAGTAAGAGAGAAGCAACCTAAGCCAGTGGGCCTCTGACCTCCACATGGAGTGTATCCTGCCTCCCCCCAACCCCCAAAAGACCCTAATGTTTAAATTTTCAGAGAATTACTGATAGGTCAGAATTTATAAAAACAGTTATTTTGATAATAGTACTGTAATCATATTTAAAATGTCCTTTTATTGCAACTACATACGAAAGTACTAAGGTGTAGTTAATGGTTCCGAAACAGTTTACATAGAATTTCAGATGTGGACAAAAACCTTGTACTCCCAAGCACTCTCATTGCTGAAGCAGGCAGATCTCCTCAAGTTTGAGGATAGTTTGTCTCAAATGAAAGAGAGAGGAAGAAAAGCACACAGTCTGGGAAGAAAAAGAGACAGCAAAGAGCAGAAAAGTTAAAACAGCAACTGGGCCTGAATGGTACAAATCTATAATTAACTGCAACACTCAAAATGAGGCAAGAGATCTCAAGTTTGAGATAAGCCTAGGCTACATCACAAGACCCAGTCTAGAAAAACAACAGCACATACACACCAAACATTTCCTGCAACAGACCCCACACAGAAACCGTAGGTAATTTCAACACCTCATTCTCATCCTGACGGGGAGTAGGGGCTGCGGGGTGGGACAAGACAAGACAACCAGAAACACATCTTGGTTAATGACATCACAGATCAAATGGACCTCACAAATATCTACACAACACTCTACTCAAACACTGCCAAGTACACACTCTACTAAGCAGACCATAGAACTTTCTTTAAAATATCATAATAGGACATAAAGTGACAATATAGAAAACAAAAATCACTTCTTGTATCCTATTTGAATAAAATGAGGTAAAACTAGAAATGAACAGCAAGAGAAACCACAAAAAAATACAAATTCATGGAGAATAAAAAACACACTACTGATTGAATCCTTGAAGAAATCAAGAAGAAAAAAAATTTTTTAATTCCAAGAAGCTGAAAACACAGCATATCAAAATCTACTGGATATAATGAAAACAGTCCTAAGAGAGAAGTTATTGCCCTAAATGCTTACATTAAACAATAAGATCTCAAATAAGTAACATCAGATGTACCTTGGGACCTTAGAAAAACAAGAAAAACCCAAGCCAAGAATCAACAGACAAAGAGAATCAACTAGAATCAAGGGCTGACTCCTTTCTCTGAAAGAATGAGAACCCAATTTAATCCCCAGTACCCATGTAAAAGGGCCTGAAATCCCAGCACTGGGGAAAGACAGAAAGGAAGATCCTTGGGATTTACCAGCCAGGCCGCCTAGCCAACCCTGTGAGCTCCAAGTTTACTAAGAGACCCCATCAACAGAGAGAGAGAGAGAGAGAGAGAGAGAGAGAGAGAGAGAGAGAGAGAGAGAAGAAAAAGGTGGGAAGCAACTGAGGAAGACACTGCTTGACAATGACTTACAGTCTCTACAGACACAGACACAGATACACACATATACACAGAGAAAATTTATTCAGGGAGAAATTAATAAAATAAAAATAAAAAACACAATACAAAGACTCAATGACAGAGTTGACCTTTGAAAAGAGGACTCATAAACCCTTAGCCAAACTACCCAAAAGACAGAAACAGATAACCCAAATTTACAAAAGAGGGAATGAAACACATTACAGCAATTATCAATGAAATTCATAAAATCATTGCAATATACCTTAAAAACTTATATTCCAGGGCTGGGGAGATGCTCAGTCGGTAAAGTGCCTGCTGCATAAGCATGAGGACCTGAGTTTGGATCCCCAACACCCACGTATGGGTGTACATGGCATGGAGGTGTACATCTGTAACCACAGCACTGGTGGATCGGAGATAGGCAGTCCCCTGGAGCTTATTGGCCAGCCAGACTAGCCGAATCGAAGAGCTCCAGGTTCAGTGAGAGATCCTGTCTCAAAAAATAAGGTGGAGAGCGATCAAGGAAGGCACCTCTACACACATAAGCACACATATGCATGTGAACCTATATGTGCAGGTGCACACACACACATGCAAGCCTGTACATACAATAAAACACTTACTCCACTAAATTGGAAAGCCAAAAAGAAGTGGATGTATTTTTAGATATATGACCTACCAAAATGTGACAATTTAAATAAACCTAAAATATGCAGTGAGATTAGTGCAGTAATTTAAATAACTCCCAAATAAAAAAAGGCCAGACCTGGGAAGATCCACTGCTAATTTCCACCAAACCATTAAGCAAGAACATCACTATTTCTCAAACTATTCCATAAAACAGAAAAGGAAGGCATCCTACAAAATTCTTTTTTACAAAGCCAGTACCACCCTGGTAGCAAACCAAATAGGAGAGAGGGGGGGGGGGGGGGGGGGGAGGGAGATGGAGGAGGGGGGCAGGGGTGGTTGGGAGGTCATGCACAAGACAATTACTTGTAGAACAATGTCTGTCTTGAACATAGATACTAAACTTCTCAATAAAATATCTGCAAACTGAAACACACCAAAAGAGATCACTCCACGAGATCAAGTTGGCCTCATTCCAGAGATACAGGGATGGTTTAATATACACAAATGATTAAATGTAATGGATTATCTACAATGCTGCAAGGACAGAAATCACATGATCATCACACTAAATACAGAAAAGGTTTCTGACAAAACCCAACCATCCTTTCATGACAAAAGCCTAGAATGGGACATGATCTCAAGGTCAAAGGTAACATATGACAAACCTATAGCCGAAGTCTTATGAATGGGGAAACTGCAAAGCATTTCCACAAACATCAGGTAGACCTTAAAGGCTTAACTAGAGTAATAAGATGAAAAAGAAAAAGGCAGGGGAGAAATACAAATAGGAAAGAGAAAAAAGGAAAAAATCCTTATTTGCTGATGGTATGATTCTATACATAAAACCCTAAAGACACTTGCTGAAAACTCTTAGATCTGATAAATACTTTCATCAATGTGGAAATAAACAAAATTAACAAACAAAAGTTAGTGGCCTTGCTGTTTATTAATAACATGGAAAAAAATCAAGTAAACAACTGGGGAGGTAGCCTCCTTGGTAAAATGCTTACCACACAAGCAAGAAGACCTAAGTCCCATTTCACACAGCCACCACACTAAAAAAGAAGAGATGCTTTAGGAATAACACTCAAGGGTGATCTCTGGTACACACACACACACACACACACACACACACACACACACACACACACGGAGAAGGGGGCACTCTAGGGAGAAATTCAGGAGATGGGGAGGAGGAAAGCTGGGGATATTGTATACATACATGAAACTGCCAACAAGGTTAAAAAAAAAAAAGTTGTTTTTTTTTTTGTTTTAAAGAAGAATACTAGAGTTATGACCATGCCTGATCGTAAGTTACATCACAGAACCACAGTAACAAAGCCAGCACAGTAGTAGCAAAACAAACATGTCAATCAATGGAAGAGTAAAAGACCCAGATAAAAACCCACCTAATTTCTGATAGAGATGCCAAAAATATACCTTTGAGATTAGATTAGTGTCTTCAACAAATGCTACTAGGAAAACTGATTATTCACACGAAGACAAAACTGGACGGTTATCTCTTCGTACCCTACATAAAAATCAATTCCAAATGTATGGAAGGCCATTAATAGAACCTAAACTCTGAAACAGAAGGAGAAAACAGACCAGTCACAGTGAATTCCAGCACTGGGAAGGTAGAGACAAGTCTGGATAGCCAACCTGGTCTAAATATCCAGTTCCAGGGTAGCCAGGGCTACCCAGAAAGACTAACTCAAAAGAAGGGAGAGGGGGTAGAGTACACTTCAAGGTACAGGAATGGGTAAGAACTTTCTGCATAGGACTCCACTAACTCAAGAAATAAGACCAACAACTGACAAGTGGGATCTCATGAAATTCAAGAGCTTCTGCACAGCAAATGACACAGTCAAATAAAGAGACAGTCTAGAGTATACATCTGACAGGATTAATACACAAAGAACTCAAACACTAAACAGCTGGAAAGAAGTCTCTGCAGTTAAGAGCACTGTGCTCTTGCAGAGGTTCAATTCCCAGCACCCACGTGGCAACTCTAACTCCAGTTTCAGGAAATCCAATGCCCTTTTCTGACTTCTGAGAGCACTGGGTAAGCACATGGTGCACACACATACATGCAAGCAAAACACTCATATAGATAAAATAAGTAATGTTCTTTAAAAAGCAAAATAACAAGAAATCAAACAAACCAATCAATATATGGGCTAATGCAAAAGACAATACTCAAATGATGGGGTACAAAAGGCCAATAAACATGTCAAAATGTTCAACCTTACTAGCCATTAGAGGAATGCAAATTAAAATTAAATTGACAGACCATCTCACTCTAGTTAAAATGGCAGTCATTTCAAAAAGATATAGGCAAAACATCTATAAACATAAAAAGTATGGATCTCCCTTGTAGGGCAAAATAGAAGAGATTTTTAGGGCAGACTGGGGACAGGTGGAGACAGGAATGGGTAGGGATCAGATTGAGGGGAGAGAGATAGGGTGAAGTGAGTGTGGGGAGACAGCTGGAATTGGGAGGCATTGGGGAATGGTATGCAAACCTAGTTCGATGGAAACTTCCTGGAATATATGGTGATCCTAATGAGGACTCCTCGTAATGGGGCATAAGGAGTCTCAACTGGCCATCTCTTGTCGCCAGGCAAGGCTTTCCAGTGGAGGGAGGGACTGGGTTGCATTCAACTGAGCTGTTGGCCAAGTTGTTCCCCGATGGAAATCCCCAAACAACCCACAAATTGACAGCACTATCTAGGAAAACACCCACACAACTCATTCAACATGGAGCCTTAAACCTACATTCGTCTCTTTGGTGCAGGAAGGTACTCTGCAGGGCACTGAAAGAGAAATGTGGACACCAACCCAGCCACAAAACCTCTGACCTACAATCTGTCCTGCCCGCAAAATATGCTAGGACAATGGTGGCACAGAACTAGTGGGAGTAGTCAATCAATGTCTGACTTGACTTAAGGCTCACTCCACAAGAAGGAACCCATATCCGACACTGCTGGGGTAACCAAGAACCAGAGACTAGATAGCCCAGAGACCTATAGTAAAACTAAACACAACTGGTCACCAAAAAGAAAAGAAAAAAAAAGGGGGGAGGGAATAAAATGACTCCTGATGATATTCTGATATACTCATAGATCAGTACTTTATCCATTCATCAGAGAGACTTCCTCCAGCAGCAGATGGGAACAGATGCAGAGACCCACAGCCAGACATTATACAGAAAGAGAGTCTAAATGGGAGTTCTCCCTCCATTCCAGCTCAGGGAATCCCACAGAAGAGGAGGTGGAAAAGACTGTAAGAGCCAGAGGGGATAGAGGACACTAGGAGAACAAGGCCCTCTGAATCAAATAAGCAAGACACATTTGAATGACCTCACAGAGACTGAAGCAGCAAGCACAGGGCCTGCAAGGGTCTGCCCCAGGCCCTCTGTGCATATATTATAGCTGTTAGCTTATTCTATTTATGGAATTCCTGACTGTGAGAAAGAGTGGGTCTCTGACTCTTGTGCCTGCTCTTGGGGTTCTTCCTCCTACTGGGTTGCCGTGTTCAGATTCATTATGATTATTTGTGCTTCATCTTATATTTTGTCAGGTTTGGTGGTTATCTCTTAGAAGCCTGTTTTTTTCTAATGAGAAACAGAAGGAGAGTGGATCCAGAGGGGAGGGGAGGTGGGGAACAAATGGGAGGAGTGGAGGTAGGGGAAACTATAATCAGAATATATTGTATGAGAAAATAATCTATTTTCAATAAAAGGAATAAATGAAAAATAAAGAATAAACAAAAAAGAAAAGCCATAAGTTAAAAAGTAAGGATTTGTGCCTCGTGCCTATAATTAACTGAGGCTTTTAGGAGACTGAAGTGAAGTAAGAGAACAGCCACAAATTCCAGGCCAGCTTGGCTTATAGAGTGTGACCATGTATCAAAAAAGCAATTTTTTAGCCAGGCAGTAGTGGTGCATGCCTTTGATCCCAGCACTTGGGAAGCAGAGGCAGGCAGATCTGAGTTCCAGGCCATCCTTGTCTACAACTTGAGTCCAGAATAGCTGTAGCAAGATATTTGATTACACTGTGTAAAGATATGTCACTCTGATTAGTTTAATAAAGAGCTGAATGGCCAACAGATAGGCAGGATTTCCATGCACAGAGGATGCTGGGAAGAAGACAGGCAGAGTCTTGAAGAGACGTAGAGGAAACATGGTATGTAGAAGATGAGGTAACGTGAGCCATGAGCCATGTGACAGCAGGTAAATTAAAAGAAATGGGTTAATTTAAGTTATAAGAACTAGTTAGGAACAAGCCTAAGTTACCAGCTGAGTTATAATCAATAATAAGTCTCCATGCCATGATCTGGAAGCTGGCTGGCAGGACAAAGACTCACTACAGGACAGCCAGGACTACACAGAGAAACATTGTCTAAAAAAAAGAAAAAAATTAAAAAGTGGGCCTAGACTGAAGCTGGATGTACAGTCCACACCTACCTGGCAGTCATGAGGGCTTAGCTCCTATCCTCAGCACTATGAGTAAAAGCAAAGAGTTAGATATAAAGCCCTTGGGTTGGTGCTCGCTGCCCGAGGATACAGTCTGAGACTAGAATCATTACAGCTCCTCTTAGTCTTAACTTTTCTCATACTTTAGTCTCTCCAAACACACTACAGCCACCCCATACCATTGCTCTTGACCACTCTCTCTTAGCTCTCTCATTATGAAAACGCTTCAACATCTACACAAGATTCCAAAAAGAAAACACATTTTTAAAAACTAAAATGGGTGCCTGGTAATCCCAATACTGAAAGCTCCGCTGAGACACAGAAAACTAACAGCAATGCAAGGATTCGAATTTTCTTCCTCTGAGCCACAGCAGAAAGTACTCGAGTTCTCTTATGAGATGAGTAACCCTTAACAAAAGTGAAATCTAGTCAGTCCTAAGTCTGACACCCAGAAACCTCCACCTTACTCTACAGTGTTTACATTGGCAAAAGCTCCTCTTCTGTTGCCAACTATTAATAGCAGACTACAAGCAAGGACAAGGCATAATCCCTTCTCACTGTATTAAGAGACATATAAACTCTGGCAGACCTACTTGGAACTGAGTACATTTCAAGAAATATAATTTTTTACTTAATAGGATTCAATTTAAGATGTTTAAAATGGAGCTGACATGGTGGCACATGCTTTTAATCCCAGCACTTGAGAAGCAGAGGCATGTAGATCTCTGAGTTCAAAGCTGGCCTGGTCTACATAGTAAGTTCCAGGACAGCCAAAACTATGTAGAAAGACCCAGTCTCAAAAAATCAAAACAAAACAAAAACTAAAAAAAATTAAGCTGTTGCAAAAATTTGTATAAATGGCTCAGCATGTATTACACAGAAACTACACATCAAATTATGAATTTTCATCTTTTCTTCGGTTAAGCAACATACAGTACAATTCTCTCTAGAAACACTGGGCAGTGGCAGCAAGCAGCAGCTCCCAGTCAGCAAAGACGATACACTGTACAACACAGTGTACTGCTACTGTGGTGTTCAACAGGCTGGACGTACACTTGCAATTTCCATTTCCATTTGTGAATCAATCTCAATGTATACCTCCCTACTTCAAGCTGCAGTGTACCTGTAGTACACTCACTAATGCTGGCAGGCTAAATACTAGAAAAAAAAAACTGATAAAGGATTGTCTCAGTGTAATAAATAACCAGTGAATCCCAAATAATGACCTACAATTTAGCCTTTAGCGATAATTTTTTAAGATGGAGTCTTGCTATGCATCCTTAGATAGCCTGGAACTCAATTGTGTAGATAAGGCTGGCCTCCAATTCACTGAGATCTACCTGCCTCTGTACTGCTGGGATTCAAGGTGTGTACAATAAATACAGCAATAAATCTTTTCTGAACTTGGAAAATTCCCAATATGTTGGCATGCTGCCACCGATGGTAATCTCCTACATTTCTCAGCTCCTCTCTATGGCTATGCTTCTTTTACTTAAGAACAACTAGACATAAATGCTGTGGGATATTCTGTTTGTGTTCTGACAAATAAAGCTTGCCTGGAGATTAGAGGGCAGAGTTAGCCACTAGTTAACCATAGAAGCTGGATGGTTGGTGGCTCATGCCTTTAATCCCAGCACTCAGGAGGTGGAGACAGAAAGTGATAACGCAGGGTGGATCCTTTCGGTCAGAGGATCTGGAAAGGCAGGAAGGCAATGGTGGCTGCTCCTCTGCTTCTCTGATCTTTCATGTTATTACCCTGATATCTAAAACTCCTGGTTTTAATTGATAAGATTAGATTTATGCTTCACATAAAGCTAAAAATAATTTTATTTTCCTCTAACTACTACTAATTATTGTAATCTACTGACTTTAGACATGTCATTTAGGCTTTCTAGGAAAAGACGGCTTCACAAGTCTTAAATGGTTACATAAACCTTCAAACTGACCAGACCTGGTAGTATACAATTGCAATTCTAGTTCTCAAGAGGCTGAGGCAGGATGGCAAGTTCTGGGCCAGTCTGGTCTGCATAATTAGTTCAAGACCAGCCTCAGCTACACAATGAGAGCCTGTCTATAAATACACAAATTCCTACAAATTGGAGTAGGGTAGAAGAAAGGTTGGGTGCAAAAATAAATATAACTTTAAAAATAAATTTTATTTCATGTGTATGCATGTCTTACCTGCATGCATGTCTATGCACCAGGAGCATGCCTAGTACCCACAGAAACAGGTGACACAGGATCCACTGAAATTGGAATTACAATTATGAACCACAGGGTGGGTGCTGAGAACCAAACCCAGGTCCTCTCCAACAGTAACAAGTACTCTTAACTGCTAAGTCATATCCCCAGCCCCAAGGTTGGTGCTTTTAAACCTTCCTAACAGATATGACCAGATATTCTTTTTAAATGAAGGGTTTGTTAAATACATAGATGATTCCAATAATACTCCATTCCTATTGATTTCAACTACAGTCAAATCTACTGTTCATTTTAAATATCACTTGGTTACTTTAGGAAAGCAAAATTCTATTTCATAACTATTTAACTGCTGTGATTAATTCATAATCCAAATTATTAACAGCTAAATTAAAACCTCACATGCACTATAATCAACTTAGCATGTCCTTTGGTTCCTTTTAAAATATGTCAGATTTTCATAATTTATAGAAATTGTCTTTTATCCAAAGTCCTGTCTCATTATGAGCTTTTCTTCTGCCTTACACTGTTAATCACCTACCTGGAGCTCAATGTTTCAGCTAACTTAGGTACCCAATGGGCCCCAAGGATCCACCTCTCTCTCCCTCCTCCGCCATGCACTGAGGTTACAGGCAAACATCACTACACCTGGTTTTCACATAGGTGCTTAGGTCACTATGCTGTGCATAGCACTTGACCCACTGAGCCATCTCTAATCAATCTTTTTAAGAAAGGGCCACAATGTGTATCTCTGGCTGGCCTGAAACTCACTATGTAGACCAGGCTGGTCTGTCTGCCTCTGCCTCCTCTAGTACTATGATTAAAGGCATGTGCCACAACACCTGGGTCTCTTAACCCATTGTCATGAAGCTTTGGTCTTATAGAAGTTCCCTGAAAAAGAAAATCCTGTGTGTTTTTAAATGTTCCTATTAAAATTTTTATTGTATTTATTTATTTTTATATGTATTTTGCCTCCATGTATGTTTGTGAACCACATGTGTGCCCGGTGTCCTCCACAGCCATAAGAGAGCATCAGATCCCTTGGACCTAGAGTTACCAACAGCTGTGAACCAATATTTGAGTTTTTTTTTTTTTTTTTTTTTTTTTTTTAAAAAAAAAGAAACCCTGTCTCGAAAAACCCCAAAAAAAAAAAAAAAAAAAAAAAAAAAACACCTGGGTCCTCTGGAAAAGCAACCAGTGTTCTTAAACCATCTCTCAAACCCCTTAAATGTTCCTACAGATGTTTTAAAAATGTAGCCCCACCCCACCCCTGAGGATCTATAGGCAGTTAATGGCTGCTGGGGGAGAGAGACATTTTCTCCAGTTGTGCATATTCATGAGTAGCTTATGACCCTATACCTATAAATAACCCTTCATCTATACTCTTATAATCAATCTTAAACTCATCAGGTCATCCTCTCCATCATGCAAAACAAACAAAACAGACACAAAAGTAGAAGAGAGACTAGTTGGTAAAAGGAAGAGGGAGAGGGACAAGAAAGGATACTGGAGGGTGAAGATGACCAAAATGTTATTATATACATGTGTGGGAAAATATGGTAACATAACCTATTCTGCAAAAGTAATATATGTTAACAAAAATATAGCCAGGCATGGTAAAGCAGGCCTACAGTCCCAGCTTGTGGAAGGCTAAGGCAGGAGAATTATAATTTTGAAGCCAGCTGAACTATAGTGAGACACCAGCTAAATAAATAAATTCATTTATAAAAGTTACAAGCTTTCACCGGGCATGGTGGTGCACTTAGAAGGCAGAGGCAGGCAGGATCTCTGAGCTAGAGGTATAGAGTGAGTTCCAGGATAGCCAGGACTTCACAGAGAAACCCTGTCTTAGAAAAAACAAAACAAAACAAAAAAACAAACAAAAAAAGCTTTGTTCTCTGCTTTTTTGTTCTGTCTTTTAGTATTAGGGATCAAGCATACACCTAGCACTGACTTATATTGCCAGCTTTCAGATTTAAGTAATTTAGATAACTATTTATCATTAAATGCAGTACATGACTAATATGTTTTTAATTTAATAAGAAACAGTCTACAACCTACAAAGAATGTTCCATAACAGAGATAAACCAAGGTAGTCCATTTAATAACATTTAAGAACATCAATATATCCAGCAGTGGTGGTGAATGCCTTTATTCTAGCACTCAGGAGGCAGAGGCAGGCAGATCACTGAATTCAAGGCCCATCTGATCTACAGTGTGAGTTCTAGGACAGCCAGATCTACAGAGAAAAACCTTGTCTTGAAAAACAACAACAACAACAACTATCAATAAAATTTTTTAAAAAAAAAGTATTACCAAAATTTGCCAATGTCTGCTTGGTGTTGTGTCACACGCCTACATTTCCAGAATTTGAAGGTAGAGGCAAGATCAGAAATTCAAGGCTAGTCTTGTCTCAATAACCAGAACAATAAATAAAATACCCAAGTATAGACAGATTGTGAATGTTACATTTCAATGAAACGCAGTCATCTGATTTATAATCCTAGAGGGATGGATATGGGGATGCTTCCAGGACACATTCCTGTGTCTGAAATACTCATTCATGGATACTCAAGTCTCTTACATACAATGTTGTAGCCTTACATATAATCTAGTGATATCCTCCCATACACTGATTTCAAGATTATCTGTTATGGCTAATACAATAAAGTCTATAAATGTTCAATGCAGGTATCATTTTTTCTGACTAATATTTATCTGTGGTTGCTGTCAGTAGCCCAATCTGGCCTGGAACTACTCAACTGTAGCTAGAGTTTTTCTATCCGGGTCCTGCCAAGCCCCGGCAGTCCCATAGGCCACTTATAAATTAAATATACAGACGCTTATATTATTTAAACTGCTCGACCATTAACTCAGGCCTACCATTGTCTAGCTCTTACTCTTACACTCAGCCCATTTTAGTTAATCTATATGTCGCCACGTGTTCCGTGTTACCTGCTGCCTTTACATGATGCTCCCTGGACGGCAGGTTGGTGTCTCCTCCAGACTTCCACCTCCCAGCCTCTCCTCTGTTTGTCCCTCTTTTTTTTTTTGGTTTTTCGGGACAGGGTTTCTCTGTGTAGCTTTGTGCCTTTCCTGGGACTCACTTGGTAGTCCAGGCTGGCCTCGAACTCACAGAGATCCACCTGGCTCTGCCTCCCGAGTGTTGTTTGTCCCTCTTATCCTATACTTCCTGCCTGGCTATTGGCCAATCAGCATTTTATTTATTCACAACATACAAGACATCCCACAGCATACAACCTCCTAATTTACTCTTTGCATATGGGAATTACAGGTGTGTATCACCATGCCATGTCTAGACATAAACATCTAAAAGAAAACAGCCAAGTACAGTGCGATGCAGGTCTGTTATTCCAACTACTAAGGAGGATGAGGCAAGATGACAACTTGAAAATAAGAGTTTAAGTGTCCTTATATATGAACAATATAAAGAACCCCTTCCTCTAATGAATGATGACTGGACAGACAGACAGATAGGGTGACAGCTGTTAAAATAAGTATGTAAAGAAGGAGGAAAAGATCTGTCTGCATGTAACACTCCCATAAATTCAACTATGTTATTACTTAACATCATACTATATTTTAAAAGTCCTACTCCAAAGCAAGCTAGTAAGTTTAATGATAAAACTTACAGTAGGTTTAACTCATGTATAATACATTCATAAAAGACCAACTAATAATAAAATACAGAAATTTGGACTGGGGGTGTAGTTCAATGTTAAGAGTGCTTATTTTGCATGCTGGAGGCCTTGGGTTCAACTACCAGCACTAGAGGAAAAAAAATAAAATAAGATTTTACACTGTATGACAAAAAAATTGTTTACCTTTAATATATGCTAAAAGTAAAATCCAAATATTGTTTACAACTCTAAAATTTGGAGCTAAACAAATTTAATTAAACACAATTTTTTAAAATCTAGAATTCCACAATTTATAAAAATTTGGTAAAATACAAAATCATATTCATTTGGGGGAGATAAATGACAAGCACAACACCACAGAACTATACTTATTCAACACTGTACTACATTAGTAACTGTCCTTCAATAACATGATAGAGCATACACTCAAATCATGCAATGGTCATTTCTAAAACAAAACAATGCTCATGAATACCACAACTAAAGACCAATAATGGTAACACATTCCTTTTCACACTGTAATAAGGCCTAAATAAGGCCTACCTACAGAAACTTCACTTTGTGGTTTCAAAAACCTAAATAAAATCACGGTGTCACTTATTAAAACCATAATTAAACCAACTTGGCCATTGTTTTCATCAACAATCCAAGCAATAAACATAATCCTACTGTCAGTTTACCACAAAACTACCTCATAAGATAAACACATGCAATTATTAGCTACCAGAGACCTCCAATATTTACATATATAACCCTAACTACGCTAAATTAATTGCACTTATTATTTTGCTCATAGTAAAGGAGCAATCTCAAAACTAAATTTTGAAATTTTTTTAGTATTTAACTTGAAAAAAGGTACAAATATAATATGAAATCAACAAGTGCTAAAATAACTATACATTAGTATTTTGTAAATCCTAAACACTTATATGTATGTTTTATGACCTTATTTTCAAACACTAAATAAAATCTGCAAATATACTTTCAAAACTGGTTCGTATCAACTCTACAAGAACACTCTTTCTCCATTTAAGATACTCTCTTTTATCTTATTTCCATTAAGATAATTCAGAGGGGTTATCCCTTTACTATATATACTGCCAATATATTCTTAAAAGAACCACAAATGAAGTATGAATAGTTCTATAATGTTTGCTTTTAATTAATTAAAAATTAATCAGCCTTTAAAGTAAGTAAAAATGTAAGCAGAAAATAGGTAAATCAGAATAAAGATTAGTATTTAGGCAAGATTTAGTATTTTGATTAAAAAGGCAAACAATTCACAAACAAATGATACACTATTTGGTCGCATAAAAAACAAAAACAAAAACAAAAACATTAGCATCACTGAAAAATAAAAATCAGCCAAGAATATTTGGAATTCAATGTTGTTCTATTACAAAAGAGAAAAGCCGATGAGAAAATTACTTACAAGTGACATAATCAGTTAGTGATACATAGCAACAAACTATCACTGCTCAAGTCACCTCAAGATTTTATAAGATGACCTGTTAACACATGCAAGAAATCACTCTCATGCTGCCAATCAAGTTGTATTTAAATTTTCAATTACAATGGTCAAAACCATATTTACAAATATGGCATTATTTTAAACCTGGTCTTTGACTTAATATTCTACTGGGCCAAAATTTTGCTGAATTTCAATGTTTCCATTTAGCTGTAAAAAACAATTTTACCTAAAAATATTTTTTTAATTTTATTAAGTGATGTGCTACATAATTAGCAACAACAAATCCACTTACTTTTTTCTCTTTCTCATGATGTTTATCCTGAGAGTGAGAGGAAGAATCACTTAAACTTTGATCATATGACCTATTAGATCCCCGTTTGCTCTTTTTCTAAAAAAGAAAATATATACATATGTGTATATGTATATAAAAAAATCCATTTTATTAGGCTTAAACTATTTTCAATGTGAAATGTTTAAATGTCAAGTTTTTTTTAAAAAATCAGTATTTCAAGTTATATAATAGAGTTTAAACATCAATCCACTGCATTATAAAGAAAAAAAAACTAACCTTAAATTTAACATCAATGCCATATTTTTTGTTATTTATTAAGTTGTGTGAAAACAAGCCAGGCATAGAGGCATGTATCTTTAATCCCAGCACTCAGGGGGGGCAGAAGCAGGCAGATCCATGTGAGTTCAAGGTTAGCATGGCCTACATAGAGAGAAGACATCCAAGGCTACATATAGAAACCGTGCCCCAGCCCCCACAAAAAAAGCTACTATATTTTCAAATAAGCTATTATATTTTTAAAGTTGATTTAAAAAAAAAAAAAAGAAAAGAAAAGCTTTAACCAAAAGGTATATTAAAGAAGAATGCCACTGGGGACAGTGGCACCCAGCTGAAATCCCAGCACTTGGGACACAGGGGAAAAGTAGATGGCAAGACTGGAAGAATAGGGAAGTAAATATTTAAAAGAGTTGCTTTATGCAAGTAGTAAAGCAAGAAGCATTTACTTTCAATAAATACTGAGAAAAAGTTCTCTAACAGCTTATCTCTACAGGTTATTTAGAACAAATTAAGACAAATATCAGTATCAGACCCATGCATTTTTATAAGCATTACTAAAAGCATTACATTTTTCTGTTTAAAATATAGCACTGCGTAATAGAGTAGGAAGGTAAGAGTTGTTTGGGTACTTACAAGTTGTTCACACTGTAATTAGTTTTAAACAGACTTTAAAAGTGACTATAAAATAACTTCAAGTTCTACACAAGTTATTTTATTAAATCAGATGAATTTTTATAACTAGCAATAACACTATAGCAATAATTAGTAATGAGGAAAACTATTTGTATGAATGTCAAAATTATTTAAGTTATTTGTTTGAGATAAGGTCTCATGTAGCCCAGGTTGGCCCTCAACAATATATGGCAGAAAGATGACTTTCAGCTCTTTATTCTACTACCTCCCAAGTGCTGGGTGGGTGGGGTTACAAACATGCTACCACACCCAGCTTCAAACTTTACAATTTCATAATGTCTCAACTTCTTATAAACAGTTCATTTCTACCAGCCATTAAGATATATCAGTCTTCAGCAATGAGTGATACAGATACACACTTTAGGTATAGTCATGTATCATTTGATGAGAAACACCACAACAATGTGCTGTAGTAGGTGATTTCATCAGCAGAGGCCTGAAGGATGGTTAATAATATTATTTATTTATAAGATGGAGGGAGGGGCAAGCAAGATCTATTCAACAGGGAAAGGTAATTAAAAATAACACAGTTAAAAACAAAGAAAAAAAAACATTGTGTATGAATCTACATATTTAAGAACTGAGAAACAGATACTTGAAAGCATTAAAAACTTATTTTTTCAAAGGAAAATGGATATAAGTTACATAGAATCCAAAGTTTCTAACCATGGACTAGAGACATGTTAAGAGTTCTGGTGCTTACAGAGGACCTAAGTTCAGTTCCCAGCACCCATATGGGGCCCACAACTATCCATAAGTTCAAATCCAGAATATCTGACACCCTCTTCTTACCTCTGATGGCACCAGGCACATTTTGTGGTGCATATACACACATGCAAGCAAAACACTCACACACATAAAATTTTAAAAACTTTAAAAAAAGAAAACAAAGGCTTCAAAAAGTTTCTAACTCAATCATCCATGTAAGTGTTTAACCACAAAGTCTGACAAAATCTCAAAACCTTCCAAGATGGGTCTAAATATATTTTATCAGGGTGTTTAACCAAGTTACAAAACAGCCTTATTCTGTTTTACTACTTCCTAGTAAATAAGAACAAGGTGTGTCTCTAACAAGTAAGAGGGGGTAACAGCGCTGCTGCGACAGGAAGGTGAGACAAGTGACAACCACAAAATCCAAAGTGATTACTAACAGGAAGTCAAAGCAGCTCCAGCATTCAAGAGTTCTCTAACATAACTTTTCCACTACATGATATTCGCTATCCATTACTAGTATACTCTGCTTTAAGTCTTTTAAAATTACTAGTTCTTTCCATTTTCAATAAGAACATGCTAAATGAATTTAATCTTCAGTAAAAATCAAGCAAGAAACTGACCATGCTCTTATTTTATGTCCTTTATATGACGGTGTCACCATCCTGTCAAAATCAACCACTACTGAGTACTACGTTGGAAACTGCTCTTACCAGCTTACTAAAGTGGTATTTACAGTAGCCACAGTACTGGACGTTGTCTGCACCGTTCCCTTCTTCTTCGCAAAGCAGCCCAGCAAATTGAGCACTGCAAACAAAAGCCACGGACATCAATAAACCTCAAGCCATGGTACATTTAAGCAAAGAAAATTAACTTTTTGGTATTTGTAAGACAATACAAAGGAAAAAGAGGTAATATGGGGGGTGGGCAGAAGTCTAGCTCAGTTATGAAACCACCTGCTTATTTCATTAACATGGGCAAGGTCCTTGTCGTGCCCGAACTAGAAGGGGACAGAAAAGCTCTATTGTAGTTATGACCAGTCACTTCACCTTCACTTATAAATTTATCATTCTTTAAGACTACGGTATAGTTTACGATAAACTCAGCTCTATCATGAATGAAGATATATCAAGGTTTTATGTCACCAAACAGTGATTAAGTTGCTTTAAAAGTTGCATTTGATGACACATGCCTGTAATCCCAAGGGCTCAGATATGGGTTGAGCCCAGTTTGAAACAAGCCTGGATAACAATGAGAGTCCTCGAAAACACAGTAACAATGTTTCATTGATATAACTATAATTTCAAAAAATAAAACAAATGTTAGAAAAATAAACACAAGTGATGAAAAAAGAGGAGGAGAGAGATAACATCCTTTTCTCTTCATAATTAGTAGTTCTTACTTTTAAATAAATCAGTGTGTTAGTACAAATCAAGGTCTGAAACAGCAATGTGGTAGTGAGGAGACAGATGGAAACAATGTCTTTTCTTTTTGTGGGATGGTACTGGGGTCTCCCATGCTAAGCCAGCACACGACTACTCCATTACATCCCTCTCCTTGTTTATTTGTCATTATCTTTATTCAGGTATTCAGCGTGTATTTCTGAGGAGGGTACACCCTTGAACCACAGTGCATGTATAGAGGTCAGAGAACAATTTGGGAGAGTTGGCTCTTTCCTTCCACCATGTGGGATCCAGAGTTTAAACTCAGATCATCAAGCTTGGCAGGAAGCACCTTTATTTGCTGAACTATCTTGCCAGCTCTCAATTTAGTGTTTTAGAAGCAGGATCTCTCTCATGAGGTTTTCCAAAATGGCTCTGAACTCACTAGGCCATGTAGGCCTTGAATTTGTAATTTTCCTGCCTCCATGTGAGTAGCAGGAATTACATGCTTGTACCACCAGGCCTGGCTCATACATCAACTTAAAGGGAACAATTCTTTGCAATTCATACATGCTTCAAAATCATAGCAGAGAGAACAAGATCAACATAGACTTGTGTGGTTTTTTTTTTTTTTTTTTTTTTTTGGTTAAAAAAAAAACAATAAAAGAGGGCTGGGGATGTAGCTGGATGGCAAAGTGCTTTTGTAACATTTACAAGGTGTTAAGTGTTACAGTTCTGAGGGGGAAAGACTTCCCCAATGCAAGTGTTACAGCTCTGAATACCACAAAGTCACACCACACAACGAACCTCACACAAGAGATTTACTGGGGGGTGGCCGCCTCTGCTGGAGTGAGAAGCAGCAGGAAACTAAGCAGAAGACAGGGTTTATATAGGGCTTCTTGTGGGGACAGCGCTTTCCAGGGTGGGGAGGAGTAGGTTTTCAAATCCTGAACTTGGACGTTTTACTCTGTAGGGAGGAGCTTGGCCACCTGAGGCTGGAGGGGCGGGGTTTTGCCAGGAGGTGGAGTCTGGGGGCTGGAGGTCCTCAGGGATCCCTATGCCTCAGGGACTTATAAAAGGCACAGAGTTTGATCTTCGGCACCAAACAAAACCCTATTCCAGTCGGAATCGGTGTCACAATACATGGGTATCGTGTATCTGATGTCATGGTGTTATGTAATGCACTTCCGATTCTGCATGTACAATGATGAAAGCCACTTACCAGGTTACATGGAACGCCTGTCGACACCCATGCTTGTTGCACGTCATGCAAGCACCAGTGGCCGCTTTGCTTTCTCTTCCCTGTTCATCACATATATAGCAAGTCTTGGGATAAAGGACAAAATCAAAAATGAGACAAAAATCATAGGCATGCTTGACACCAATCTACTTTATAGCTATCTTCAGAAATTAATATATTTTTTATCTAATCTTCTTTACTAAAGAATCCTAAGTTCACAAAGGCACTGCTTTCATTAGCCTTTTCACTGAACTCAAAAACCCTGCCAGACAAGAGGCCTCTTCTCTGGCACTGAGGTCATGGGCAGAACACAGTCTTCCATAACCTACAGGACAAAATATGGGAACCAAGTTTAGGTTACTTCAACTCTCCACATTAGTAATGAAGTCCCGACAACATATTATGTGCCGCAGGAAGGAATGTTACTAAGCATGTTAGCTTAGTAAATCAGAAATTCTTCTTTAACCAACACCAGCCACTTCAACTGACATTTTGTTCACTTCTCATGTAAAAATAGGCTTTGACAGCTCAAAATCATGGATAGCCAGCCATGTGACAGAAACTTAATCACAGAAATACTACCTTAAGATGAGCAGTACATAAGTGAATAAAACTTAACAGCCAACAAAACAAAGAACAATGTCTAATCACTGTAATACCCATAAGGGGGCTTTAAGAAACAAGAGGCCAGGAATGACAAAACACATATCCATAATCCTAGCACTCACTAGGCTGGAGGTAAAAATAACAACTTCAAAGCCAGCCTGGATTACATTGCAAGGTCCAGGCTATGAGTTTGATAATAGGACCCTGCCTCAAAAACAAAAACAAAAACAAAAACAAAAAACAAAAAACAAAAAACCAATGGTTGCCAGGCAGTGGTGGAACACACCTTTAATCCCGGCACTAGGGAGGTGGAGGCAGAGGCAGAGGCAGAGGCAGAGGCAGAGGCAGAGGCAGAAGCAGGTGAATCTCTGTGAGTTCGAGACCAGCCTGGTCTACAGAGAGAATTCCAGGACAGCCAGGGATACACAGAGAAACCCTGTCTTGAAAAACAAACAAAAAGAGTAAGTTTAGCAGTTCTTCTTGAAAGGATATATTTTTATTTGGAGCAGGGTTTGGAGTGCATGTATAAAGCTACTGTTAAACTAACAAGGAGAATTCTATATTGCATCAAAATATCACATAATACCTAATAAAGCCATCCAGCTGGTAATAAAAATTAAAAAGAAGGGCAGGAGCAATACAACAGCTCAATTGGAAAAGTAACTGCCACCCAAGCATGAGAACCTCAGCTCAACCCCCAAAACTCAGGCCACCAGCCTGACTAGCCTACTCAGCAAGCTCCAGGTTAGTAAAAGACCCTGTTTAAAAGACAAGATGGGGCGGGCAGTGGTGGCACATGCCTTTAATCCCAGCACTCAGGAGGCAGAGGCAGGAAGATCTCTGTGAGTTCGAGGCCAGTCTGGGCTACAGAGTAAGTTCCAGGAAAGGCGCCAAAGCTACACAGAGAAACCCTGTCTTGGGGCGGGGGGGGGGGGGGGGGGGGGGGCGGCGCGGACCAAGATGGATGGGACCAGAGAAATAACACCTGAGGTTTGACAACTGGCCTCTATGCACATGTACACATCTTTTTGTTTTGTTTTCTGAGACACAGTTTCTCTGTGTAGCTCTGGCTGTGCCAGAACTCACTCTGTAGACCAGGGTAGCCTCAGACTTGGAGATTCACCTGCCTCTGCCTCCCAAGTGCTGGGATTAAAGGCATGTGCCACCACTGTCAGGCTTCACACATCTTTCTAAAAAGGTGTAACCACAACTGCCTAATAGTACAGGCATTTCAAAACTATAGTAGTAAGAGGACAGAGGGATAACTCAGCAGTTAAGAAGACTGGCTGCTCTTCCGGAAGACCCAGGATCAATTCCCAGAACCCGTCTGTTGGTTCACAGGCTGTCTATTAACTCCAGTCTCAAGAGATCCAAAACCCTCTCTGGCCTTGGTAGGCACTAGGCACACATGTGATACACAGACATACATGTATCCAAAACACCTTTATGAATAAAATAATAAAATAACTTTTTAAAAAATTACAGTAGTAAGCCAGTTGTGGTCCATACCTGAAGATTAAGAGTTCAAGACCAACCTAGACTACATGAGACCTTGTCTTCCCAGGCAGTGAGGACACACGCCTTTAATCCCAGCACTCGGGAGGCAGGGGCAGGTGAATCTCCGAGTCTAAGGCCAGCCTGGTCTACAGAGCGAGTTCCGGCACAGCCAGAGCTACACAGAGAAACTGTGTCTCAGAAAACAAAAAAAAAACGAGAGTGAGAGCGAGACCTTGTCTCACAAAAACAGAAAAGCTGGGCACGACAGAACACACCTGGAGGTAGAAGCAGGAGAAGAGTCCAGGGCCATCCTTGAGTCTATGCCCATACCATCCCAAATACTCTCGATCTCAAAGCCATTCTCAGTTACAACCAATCTGGACTTTAAAAAAGCAAAGCAAATTAAAAAAACAAAAACAAAAACAAAAAACAACTGCCTCAAAAATCTGTAGAGGAGGAGAGGGACTATGGGGGAAAGGCAGAGGGCTCAGTGGTAAAGAGCGCTGGCTGCTCTTCCAGAGAACCTGGGTTTGATTCCCAGCACCCACAGGCAGCTCACAACTTACTCTGTAACTCCAGTTCCAGGGAATCCAATGCCCTATTCTGGCCTCCACAGGAACTGCATACACTACACTAGTGCACTTACATGCAGGCAAAACACATATGAATAAATTAAACACACATACACACCCCACCAACAGAGTTTCTCGAAGTAGCCCTGCTTGTCCTGGAACTAGCTCTGTAGACCAGGCTGGCCTCAAACTCAAGAGATCTGCCTGCCTCTGCCTTCCAAATGCTGGGATTAAAAGGGGTGTGCCACCAATGCCTGACTTAAATAAATCCTTTTTAGAAAGCAAAATTAGGATTTAAAATTGCCCAAAATTAATTATGTATTAGCATACTTGTAATGAATGATACTCATATAGCATTCACTCAAAGGCTATTTTCCATAGCACTTCACAGGGACGACTGGAACAAGGGGAGACAAAAAAAGAATCTCCTTTGGTAATGCAAGCCTGAAAAGGGGGGGGGGGGGCCCTCAGGTCAAGCATCACTCACTGAAGGAAAGGCACAGAATCCCATCATTTGAAAAAAGACACTATTTCCAAAAGCACTAGGCCCTTTGGGGACTTGGCAGCAAACTACTACAACCAGGACATACATAAACCCATTACTGGTTAAAAAAAGACAGAGGAACCTGACATAATCCTGCCAGACAATGAAAGTAATCAGAGCAACAAGAATACCCCAGGTTCACCTAAAATCTGAACTAGACAACTCTTGCTCTCCTTTCCCCAAAACACACACATCTAACAAAGATGCATGCCCATTTCCAGGAGATAAATAATATGCACCCTAGTCTAGGATAAGCCATAGCTACAGATGACTAAACCTATGTATTGTTCTTGGTTTACAGGTACCCCAAAAGGCCCAGAGACTGGTCAATAAGCCACAAAACTATTTTCTGACCAAAGAACCTAACAGAATTTTTCTGCTGAATTACAGTCCTGATTTACTACTTTTTAAATGAACATACTTTTGTGTGTATGTATCTATGAGGGCACGTACATACGCACGTGAAACCAGGTGACACTGGCACCTTCCTCTATTGCTCTCCATCTCATTTGATGAGATAAAGTTTCTCACCTGGGGCCCACCAATTTGGCTAGCCTGGCTGATCAGCAAACCCCAGAAATCTATCCTCCTGTCTCTGCCTTCCCAGTACTGGAATCACAGGTACATGACACCATGCCCAGCTTTTTATGTGGTTGCTGGAGATTCAAACTTGGGTCCTCGTGCTTATACAGCAAGCATTTTAGCCACTGAGCTGTCTCCAAGCCCTATAACCTTTCTTTAGACAAGCAACTCCCTTTACCCTTCCAATGTATCTATTTTGGAATAAGAATATCTATAGGGGCTGGAGAGATGGCTCAGAGGTTAAGAGCACTGGTTGTTCTTCCAAAGGTCCTGAGTTCAATTCCCAGCAACCACATGGTGGCTCACAACCATCTGTAATGAGATCTGGTGCCCTCTTCTGGCATGCAGTCACATATGCTGTATACATAATAAATAAATAAATAAATAAATAAATAAATAAATAAATAAATAAATAAATAAATAAATAAATAAATAAATAAATAAATAAATAAATAAGTAAATAAGTAAATAAGTAAATAAGTAAATAAATAAATAAATAAATAAATAAATAAATAAGAATATCTATACCACACCTGTTGCTTTCTGTTTCATAGGATCACAAATTGAGAAAAACATTGTACTAACTTCCCTGATTTAGAAAGAAACGATTTAGGACTTTTTGAGTTTATTGTATTTAGGTAAAATATGGGACTTAAGCTTGATAACAAAATGGATTAAGATCTGAGTGATGCTGAGATAAAATGGCTGAGTGATCCTAGCTTGGGGGACAGAGGCAGGCAGATCTCTGAGTACAAGGCCAGACTACATAGAAAATAACCAAAAGCAAACAAAACAAAAAAATCAAGAACATGCAATTTGGAGAGGGTCAGAAAGCACACTGCTATAAACAGAATTGTATGTATACTGTTGGCTAGTTTTCTGTCAACTTACCACAGGCTAGAGTCATGAGAAAGGAGGGAACCTTACTTTGAGAAATATCTCCATAAGTACTGGCTGTAGGGCATTTTCTTAATTAGTAATTGATGGAGGAGGGCCCAGACCATTATAGGTGGGGCAATCCCTGGGCTAGTGGTTCTGAGCTATGTGGTGATGTTGTGTCCCCCAAATATATTGTGCCCCTTAATAAACTTATCTAGGGTCAGAGAACAGAACAGCCGCTAGATAGACATAGAGGCCAAAAAATTGGCGGCACACACACCTTTAATCCTAGCATTCTGGAGGCAGAGATCCATCCAGATCTCTGTGAGTTCAAAGACACACTGGAAACAGCCAGGCATGGTGACACGCACCTTTAATCCCAGGAAATGATGGCAAAAAACAGAAAGGTATATAAGGTGTGAAAACCAGGAACTAGAATCTGTTAAGTTTTTAGGCTTTTGAGCAGCAGTTCAGCTGAGATCCATTTGGATGAGGACACAGAGACTTCCAGTTTGAGGACACGAGGTCAGCTGAGGAATTGGCGAGGTGAGGTTAGCTGTGGCTGGTTCTGTTTCTCTGATCTTTTCAGGTTTGTTTTTATTAATTAAGATTCCTGCTACAAAGCTCTATAAAGCAGGCTGAGCAAGCCCTGATAAGTAAGAAAATAAGCAGCATTCCTCCATGGCCTGTGCATCAGCTCGGGCCTCCAGGTTCCTGCCCTGGCTTCCTTCAACAATGGACTATGATATGGAAGTATAAGCCAAATAAACCCTCTCCTCACCAACTTGTTTTTGGTCTTGGTGTTTATCATAGCAATAGGAATCCTAACTTGCAATGCCTCAGATATTTTGGAAAGGAATATAAATGTGATGGTTTATTTCCATGTTGTATAAAGAACCATTTTAGGGACTTCTTTACTACATTTCTTTTGTGTGTGGCACACTCAACATAAAACCCACACAGGGCCGGGCGGTGGTGGCGCACGCCTTTAATCCCAGCACTCGGGAGGCAGAGGCAGGCGGATCTCTGTGAGTTCGAGGCCAGCCTGGGCTACAGCGCGAGATCCAGGAAAGGCGCAAAGCTACACAGAGAAACCCTGTCTCGAAAAACCAAAAAAAAAAAAAAAAAAAAAACCCACACAGGAAGGTCAGAGACAACATGCAGGAGTCAGCTCTTTCCTACCACATGGGTCCTGAGTTTCAAACTCAGGTTGGCAGGCTTGGTACCTTTACCCACTGAGCCTCTAGACAGCCCTAATTTTAGAAAAGTGGAAGAAATTAGGAAGTTCCAGCAATTAGACAAAATTGAAATCAAATTTTAAAGGAAATATTACATATACATTATTTTACAAATACACACTTCTAGACTCATCATCAATCCTAGAACAAACATCAATCCAGTTAACTACTTCAATCCAGAGTTTTTATGCCTAGAATACATTCTTTTGTTTACTACTCATTACCACAGAGCTGGTATATGTACAAGGTACCCTGTGGTACCCTATCTAGAATGCGTAACAATGAGCAGGTAAATGGACTGAACTTTATGCCATGCTTTGTTGACTCCCATGGGAGGCCTGTCCCTCTCGGGACAGAGGAGTGGATTGGGGGGATGTAGATGGGAGATGGGGAGAGGGAACGGGAAGAGAAGAGGTAGGAAAAACTGTGGTTAATATGTAAAATAAATGACAAATTTTAATTAAAAAAAGATTAAATTTAAAAACTGTTTTGAAGTTTAAAATTAAATGGGACACACATAATGGGGCAGGGAGGGTGTAAACTCTCTTATAATTTCATAGCTAAAGACTCATCAAAAGTAGCTGCAGCTGGTCACAATTATAACTTGCTGCCAGCCAGGAGTGGTGACAGATGCCTTTATCCCAGCACTTGGGAGGCAGAGGCAGACAGGAAAAACACAAAACGAACTTGCTGCCAGGGGTCACAACAGAAAGCAACAGCTGTGACCTGGTACCCCAGCACCTCACCAAACACACCAAGTTCATGCAGGACATGATCAGGAGGTATGTGGTGCTGTGTCCAAGGAGTAGTTTGCCATAGAGCTGTGCAGGGCCTCCAAGGACAAGAGAGTGCTCAAATTCCTCCAGAAGAAAGTAAACACCCACATTCATGCAAGAGGCAGCTAGAGGAACTGAGAAATATACTGCCAGCCTTAAGGAAAGCTCCACCCTAGGACTGAGCCTGCTCGACCCAATTCCCTCCCCTCAATAAGCCTTTATACCACCCCAAACAAATAAGTAAAATAAGCTCTCTATATTTTTCAGGAAGCTTATAAATAAATAGTAGGTTTCTGTATGACTTTTTCAAATACCCTTACTTATCCCTTTCTGCATCTCCTTCTTTGGCGAGCACCCCCTACTCCCCTCCCCATTAAATCTACACCCTCCTTATTCTCATTTCCCCTTTATAATATTATCCTTTTCAAATGTTGGTCAGGGAGGGCCCAGACACCCCCAAAGAAATACAGGCTCTTGTTACTGCTCTTAGCTACCTACCAGAATTTAACAGTAAGACCCTATTGTTGAAGACACCACATAATTTGGTCACAGGACAAGGAGAAAACAAGCTGGTGTCGTCTTGGAAGCTTACTCTCTACTGGCTAGTTTTCATAGTCCCAAAAGGTGCTATATAGGCTTCGGGGGGAAGAAAAACCATCCACAGTCTTACCTAGCTGTGAACTCTGTGAACTGGAACAATCAACCTGACAAGCAGTGGTATGAATAGTGAGTGGTATGAAAGCAACCAACTGCTTCCAGCATGACTGTAAGGTCTGTTCCAACAGGAGGAAACTCATGCCTGGTACTGCAAATCTGGCCAAGAATCCAAGGCTCAAGAATGTATAGGCCCTCACATACCACTATTTTATTTTGCTAAGTTGACATAGTATCTAATTGCCTTCTAAATAATTATTTCTATAACCATATATTAGACTAGCTCTCAGTCCCCATTAGAGATGCTTCTTTCCACAGTGGATGATGGTTAATATAGACAGACAATTTGCCAGAGTGCAAAGAACAAGTGTCTGTGGAATGCTCACTCCAAATGGTACATCTCATACCCCTTGCCCCCAAGGATCAGGGAACAGGAGAGAAGGGTTGATAAGAGTGTAAGACTCAGAAGTCTGTTACAAAAACAGTACTGCTGTAAAATAGTGTCTTCTGGGAATGAAAGGCTGTTGAACTCACAAACTCACAACTGTGGAAGCCTACATAAAGTCTGCATAAGATCAAACTAGTCATCACTCCAGTGGATCAACAAGGGACTCACAAGGTCCATCCCTAGCTGAGGAGCTATTGGCAGTTGATGTCTGCTGAAGGAGGGAGGGAGAGTTAAAGTCTTCTTCAGGAATGGAGCTCTGAGTTGCTTGACCATGCTCCAGGAGATGGCTTTACAGTCATGTGCATTTGAGTAACATTAATTTTGAATTTGGGTTATTTAAAGAAAGATGACATGAAGTTGGAAGGGAAACATGGGGGGGTTGGGAGAAGGAATGTGGGGGGATATATATATATATATATATATATATAAAATCAAACCACTGACTACAGGTGAAATTTTCATACATTTGACTATATGTGAAATTCTCAAATTACAAACTATATTTTTATACATACATACATGTATGTAATCTGGGTGTGGTGATGTACACCTTTAATCTCTCAGGAGGCAGAGGCAGGCAGATCTCTGAGTTCAGGCTAGTCTGATCTACATACACATTGAGTTCCAGAATAGCCAGAGCTACATAGTGAGACCCTATCTCAAAAAAAAAAAAAAAAAAAAAAAGAAAGAAAGAAAAGAAAAGAAAAAGAAGAAAGAAAAGAAAGAAGGAAGAAGAATAAATTAAATAAATAAAATCAGAGATCACTGCTAGGTATACTCTGCTACTAATCTGACAATAGCTCTACTGTTTGGAGAAAACTTCACTATCTCAATTTTAAACCTAACTGTGCCCTTAACATTTGCTTTTAGATGCTTTGATTTCTATCTAGCATCTCAAACAACTATAACTCACTGGGATTAGAAATATATAGACATAACATTTTTTCTTACTTTTAAAATACAAACTATTTATATAAGCTAATCTATCTGTCTTCAAACTATTCTTCAATTTTCATACCCTTTCTGAAACTGCATATTCTACTGTATCTGCTATTTTCCTTGATACCAAATTAATAAATTGACTTATATAAACCATAATATTTTGTCAAAGAAAAAATATGCTAATCTAGCAGCACTGGAACCAGCTGTGGATGAAACTCTATGCTTCAGGATGGATGGAAGAGCCCAAGTCAACTGCTCTTTTCAGGAGTCTTCCAAGAGTTCCGAGAAACTGTCAACACACCAAAATAAGTGATATTTTCACTTATTTCTTCATGAAAAAAAAAACCCACCATATTATGCATCTTATGGCATAAAAGACACTAACTTCTGGCAAGCTTTTTACATGTAACATATGGATCTGCGGTTTTCTTGCTACAAATGCTGGAGTGTCCTCTATAAAATGCTCAATTTCACCTCGAGTTCTAGCCTGCATGTGTCTATAGTAAGTGCCTACAATGTCCTAAGTTTTGTCCTGGGAAGCTCCAGTACTACAAATAAATAAATTCTCTGGAAGTCATCCTTTGACATTCATCTTGGACTGAAGTCTTCCAAAATTCAGTAATCCATTTTCAAATTATTACTATGATTTAAGAATTGTATGCAGAGCCAGGCAGATCTCTGTGAGTTTGAGGCCAGCCTGGTCTACAGAACGAGATCCAGGAAAGGCACCAAAACCACACAGAGAAACCCTGTCTCAAAAACAAACAAAGCAAAACAAAATAAAAAGAATTGTATGCTGGGGCTGGAGAGTTGGCTCAGAAGTTAAGAGCACTCGCACCTTTAACTCAGCACCTGGCTGGCAGAGGCAGGAGAACCTCTGAGTTCAAGGCCAGCCTGGTCTACAGAGCAAGTTCCAGGACAGCCTAAGTAGTTACGGAGAGAAACCCTGTCTCAAAACAAACAAACAAATTAAAAGTGAAAAAAAAATTAACTGAATTTTGTTAATATTCATCTAGAAAACTAGATATTTGTTTAACCATGTACATTTTATGCAAAGTTGTAATGATTTAAAATAGTATATAGTACTATAATAAAAAGTCATATCAATGGAATTATTTATATGCTTCTATACAAAACAGAAAACAAAACATACAAAAAACACCCATAGAAGCATACCAACGAAAACCCAAGATTTTAGCAATGACACAATTAGTATTTGAAATCACTGTAAAAACAGACCAAAAATGACTAACCAATGCCAGGAGATGGTGGCACGCACCTTTAATCCCAGAACTCAAGAGGCAGAGGCAGGAGGATCTCTGTAAGTTCAAGGCCGCTCTGGTCTACAGAGTTTTAGGACAGACAGGGCTACACAGAGAAACCCTGTCTCCCGCCCTGCCCCCCAAAAAACTGACTAACTAGGTCAGAGTGAAAGGACACGTATTTTGTCAGGTTGTAAAATTAATTTAGATGGATTGAAGATTTACATCTAGGTAATTCATTCTTCTTTTCACCCCTCTCTCTTCCTCTTCAAATAACTTTATTCTTAAAACCACGAGGTGGGACCAAACAAGGAAAAGAAAAATCTCTACCCTGGGGAGTCAGGGGCAGTCCACACAAGGGTCACAATCTGACTGCAGGGTAGGAGTGAGTATGATATCAGAACACGTGAAGAATAAGCACAGGGGGAAAGCAGGCACTAGTGGAGTGAAGCCGCCAAACCCTGAGAGGATAAGAAGGACTGTATTAGGGCAAGAAGCAAGTGGGCCTGAATAAAGCTATGAAGCAGTAAGCAACAAGGATCCGTTCATATAAGAAGATGAATCAAATAAGCACATTACTGAAGATAAAGGAAGTCATGTATCGGTTGGACTGAAACAAGTCATAATATGACAAGAAATAATGATAATAGGCCTAGATCTTCTAGTTTACATTTGATAAAGTCATTAAGTTTATATACTTTCAATACATAAACACAGATACTAAACAGATACAGTAAAGAGGTATATCTATCCAAATTTTGCATCAGAATTAAATTAAATAACTATGGCCTCATAGTTTTCAACACATATAAATGATATAAATATTAACATATATAAATTTGCATTGCAGTGCTAATAAGCAGGTTATCTATTTTCTAACTATACCAACTGAGAGAACCTGAGACCCAAAATGCCCTAAGAACAGTAAGTACATTTAGTGTCTTGGTTTCTAGCTGTCATTCTCATGTAAAAGAAAATCTAGTTCTTTGGAGAAAATTGATTCCAGTAGTACTAGACCACCCATGTATCAAGATGAATGCCAAAATGAGTAAAAGACAGAAGGCATACAGAACAAGATGTTTACATACAAATTACTTTCCCACAAAATGGCAATTAATTAAAAAGGGAATAAAATCAACCTAATAGTAGAGAACCTTGCAGACATCCCCTTAACTAATGATGAAAGTAAGATTATAAGGTATCAGAAAAACTGAAATCAGTGTGCCACCTGACAAAATGCAATAAGAACACAAAATCAAACCCTGTCTTGAAAAGCCAAAAAAAAAAAGAACACAAAATCATTTCTATGGCATTCCCTTCAAAAATACAATCCACTAAAGTGGAAGAAACATCAGACAAGTCCAAATAGAATGATATGCTACAAAATAACTAAAAACTACAATAATCTAAAGTATCAAACTGACAAAAGTCAAGGAAAGATTATGTTATTCTTTGAGATTAAAAGAGATTTAAAAAAGAAACAAAACTTCTGTTATTTTTGCATGAGACACATTTCTGGGGAAAATGAGAAAACATCATTGAGTCCTGATTTTGATAGCTATATTACAGATGTATGAGTACTGTCCTTCCTTCCTTACTTCCTTCTCTATTTTGTGGTGCTAGAGCACTGAACTCAGGACCTGGCACATACTAGGAGACACTCTAACCCTGAGCTATTCCAGCCCAAGAACGTCCATCTTTATAGGAATATATAGTACGGCATAAGAGAGGAGGAACTCTATGCTGTTGCCACAGCTTGTGTATAAACTTTCTTACTTGAAACTTTATAAGGAGAACAGGTTTTAAAATGAATTTTAAAGGTACTAAGAAATACAGGTTTGAGAGGCAAGTCAGTGCAATGCGACTATTAAGATCTGAGTTCAGATCCTGACATACATGTACCAAGCATGGTGCGGTCCTGCACACACCTTTAACCCCAGCACTACAGACAGAGGAAAGAGAGGATTGCTGGGACTGTTAGCTACCAGCCTAGCCAAAAGAGGAAAAAAACAAAAAAGAAACACCTCCAGCTTCAAGTTCAGTAAGAGAGCTGTCTCAGTGAACAATGTGGAAAGCAACAGAGAACAGTCAATGTCTTCTTCTGACTTCCTTGACACACACTTACACACACATGTACACATACAACACACATACACATACCACACTCAAACATGAAAATTAAAAATTATTTAAAAATACTGAAAGTATATACATTTCTATAGAGAAAGCTATTCTCTTGATAGCATCTGGCACACATCTATAATCCAACCCTCTGGAAGTAGAAACAGGAAGATCACAAACTCAAGGTTACTGCTCCTGCTACTTAGCAAGTCTAAAGCCTGCTGGGATACAATAGAGCCTGCCTCCACCAAACAAAGCAAGCGAAACAAACCCCAAGAAGAAAACACAAAACACCTTGAAGAAAAAAAAAATGTTGTAATAAAACAAGGTCAATTAACCAACCTGAAAAACCTCTGAAAAAAGGAATTTAAAAACAACAGTACTTTTAATGGTAACATAATCGCACTTAACATGATAATTACTTAAGAACTGGTAATGACATTATAGAGAAAAGTTTCACACAATAATGAAACTTCCAAAATGCTCATACCCTTTCACATGGAACCCTAACAGTATGAAACCAGACCCCACAGGAGGGCCTGTCTATGAGGGGCCTCTCCACAGCTGACTGAATCTAGCAATACTCTGTCCTAAAGACTAAAAAGCCAGAAAAATTATGACAGAAATACCATTTATTGATGCAAAAATAGAGGAAACAGCAACTAATATGATCTAAATGTTTTATAAGCACATGTGAGATACACAAAAATACACAGAAAAAGTCAAAAGATTTAAATAAGATTTACTTTTTCAAATGTTTTAAATGAGTATTAATCAAAAGATTATTGTTAAAATATCTGAAATCTCAAAACTGACTATCATGACATTCGTCCACAGAAGCAGCATGCACCTTTATTTACAACACAGTAATACTATCTAAAGGCAATGGACAGCAGAAAAGTCTTGACAATGCAGTAGCAGCGTCAAACAACAGTGTGTGTGTGTGTGTGTGTGTGTGTGTGTGTGTGTGTGTGTGTGTGTGTGTACACTAAATTAGGAAGAGATAAAGCAAATGGTTAAGTGTTTTTATTTTAAAACACAGAGTCTCCAAACATGTTACCTAGGTAGGCCCTGAACTCTTGGGCTCAACTCATCCTCCTGCCTCAATGTCCCAAATACTTAGGACTAATGATGGGAAAATAATGACTAATTGAAATCTAATAAAAACCTTGACACTTGATAAGGCAAGAGGTCAGTAAATTTTCAAGGACAAATGTGCACTGAAGACTGAAATGTCCTGAAAATATTAATAAACACCTAGATTAGAATAAAAGATGACACAGATTTATTACTTTTACACTCTTGTGAGCTTATTTTAATACTGTAACTTAAGGTGGTAACTATTTTTCTCCAAATCTCTATGAAGTTAGAGGGAGGTCTTTAGTTTTTTAAGAAAACAAAAAAACAAAACCCTAAAAACTAAAACCCGCCTCCTTTCTATCTCCTAGCTTCCAAGCTAAAAATGCAAACAACATTAAGATGACATCCACTGTACCTTATTATAACGATCATGTGGGACAGACTGTAAAACGATTGGCTCCATTGTAGAAACATTGGCAAATTGTACCTCTGGAATATAGAGGGCACAAACCACATGAGCCCAACCTAAAAATAAATAAATACATAATGTCATTCTTCAAGTTTTATCAAAAAATAAAATTACTATCTGTCTTAAAAGATCCCTTAAAAGACTATTTAAGCAAATTCATAACAAAACCATAATAAAAATCTAGCTGCTGCATTATTTATGTCATAATTGTCACCCGCTCACTACTGGTGTAGAGGGTCCTAATCATGGCTGCATCTATTACGCACTGAACATAAACAAAGGGAGCACTTATGTATTCAGGTGCTGACACTGATACTTAAGGGCAGACTAAGTTCAGATTAACACTACTTCTGAAAACCACTTTAATTTGAGGAAACCAGGTATGATGGTTCCCAGCACTCTAAACGCTCTGAGACAAAATCAAAAGGAATTTATCCATTTCCAGGTCAGTAAACGCTACACAGTGAGCTGAAGATCAGACTGTATTGCCAAGTTAAGACCACTTTAAAAAGCCAAAAACAGCCGGGCGGTGGTGGCGCACGCCTTTAATCCCAGCACTCGGGAGGCAGAGGCAGGTGGATTTCTGTGAGTTCGAGGCCAGCCTGGGCTACCAAGTGAGTTCCAGGAAAGGCGCAAAGCTACAGAGAAACCCTGTCTCGAAAAATCAAAAAAAAAAAAAGCCAAAAACAAATAAATGCATAAATAATGTGAAGGTTGTATAATTCATTAGTTAGCACCCCTGATTACTCTGTGAAGCTCTAGGTTCCATTCTCAGTTCTCCAATAAATAATTTATAGCTTTAAATAGCTTAAAGCTTCAAGTCTTAAAAGGTTGGAGATAGTTCAATGGCAGAGCACTTGCCTTAGTCTACAAGGGTTACGGTTGGCTCCATTCTCACCATCATCAAGAAAATAAAAAGAGGAATGATTTTAATACTTCTAATCTTAATAATCTTACATCTGACAGTATTATTTATAATTTGTCAACATTTTGAATGTTCATATAATGGTTGTCATTTTTCTATTTTAAATCTTTATCTGAAATATTACCAATTGATATTAAAGTTTCTTTTAATTATAAAAATGTGACTGAGGCTAAAGAGCTGATGTTATGGTTAAGAGTTACTATAAAACTGGAAAAAGAATTCCAGGAAGGTGGGGTAGAGCCACAGACAAAGGGAAGCAGTAATACTGAAAGACAAGCTAGGATTAAAAATCAGATATACCATGGACCTCAGAAAGATCACACTTAGGCTTTAATCATCTTAAACGCTAAACTTTGAACAAAGCAATCCTAAACAAAGCAAGTGGCCGGCATCAAACAAATATATATACTCTAAAAGAAAATGATAACTTTCCACAACTTAGTCACAAATAATGTCCATAATTTGTTAATTAGAATTTCTAGAATAAAAATCACTAAACACATGAAAGTAAGACAGCACAAGAGAAATCCAGTACAAACAAGAAAATCAAATCTACAATTTGGAGTTATCAGAATATTAGTATGTTTATTCTGTTCAAATACATGCAAAGAATGCAAGTCAGCAAGAAAATCTCCTAAAAACCACCAAACAAACCCAAAAGTACTTTCAAACACTAAAGGAAGCATCATTTTCCTCAAAAAGAAAAAATTATTCAAAAAGGAAGCTTGAATTGGGTATGGGGGAGGGTGAGAGATGTGTGGAGACTAAATATAAGTGCTTCTATTAAAAAAAGAAAATGCAGGCCAGATGTGTTGGTACACCCTTGAATCTTAACTCATGGAAGGCAGAGACAGGCAGGTCTCTATGAATTCAAGGCCAGCCTGGACTACAGAGAGAGTTCCAGGTCAGCCAGGGCTATACAATAAGACTGCCTCCAAAAAAGAAAGGAAAAGAAAAAAGGGGAAAGGAGAGCACAAAGGCTGGAGCAATGGCTCCGTGGTTACCAAGGGCCTTGCTGCTCTTCCAGAGGACCCTGGTTCAGTCCTCTGAACTCACATGACAGCTCACAACTGTCAACTCCAGGGATTGGACACCTTCTTCTGGCCTCTGCAGGCACCAGGCATGCACATGGGTCACATGCACACTTACAGGCAAAACACACATACACATAAATAAAGATAAACCTTAAAAACAAAAAAACCACTGCCAGGTGAAGTGGCCCACACTTGTAAGGTGGGGGTGGAAGCAAGCCCACAAAAAAGCAGAAAGGAAAGAAAGGAGGGGGAAAGAAACTAAAACCAAAGAATTATTGCCTCAATGGTCAGGAATAAATCCCCTAGATCAACACTGATACAAACTAACCTAACAAATTTAAGATTTGTTTCCCAAAACCTTAACCATATCTCAGAACAAAGCTTAAAAATAGTTAAAGGGGGGCTGGAGAGATGGCTCAGCAGTTAAGAGCACTGGCTGCTCTTCCAGAGGTCTTGAGTTCAATTCCCAGCAACCACATGGTGGTTCACAACCATCTGTAACGAGATCGGGTGCCCTCTTCTGGCCTGCAGGCACACATGCAGGCAGAACACTGTATACATAACAAATAAATAAATCTTTAAAAAAAAGTTACAAGGGTAAGTCATGGTAGGGCATTCACAGTGGTAATCCCAGTACTAAAGAAGCTAAGGTAAAAAGAAGAGTAGCCTAGATCATGAGACTGTACATATATAAATATATACACATAGGATGCAAAATATACAGATTTATACCAACAAAATATGGCGGAAGGTACAAAGGTAGGTACCACACCAGAAACAATAAAAATTACATAGAAATTGTTAAATTCTCTTATAGAACTCTGGAAAACAGCAAAAGGTTTGCAGCAACCAAGTACCTACTCAACTAAGTAAAAGGCAAATAAGTAAGATAGGAGCTCTTTGACCTCCCCTTAGCATATAAATGCTTTAGGTTCGGAGTCTTAAATACAACAGCAGGAGTTCCCAGTGTAGAGATCCCTGGCTTCTGATGTGCAAAACACTGTGTATCTGTCACTGCTCCAAAGTGTCTGAAAGCTAACCAGGGACTGAGACATGCCTGTCCTTCTGCTCTCAGAGTTCACTCAGAAGAGAAAGTAGCCCTTAAATTCAATGAAAGGCAAACAACCCACAGATGCCTGGAGGAAAAGATATTTGAAGCACACATTGAGCACCCAAAGCCTAGGAGGAAAAACTAAGAAAAGTCTCTGGCACTGACCTGCCAGAGGGCTGAATTCACTTTCCAAAGCAGTGGTTCTCAACCTTCCTAATGCTGCAACCCTTTAATACAGTTCCTCATGTTGTGGTGACTCCCAACCATAAAATTATTTTCATTGCTACTTCCTAACTGTAATTTTGCTGTTATGAATCATAATGCAAGTATTAAAGGGGATACAGAATTGCCAAAGGAGTTATGGCCCATAGGTTGAGAGCCACTGTTCTAAAAAAAGACTTGAGACAGCCATCAATTTTTATCTCTAACTAGAACCAAAGTATGGTAAAAACAGGAAGTGAGGGGGTAAACAGAGTGGTAAACAGAATGAAAATATCATAGGAAGAACACAAAATACAGGTAGAATGTTTCTTTTTGAATTTCCCCCCTTTTCTCACTATTTTATACTAATGTTCAAGGAAATCATCACCAAAACACTAACTGAAGTCTCCAGCAATTATATTACAAAAATATACACTTTAGAAGTCACTAAACACAAAAGGATAAGGACACAGCAACAAAAACTAAACCCTACAGGAAAGGTGGAACTTTGCTCCAGATTTAACCCATTATAATATTCAATTATAGTCAGGGTTTTTTGGGGGGAAGGGGGGAGGATTGTTTTGTTTTGGTTCTTTTGGTTTTTCAAAACAGGGCATCTATGTGTAGCCTTGGCTGTCCTAGAACTCAGAGATCCTCTCGGCTCTGCCTCCTGAGTGCTGGCATTAAAGGCGCGTGCCGCCACCACTTGGCTTGGTTTTGCAATGCTTTAGAGGATATATCTCAAAGCATGTTAAGCAAGCACCCTACAACTGAGCTATACCACACAATACAATAAATACATACATTCTAAAATAAGGAAAATGGGGGGGTGGCCTGTGGAGATAGTTCAGCAGGTACAGCGCTTGCTGTGTAAACATAAGGCCTTCAATTCAGGATCCCCAGCACACATATAAAATCCAGGTATTCTGCCTGAAAGCACACGGGACAGAGAGTTGCTAGCCAGTCAGTCTAGAGTTCAAGGTTCCATGAGATACCCTGTATCAAAAAATAAGGTAGATGGAGGAAGACACTCAACATCAACCTCTAGGCTTCACATGCACACACAGATGCACACACAAGTATACACACACTCATGTGCACACACACACATACACACACAAAGCCCACTATTTTTTAAGTATGGTTCATTCACAGAAGATATTAATAGAAACTCTTCATGCAAAAGATTTTCTATCTTACACACTCCCAAGAATTAAATGCTGAAGAAATAGAAGTTATTAAGATAAATCAAAACCAAACAAAAATCTTTAAGTTTTATAAAAATGAAAATAAAAATATTACAATGCCAACAGCAAATACAAATAAACAGAAAAAGAAAAAAGTAAAAGACAAGTCAACTGATAATATCATTTGAAGAACACTGGAGAAAACAAAGATGTGGGTAAAATGCCTGCAGGACACAATCCTATATACATGTATTGATAAAAGGGTTCTCCTGAGTAGAGGAGCAAGAAAGATGGATGGGAGTATGTAGAAATAATGGTTCCAAATTTCCACAATTTCATAAAACACATGAATATGTAACTCAAGATTCTCAAAAAACTTCAACTAGTGTAAAAGGAGATAGAATGATCAATGTTACATGCCAAGAAACAGCTATAATCATCTTAAAGCACTGAGAAGTTATTCAACACATAATAAGATGTTCAGTAAGAATACACAACCTACAACTGCCTGACTTACAAGTTTTGAACTCTACACTGGTACAAAATCAAAGTGCATTCAGTCGAAACAATTTCAAGTTTGGCATCTGGCAGTTCTTCTAGGCTACTAACAATGTGGTATCATATTCTCCCCATAAGTCAATAGCAACATAACAATCAAACACGAACTCTACAGAACTGTGCTGACAAAGTATGATGTTCAGCAGTTTTAAGACTAACTGCATTTTCAGCTGACGGTACAGTCAGGCATACTATAACATTTTGATCAATGACAGGCAGGCACATTGATACATATATATACCATATATACAAATGTGTTCCCATAAGATTACTAAGAAGGCAAACTTTTCCAGTGTCTTCTGAAATTACACATCCATTACACATCCCTGTGCACTACATTATTAACATGTTTATAGTGATGCTGGTATGAATAAACTTACTACACTAAACATTCAATATGCTACCCACATATAACTATACATATGTACAATATTAAATAGTGGTAATAAGCAATTATGCTATCAGTTAATGGTTAATTTTTATGCCTTCTATTTGCTTTTAAAAACAAACTATGTCGGGCTGGAAAGATGGTTCAGCGGTTAAGAGAACTGGCTGCTCTTCCAGAGGTCCTGAGTTCAATTCCCAGCAACCACATGGTGGCTCACAACCATCCATAATGAGATCTGTTGCCCCTTCTGGTTTACAGGCATACATGCAGACAGAACACTGTATACATAATAAATAAATAAATCTTTAAAAAAAAAACTATGTCAACTATAAAGGCAGGTCCTTAAGGGGTTACTCTAAAATGCACTGTTACTACAGTTCTAATAGCTCTGCATGTTTCTTTGGTGGCAGTGGTTTTTGGTTTTCTGTAGTACTGGAGGTTGAATTCAGCTCCTCACACGTGCTAGGCAGCACTCTATCACTAAGCAACATACTCAGTCCATGAAAATGACTTCCCTGAAGACTTTTCAAGGAAATGATAGGTGAAGGTGGGAAACAGTGATATTGATACCCCTGATGTTATGCAGAACAAGGATAATGTATGTTGTTTCTAATTTTCCAACAACAACAACAAAAAAAAACCTTAAAATATAGGATGGATGTAATAAATAGCACACATCTTCAATCCCAGCACTTGGAAGAAAGAGGCAGGAGGATCACTCTGAGTTTGAGGCAGGCCTAGTCTATAGAGAGTTCCAGGTAAACCAGGATACACGGTAAGACCCTGTGTGTGTGTGTGTGTGTGTGTGTGTGTGTGTGTGTGTGTGTGTGTGAGTGTGTGTGTGTGTGTGTGTGTGTGTAAGCAAGTATTTTTGGTGAACGTAACAATGTCATTATAAAAAATATTTTAGATAGTTCTGTAACATTTTAAGCTCATGTTATTCTATTACAAGAGTCAAAAAGTGAAAACAATGAAAAAATTATATTGTAAAAATGCTACAGTAGCTGGATATGGTGGTGCAGGACTTTAATCCCAGCACTCAGAGGCAGAGGCGGGTGGATCTCTGTGAGTTCCAAGGCCAGCCTGGTCTACAGAGCAAGTTCCAAGACAGCTATAGTTATATACCAGGGAAACTCTGTTTCAAAACAACAACAAAAATGCAAAAGGTAGACAATGGTAGTGCTTGATAACCCCAGCACTCAGGAGGCAAAGACAGAGGCAGGTAGAAGAAGACAGATCTACAGAGAAAGCTCTAAAAAAAAAAACAAAAAAGAAAACCTTCCTGTCCTAGACTTTCACATTCTCATACCACTCACTCAGTTACTCGCCCAGGACAACTTCAGTTCTCACAAACTTCACAAGGTCACGCCTACATAGTACCCTATACAGGTAAACCGTTTTTATTTTTGATATTGAAATACTTATTATACCTTTTCCATACTTAGATTTATAACAACTTACCACTATGTTGTATCTGCATTATTCAGTAGTATAGCAGTATGATATGTTTGTAACCTAGAGACAATAGGCTATATCATATAATTTATGTGTAGTAAGCTGTATGTCTAGGTTTGTGTAAATACACTCTATAATGTTCACTCAGAAAGAAAGCAGCTATGACACATTTCTCAGAACTTAAGCAGTATATGACTGTGTCTGTCTAAAAAGTTAAGAAAATAATCAACTTTTGCCAATAAAGTTTTAAAACTACAGAAATCAATAAATTGCCAACATTTACAAATGAAACAACCAACCAACAAAATAGAAAATTTTAAATTCTTTAATCACTAAAAGCAATTGTGCAGATTTATAATCTTGAGAATATTCAGGATATATTTCTTAGTGATTTCTACCAAATACTTACAGATTATAAAGTTCCAATTTTACAAAAATACCTCCAGAAAGAGAGTGTTTCCCAATGTGTTATATAACCATCATAATATTACTGATAAAACTTGAAAAATAAAGCCGGGCGGTGGTGGCGCACGCCTTTAATCCCAGCACTCGGGAGGCAGAGCCAGGCGGATCTCTGTGAGTTCGAGGCCAGCCTGGGCTACCAAGTGAGTTCCAGGAAAAGGCACAAAGCTACACAGAGAAACCCTGTCTCGAAAAACCAAAAAAAAAAAAAAAAAAAAAAACTTGAAAAATACTGTAAAAAGGGAGCTCACTGCGTAAGCCCCTTATAAAAAGATACCAACTTCTTTTTTTTTTAACTCCCCAGAAGCCATTATCTTTAACAAAATATTACCCAAATGAATCTCATATTATTTTAGGAAAATAGGCTGATTTTACTTTCAAAAATAAACCAGTTAAATAAACCTTATCAAAATAAGGGAGAACTATTATATGACCATCTCAACAGGAAAAAAAGAAAAAGAAAAACTATCTTTCTTTATACTTCTATATCAGTCACTTAATTTTCATAGTTTAACAAGCCCCACAAAAAACCGCCATCCACGTATGCCATCAACAAGAGCATTTACTATTCCAGCATGCTGGGGCCTCCATCCTATACATAGCCAAAATGGCACCGAGAGAGGAGCTCACAGGCTCCTTTAAAGCACAGCTAATGGGAGTTCCTAGGGCAGTTAGGTCATCTCAGATACGATTGGCTTAAGCAAGTGGCAATCATATTAGTACATTCCAATTGGCTAGGCTGGCTAGTCAGGGGCTGGTTAAGGTTACAGCTTTTCCAACTGGGAAAGGCCTGGACAAGTCCCAGGCTTTGTCCTTATTTGGTTAATACCTTAAGCTATTGATTGCGGGGCTGGTATGTGCTATCTCCTTCTTCCCTGCTGTCAGGGGTATTGAAGATTGACTGTCCTTTGTTTGCTTCCTCAGAAACTGCTTGCTCAGTCTCAGGAAACTGAAATTGAGGCCTGATCTCTGACAAAAGACAGAGCCTCCTATATAGTTAAGAATGGTACTGATACATAAAGGAGTAAGTAAGTACTTTAATCCAGGCATGTAGAACATTCCTGTAATCCTAGAACTCATGAGGCAGAGGCAGAAGAACTGTCACACATCGAGGCCAGGCTGGGCTACACAGAAAGTGCCAAGCACTGACCTATACACACGGAAATGAAGAAAGGACAGAGAAAACAGAAGAAAGGGAAAAGAAAACCCAGACAAATTTCTCAGGGAAGATGACTCAAAGAAGAGATGCAAAATAAATACAGGGTAATCCTCATCCAAAATGCTTGAAACTGGAAGATAGGGAAGATTTAGCTTTCTGAATATTTACAGAAAAAAAATCCAAAATCTGAAACAGATATTCAAAAGGTGTTGGATTTTAATAGTATTTCAGATTCTGAATTTTCAGAAGAGGAAATGCTCAGAATCCTTACAAAATAACTCCTTGCCAGATGTCGTTGTTACCTCACACTTAGGAGTGATACATTAGGGAGAATACTTGGCCAGGTGTGATTAGTCCTGTAACCCCAGAACCTGGGAGAAACACAGTAGTGAGGCCATTTTAAAAGCAACAACAAAAACCAAGCCATGTATGGTGGCACATACCTTCAATTGCAGCACTCAGGAGGCAGAGGCGGGCAGATCACAGTGAGTTCGGAGCCAGCCTGGTCTACATATTGAGTTCCAGGCCAGCCAGGAATACATAGTAAGACCTTGTTTCAAAAGATAAAATAAATTAAGGTTTCAAGTAGAAGAATGCAGATCGTTCTGCATAAACAGCCAATACACAATGAAGACAAACTGTAGGAATACAGAAAATGAGTTCAACCACACATAACTGCCCGTCTACAATGCCAGAGCATAGAATAATAAAGCAAGAGGATGGGGTATTCAGGTTAACCTAGATCACACAATGAGACCTTGTCTCCAATTAATTACATCATTATTAATATTTTAATAACAATATTTAGTTTGATAAAGTAATATGAACTATCAAATTCTTTTAAGTACCATACCATATCAATTTTCAATATTTTTTGAAAGACTGTACTTACCCCCATTATCTGTTCTTTTTAAAGCTCCATCTTTATGGGGACACAGCTCACATCTCTATTTAGAGAAAATTAAAAATAAAAAAAAGGAAAAGGCAATGAAGTTTTTTTTTTCAGATCACCAAAACCGTATCTTTCCTATAACTTCAAAACTAACAAAAACAGAGTAGCATTTCTATTCATTGCCACCAAGAAAATTCCAGAACACTTCTCACAAAATAACTATTCACTGCAAACACCTTGTTTTCTGAAGTTTCATTTTTATGTTAAATATTTGAGTGCTCTGCATGCATGTCATAGGTATGCAGGTATCCATGGAGTCCAAAAGAGGGTACCAGATCCCCTGGTACTGGAACTATGTATGGATGATTGTGACCTATCATGTGGTTGCTGGAAAACTAACCCAGGTCCTCTGCAAAAGGAGTAAATGCTTAAGAACTGCTAAGGCATCTCTCCATTCCTCAAAATAACCATAATTTTCCTTATAATACTAGATTAACAACTTCTTTAGAATTATACTTTAAAAATCCTGCCCCATAGCTGATTGGTGGTGGCAGCACACGCCTTTAATCTCAGCACCTGGGAGGCAGAGACAGGCAATCTCCAGTGAGTTCGAGGCCAGCCTGGTCTACAAAGCGAATTCCAGGACAACCAGGACTGATGCAGAAAGAAACCCTGTCTTAAAAAAATAAGGGGGGGGGGGATCCTGGGACACCCCCCCTTTTTTTTTAACTTTTTCAGTTTTATATTGAGGTCAAACATAGTGGCCCTTGCCTGTCATCCCAATACTTGGGAAATCTAGGCAGCAGTACTGCCATGAATTGAAGTCATCATGGGCTACACAGAATTCCAGCCTAGACTACATGAGATAGTTTCTCAAAACAAGCAAGCAAAATTCTGAATTTTATATTAGTAAAAACAAAGTTGGATGAGGCAGCAGATACTGAGAGTGCAACAACACTTGGGAAGGTAAGTCTAGGAGTTTGAGGCCACCCCAGAAAACATGCCAAGATCTCCTTGGGGAAAACAAAAAAGAAAACTCTGGCATGGAGAACATACCAGATAACCCCAGTACTCAGGAGGCTGAAGCAGGACTACCATCAAGGCTAGTATGAGCTACAGTGAAAAAACATTTAAAAACAAAAAAACAACTTTCAACATAGGTCAGAAACAAGGTTGTAACATTTACCTAAATCACTTTGGTTTCTAATATAGGCAAGAACCAGCTTGAGGGCTGGAGAGATGATGGTTCAGCAGTGCAGAGCACTGGCTGCTCTTCCACAGAATCCAAGTCAGGTTCCTAGCATCCACATCACGTGGCTCACTAATGTCTCTAACTTCCATTCTAGGGGATTTGACATGCTCTTCTGGCCTCTTCTGGCACAAACATGCATACTCACACCCAAATAGCATACACATAAATAAAAATAAATCCTAAAATACATTTAAAAAAAAAAGAACCAGCTTGCCAAGCACAGTGATGCACACTTGGGAGACAGAGGCAAACTGATTTCTTTCTTTTTGTGGAGGTGGGGAGTGAACTCGCGCTGTAGACCAGGCTGGCCTCGAACTCACAGATCTGCCTGCCTCTGCCTCTCCTCTGCCTCAGGAGTGCTGGGATTAAAGGTGTGAACCACCAACACCCTGCTGGGATTAAAGGCTAATGGCATGAACCACCACCACCTGGCTGATTTCTTGAGTTCAAGGCCAGCCCAGTCAACATAGCGAGTTCCAGGCAAGCCATTACTAACTACATAGTGAGACCCTATCTAGGCTGAAGAGGAAAAGTTTCTTTAATGGTCACTGACAGCACTGGGCCAGGTATGGTGGACCTAAACTATAATACCAGCACTTAAGGAGGCAAGAGGAATTCAAGATTATCCTTAGCTACATAGTAAATCTGAAGCCCGCCTAGGTTACATAAAGACCTGTCTCAAAAATTTAACAAGAAAAATTAAAAAGAAGATTACAATCAACTGTATCATACATTTTAAAAATCTACAATAAATGACTTCTGAAAGTGGTAAGCCTGTGAGAGGACAAATCTGTAATACTGGTAACTGTAAATTCTGGAGAATACAAGTAGCTGCTACCTGAATAAAATGGATGACAGTAAGAAAGAATCTAAAGCTGGGTAGTGGTGGCTGCGGTGCTCGCCTTTAACACCAGCACTCGGGAGGCAGAGGCAGGCAGATAGATCTCTGTTTCGAAGCCAGCCTGGTCTATAGAGTGAGTTCCAGGACAGCCAGGACCACACAGAGAAACCCTATCTCGATAAACCAAAGGAAAAAAATGAGCAAGCATCTAGAATGCATACTAAATGAAAACTTGGAAAGAATGAGAGTACACCATTGTTTTAAAGCATTACTCTGACGAGAAGACATAGTTAACCTTCAGAGGCTTCTGTAGTTATAATACCTAAGAACCACAACAGAGGGTTCAGAACAACTTTGGTGTCCGTAAAGTAAGATCCCTGAATCCCAAACAGGGCAAACTGAGGAGAGAGAAGCTACTTTCATAGTTATAAAATCAACCCAATCTCTTGTTGATCTTACACCACACATACACAGGGCAAGCCACTAGCCCAGCTAAGGGAAAAAAGAGAGACAGACATAAAAGCAAAATGAAATTTAAATAGGTATTCGAAATACACACAAAATGGGTTTAAATGCAACCAATCAACCAACTCTAATTTTAAAGTTTTCAATTTCAGGGTTGGTGAGACAGCTCAATGGGTAAAGCCGAACAAGTGAGATGAGCAAAGCAGAGAGTGTGGGGGACCTTCAGTGCTCTACAGCTGGATGGGAGAGAAGGAAAACCGCTCACTGGCCTGGCACAGTCTGAAACAAGCAACAGGATGAATACTGAGGACCCACATCACATTCAAGGTTGTCCTCAACCTCCACACATGCATCATGGCATGTATATGCCTAAACTTCTACACACAAACACACACACACAAAGATAGTAATATATCAATTTCTTTTATTTTTTAAGACAGAGTCTTGTACAAATTCCTATGTGGGATATCTTAAAATTCTGATCTGTCTCTATCTTCTAGTGCTAGAATTCTAGGCATGCTCCACCATACTTGGTTTATGAGGTGCTAAGTAATGACTAGATAAAGACTCTACTGAACTAAAAATATCAGTCCCTTCAAAGGAATATAATAGAACATGGCCTTTTCAACAAATAATATGTTTGTGAGATGATCTACATTACTTGACCTGTAAAGAACCAGAAAAAAAGGTTAGTCATTGTTAAAACAAAAGGAAGTCAACAAATAACTCCAAGATTACTTGCACTTTGGAGAGAGCAGAGAGTTTTAAAATATATATGAAACAGGCAGATCTCAAAATCTCTGTGCATCTGAGGCCGACCTGGGTCTACATGTCAAGTTCTAGGCCAGCCAGGGATATATATAGTGAGACTCTAAATTAAATAAATAAAATACATATGAAATAGAATGAAAATGTACCTATAATAAATGAAATGAGAAACATCAACAAAAGAAAAGCTATAAATAACTGAATGGGTCTATAGATGTAGCTTAATGGTAGAAAGAATACCTAGCTTTTACAAGGCTCTGGGAAAGAAAAAAACAAACAAACAAACAAACAATAAAGCCTGGCCTGGTAGCACAGAGAACACAAGAGTCAGGAGGACTGAGCCAAGTTAAGGCCAGCCAGGGTTACAGTGATTTAAAGGCCAGCCTCTGCTATATAGAGATCCTGCCTCAAAATTAAAACAAAGCTAGAGATGTAACTCAGTTGTGGAAAACTGAGTTTAATTGTTCAACATTGTAAAAACCAGCATTGCAGAATAGCAAAAGGAGGAAGAGAGAGAGAACTATAATATATTAAAAAAAAAAAAAAAAAAAAGGAATGCTCAGAGAACTCAGGAACAAAACAGGAGGCTCAACTGGAAGACCCAGTGATGCAGATCTCTAATCATAACATTGGAAAGGCAGAGACAAAAGGACTGCTACAAGTTCAAGGCCAGCCTATTCTACAAAGCACACTCTAGGCCAGCAAGGGCTACACAAAAAACTCTGTCTCAAAAAAAACAGTAAAACAGAGCCAGGTGGTGGTGGTGGTGGTGGTGGTGGTGGTGGTTGCAGCGCAGCACACACCTTTAATCCCAGCACTCGGGAGGCAGAGGCAGGTGGATCTCTGTGAGTTCGAAGCCAGCCTGGTCTACAGTGTGAGTTCCAGGACAGCCAAGGCTACGTAGAGAAACCCTGTCTCCAAAAATCAAAAACAAAACAAAACAAAACAAAAAAAACAGAAAGGAGAGAGACCCAAAATATAAATGTGATCAAACACTGGAAGAAAAAGCATTCACTGTCAACACAGAACTCTATCTTTATATATGCAATTGATATGGGCAGAACTGTGGCGGCCAACCACCCGGAAGACTCTAGCACAGCGATGGGAGTATCTGTGAGGTGAGGGTTCTCAAGCAGGAGAGTCACCCTAAACTGGGTTACTGGAGGCCTAGGTGAAATGGATTATGTATGTGAGGTAGTCAACATTCTGGGCCCTTCCTTCTTTCTGTCAGATTTTTTTTCCCCACTTTGGTTTTTCAAGACAGTGTTACAACCCTGACTGTCCTGGAACTTACTCTGTAGAGCAGGCTAGCCTCAAATTCACTGAGATTCACCTGCCTCTGCCTCCCGAGTGCTGGGATTAAAGGTGTGCACCACCACTGCCCAGCTTTCTGTCAAGTATTTTGTCTCAGAAACAAATAACTAACATTAAAATAGCAAACAGAATTCATCATCAGAAAACATACTTTGTAAACATAAGGAGGAAAGGCTGGCAAGATGACTCAGCAAACCTGGAGAGCTGAGTTCTCTCTCTAGAAACTGTGTAAATATGAAAACACAAAACTCCACAAATGTATCCTCTGGCTTCCACATGCTTGCTATGGCAGCACCACAACATGTGTGCAACACACATTTACAAACACACAAATAACAATGACAACAACAATAAACAAATTGGGCCAACAAGACAGCTCAGCAGTAAAAATCCTGTTGTTCAGTTGGAACCTCCAGCTAGCCCCCTGCATGATCAGGAAAGCCACATCCCACCCTCCCTCCCTTTCTCTCTCTCCAAACCCCTCCCTCTCAGAGAATCTCCAACAAAGAAAAAGCGCCAAAAAGACCAGTTCCACATTTAACTTCCTCCCCTGTAGCCACCAGCAGCCCAAGTCACTGCCTAAGCACTCCAGCTTTTGACCATACTCGGGCACAAACACAGCTTGTGGTGGACACATCATCACCCCTTGCCTACAGGCTATATAATCTCCCTGCTTTAGTTCTGGCATGCAGCTTCTCCGGCCTGGATCTCTGGGACTGGAGAACCCTCCCAGGAGTTAATTTGCTCAAATAAACCTGTTGTTATACTTTTTCTGTTTGGCTTGATCTGATTTACTGAGTGGGTGGAGAGGTTACAGAAAACCTATTACTTGTCATCAAATCTGATGACCTGAACCAACCAAACCACGGGACCCACATTGTTGTGAGAACTGACTCCTACAAAGATGGAGAAAACTGACTCCTGCAAATTGTCTTCTGACCTCCACAAGCACATTATGGAAATGTGCATACCCACACAAATATGTACACTGGGTGGATGGATGGGTGGGTGGGTGAATGGAATTAAAAGAAAATGAGTTTAGGAGATGAATTTGACAGCTGTACTTACGAGGATCTGAGTTCAGCTCCCCCAGAATCCATGTGAAACAAGCTGGGGCATGGCAGCACAAGCCTAGAATCCCAGTCCTGGGGAAAGGGATCCTGGAGGATCACTAGCAGACACTAGAGACACTGTGTGTGTGTGTGTGTGTGTGTGTGTGTGTGTGTGTGTGTGTGTGTGTGGTGTGTATGTATGTGTATGGTGGCTCACACCTTTAATACAAACACTCAAGAGGCAGAGGCAGTCAGATCTCTGAATTCGAAACCAGTATGGTCTACATAGTGAGTTCCAGGACATTCCAACTATAGAGTAAGACTGTCTCAAAAAAAAAAACAAAAAAACAAAAAAACAAAAAAAAAACCCACCAAGGAAAATCTCCCCACCCCACCCCCACCAAGACATGGTTTCTCTGTGTAGCCTTGGCTGTCCTGTAACTCACTCCATAGACCAGGATGGCCTCAAACTCACAGAGACCTGCCCAGTTAGGTGTGGGATTAAAGGTGTGAGTGTTAGGATTAAAGGCATGTGCCACCACCACCCAGCTAGGAAAATTCATAAGATCTTAACATGAAGTCTGCAGCTCAAGCACACATACACATATATAATGCACAAAAATTCAGAAATTACACACTTCAAATGTTTGAACTGTATAGTATATTAATTGTATATTATTAAAGTAATTCTAAAATAAATTTAAGTTACTTGTAAGTCTAAACTACATAAAAATAATGGCTAACACCTGTATGTAATTCCCAGCACTGAAAAGGCTGAGATAGAAGGATCTCTGGGCTGTGCTAGCCAACCAAGCTGGCTAGCTCACACAAAGTTTAGTGAGCAACTCCATCTCATAAAGCACGGTGGAGAGGTACTGAGGAACACACAGAATGTTGATCTCTGGCCTCCATTCATACACAAACATACACACAACAAAAACACAGATAATTTGAGCCATAGTATAAATATAAAACATGTACTTTTAAATAAACATGATACATTCATCAAAGACCTTATAAATAAGTCTATAAAGTAAGATAAATTTTAAAACTGTTTTGAGACAGGGTCTCATTATGCAGCTCTGGTTAGCCTAGAACGTACTATCTAGACCAAGCTGGCCTGAAACTTAGAGCAATTTATCTGCCTCTGCCTTCAGAGTGCATTACAGGTATTCACCACCCACCTGCTCAAGACACAATGGAATTAAATCATTTAGTATGTTTACTGACTACAGTAGAAATATATAAAATTAATGATGTAGGATCCCACCTATACGAACAAAGGCTGAACAAACAGACTAGGGCTAGCAAGAGGGCTAGGAGGGTAAAAGTGCTTGCCATCAAACCTACCAGAGTTTGATCCTCAGAACCTACACAATGGAGAGAACCAACTACCAGAGTTGTTCTCTGACTTACACACACACAAATAAGCAAAGAAACAAATAAATAAATGGTCTTTTTTTTATAAGTTGAAAAAATAATAACAAAGTGGATGAATGAAACAGAAAAAAAAAATCGGTCAGGGAAGTCTAAAAGCAAAGTCCATCAATCATTTGTTAATAATAAAGCTGAAACTTCAAGCCCTTTTTTTTTTTTTAAGAACATGATGTTACAAACCTATAATCACACCACTTGGGAGACACACAGGGAGATCACCTGAGGTTAAAGGCCAGTTTGGTCTATATAGCAAGAGGGCGGCCAGCTAGAACTTCACAGTGAAATCTTGTCTCAAAATTAATAATAAACAGCTGGGTGGCAGTGGCAACTGCCTTTAAGCCCAACACCAGGAGACAGATGGATCTCTGTGAGTTCAAGGCCAGCCTGGTCTACAGAGCTAGTTTCAGGACAGTCAGTATTACACAGAAAAACCCTGTCTCAAACCCCCACCTCCTCCCACAAAAAAAAAAAAAACCCACCAATAATCAAAAACCGGGCTGGTGATAAATCCCTGTAATCCTAGAACTTGGGAGAACAGGAGCATTATTAATTGGGAGGAAGGGAGGTGGACGTGAAGAGATGGCCCTGCAGTTAATAGCACCACTGTTCTTCTAGAGGACCAGAGCTAAATTCCCTGCACCTGGCGATTAACAACCATCTGTAACTCTGCAGACACCCAGCACACAAGTGATACACAGACATACATGCAGATAAATATACACATACAAATTAAAACTTTTTTTTTTTTTTTTTTTTTTTTTTTTGGTTTTTCGAGACAGGGTTTCTCTGTGTAGTTTTGGTGCCTGACCTGGATCTCGCTCTGTAGCCCAGGCTGGCCCCAAACTCACAGAGATCCGCCTGGCTCTGCCTCCCGAGTGCTGGGATTAAAGTCGTGCGCCACCGCTACCCAGCGTAAAACAAATCTTAAAAAATGAAAAGTGGATCTGGGTCAGCCTGAGCTACATGACACTCAAAAATTCAAACAATTGGGCTGGAGAGATGGCTCAGAGGTTAAGAGCACTGACTGCTCTTCCAGAGGTCCCAACTTCAATTCCCAGCAACCACATGGTGGCTCACAACCATCTGTAATGAGATGTAGTGCCCTCTTCTGGCCTACAGTCATACATGCTGTATACATAATAAATAAATAAATCTTTAAAAAAAAATTCAAACAATTAAAAAAAAACAAAATCAATATCTAGCAAATAGCTACAAATATTATAAAAATTTTGATGTACATAAATGTAAAAAGATCTAATATTAACGATCTGAATCCAACAATATATCATCTCAATATAAAAACAGCATTTAAGAAAACTCAGTACCCATTTACAATACAAATTCTCCGATAACTCATTACAATCCTCCAGTCTCAGCCTCCCAAGTGCTTGCTTTACACCCAGCTATGTTTTCATGTTGTTTTGAGGTTTTGTTTTCACAGTGCTCAAGGTCAAATCCAAGGCTTTACGTATGCTAAGCACCAGCACCTGCTGTATTTTTAATGCTTACTTATTCTGCAGAGACTGTCCTTGCCAGAACTACAAATTCTTGAGACAGTGTGACAGCTTTCATGTGCAAACCAAGAACCCATACCTGAACCTTAACCTTCTTAGCCTAATGAAGTCTAGGCCATTGTATCCCCCAACCTGAGGCACCCCAGAAACAAGTACATGCCAACTCATTCATTCCTTCAGATCTCCCTTTTCCCCCTCTGCCACATGACCAACCCCAGCACCACTGAAGGTTGACACTGTAGCATGGTCCACTGCTCCCTTCTTCTAGTGACTAGTGAAAGTAAAGATATTTTTACTGACAGTTTATGTCCTGATTTGTTGATACACTTTAAATAATAAAACCTGTATTTGAAAACAATATGATAAACATCATTAATAAAAAGCCAACAACATGCTGGGCTTGGTGCCACAAGCCTTTAACCCCAGCACTCAGGAGGAGGCAGAGGCATACAGCTCTCCAGAGTTTGAGGCCAGGCTATTCTATGTAAGTGAGTTGCGGTCCAGCCAGGAATACAAAGGAAGATTATGTCTCCAAAAATCAAAATTAAAATCAATTCTCAGAATAATTAGAAATTGCCATTTTAGCCAGGCAACAGTGGCATATAAACATACCTCAACACTCAAAAGGATTGCAAAAATGTAGCCAGTAATCCTAACACTCAGGACTACCAGTTCAAGGCCAGCTTGGGTTACATTTCAAACAACAAGCCAGGCGGTGGTGGTGCATACCTTTAATACCAACACTCAGGAGGGCAGAGCCAGGTGGATCTCTTGAGTTCCAGACCAGCCTCCTGGTCTACAGAGTGAGATCCAGGACAGCCAGGACTATTACACAGAAAAACCCTGTCTCAAAAAAACAAAAACACAAAACAAAACAAAAAATAAATAGATAGATAGATAGATAGATAAATAAATAAATAAATAAATAAATAAATAAATAAATAAATGCCACATAAATAGATTTTTAAAAATAGGCCAAGGCTGGTGAAATGACTCAGCAGATAAAGGTGCTTGCTGACAAACCTAATGACCTGAGTCTGATCCCCAAGACCTACAAAGGGGAAACAAAAGAGACTCCCACAAATAGAAAAGCAAAAGAAAAATAGGGCTGAGCCAGAAGCCAAGGCAAGGAGATCTCTTATGAGCTCAAGGACAGACTGGTCTACTGGTAAATTTGAGGTCATCCAAGGCTACATAGTGATACCTTGTCTTTTAAAAAAGGAAAAATAAAAAATGGGGTGACTTATGATGCTGCACAACTGTTAATTCCAGGTGGACATGTCCAAGATACATACATACATATATACATAACATACATACATACTAATATAGATACCAGGGTTCAAAACTTCACATGTCAATTCTAACACTTATCTATACATTCAAAGCAAATGTCATCATCTCATTGATGTTTTGGAGGAAATACAGAATATGAATTCAGACTGTGCACTCTTGAAGAGAAAAAGGAAGATTAAAAGACTTGCAATTTTAACTTCAAGGATTTATAATAAAACGCTGGGCAGTGGTAGCAAATGTCTTTAACCCCAGCGCTTGGGAGGTAGAGGCAGGCAGATCTCTGTAAGTTCAAGGTCAGCCTGGTCTAGAGTAGTCAGGGTTACACAAAGAAACCCTATTATGGGGAGAAAAAAAAAAGAATTATAATAAATTACAAATATTTGGAACAGCTGGGCAGTGGTGGCACACGCCTTTAATCCCAGCACTCAGGAGGCAGATCCAGGCAGATCTCTGTGAGTTCGAGGCCAGCCTGGTCTACAGAGCGAAATTCAGGACAGGCACCAAAACTACACAGAGAAACCCTGCCTCGAAGAAGAAAAAAAAAAAAAAAAATTGGAACATGTGATAAAAATGAGGCTAGATGAACAGACTAATTGAAGAAGGTGAAGTTCTCCAAGAGGGCCTCACTTTACCATTACAGCATGCTCTACAACAGCAATGCAGTGAAGACAGGTTTCCTACAAAAGTAACTGCACAGCCATATATAAAAACTGAAACCTACAAAAAATAATGTGAAATGGTGTCACAGACCTAAATATAAATTAGCAAAAATACAAAATTTAAAGGAAATTACCTTCATGACTTCAGGGTTAGGCAAAGTGTCTTAGCTCACAGTAAGCAACAACTATAAAAGAAAACACTGACAAATTAGACTTCATCAGATTTAAATATTTCTGCTTACGGGTACAATTAAGAAAATAAATAGGTGAATTATATAGATTGAAGAAGTATATATAAAACATTTCTCTAACAAAGACTGGTATCTCCAACACATAAACACCTTATGCAAAATTAAACTAGAGAGAGAAATTAAAGAAGCTAAAGCTCTGAGCAGACTGAGAACTCAGGTCAACACACAAACCACGACATGCTCACTATCAACACTGCTCACAATGACACCCCAACTATCACAATGACATGACTTCCATCAAGATGCAGTGAACAATAGGAACTCAACTCAGCTTTCTTATATGAAATAATAAAAACCTAACAAATGAGTAAAACAATAGCACTGAAGATACTAGACAAGAAACAAGACAATGATACCTAGGAGACAAGAACAAATGACACGAGCCACAGAGTGCCCAGCTTACTGCCTTGGGAGAGTTTTCAGGCCGAGGAACAGGGAGGTACCCAGACAGGGCCTGTGGTCTCCCCAAGTTGAGGAAATGGAGCTGGAGTCCAAGGAAGCCAAGGTGGCTAGAGTTCACAAAGGAGACCAGCAATGAGTAGACAGCTGGAGAGAGAGAGAGAAATGAAGAATCTACAAAGGCTCATTCTAGAACTTTTAGTTGAATACCAAATCAGCACTTACATGTAAGGGCCTATCCAAAGCCAGGAAGAATCAGAGGGAACAAGGTCCAGCATTACACAAAGTGACTAATAACTAATACATTCTCCCAAAAGCCAGAACTCACATCAGAGGATAAGAAAAACAGGAGAGGGCTGGAAAGATGGCTTGTGGTAAGTGTTTGCAGGGCAATCCTGATAACTTGAGTTTAACACCTGGAACCCATGGGAGGAGAACAGAACTGACCCCCAAACATTGGAAGTTGTTGCCCCCTTACCTCCACACACTCACCATGCATGTACATCCTCACACTCTTAAACAGAGCAAACACACACCACACACACACACACACACACACACACACACACACACACACACATACAATACATACATACATACACACATACACACATACACACACACACACACACACACACACACACACACACACACACACACACACAAGCAAGCACACAGGGAAAAATTTATAAGACTAATACAAAAGCAGGAAATTCTACCCTGTAATGAAATAAGAATTAATCAAACCAGTAATGAAATGCAGATAACTATTAGACAAGTCCTTTAAAACAGTTATAATGGTTAAATAAGCAGAAAGCTAGAGGAAGCAAGCAAGTAATAACAAAACACTTAAAAATTTGGTAGGCAGTGGTGGCACACTCCTTTAATCCCAGCACTCAAGAGGCAGAGGCAGGCAGATCTCTGTGAGTTCAAGACCAGCCTGGTCTATAGAGTTCCAGGACAGCCAGAACTGTTAGCAAGAAATTTTGTCGGGGGGGGGGGGGGGGGGGGGGGGGGGGGGGGGCTGGGGCAGAAAGAAGAAAAATTTAAAATTTGAGCCATATTACTAAGCTCCTATATCCCAGCACTTGAAAGGAAAAGGCAGGAGGATCCGAGCTTAGACTACCTGAAACTTGATTCAAAAAATAAAATTAAAATTTGAATTATAATCATAAAAATCACAAGGTTTAACAGGAAAAACTAGTTCACAGCACATAAAACCAAGTAATGTTTGTTTATTGTACAGGTGTGATATATGCATGTCTTTGCAAAGTGTGGAGCACAGGGTGGACACACCTATGCATGTGAGCATATAACGCAGAGGCTGACATCAGATGTTTTGCTCTATGACCTTCCACCTTATTTTTCTAGACAGAGTCTCTCACTGAGCCTGGAGCTTACCAACTGGCTAGACTGACTTGATAGAAAAATCACAAAGATTCCCCTAACTCTGCCTTTCTGTGTTGGAACCACCCTTCCTGGCTTCTTATGTGAGTGCTGGAATCCAAACCAGATCCTCATGCTTATGTAACAAGCACTTCACTGCTGAGCCATCTCCCCAGACCCTCAAGTAACTTTCAATAACCTGAGTGAAACAAGGGGAAAGAACTCCGAAAGGTGACTTCAGTTAGCTTAACAAGTCAAAAAAACCAAATGTATTGATAGTCAGAGTCCCAAAGGAGATAGTACAGAAAACATAAAGAGAACCTAATAGTAACTCTTTTTATCTGGTTAAAAATGTGGACATAGATCCTGTCTGGGGGTGGGGGTAGGGGACCTCAAGTATACCCCAAGCATGTTAGCTCACACCTGTAATCCTAATGCCTGGTAGGCAGAACCAGGACAGCCACTGCAAGTTTTTAGGTGGCAGGTTCCAGGTGAGCTAGGCCTCCATGGCAAGAGCTTTGTTAAACAACTAGAGAGAGGAGCTGGAGAGATTGTTCTCTTCTAGCGACCCGGACTCCAGTCCTAGCACCCAAACAGCAGAGTTCAGGCATCTGAACTCTAGCTCCAGGGAATCTAATGTCCTATACGCCATCCTGCATACACATGGCAAATACACAAACCACACATATATACACATAATTAAAACTAAAAAAATTATAATTATACATAAAAAGGCACCCCTAATAAATATCAACTACCAGAATCCAGAAAGCTAAAACAAACAAGTGGGGTAGCACATGCTTTTAATCCCAGGACTAAGGAAGCAGAGGCAGGCTTATCTCCCCAAAGCCAGATCAAGTTCCTGTCTACAGATCAAATTCCAGGACAGCCAGAATTATACAGAGAAACCCTGTCTCAAAAAAACAACAACAAAGCCGGGCAGTGGTGGCGCACGCCTTTAATCCCAGCACTCGGAGCAGAGCAAGCGGATCTCTGTGAGTTCGAGGCCAGCCTGGGCTACCAAGTGAGTTCCAGGAAAGGCGCAAAGCTACACAGAGAAACCCTGTCTCGAAAAACCAAAAAAAAAAAAAAAAAAACAACAACAACAACAACAAAAAAGGAAAATTAAAACTGATAAATCATACAAGATCAGAAACAAAAAATTCCTTCATGTAAAGAAAAATTCATATTGTCACAAAATTAAAACTAAAACTCAAATGAGGACATAGGCACTACTTTCAAAGGACTTACACCATAGTTGAATGGGAACTGTACAGCATTTGATATATGTATTTTAAAGGTTTCAGCTTGACTAGGCATTGTGGAACACACCTTTAATCCCAGAACTCTAGGAGGCAGAGGCAGGACTGATCTACACAAAGAGTTCCTTCCAGAACAGCCAGGGCTACATTTCAAGACTGTCTCAAAATGAAAGGAAAAAAACAAGCTCAGCGTGGTGTTCATCCTAGCACGTAGTAGGTAGAGGCTAAGAAGCCAAGGGCTGGAGCTGGGGATAGTTCAGTGTTAGGATATTTGCCAAGATCACAAGGCTATGGTTTGAGCTCTAAAGGTGAAGAGGGCACAGGCAGAAAAAAGGTAAGAGATGTTTCAAATGAGCAAGACACCCATGGGCTTAAAATTTAACTTAAAATAGCCAGCAAAGTGGCACATGTCTTTAATTCCCATCACACAGGAGGTCTACAGAATTCCTGGACAACCATGACTACACAGAGAAACCCTGTCTCAAAAAAGAAAAAAATTAACATAAAATGGATCACAGATTTAAATGTAAACCACCATTTCTTAAAAAAAAAAAGGGAGGGGTGGTGAGGGGGGATTGCTAGGGTCTAGCCTTACATAAAAAGCTATAAAGCTATTAAATTTAACACCAAAAGGATAATCCATTAAGAAAATACTACGTATTAGACTAAATTTATCTATACATAGAATCTAGATTAAAACACAAAACAAAAACCAGAGCTGGAGAGAGATGGCTCAGCAGCTAAAACAGTGCTGCGAACTCTTGCAGAGGACCCATTCCTGTTTCCAGCACCCCACATACCAGGTCGCAACCATCTGCAACTCCAGTTCCAGGGATCCAGTGCCCTCTTGTAGCCCATGGACACTGCACATGTGCAGTACACATACACACACAAGTAGTCAAAACACTCATACACATAATAAATAAAACTTATTTTTAATTTTTATTTTATGTGTATTGGTGTTTTGTTTACATGTATGTCTGTGTGAGGGTATTGGAGCCCATGGAGCTGGAGTTAGTTTTGAGCTGCCATGTGGATGCTGGAAAGTAAGCCCAGGTCCTAATTAATGGCTGAGCCATCTCTCCAGCCTCCAAGAATAAATGAATCTTTTTTTTAAAAAAAAAAAAAGAGAGAGAGAGAGATTTCCAACAGACAGAGACCATTACATAAAACAACTATCAATCAAAATACATAGTTGTGGAGCAGACCTGCAATGGTACATCTACAAACACTTCAGTACCTAAGGCTTAGGGGAACTTGTGAAAGAAT